>NC_090376.1:48354224-49057724 GCF_036365525.1 Heterodontus francisci | reverse complement strand
ATACTCGTAATTGGTATCCCACTTGTATTTTCCTTGAAGCTATGTTTAGCTGCGTTGGAAACAATTACAAGACTACTTTTTTTTTGGTATTTTAGTTTGATTTGCCTTTGTTACATTTACTTTGGTCATTTTACATTTATTTTTCTCATGTTTACATTGTTTGAATTTCTTTTTTCACCTACCATTGAAAGAAATTTTACTCTCAAGTTAAAATACCCTACGCTGCTGGAACAGGCATTCCTTTAGGAATTCCTCTTCCCCCACAGGGAGCTTGAGGATGAGTTGGAGGGGAACAAACAGAAGAAGGTGTGCATGCACCTGAGGTCAGTTGTACCAACACAAGTATGCAGAATCACAGACGCAGTTAAACCATTTGGAAATGTCAGAGGAGATGTGTCTTTGCATCCATGCTTCAACAAGGAAACTTTGATGTGACATCCTGTTCAAGCAGAAAAGTAATCTTTGGAAAACTGGAATTTGAAGCATCACATCCCTAGTGACAGACATGTGCCAAACAGAGTTCCAGCAAGTGAGTACTCATTGCACAGTTACAATTATTTGAGTTGCAAAGTTCTAAGGAAGATGTGAGTGTGGCATGACTTTCAGTTATATGTTGCAATTGGAAGGTATGCATTGCTGAGGTATGGATATGCAATGGAGAGCAATGACAGAGCCAGAAATTTGTATGAAGCTTCGGCATGGGTGAACAGTAAATGTGAAACAGCAGCCTGAGCTTTACTACATGCCCAAGGAGCTCAACATATTTCCATGCTGCCAATGAGCATAAAGAGGACTAGCAGCCAGCACACAGATTGTGACACAGTGGCTCAACAAGTGCCAGGATAGAAATTGGTCCATGTTATGCCAATTTTATAGGCATAAAACAGGTGCATAAAGGACTAAATATGGGACGTCCTACATCCCAATTAGGCCAGACCATTTTTCAGGTATCCAAGGCGGCCACTTAAAAAATGTATTAAGCATATGCTATGGATCCTTACCTGAAATTGGGCGCAGGTTTCGTGATATGGATGCAGCCTAGCTAGCGGCCTCCATCAAAAAAGATAAGTAAATGTATTTTTTTGTAAGAATATAAAAAAGGAGGTAGAATGACGTAGGCTGAAAAGGTAACAATTTTTAACCAAGATAGTGAAAAATATGTTATTTAAGTTCAATCAATATTTAAAGTAAAGCAATATTTAAATGATGCTCAATACAGTTGAAATATCACTAAGCACTAGAAGTTTTAAAAAAGCACTGTATTTTCTAGTAATGTTTAGTACATTAGGTGACTTGCATCAGTGATAGAATAATCTGATTATTCCCCAGTCAGATAATTTTTAAACCAGGTGATTACATTTTAAAATTAAGTGGATTATATCACTAAGCTTTAAATCATTTAGTAAGAGTGGAAAGGGAAATTTCTGGTACAAGTCATTTCAGCTGACAGCAATTTATGCTATGTTTTGTTCAACTTGCTCTTAAGAGGAATTTGGTGCACTTACAAAGTAGGAAGTCAATAATGAATTGATTTTAGCGCTAGCTCATAATTGTGACTATAAACTATTATGGCTTTACAAACATTAATTGATTATATCATATAAATCATATATTTCATGCAACTCTCTTCAAACCCTTTCTTTTGTTAAATACAATTGAGATTATGTTATGTGGGTGCATATCACACCTGCTGTGCAGCTTGGAGACACGAAACCCAGGAGTCAAAATTAACTGTCGTTGGTAGTGCAGAATTGAGATTCTAAGGGGGCTGGATAGGGTAGACACTGAGAAATTGTTTCCGCTGATCAGGGAATCTAAAACACGGGGGCACAGTCTCAGGTTAAGGGGCCAATCATTTGGGACTGAGATGAGGAAAAACTACTTTACTCAAAGGGTTACGAATCTTTGGATTTCTCTCCCCCAGAGGGTTGTAGATGCTCCATCATTGAATACATTTAAGGCTGGGATAGACAGGTTTTTGGTCTCTCAGGGAATCAAGGGATATGGCGAGCAGGCGGAAAAGTGGAGTTGAAGCCTAAGATCAGCCATGATCGTATTGAATGCAGAGCAGGCTCAATAGGGCATATGATCCATTCCTGCTGCTATTTCTTGTGTTCTTGTGCCTGATATTGGGCCTGACCAAGCCAGCAAGCTTTCCTGAAGCCTTTGTTTTCTGCCTGCAGTCCTCCAAGGGTGTGGTATGAGACTTGGTCCTCAAAATGACCCAGACCTCCCATTGGCACCATTAGAGGCCAGCAAACAAGCTTTGCCAGTTGGTTGTCCCATTGTCAAATTTGGATCCCTACTATGCCCCATTGAGGGGGACCAGTTAGTGCAGTTGGCTATTTGGCTAGCTTGTGGTTCAGAACAATGTCAACAGCACGGGTTCAATTCCCGTTGCAGTCTGAGGAAGGCAACGGGAAACCACTTCATAAACCCACTTCCTTAGTCATGCTCATCTGTCCTGCGTGGAGGAAAAGAGCAGAGGACCTGCCCCTGGGCAGACCACCACTATGGCATGGCACTGTCCTCCATTACAGCATCTACTTATTTCTTAAAAGGTTCCATTGTCCTGGCCTCACCTGCTGTTCGAGGCAAGATTTTCCAAATCTTGATTGCTTTCTGTATAAATAAATACTTCCTGATGTCTGTACCAAAAACGCCAGAACAGGCTTGAATAACTCTTGAATTAAAACAACCCAATATCAGGCTCCATCGAATTAGATACGTGCAGATTGCTCCTAACTACAAATGTGTGGCATCAGGCAGTCTCAGTCTGGCACAGGTTCAGTACATCTATGCTTCTCTTTGAATTTAAGCAACATTGTAGGTCTTTGCAGTGTATTAACTTTAGACATGGTCCCCACCACTTGCTGTGTCACCACTTAACCCGGACAGCCACCCATATTGTTTAAACCATATTAAATATGGTCACTATTACAGGAAGTTCAAGCAGATATTCACACCTTTTTAAAGTGTGATTACCTGCCATTACATTCTTTCAGGCCACCCAGCCATCGTCAATCACCGCCAACCTTGTCCCGCCCCTGCCCACGTGCCTGCTGTCCCCTGTGTCCTGCAACTGCTGCTTACATTGATGAAAGACGAGAGGTAAAACTGACCAGCCCCGTTCAGCTCCGCTCAAACAATCCCTCAATTGATTAATTGCTTGTTCATTGCACTTTGTCTCCAGCATTCATTTGTAAACTGTGCAGTAGCCAATTGAAAATGACTACAAACTCCCATAAAGAATGCAACACAAATAGAAAATGCTGGAACTACGCAGTGGGTCAGGCACCATCTGTGGACAGAAAAGCAGAGTTATTGTTTTGTAGTTATTATTAGATATTTGTCAAATTTACTCCTGATAAATCCATGAGAATTACAAAGTACAATGAATTTGCAGATGCTCATTTAGAATGGAATGGCTGATCATGAAGGCCTATCTCTCGCATGAATAACATTTTTGTGCTTTTTCTTGAATAGTTTATATCCATATGGAAGGCACAAATAATATTTAAAAATGTAATGAAATACTTTAGAGCCATTTGTTGTGACTCTGCTCAGATTTTAATTTTTTTTAGATATAAGAAACGGACTTATCTTCCTTGGTTTAATTAAACTTCATTGACGTGGAGAGCTGACCAGCTGTCAGAACATATACTGTTGAGTTATTTTCCCATGAGCTAGTTTTCCATCTTAAGGAGTCTGTACTCTACTGTAAAGTCTGAAAATTATTATTTTCAAAACTTGGTATCTGGTAACTGACCCAAAATAGAAGCATGCATAGCTAGAGTTTACATAATACATATTCATGAAGATTTGTAGCTTTTTAATATTCCTACATACATAATGAAAAGATTATACACCCTACACAAATTGCTAGTTACGACATAACCAATAATAGCTTTAAAATTGGATTCCTTGCAGAAAGTTATTTCTACATTTCTCATATTAGGCATACCTAAAAATGTGGTGCCAACCTGGTGAAGCGATAACTCAAGACTATATGCATGCTAAACAGCAGAAGTAGCAAACCACCATATCCATTTGTGAATGGTGGTGGACAATTTAACTGGAGGAAGAGGCTCCAAAACATCCCTATCCTCAATGACGTCAGAGCCCAGCATATCATTGCAAAGGCTAACGTATTTACAATAATCGTCAGCCAGAAGTGCCAAGCAGATGATCCATTTCAGCCTCCTCCTGAATTTCGTACATCATAGAAGCCAGTCTTCAGACAACAGGCCATATTTTATTCTGGCAATGGGAGTCCCAGCAGCGGGTCAGAAGGCAGAGGGGAGAACCGCCTCAGCCCTCCGTCAGACCTCCCGAGCTATTTGACAGCGGGCATCCAATTAATTGCCCACCGCCAGGGACAACATCCCTTAAAAGGACAAGCTCCTGCCAAGAGCTCCCAACCAATTGGAAGGTTTGCAGCTTTGCAGTACTGGCAGCAATACTGGGAGCAGAGAAGAAAAGATCCCAGGAGAGGTAAGTGGGGTCAGGGTCACTGGGGCCATTCCAGCGATGGGGTTGGGGGTGGAGGGGATTGGTGAGATTGGGAGGGGGTCTTCCCAGGGGTGAGGGGGGTGATCACCACTGCGGGGGGTGGGGGGGGTGCTCCAGAGGCCTTGGATTGCCTCCAAAGGAAAGATCCCCCCGCCGACCCCACTAGGAGGCCACTAGCCTTTACCTGGCAGCATAAGGGCCACTAAAGGCCCTCAATTGGCCTGGGCAGGAAGGCCATTCTCGGCCTTCCCGGCCCATGACAAAATGGCAGGGGGCCCAGGCAACGTTGCGAGCAGCACCCTCTGCTTTTTCTTTGCACCCCTTGCCCGTGTCCATCTCCAAGGGCAGCATAAAATCCTGCCCAATTTGATTCACTCCACATGATGTCAAGAAACGCCGACAGGCAACGGATACAGCAAAGTCTCAGGGCCTTTACAACACCTACTGCAGTACTGAAGACTTTGCAAGTTCTCCCTGTGTCTGCATGGGTTTTCTCCGGGTGCTCCGGTTTCCTCCCACAAGCCAAAAGACTTGCAGGTTGGTAGGTAAATTGGCCGTTATAAATTGTCGCTAGTATAGGTAGGTGGTAGGGAAATATAGGGACAGATGGGGATGTTTGGTAGGAATATGGGATTAGTGTAGGATTAGTATAAATGGGTGGTTGATGGTCGGCACAGACTCGGTGGGCCGAAGGGCCTGTTTCAGTGCTGTATCTCTAATCTAATCTAATCTAAACTTGTGCTGTAGAACTAGCTGCGCCCGAAGCCAATCTGTTCCAGTACAGCTACAACACTGACACCTACCTGACAAAGTGGAAAATTGCCCAGGCATGTCCTGTCCACAAAAAGCAGGACAAATTCAACCCTGCCAATTACTGCCCCATCAGTGTACTCTCAATCATAAGCATAGTGATAGAAGCTGTCATTGATAGTGCTATCAAGCGGCACTTAATTAGCAATAACCTGTTCACCAGTGCTCAGTTTGGGTTCCTCCAGTGGCACTCAACACCAGGATTTGTTACAGTCTTGGCCCAAATATGGACAAAAGAACCGAATTCCAGAGGTGAGGTGCAAGTGACTGCCCCTTACATCAAGGCAGCATTTGACCTAGTGTGGCATCAACGAGTAGTGTCCTAGGCCCAACCACCTTCAGCTGCTTCATCAAAGGCCTTCCCTCCATCATAAGGTCAGAAGTGGGGATGTTCGCTGATGGTTGCACAAAGTTCAGTACCATCTGCAACTCCTCAGGTACTGAAGCAGCCCAAGACAACATGCAGAAAGACCTGGATGACATTCAGTCTTGGGCTGATAAGTGGCAAGTAACATTTGTGCCACACAAGTGCCAGTCAATGGCCATCACCAATAAGAGAGAATCTAACCATCTCCGCTTGACGTTCAGTAGTATTACCATCGCTGAATCCTGCACAATCAACATCCTGTGGGTTACCATTGACCAGAAACTGAACTGGACCAGCCATATAAATACTATGGCTACAAGAGCAACTCACCTCCTGACACCCCAAAGCTGTCTACAAGGCCCAAGTCAGGAGTGTGATGGAATACTCTCCACTTGCCCGGATGAGTGCAGCTCCAACAACAAGCTTCAAGAAGCTTGACACCATCCTGGACAAAGCAGCCCACTTAGTCAGAACCCCATCCACCACCTTTAACATTCACTCCCTCCACCACCAACCCACAGTGGCAGCAATGTGTACCATATACAAGATGCACTGCAGCAACTTGCCAAGCCTCCTCTGACAGCACCTTCTAAACCTGCAACCTCTACCAACTAGAAGGGCAAGGGCAGCAGATGCATGAGAACACCACCACCTACAAGTTCCCCTCCAAGTCACACTCCAACCTGACTTGGAACTATATCGCCGTTACTTCACTGTCACTGGGTCAAAAACCTGGAACATCCTCCCTAACAGCACTGTAGGTGTACCTCCACCACATGGACTGCAGTGGTTCAAGAAGGTGGCTCACCACCACCTTCGCAAGGGAAATTAGGATGGGCAACAAATGCTGGGCTTGCCAGTGACACTCACATCCCATAAAAGAACTAAAAAAAATGATTATAGTGTAGGACTGAACATCTGCCTTGCTGCTGACTGCCTCTGCACTAAACAGGGGGCCAATCAGCATTTTGTTAGTTGCACATGGTGCAGTCAGCCTGCTCTTCTTAAAGGGAGTCTGTCACTCTTAAAGGGAAGCTGCACCAAATAATATTCCTGCAATTTAAACATGGACTACCAGGGCAGAGGGAGGGTTCCATAATTACTGCAGCACTGAAGGCATTAGTGCATCTGAGCGCTTGTTCTTTGTAGAATGACGCACAAATTCATTGCCTGGACCAGTGTCGTCCAAATTAGACATTCTGGCATCACCTCAGCCAGTCAGACACACCTGACAGTGCAGCACATCCCAATAAAAGGGCACTAAACCCCCATAGCGCCACTACAGGCAGATCTACAGAAATTAAAGTTACACCCCTTAACTTTAGAGGTGTGCCCTTACTGCCTGATATCTAAATATATGGCAGTATAACCCAGAGGTGTAGCTCTTTGTGACCTGAACCGAATCTTTGCACATACTCCCATGTTCTTCTCCAGTCTTCTTAAAAGCAGAGCAATAAACTATAAGCTGTGTTTCCCACATTAGTGGGTCATGTTGCTATTAACCAAATTAGCCTAAATTGGATGGAGTAGTATCCTTCCCACCCCAGTGAGGCCATCACTTACCTGTGGACCGCTGCACCACCAACAGTGGCCCGATCTTCCACCACTTACCTTCTTGGCTTCCTCCTGCAGCAACGTTGCTATCTAAATGAGGACTGAGGCCCAATATCGGCCCCCACCATGAACAAGTATCTTGCATGGGGGTCACTGCCAAATTAATAGGCCAGTAAATGCTGACTATCCTTCTGAATTCCGCTTTTGAGATGGTCCAAAACTTGTCCTCGTCTTCTGTTTGAAGCCTGACTTTCATTCTGTTACTTTCTATGGAATAAATATTGGATAGCTTCAACAACAGGTATGTGATCCACCCCGCCAGCACACCGCTCATGTGGTAAAGAAGAAAATTTACCCCAAAGTTTCCAGAACTGAAGACAATACTACAACCTTACTGATATACACAATGACCCAAGATATAAAATCCAGAATCTCATTTGTCTTCTTATGACCTGTTCTATCTTCCCTCCCGCCTTTAAAGATTGATGCATCTGCACGCCGAGATCTTAAGTTTCCTCCACATACCTTCCATTAGCAGAATCTGGAAATATAAACTGGGAACAGTGATTCTCACATTATATGAGCATATCTAAAAGTAAGACTGAGTTTCCAATATCCTTTGACACATGTATAAAAGTCCATTACTCACAGCAGGTGAAGTTTTCATATAAGTGAAATAAAGAAACTTCTCCCTGGAGCATGCAATTGCGGGTAAGCTTCTCTGATTAGAATATGTGCAATAGAGTAAATAATGTTATAATGTATCGTAAGAGAATCTTTCAGTAACAGTCTCCCACCCCACCCACACCTGACGATATGATAAACTGCTTTAATCTTGTCTGAGTTACATCTTTTTGTATTCCATGGCACACAACTTCAGTTGGAATCCAAAGACAAATAATTCAGGAATACAGCATTGAGGGGTGATTTTAACTCTACCCTCCTGTTAGAAACCATGGGATGTGGAATTAAAATTGCCCAGGATACTTGCCCACCTGGAGCTGTCAGGAGCTGATTATTCCCAATTCTAACCTGCTACTGAGCAGGCAGCAAGGACACCGGCCCAAAGTAGGAAGGATTCTTCTTATGCATGTCATGTCCTGATGAAGCAGTTGGGATCCAACTACAATTTTAACTCGACAGCTTGAGCATAAATCCAGCTTTTCTGCCAGGTGAAGACAACAGGGAAGAGGATCAAAGTTAGAAGAGGACCAAACTGCTTTTTATTTTAAATTTCCTGGGGGTCCCACCAGGAAAGCTGAGTGTACCCTTTAGTCCTTTGATTCACCTTCCCCTTCTCGATTGTGGGACCCCAGTGGATGGGCCTCTGGATTTTCTGCTGCTACCCACAACAGGTGGAAAGTCAGGTTTTACATGAGGCATGAGAGTTAAAATACCCCAGGCCTCACTTCTGGAGCAGCAGCTTGAGTTTTTAACTCATACTGCTACCTACCTGTCCAAAACTCTTTGAGTTAAAATCAGGCTTTAAATTTTTGCTTTCTCTTGTGGGAGGATCTAGAACTAGGGGTCACTGTTTAAAAATAAGGGGTCGCCCATTTAAGACAGAGATGAGGAGAAATTTTTTCTCTCAGAGGGTCATGACTTTGGAATTCTCTTCCTCAAAAGGTGGTGGAAGCAGAGTCTTTGAATATTTTTAAGGCAGAGTTAGATAGATTCTTGATAAGCAAGGGGGTGAAAGCTTATTGGTCGGCGGGATTGTGGAGTTGAGGTTACAATCAGATCTTGTTGAATGGTGGAAGAGGCTCAAGGGGCCTAGTGGCCTACTCCTGCTCCTAGTTCGTATGTATGTATGTTCCTACAGTGAATGACCAGTTCTGACTTGTGTGAAATATGTTATTCACATGGAAGTTATTTATGCCATTAAATTATATATTAATTTGTATTATAATATTTATTCTCCAACTTTCATCTATAGCATTTTTCATGTTAAAATAACAGAAAGTCCTTCACCCAATGAATTAATTTTCTTTGGAAGTGCAGTGATTATTGTTACATAGGGAAACAAAGTGAACTTTGCATATAAACAATTCCTAGATTTAATGCAACAAAAACCAAAAATACTGGAAATAGTCAACAGCTAAGGCTGCATCTGTGGAGAGAAAAGCAGAGTTAATGTTTCAGGTCAACTCCCTCCTGCCCCCGCTGCAATTTTATGTTGGGCGGCAGTGGCAAGATACGGCCCACCTGCCCCTGGTCAATCAAGGTCCTTAAGTGACCAACTAACTGCCATTTAAGGACCTCCTCCCGCCGCCATGGGTATTTTACCCTCGGCGGGCGGACGGCATAAATAATAAAGATATCAATTCATTATTTTCCCTTCCTCCCACAACATGATTTATGTTTTCAACGTTCCCTTCCTATGCCAATGATTTGCTGCTCCTTTTCCTATTTACCTCCATTCCTGTAGGAGAATCATTCTGGAAGGTAACAACCCACAGCTCCTCTCTGTCACAAACCGCTTCCTCAAATTCCTTTTCCCCATCCCTTCATCATTGCTTCTTTTCACCAAATGTGAAGAGCTTGTTCATCTCCTAAGATTGAGATCATCTATGCAGCTGTCTCATGCCACCTCTCCCTCCTCTACTTCCCTGACCATTACCAGCCTCTCCCATCATTCCGCAGCATCTTTCCTTTGCAAAGCTGATCATTGTCAATGTTAAGGCATGATATAAATGCAACTGCTTATTGCTGATTCAGATGCATTATGCAGAAATAACTGTGCCTCAAGAAATCCATGTGCCAACATGTCTGATTACCAGGGGCAAGTTAGCAATGCCAACCTTCATATGAACAAACATATTTTCTAAATTAGCATACACACTATAGTATCATACAGTCCATAATAAGCCACAAATTCCCTTCTGTCACTCTACTCCTAATTAACTGATTTGACTTTGCCTTTCACAAGTTGTCATTCTTTACTCATTCTAGAATTCTCATACACCATAATATATAGAAACTGGAAATCTGAGCTTCCACAATAGATGAAGACACTGCCTGGTATAAACCAGGAGATCCCAACCAAAACAACTTGCTTTAATATTCCATTTAAATTCCAGCTCCAGTTCCCACTCTGTGCTGAGTTAACTGATCTCAGGCAGGACAGCAGTCGGTGTGCTGCAAAATACTTCAATTCCCTTAGCATAAGGATGTAAAAGCCAGCCAAAAATCCTATTTTGGATTACTACCTACTGTGCTTGTGTAGACATTGGGTGGAATTTTACACTTTCCACCGCGGCGGGTTTGGAGGTGGGGAGAGTATAGAATCAGGTGGGATGGTGGCGGGAGGGGGACACTGCCACGATCTCACCTCTGCCGAAATTTAGTCTGACAGAGATCCATTGAGTGAGAGCAGGATTGAACTCAGTGCGTAGAATTTTGTGTTGGCGGCGAGGGTCTCGACATCGGGGGAAACCGACGCCAAGATCCCTGTGCCGGCTCATGGATGGAAGTCCCGCCAAATTTAGTGCCAATCAGACACTTAACTGGACAGCAGCGAGCCTTCTGTGTGATTTAGAACCCCTCAGCCTTGCAGAACTGCCGGCCAATCAGAGGGCGGCATCTGCAGTGACACCACGAAGGCAGTGGCTGCTGCTGTAGTTGCAGTGACTGGACACCAAGGAGCAGCACTGGAACCAGGCTCAAGGTAGTTCAGGGCGGGAGGGGTCTCGTAGGGTGGGTGTCATGGAGGAAGGGGGGGCAAGTAGGGGGTTCGGCATGCAAGGGCAGTGGGGTGGCCCTCAGCAGGCACCCCCCCCACCACCTGATGCCTGGTCCCTGGTTTAAGCACCCACTCCCCATGGCCTGGAAGCAGACCGCACAGTTTTAGGTGTCGTGCTTCCCGTGCGGCGACAGGGCCGTCCGCCACGTGGGTAATTGCAGCTGCGGTGGGAAGAGGCCCTTAATTAAGGGTTATTTACCCAGTTAAGGGCCTCAATTGGCAGCGGGGCACGAAGGCTGTTCACAGGCCTTCCCACCCCGGACTAAAATTCAGCGGGGGGGGGGGGGGGGGGGTGGTTGCGGGTTCCCCCTCCGCCAACATGCCACCCAATTTTATGCTCTCCCCATCTCCAAACCCACCATGGGAGAGAGCATAAACTTCCACCCAGTGTGTGCCCCCCACAGTTGAGAAGCCATGATGAAGAGCTACTTGGATGAGATACCAGAGATTGCCGCACATGCGGAAGAATTCCCCAGCAATGGGCAGCCTTCGGGAAAGGACAGAGACCACTAGAACAAAAGAAAGATTAATATTAATATCTAACCTGTGATAGTTAGTAAAATGATTTCCATTATCTTTTCTGGCCTAATCATGGTCGAGTTCCCTTATAATCTTAATCGCATAGGCCCTGAAAGTTCAATAGAGATCCAGGTGTTAATGGGGTAAATGGCATCACAAGATTGGAAAATGGGGAAGAATTCAGTTTTAATGGAGAGTCTCTCCCATTTGTATCCTAAAAAGGAATTGTGATGTTGGTGAGGTTGGGGATGTGGTGGGAGGGGTGACATGAGTAAATCTTCCAGACAGTCACCCACTACATGCAGCACATCAAGGGCATTGATGGGAATAGTTCCTGGGATACTCCAGGAGATCTATCCAGAACATCCTGATTGATGACCTTTAGAAAATACTTGCATAGCTCCCTGACAATTTGACACATTCAGCACAACAAAAACGTAACAATCTCAGTTTTGGAAATTTCAGTTGGCTCCAGCATTCATAATCTTTTGGGGGAGAGAGTTCTAGATTTGCTTTGTATGAACACATGCTTCCTGATTTCACACCTAAATGGCCCAGTTCTAATTTTGCTCCTTTGTTCTGTATTCCCACGCCAGAGGAAATAGTTTTTCTGTACCCTTAAAATCCCATCATCATTTTAAACACCTTGATTAGCTCACCCCTCAGCACAGATTGGGAATTGGAGCTGGAATTCAAATGGAACACAAACCAAGTTCACACATCTGTCCTCATAATTTAACCCTTTAAGTCCTGGTCTCACATTAGTGAAATCTGCACTGTCCCCATTCCAAGGCCAATTTATATTTGCTGAAGTTCGGTGCACAAAGCCAAACACAGTGCCCCAGATGGAGTCTGACCACATAACTGAATCCCCATTTTAGAATTCCAACCCCCTTGAGATAAAGGACATTCCATCAGCCTTTTTGATTACTTTTTGCCCCTGTACACCAACTTTTAGTGATTTCTGTACATGGACACCTAAATCCCTTTGTTCCTCCACAGCTTCTTGCCTCTCATCCTTTAAAAAATATTTTAATTTGAGTTCCAAAATGGATGCCTCACAGTTGATCCCATTGAACTCCGTCTGCCATAGTTTTGCCCACGCAATTAATATTGATGCTCAATTTTCTCTTTCATAGTTTATGATGTCCTCTCAACCACGTAATGTTACTACTTGTAACACACTGCAGGATGCCATGTGCTATCCCATATGTAAGCGCATTGTCGCTTCATGTTAAAGTTACAGGGCTGATTTTCTTGTGCATCCTTTGCCCAAGCATTGGACAGGCACAGCTCACCCAAATTTCCCAGTGCCTGTCCTGGTCTTATAGCAGAATCTGAGGGCCAGTTGTATGCCTGGCACAGACCTGTCATCTTGCAGAAACCTGTGCATGAAAATGGGTGTAGAAACACAGTCAAGGCTGTTGGACTGGCTGCCAGCCTTCAGGCCTGAAGATCTTTAGCAGGACAATAAAATTCCATTTGCCTTCGAAGGCATCCCTTACCTAGCCCACTGGCCTCTTCAGGTCCTCTGACTGAGGGGGGCCCCAGGCACAAGGTCTAGCCCCAACTTCTTCAGGTACCATTACCCTACCAGTGAATAGGAGGAAAATGAGGACTATGGGCTAAGAACACCCACCTCTTTATGCCTGACCTTGACTACTTTGCATGACGCCCTGGCAGTAATGTCTTCTCCTATATTTTTTGTACTTTGTGTCCAGGAAGCATGTGTTCCCAAGTGCAAATGTCAGGACAATTGGATAACATACCTCTAGAAAGAGGTTTGTGAGAACAGCACTTCACAAGAGCACTTTTATTGTGCAAATAAAATTTTGTTTGTTGTGTTTTACATTGCATTATATGCAACTCATATAAATGTTATCTGTGTGTCACAGTATAGAAGGGCTGTTGCAGTAAAGATCTGAAACAAAAAACAGGCTGCCATAGGTATTTTATGTGCTAACATAGATTAAATTGAATTGTAAAGAAACAAAGACCAACTTCTCTTCAATACACTGATTTGGATTTCATTAAGAGTATTATTTACAGACTGGAAAAAGGGTTTCTGTCACATTCACTGTGAATCTAGGATATCAGTTCTCAAAAATAACCTTGTTTTGTCTTCAGACTGGAATCTCCAACTCGTTCTTTGAGCATGGATGCGCCAAAAGGCGTTCAGATCAAAGCAAGAGCAGGAAACATTGAAGCTTCTTCTCAGAGGGACATTGTCTTTCATACAAGTGAAGGAATGGTGAGTACAGCTAGAATTCACTGTGATACCTGTAGTTCTGATCAAGCAAAAAAGTGACCTTTGAAATGGATTCAAAATTATACTGGGTTTCTATTGCAGAATCAGGTTAAGAAGTAGTTCAGCACCATGTGTATATGGATTTTGTTTCTAAGTAAAGGAAGAACTTCTTTCTTCTTTTTGTTTTTAAGTTATATCTTTTGTATCTTCAAACTCTTCATGCTGTTTGTGTTATCTTTATTTGCAATGCCAATCTGTATTTGAACTCAGTCTATTACCTACTTGACCACTCTGTTGAGGGAGATGTTTATGGTGCCACCACTTACACCAGGTAATGCTGCATTATGTTGAATCCTTTTTGAATATTGGCACGGTGGATAGCATCAGACTGACTCTAGTCCTCAACATCAGTCCTCAGTGTGTCCTTTATGACTGTGACCCTCATCCATCATCCTTCTTAGAACAGGGTCTCTGAGATCTGAGCTCATGGGTTGATTTCTGTGGAACTCCATTCCCCACTGCCAAATCCCATTTTCACCTCTAACTCCTCTGGTATTGTGAAGATTATGAATTATGGAGTGCCACACATAAAAGGAACTGCCAGGAAAGATCAGGGAACAGTTAGCTCATATTGGCTGCTCTGTTGCGATCACTGAACTGCAAAGGAGTCCTAGGGTTCTAGGATGTGGCACTAACTGCCACAGCCACTTCACTCCATGTTACATTCTTGGTAGATCTCCAGCCCATTCTTCTAAAATAGCCACCTCTCCCTCCAAGACTGAGGCCTAAAATGGTTAAGCTATTGGGCTATTTGGAAGGGAGCAGAGTGCTCTACTAGGCTCTCTGGGAGATCAGAGGTTCATGGCTACTGCACTTAGAAGAAGGATGCTCACAGAATATCAAGCACTGGGGCCTGTATCTGCCAGTGTACTGGAGATGGCAGGTTGGGTAGAGGAGTCCACCAGCAGCATAAGCAGCACATTAGAAAGACCATATGGCAGCACTGCAGTTCACCATGAAGAATATTACAGCTCCAGGAACATCTGCAGCAGAACCCCAAAAGCAGTCTTTGTTTCTTCCGTGGATACCCAGACTGCAGCCATAGAGGCCTCAGGTGCCAGATTAGAGAGTTGGCTCCTCCCAATGATGTGTTCTTAGAGTCGGGCATCTGATATCTGAGCCTATAGCTAGGTTCTGTGGAGCTCCGTTCCCCATTGCCAAACTCACTTTCACTCCTGCCTCCTGTAGTATTGTAAGGACACCAGAGTGATAGTGTTGGATGAATGAACTTCATTGCAGTGCTGCTGTGCTAGAGTCCTGAGGAAATGTACCAGTGTCATCAGCTAAGGCTGTAGAGGGTGGATTTTATCTCTGAAGAGCCACTTCTTCTTCGGTGTTAGGACTGCTGGAATTGTGGACTTTCTTAACAAAGAACAAAGAACAGTACAGCACAGGAACAGGCCATTAGGCCCTCCAAACCTGCGCCGATCTTGATGCCTGTCTATACTAAAACCTTCTGCACTTCCGGGGACCGTATCCCTCTATTCCCATCCTATTCATGTATTTGTCAAGATGCCTCTTAAACGTCGCTATCGTACCTGCTTCCACCACCTCCCCCGGCAGCAAGTTCCAGGCACTCACCACCCTCTGTGTAAAGAACTTGCCTCGCACATCCCCTCTAAATTTTGCCCCTCGCACCTTAAACCTATGTGCCCTAGTAACTGACTCTTCCACCCTGGGAAAAAGCTTCTGACTATCCACTCTGTCCATGCCACTCATAACTTTGTAAACCTCTATCATGTCGCCCCTCCACCTCTGTCGTTTCAATGAAAACAATCCGATTTTATCCAACCTCTCCTCATAGCTAATGCCCTCCAGACCTAAAGGTATTGTGACAAGTGAGTGTTCACTTGCATGATGTTGTGTTTCTGGTCAAAACCAGCCGCACAGAGTGGTATCCTTTCCTGTTGATGTGCATTTGGGCATTGATGAGGGAAGCACATATGGTCACATGTGCCACTTATGATTCCATAGGTCTTGGGAATCCTGCCATTCAACAAAATATCAGTAGTCTGAGATGTTGCTGTGGGAAGCTGATAAAATTTCTGGTTGTAGAAAGCAATGTGTTTGTAATTTGCTCAATGCATCAGTGCACAGCTTTTTAGTCAATAATACAAATGTACCCAGTGACAGCCTGAAATGACTCCACAGCATGAAAGTAAATGGTGGTGGTGAATTGAACAGCCACTGGTATATGATGGGGGTGAGCTGCAGGCCCGCATAATAGCATGTGGTATAACTGAGTGACAACCTGCTTTGTGAATTACAGCCTCTGCAGCCACTGCTCCTAGGTCAAATGCAGGTTGAACTACCTCAGCTTGTAAACTCTGGCATTAGCAACTGCGTCCCCAGCACCCTTGATGCATCCTCGCCAGACTGGCTGCCCTCTGTCCTTTCCATTTTCTTCTAAGAATGAACAACAATGCAGAATCCCCAAAAGGAAACCCAGTGTGGTCTGCATGATAAAGGATGAGTAAATGGCAGTCCCAAAGCAAATGGTACAAAGGTAGATGGTAAAGTAGTTGGCTACAGACCAAAAGAAAATAGCATAATCACAAGGTTTCAACAGCTAATGAATAAACTGATCCTCTTTAAAATTACATGTTATTTACATAAAATAACTTCAGTGTAGTGCCCCACAACCCAACATAAATGAGGCAGGAACAGTGGGAAATGGGATGTACAGCCTCATTTTCATGGGCCCACCCAAACTTCCTTGAAAGTTCCACGAAAAAGTTCCTCGAAATTATTGCAGAAAACTGCATGGCACTAAAGTAGTCAGGGATCAAATAAACTGGATCACAATCGGATTTCCTATTACCGCTAAATTGGCTGGAGCGCAGTGATAAATCTAAGCTTCCCAGTCCAAACTCGTACGTGAAGAACATTGATAGCCCTTTCAGAAGAGGAAAATAGTGAAGAGAAAAACATTGGACAATTTTGTTGCACGGCATTACTTTGAGATAATGAAATCCCAAACACTGAGCATACAGAAAGAAGCCTAGAAATTATAGTTAGTGAATCAGTGAACGAATGCTTAATATGACATTCCTCTGTCTGCTACTTTAACAAAGCCAGTAACATATAATTGCAGAAAATGCTGTAAATACTCAGCAGGTCTGGCAGCATTTGTGGAGAGAGACACAGAGTTAACATTTAGGTGCAGGTACAGCACACAATTAGGAAGGCAAATGGCATGTTGGCCTTTATTGTAAGGATATTGGAGTACAGGAATAAAGTAGTCTTGCTACAACTGTATAAGGTTTTGGTGAGCACACATGTGGAGTACTATGTGCAGTTTTGGTCTCCACATTTAAAAAAGGATATCATTGCATTGGAGGCAGTCCAGCAAAGGTTCACTAAATTGTTCCCTGGAATGAGGAAATTGGGACTATATTCTCTGGAGTTTAGAAGCATGAGAGGTGATCTCATTGAAATATACAAGATTCTGAAGGGGCTGTATAGGGTAGATGCCGAGAGTTTGTTTCCACTGGTCAGAGAATCTAAAACAAGGGGGCACAGTCTCAGGATAAGGGACCGATCATTTAGGACTGCGATGAGGAGAAATTACTTCACTCAAAGGGTTATGAATCTGGCACATTGGTACAGGATGCCATTCAAGTGGGTGGAGTGAAAAGGAATATGAAAAGGTCGACAGTATAGTCAGGGGATAGATTGTGTTCTCTGCAGCGATAACCGGGAGTTCCAAAAGTCGTGTAGCCTGCCCGTAGCCAGGATTCAGGACATCTCAACTCAGCTGAAGAATAACTTGGAGTGGGAGGGGGAGGATCCAGTTGTTGCGGTGCACATAGGAACCAATGACTTAGGTAGAACTAGGAATGAGGTTCCGCTGAGAGAGTTTGAGGAGCGAGGGTTGAAATTCAAATGCAGAACCTCCCAGGTAATAATCTGTGGATTGTTACCAAAGCCACATGCAAATTGATGTAGGGACAAGCCGATTAGAAAATTAAATAGTGGCTGAAAGAGTGGTGTGGGAGGCAGCGGTTTTGATTCATGGGCCACTGGCACCAGTATTGGGGAAAGAGGGAGCTGTTGCAATGGTATGGGTTCCATTTAAACCGGGCTGAGATCAGTGTCCTGGTGAATCAAATAACTAGGACAGTAGACGGGCTTTAAACTAATGAATGATTCAGGACAGAATAAATTCAAAATCAGTAAGAGAAATGTAAAGGCTGTAGAGAGAAATAACAATTTGGGTAAAAATAAACACAGTAGGTCAGGAAGAGACAGAGAGCTTAACAAAGATAATAGGGCATTGGTGATTAAGGTCACACTGGGGAAAACTAGAAAACAGTTAAAGCTAAAGGCACAATATCTGACTGTGTGAAGCATTCGCAAAAAGGTAGATGAACTAATAGACATAGAAATTAATTTGTTTGATCTAATAGTCATTACAAAGATGTGGCCAACGTTGGGAACTAAATATTCCAGGATAGTTGACTTTTAGAAGAGATAGGCAAAATGGAAAATTGTGGGGAATTGGGTGGGGAGGGGGTGGTCATCCTGCTAATAAAGGATGGGACAAAGAGAGTAGAGAGGAAGGATCTTAGCTCAGAAAATCAAGATGTAGAATCAGTTTGTGTGGAGCTAAGAAACAGCAAAGGTCTTAAAACACTGGTGGAAGTAATGTATAGGCCCCTAACAGTATCTGTAGTGTGGGCAGAGTGTAAATCAGGAAATTAGAATTGCATGTAACAAGGGTAATACAGTAATCATGGGGGACTTTGATATTCATATAGACTAAGAAAATCAAATTTTCAGTAATAGTATGGAGGAGGAGTTCATGGAATGTATACAATATCAGTATCATTTTCTAGATCAATATGTCAAGGAACGAACTAGGGAACAGTCTATTTTAGATCTACAATGAGACAGGGTTAATTAATAACCTTGTAGTAAAAATGCCTCTGAAGAAGATTGATCATAATGTGATGGAATTTTATATTGAGTTTGGGAGTGATTAAGTCAGAATTAAGGTCTAAAATCTGAACAAAGCAAACTACATGGATATGAAGGGCAAGTGGCTAAGGTAGATCGGGAAACTACATTAAAAGACATGACAGTGGATAAGCAATGGCAAACGTTTAAAGAATTAATTAATAATTTGCACAAAGATCCATTCCCTGAAGGAATAAAAAACCCATGGGAAAAGTTGACTAATCGTGGCTAGCAAGAGAAGTTAAAGATAGTATTAGATTAAAGAAGGAGGCTTATAATGTTGCCAAAAAATAGTATTAAGCATGAGGATTGGGAGGATTTTAGAATTCAGCAAAGCATGACCAAGAAATTGATGATGAGAGAGAAAATAGAATATGAGTAAACTAGCAAGTGACATGAAAACCATGATTGTAAAAGCTTCTATAGGTATGTACTATTGGAGAGATTAGCGAAATTACGCATGGGCCCCTTAGAGGTAGAGACAGGAGAAATTGTAATGGGGAATAAGGAAATGGCAAAGACCTTAAACAAATACTTTGTATCTTTCTTCATGGTAGAAGACACAAGGAACATTCTTAAATAGTTAGGAACTAAGGGTAGAGTGAGAATGAGGAACGTAAAGAAATGTATTATTAGTAAAGAAATAGTACTGGAGAAATTAATGGGAGTAAAAGTCGACAAATCCCCCAGACCTGATGACCTACATCCTAGGGTTTTAACAGAGGTGGCTACAGAGAAAGTGAATGTGTTAGTTTTGATCTTCCAGAATTCCCTAGATTCTAGAACAGACCCCATGGATTGGAAGGTAGCAATGTAATCCTGCTATTCAAGAAAGGAGGGAGGGAGAAAACAGGGAACTATCGACCAGTTAGCCTGACATTGAGAAAATTGAGAAAATACTGGAATCCATTATTAGACGTGCGGTAACAGGACACTTAGAAAATCATAATATGATTAAGCAGAGTCAACACAGATTTATAAAAGGGAAATTGTGTTTGACAAAGCTGTTAGAGGTTTTTGAGATGTAGCTAGCAGGGAGATAAGAGGGAACCAGTGAATGTCATTATTTATTAATTTTATTATTTAGAGATACAGCACTGAAACAGGCCCTTCGGCCCACCGAGTCTGTGCCGACCAACAACCACCCATTTATACTAACCCTGCAGTAATCCTATATTCCCTACCACCTACCTACACTAAGGGCAATTTACAATGGCCAATTTACCTATCAACCTGCAAGTCTTTGACTGTGGGAGGAAACCAGAGCACCCGGCGAAAACCCACGCGGTCACAGGGAGAACTGGCAAACTCCGCACAGGCAGTACCCAGAATCGAACCCAGGTCCCTAGACCTGTGAGGCTGCAGTGCTAACCACTGCACCACTGTGCCGCCCACCACTGTGCCACTGTGCCGTCATGTGTTTGGATTTTCAAAAAGCATTTGATAAGGTGCCACACAAGAGGTTACTGCACAAAATTAGGACTCATGGGATTGGGGGTAATATATTTGCATGAATTGAGGACTGGTTAATGGACAGAAAACGCAGTAGGAATAAACTGGTCATTTTCAGGTTGCCAGGCTGTAGTTAGGGGTGTACTGCAAGGATCAGTGCTTGGGCCTCAGCTATTTACAAACTATATTAATGACTTAGATGAAGGGACTGAGTGCAATATATCCAAGTTTGCTGACAGTACAAGTTAGGTGGGAAAGCAAGTTGTGAGGAGGACACAAAGAGGCTGCAAAAGGATTTAGACAACTTAGATTAGAGGGAAAGAGCATGAAAATAGGAAAGCAGAATATTTTTTAAATGGTGAGAGACTGGAAATGTTGGTATTCAGAGGGACCTGGGTGTCCTTGAACATGAATCAGAGAAAGTTAACATTTGGTACAGCAAGTCATTAGAAAGACAAACAGTATGTTAGCCTTTATTCAACAGGAATTGGAGTATAAAAGTAAAGAAGTCTTACTACAATTATGCAGGCGACTGGTGAGACTACGCCTAGAGTACTGCGTACAGTCTTAGTCTCCTGACCTAAGGAAGAATATACTTGCCTTAGACGAGTGCAACAAAGGTTCACTAGAGGAGAGGACTGTCCTATGAGGAGAGTGAGTAAATTAGGCCTATATGCCCTAAAATTTAGAAGAATGAGAAGTGATCTAATTGAAATGTAAAATTCTTAAGGGTCTTTACAGGGTAGATGCTGGGAGGATGTTTCCTCTTGATGGGGAATTTAGAATTAGGAGTCAGTCTCAGAATAAGGGATTGGCCGTTTAGCCCTGAGATGAGGAGAAATTCTTCAGAGGGTTGTGAATCTTTGGAATTCTTTACACCAGAGAGCTGTGGGTGCTCAGTCATTGAATATATTCAAGACAGAGATCAATAGATTTTTGGATACTAAGGGAATTAAGGAATATGGAGATAATGCGGGAAGGTGAAGTTGAGGTAAAAGCTCAGTCATGATCTTATTTAATGGTGGAGCAGGCTTGAATGGCTGAATGGCCTACTCCTGCTCCTATTTCTTATGTTCTTATCTAATAAGAGACATCTATATATAGATAATATCCACCTTAGCTTCCTCCATCACTGTCCATTACATCATCCTCTTGGCCACAATGCTACAATAAAAGGCACCACTAAACAAACATTCCAAACAAACTTTACAGATTAAACCATCCAATATTCCACACAAAAGTCAACTATTCACCCTTGTGCATTCGTTTAGTGCCCGTCTTTTGTGTACTGTTGCCTGCCCTAGTACCCCGACACAGTACTACCCCAGTGGCTGCAGCATGGCTGGTGGAAGGCTGCTGACTTTCAGTGGTGGAGACTGCAGATGGCCTTGCAGGATGGCCTTGAGCAGCTCTGGGCCTTGAAGCCCCGACTTTGGACTGCACTACCTCAGCATTGGCGGCAGCAATGTGGGTTAGCTGGCTGTCAGGCAACAGGAAGGACACTGGCAGAGTTGCAGTGGTGGGAGGACAAATGCTGACATTGTGAGACAGGACAGCATGTTCATTCTCCATGGAGCCACTGTCACTCCCCAGGACAGCACATCAGCAATTTTAGTAATCTGTTTGAGGGCAGTTTGCTGGAATGCTATAGGTCCTTTGAACACTGGTATCCACAGCCATGATGGCAGCAGTCGGCGCATGCATGGCAGCAATTGTGCTTGCATGAGTTCAGTCTGAGCTTCCACTGCAGCACGCAGATTACTGGATTGCATCTGCTTGTGTGGCAATGGAAGCTGAGATGTCGGCCATCAGACATTGGATCATGGTTAGGTCCACAAGTGTGCTAATGGAGTTGGCCACTAATTTCATGCTGGAGAAGATTGGTTCCAAGCTCTGTACGAAGCCATGTACCCGTCTCCTGCATGCTCTTTGACAGTGATCACAGGCATTCTGACAGACCTCCCAGTGCACCAAGCATGCATGCCCATCAGCCTTTTTCTGTAGGCCGTCCCATCAAAGTCCTCATCTGAGTCCTCTACAGCAGAACTCGTGGGCGAGCTTGGAACCTGCACTATCCTTTCCCCCCGCCCTGACTGCGGGCCACTTTAGTCCAGTGACTCACCACGAGCAGATCCCACCTCTAAGCTGCCCTCTAAAGCATGCACCAGTATCTGAGCTGGTGGCTGCAAGTGTGAGACTGAGTGACTGTGTTTCTCCATCATCAGTGTCTTCCTGCTCTTCTTGCTCTTGCACTACTGCCTGGACAGGTTGCAGTTCTGGGATATCTGAGAGGATAAAGGCACCAGTGTAGGATTGTGGTTAGCGGGGGAAGCAAGAGGTGCAGGTTTACACATTCTGCAGCCTGTAAATCGGAAGAGATTGTGGGATGAGGGGGAAGTGGTATGTGAGAGGGGGAAGTGGTATGTGAGAAGGGTTAGATATGAGCATACCATCATCGTCGATGATTTCAGCCCCACTGCTGGCCACATCCTCAGGTCACGGACACTCCAATACTGGCAAGCACTGATTCCTCAATGAGAGTAAGGATATTCAGCCATGCATATTCCCCACCGATTAGGTGCTGCTGCCTGTGGTTTTGCGCCACCTTGTCCTGCAAGAGAGGGAAGTGTGAGTGTGGTGCAATGTGTTTGGGTGATGTGGCTGTCATGGCTGAATAGCTGGCAGTGTGTGAAAGCTGTGAGATGTGGGTGTGTGAGGCTTTCAGCAGTGCTAAGTATGTGGAGGGTGAGGTGGGGCTGTGAATGGAGTTAGTTGGTAAACGAGTGAAGGGAAGTGCCTGAGGCTAGTGATTTAGCTTCAAGGATATGTCATTTGATGATGTAGTCACTGACCTTGACCATTCATGTGAGGTCATTAAACTTCTTGTGGCACTGCATCCAGGTCTTTGGGAGTACAGCATTGGCATTGACCATGATGGCTATCTGCTCCAGCCGCCTTCTCAGCGTCTGTCTGAAGGGCCCCTGGCCCTGTGGGTAAAGGACCTCTCTCTTCCTGTCCACCCCCTGCACTAAGCCCTTCAGTGCTGCACCTGAGAACCTTGGAGCTCGTTTGCTGCCCTGGTGTGACATTATTCAGTGTTCTTCTGGCTTAGATACTCTTCCCCAGCTACTTCCAGCACATGCTACAACCAGAATGCACCTCTCCTTTCAGAAGTGTAGGCTGGCTTTAAGTATCGCAGGCTAACATTAAGTGGTCCTAACCTTGCGCTAACTGCTGAGGCATGCAACCACTCAACAGCGCATTTAGCATTGGTTGCATGCCACAATCATGGTAATGAGCAGGCGGTATGAGGTTCGCAACGCTGCCAAGATTGGAAGGTATGGAAGCCCGTTAATCGTGCATCCTGATTTCTGCACCTGTTTTTGGGGGCCATCCAATTTCGCCCCCACTACATATTGTAATTCGTAATTCAGCAAAATTAATTAAACTGGATTTTTTCCCTCTTTTACAGCTAGTGCTGGATTCTGAGACAGTGAAGCTACCCAAGTTGCCTCATGGGGCACAGGGTGGATCCGGAAATTCTCAGGGACTTTACGAAGTTTGCGTCTGTCCAGATGGAAAGCTATACCTGTCTGTCGCAGGAGTGGGATCCACCTGCCAGGAATATAGTCGGGTGTGCCAGTGAGCATCTTGGTATCTTCTTGAATCGTCTGAGAACTTTTCATCCAGCATTTTTGAAAACATTTGAATCTTTCTCAATAAATGCAGCTGCAAGTATCAGTGCCATAGCATCATAAAGAAAGTGGTAAAAGATTTCCTTGCATCAATATATCTTCTAATCTGAGACATTAAACAGAAAGCCCTATTGCCCCAGAAAAATAGAAAATAATCTATATACAAATGGACAAAAAGAGCACAATGCAAAACTTTCATTTCAAAATAGTGGAAGCAAAAAAGTAACTTGGGCTCAATTGCCGTTGTTGCACAAATAACATTGTTAAATTTCCCATTTAATGGACTGCAATGTGATGTATTGCATCAGTTTATTCTCCCATTATTGAACATTTTTATAGGAAAAATATATGGACTCCGAATTATAGGTCAACATTTTCTATCAGTGCATCAGTCTAACTTCTACATCTTACAACTTTCACTTCTGCCAACATGTGGGATTCATTTTTTAATGATTAAGATACATTGTATTAATTAAATTTTGATACACTAACAGCGGGGCTGGATTGATTTTGACCAGTGTCTGCTAGATCTCTATGCAATAACTTTTTTTTTCCTGCAATAACACTTGAACCACAAGAGCTGTGCTTTTTGTACAAAACTACAATGTGGAATGACGTATCCAAAGCTTTACCATCTGTATGTAAACCACAGTATTAAAGTTGCAGTACCCTTTCTTAGTCTTTTTATAAAGCTATGTTGAAATGTATAAAAATAAAAGTACACTATCCCTATTTGCATCTGGGTGATTTTTTTTATCCCTATTACTTTGTAACAATTTATATTTTATTGCATTAACCTATAGATGCATTGATTGCTGTCCAGTGGGAAGGTCAGTAACCAGAGGACACAAATTTAAGATAATTGTCAAAAGAACCAGAAGGAGGGACGATGGCGAGAATTTCTTTTTTGGTGCAGCTAGTTGTCATGATCTGGAATTCACTGCCTGAAAGGGTAGTGAAAACAGATACAATCATAATGCCAAAAGGAATTGGATAAATAGTTTGAAAGGGAAAAACTTGCTGGGTTATGTGAAAAGAACAAAGGAGTGGGTCTAATTGCACAGCTTTTTCAAAGAACAGGTACAGACATGATGGGCCAAATGGCCTCCTTCTGCACTATGTGATTCTATAATCCACTTAACTGCTATGTGCCTTACATTTACTCCAGCTACAAATGAGATAACATTGGTACTGGTCCCATCTGTAGTGCTGCCCCAGCAAAACGTCCTGGTTACTTTAAACATGCACATAAGCACAGCATAGTGCAGCCAGAAATATTCATCCACAAAGACTCCTATGCCATCGTGTGGTCGTGTGACGTATTGTCCAACATCACTACACTGAAGCCTGTGTTACGACAGCAACGATAGTTTTTCTCTAAACCCATGTGATGCATCTCTCTCATATCAGAAGTTCACATAAATAAAAGATTGGCTGGCTTTCAGGGTATTTCAAATTGATAGTTCTTTGAACAAAGGGACGTTGCAGCTTTAAAACCCCTGCTGACTTTCCTCATACTAAACGACACAGAGTTGTTATTGTATGATGAGCTACATATAAATACTGTACAGGCACAGTCACATTCTAACACTGTGCATGTTGTCAGATGAGCTGTTCCAATTGTTCAAATAATGGCATGTCTCAATAACATCAATGAATATGCAGAGCCTTCAAAGCAATACATATTGTGGAGTAAAAATTGCTACACTAGTTATTAATTATAAATCCCTACATAAAGCCAGTTACACATCTATTTTACACTTCTAATTTTCATATACATACATACTGTTATTGGTTGGAGTCGTACCTAGTGCAAAGGGAGATGGTCGTGGCTGTTGGAGGTCAATCATCTGAGCTCCAGGACATCACTGCAGGAGTTCCTCAGGGTAGTGTCCCAGGCCCAACCATCTTCAGCTGCTTCATTGATCTTCACTGATGATTGCACAATGTTCAGCACCATTCACAACTCCTCCAGTACTGATGCAGTCCGTGTAGAAATGCAGCAAAATCTGGACAATATCCAGGCTTGGGTTGACAAGTGGCAAGTAACATTCACGCCACACAAGTGCCAGGGCAATGATCATCTCCAACAAGAGAGAATCTAACCATCTTCCCTTGACATTCAATGGCATTACGATCGCTGAATCCCCCACTATCAACATCCTGGGGGTTACCATTGGCCAGAAACTGAACTGGAGTAGCCATATAAATACCATGGCTATAAGAGCAGGTCAGAGGCTCAAAATCCTGTGGCGAGTAACTCGCCTCCTGACCGCCCCCCCCCCCCCCCCCCCCAAAGCATATCTACCATCTACAAGGATCAAGTCAAGAGTGTGATGGAATACTCTCCACTTGCCTGAATGGGTGCAGCTCCAACAACACTCAAGAAGCTCGACACCATCCAGAACATAGCAGCCCACTTGATTGGCACCCCATCCACAAACAATCACTCCCTCCACCACCGATGCACAGTGGCAGCAGTGTGCACCATCTACAAGATGCACTGCAGCAACGCACCAAGGCTCCTTAGACAGCACCTTCCAAACCCGCGACCTCTACCATCTAGAAGGACAAGGGCAGCAGATGTATGGCAACATCACCACCTGCAAGTTCCCCTCCAAGCCACACACCATCCTGACTTGGAACTATATCACCGTTCCTTCACTGTCGCTGGGTCAAAATCTAGGAACTCCCTTCCTAATAGCACTGTGGGCGTACCTACCCCACATGGACTGCAGCGGTTCAAGAAGGCATCTCATCACCACCTTCTCAAGGGCAATTAAGGATGGGCAATAAATGAACAAATAAAAAATAGATGATTTTTATATACACATATGGTTAGATTATTTAAATTAAGGGTTATAATTCAGTTCCTAAAATCTCATCTGCTTACAATGTAAGTGATCCAACAAAGAATTTCATTACATAACAAAATGCAGACTGTGCCATGTTGAGGTCAGTGGAAGGTTGCCCTGCTTAAATACTGCTTTCAAGTACCCAGGCCACCAGGACCATATTTAGGGAGCTTACCAATTTACAGGGGTGATGGTAGCATAGGGTTAACCAGTAATCCAAAGGCCTGGATGATTCCACACACATGAGATCAAAATCCCACCTTGGCAGCTGGGGAATGTAAATTCAATTATTGAATAAATCTGAAATAAAATGCTAGTTTCAGTAACAGCGACCATGAAACTACCAAATTGTCAAGCAATCTCAGGAGAGTGACAGGTGACAGCTTATTATTAAAATGAAGAGGAAGGTCTGAGGCTCACCCAAAATTAGGCCTCCCGGTTGCGGGCCATATCCAATTTCTACTCTCAGTCGTCTCTGCCCCAACCCCACCTCCATATCTATTCTGTTCTACTCACACCAACTCTCCATAGCTTATTCCGCAGGTCGGCCACAGGCAGGAAGCACTTCACGGTACCAGTCTTCCCAGTGTGTCCCTGTCCTGACTCCACCCCCATCCCCCCCCCCCCATTCTGATTTGACAGAGGTCCGCACGCAGGCAAACCATTCGCACTTTTGATTGGTGGATTGGCATGCCGGATACAAAACTTCGGTGAGCCGTAGGACCTAGTCCGATGCCCTGATGATCCCGATCCTTTGTAATTACTTTCACTCCTGGTAATTTTAAATGTCTTGCTCCTAGACTTTAAACTTGTGTTTTTTTTTTTAAAAACTAGGACAATGCAAGCTTAAAGGCTTGGAGAAAGACATTCAAAATTACCATGGACCTCAAAATTTTTAACACGGACAATGGTGTCCGTGTATGGACATGTTGCCGACCCCTGGCCACACCAGAAGTGGCTGCAGGTGCAGCGCGCACCAGCAGAAGCCTTTCAGCTTCCACAGTGCTATCTCCAACAGCTACAGATCTGAATTTCGCGCCATTGGAGATGGAACTACATAATTTTGGCCCCTTACATTTTAAAACTGTCTTTGTTGTTGTGGCAGAGTTGACAAATTAGTACCATTATTTGGAGCATACGAACAGAGAGATAATTTATCCTCCCCCTTCACATGTCCAATGATATGTTTGTGAATTGAAGTGTCCAATTTGAGCCAAATTCTTCAAATTGACCAGAAGTACTCCATGCAATTTACTTTGGGTTCTCTGTTTGGTTCAGCAGAATTTTACAACCTCTATGGAGTGCACTTATATCATAAAGAAAGTTCTAAATTTGCTGCCTATAGCCCTGTTATCCCCTGGAATGTCCATAGGTCCCAATTTACTGTCATAGCTTCAGTGCAAGATCAATGCAATCCCCAGAGAAATGGCATGAATGGATAAAAATGGCCATTTACTGTGTTCCTTCAGGATTTCTTGGCAATTGTGATAACCCCTAGAAATTTAGGGCTTACATTCTGATTGGGTTTGAATCCAATTTTTTTCCTTTTGAATAAAAAGTTAAGTAAAACTTTTTTCTCTCCCTTCTAGATTACCAGCTGCTGCTGGGAGAAAGAAATTTTAAAATGTATGCTGAAAAATAAGTGACAATTCCTTCAATTCAGTACAATATCAGCACATCACAACAAATTTCTTTCATCTGATTGAATACTTGAACCCAAAATGTGAAAATTTTAGTTTGTTACATCCAATTCAAAAGTGAATACAAGCCATCATACTGCTTGCTCATACCACACTTCCCCTGGATGTCTTAAACATACCTTTCTTCTGTTCTAATGCTTTTCCGAAGAACAACCTAAGGGCCAGTATTATGAGAGATGGCTGGCTGCTCTTAGAGTACAAAAGCCCAGTGTTTTACTATGATTCAAATGTCCATCAGCTCTTGTCTTAAAAGATGCAATCGTCTCTGCTTCAATTATTCCTTGTGATAAAGCAACCGTTATATAACTATAAAATAACTACAGGGCATACTAACAAATATGGTGTGTGGCACACTTCTGCTGCACTCTGAGCATGCCATATTGGGGTCTGCAGCACCCAATTCTCATGTGCGCAATCAAATTTTCTCACCCAAAATAACATTTATACTGAGGTGTTCAAAGCCAACTCGGAAACACAGAAAAGTGCTGTTGAACATATAAAAGGGGAATTTACTATCATAAAACAAACTTTTCTCTGGGCTGATTTTCCCCTTCTAACACTCACCTTTGAGTTGTCATGCTGCGTGAATCATCATATGCTGTACTGAGGCCACCTTCAGGCAGGTCAAAGTGGAACAATTGCTGCCAAACTTATTTTTCAACCACATTTTTCCTAAATATGTGTCTTTAATAAAAGTGCAAGGCAGGTTTTAGTTGTTTCAAACACGATTTGAATTGTGACACTTTTCTTACATTTCCACTATATTTTTATTCAAAATGCCCTTTCCAGATCTCCAACAACTGACAGGCCTGCATATCAGAATTTTCACTCATGAGCCATCATTTACTGTTCAATCTATACTGAAATTGTAGTTTCTTATATTTAAACATATGACATTGCATATGCAAATCAGGAACCCAACACATGTTTCAGGCCCCTTTGTAAATGGTAGATGTATGGTATATGTCACTTTTCCAGGTGCACAGGAGTCAAACTAACTGACCACTGGAAGCTGCCACCAAACCGTTAAGTATAAAATGATAGACTTGAACGTGGAGCCAGAAGCAGCATTAAAGATGTAATGAATTATTTTGTTCAGTTTTTTAATAGAAGATAGATAGATTTAAAATTTCTTCCCAAGGACTTTAGTTTAAATTATATAAGTTGTAAGTAAACACTTTCATTTAGTACATTGATGATATTTATATAGACTTCCAGAAGAGATTTGATTATGTGCTGCACATGAGATCATTAGCAAAAGTGAAAGGCCACTGAATTGGAGGGAACCTGGCGGCACGGGTTGGAAATTAGTTGGGAAGTAGGAGAAAGAGGGCCTAATTTTCGCAGTCCTGCAAAGGTGGGACCAGAGCAGAACTGCCAACCAACGTGTTCTTGTCTCCAAGTGATCTTGCAGGAAGTCAAAACGACAATGACTACTTGCCAGGCAGAGTCTTGCAGGCGATTAGGCCCATTAATGGGCCAATTGGGAGAATGTTGATGGTGCCGTTGGGATCTTCCCGATGGCAGATGGACCCTCTAATGACGCCAGAACCTGGTCTTTAACTGAAGACAACCTCCCGGTGGGGACCATCCAAGCCTTCGCTCAATCACCCCAGAAGGGACACACTGGGAGGTGACAGCTACAGCCGTGGCCGCAACCATCCAGTGGAGGGGCTCCCCCTCCACAATGATCGCCTGGAAGCTGTGGCCATGCGGAGTTTTTCATTTTCCCCAATGCTGCAGAGAGTGCCACCAGTTTGAGCCATTCTCGCGGACTCCTGCCTGCTTCAGCAGTGGCCACCACTTCCAGTGGGACTGCCAATTGGACATCACTGAGGGCCCTCCTATTGCGGCGTCTGCTTCCCCGGTCCACCCACTTATCTTAATTGGGCGGGGCTCTCCGATTCGACTTCTTAATTGGCTGTCTCCAGGAAGATCGTGACCAATGTTCTGTCATGGTCACTTCTGGGTTCCCAACACAGAATTTTGCCGACCTCAGAATCGTGACCTAATCAGGAAAATTCAGCCAGAGAGTGGGGATAAAGAGTGTGCACTCTGATTGGCTGGATGTGACAAGTGAGTGCTTCCAAGGGAACTGTACTGGGGTCTCAGCTTTTCACCATGTTTATCAATGACTTGGACGAAGGCATAGAGAATTGTATATCCAAGTTTGCAGATGACACTCATTCAGCAAGCAGAGTAAATAGTGCTGATGGTAGCAGAAAGTTACAAAGGGTAGTACAGATTGAGTGAGCAAAACTCTGTTAAATGCTATTCAATGCAGGGAAGTTTATTTTCTAAATGGTGTGAAACTAGGAATTGTAGAGGAGCAAAGAGATTTGAGAGTCTAAGTACACAAATCACTGAAAGCTAGTGGATAGATACAAAAAGCAATCAAAAACGCTAATGGAATGTTGATCTTTATCGCATAGTGGCTGGAATACAAAGCAGGAAGTGTTATGCTTCAGTTCTAGAGGCATGGTCAGACCCCATCTAAAGGACTGCTTTCTGTTTTGGGCACCGCACCTCAGGCTTTGGTGGGGGTGGGAGTGAAGTGCGGATTCACCAGAATGATACCAAGGCTTAAAGGGTGAAATGAGGAGGAACACCACAATTACTTGGCTTGCTGGTCCTTGAGCATAGAAGACTGGGGGTGATCTAATCGAACTGTTTAAAATGATGAAAGGATTTGATATGGTAGGTAACTATTTCCTCTGGGTGGGGGAAATACCTTCTTCTGACAGGGCAGGGATCCTGAAGAACCAAGACAGCATGGAGTGGGCTTCGCCATCAGAAACTCCTTGCTCAGCATGATAAAGCCACCTTCAAATGGCTCGGAACGCATACTGTCCATCCGAATGCTCACCACCTCTGGTCTAGTACACCTACTCAGCATCTATGCTCCAACACTCTGCTCCCCACCTGAAGCTAAAGATCAGTTCTACGAGGAACTCCATAACATCATTAGCAGCATCGCCAACACCGAACACCTATTCCTGCTGGGGGACTTTAATGCCAGGGTTGGGGCCGACCATGACTCATGGCCCTCCTGCCTTGGACGCTATGGCATTGGAAGGATGAACGAGAATGGGCAGAGATTGCTTGAGTTGTGTACCTATCATAACCTCTGCATCACCAACTCATTCTTTCACACTAAACCCTGTCATCAGGTTTCATGGAGGCACCCAAGATCGCGTCGTTGGCACCAGCTAGACCTCATTGTCACAAGGCGAGCCACCTTAAACAGTGTTCAAATCACACACAACTTCCACAGTGCGGACTGCGACACCGACCACTCCCTGGTGTGCAGACCAAAGAAGTTGTATCATTCCAAGCAGAAGGGCCACCCGCGCATCAACACGAGCAGAATTTCTCACCCACAGCTGTTACAAAAATTTCTAAATTCACTTGTAACAGCTCTTCAAAACACTCCCACAGGGGATGCTGAGACCAAGTGGGCCCGCATCAGAGACGCCATCTATGAGTCAGCTTTGACCACCTACGGCAAAAGTGCGAAGAGAAATGCAGACTGGTTTCAATCTCATAATGAAGAGCTGGAACCTGTCATAGCCGCTAAGCGCATTGCACTGTTGAACTACAAGAAAGCCCCCAGCGATTTAACATCCGCAGCACTTAAAGCAGCCAGAAGCGCTGCACAAAGAACAGCCAGGCGCTGCGCAGATGACTACTGGCAACACCTATGCAGTCATATTCAGCTGGCCTCATACACCGGAAACATCAGAGGAATGTATGATGGCATTAAGAGAGCTCTTGGGCCAACCATCAAGAAGATCGCCCCCCTCAAATCTAAATCATGGGACATAATCACTGACCAACGCAAACAAATGGACCGCTGGGTTGAGCACTACCTAGAACTGTACGCCAGGGAGAATGTTGTCACTGAGACTGCCCTCAATGCAGCCCAGCCTCTACCAGTCATGGATGAGCTGGACATACAGCCAACCAAATCGGAACTCAGTGATGCCATTGATTCCCTAGCCAGCGGAAAAGCCCCTGGGAAGGACAGCATTACCCCTGAAGTAATCAAGAGTGCCAAGCCTGCTATACTTTCAGCACTACATGAACTGCTATGCCTGTGCTGGGACGAGGGAGCAGTACCTCAGGACATGCGCGATGCCAATATCATCACCCTCTATAAAAACAAAGGTGACCGCGGTGACTGCGGGTTTAGATAAAGTAACTAAAGAGAAACTGTTTCCAATGGCTTAAGGGTCAATAGCCAGAGGACACAGATTTAAGGTGATTGGCAAAAATACCCGAGGCGACACGAGAAAATATTTTTACACATTGAGTGGTTAGGATTAGGAATGCATTGCCTCATAGGGTGGTTGAAACAGAATCAATAGTAACTTTCAAGAGGGAATTGAATAAATACTTGAAGGAGAAAAAAATTGCAGGGATATGGGCTACGAACAGGGGAATGGGACGAACTCGATTCCTCTACAAAAGAGTCAGCGAAAACTCCATGGGCTGAATGGCTTCATTCTGTGCTGTACTAGTCTATGGGCTGGATTTTATACTCCATTTGAAGGCAGGTTATCTGGCGAGGAGGCAGAGAATCGACGCAGATTTGTCTGCCATGGAACCCGATGCCATAATGCTGGCTTCCGATTTTCCCAGAGGTGGTGAAGTTCCGTGGTGGCACCTCTGCCGCAATGCGATGGGATCATCGTTCATATATGTTAAATACTGTTTTGCATGCATTTGTATCTAATTCACCACGATCTACCAGACATCGCAATCTTCTGTATGACATGCAGCACTCACATGCCTTCACTTTCCCACCTTAGAAAAGCTGGTGCCACCGAGGCAAGAGTCCTCAGTGCCTGCAAAGGTTCGGTAAGTTATGCATTGTTATTAGCATCGGACATTGCCACTAAGCTCAAGCTGCAGATGTGAGGGGAGGTTGGAACTCTGCAAATGGATAGTGTTGGTGGGAGGGTGCGGGGAAGGAGGAATTCTGCAAGTGGAGACTGTTGTGGGGGTTGAAGGGGAGAATTCTGGAAGTGGATACTGTTGGGATCAAGGGAGGAATTCTGCTCGTGGATACTGTTGGAGGAGGGAAGGGGGAATTCTGCAAGTGGATGCTGTTGGGGGGGAGTGGGGGTAGAACTCAGCGACTGTATCAGCTTTTCTGGGGGGGTCCAGTGCAGGCAACTCAAATGGTATTGGTATGGACATGATGGCTTGCACTTATTGAAAGGTTGTGAGAGCAACATCAAGTCATAACATAGAGCTCATGCCGGAATCCTGCAGAACCAAAATTAACACAAATTTTTACCCAGATAGGTGTACTTGACCTTTTAAAGGAAGCCAAAGTTACAAGGAGGCGTTATAAAGGTGCTCTGTTCTTAAAATGTTTTGAGGCCTTGTGTTAACGATTATGGATATTGGTTCATTTGGCAAACTGAAAAGATTCCATGGATTTGTTGTTTTTTTACTTAGGTCTCTGGGAAGACGCTTGAGCTTACTGTTTAAAAACAACCTGGATGTCACATGCCTTAAGCTAAATAAACAAAGGGAACCTTGGTGGCCAGAGGAGTTGTTTACAGAGAATTATTAGATTAGAACATTACAGCGCAGTACAGGCCCTTCGGCCCTCGATGTTGCGCCGACCTGTGAAACCATCTGACCTACACTATTCCATTTTCATCCATATGTCTATCCAATGACCACTTAAATGTCCTTAAAGTTGGCGAGTCCACTACTGTTGCAGGCAGGGCGTTCCACGCCCCTACTACTCTCTGAGTAAAGAAACTACCTCTGACATCTGTCCTATATCTATTACCCCTCAACTTAAAGCTATGTCCCCTCGTGTTTGCCATCACCATCCGAGGAAAAAGACTCTCACTATCCACCCTATCTAACCCTCTGATTATCTTATATGTCTCTATTAAGTCACCTCTCCTCCTCCTTCTCTCCAACGAAAACAACCTCAAGTCCCTCAGCCTTTCCTCGTAAGACCTTCCCTCCATACCAGGCAACATCCTAGTAAATCTCCTCTGCACCCTTTCCATAGCTTCCACATCCTTCCTATAATGCGGTGACCAGAACTGCACGCAATACTCCAGGTGCGGTCTCACCAGAGTTTTGTACAGCTGCAGCATGACCTCGTGGCTCCGAAACTCGATCCCCCTACTAATAAAAGCTAACACACCATATGCCTTCTTAACAGCCCTATTAACCTGGGTAGCAACCTTCAGGGATTTATGCACCTGGACACCAAGATCTCTCTGTTCATCTACACTACCAAGAATCTTCCCATTAGCCCAGTACTCTGCATTCCTGTTACTCCTTCCAAAGTGAATCACCTCGCACTTTTCCTCATTAAACTCCATTTGCCATCTCTCAGCCCAGCTCTGCAGCCTATCTATGTCCCTCTGTACCCTACAACATCCTTCGGCACTATCCACAACTCCACCGACCTTAGTGTCATCCGCAAATTTACTAACCCACCCTTCTACACCCTCTTCCAGGTCATTTATAAAAATGACAAACAGCAGTGGCCCCAAAACAGATCCTTGCGGTACACCACTAGTAACTAAACTCCAGGATGAACATTTGCCATCAACCACCACCCTCTGTCTTCTTTCAGCGAGCCAATTTCTGATCCAAAGCTCTAAATCACCTTCAACCCCATACTTCCGTATTTTCTGCAATAGCCTACCATGGGAAACCTTATCAAACACCTTACTGAAATCCATATACACCACATCCACTGCTTTACCCTCATCCACCTGTTTGGTCACCTTCTCGAAAAACTCAATAAGGTTTGTGAGGCACGACCTACCCTTCACAAAACCGTGCTATCTCTAATGAACTTATTCTTTTCAAGATGATTATAAATCCTGTCTCTTATAACCTTTTCCAACATTTTACCCACAACCGAAGTAAGGCTCACAGGTCTATAATTACCAGGGCTGTCTCTACTCCCCTTCTTGAACAAGGGGACAACATTTGCTATCCTCCAGTCTTCCGGCACTATTCCTGTCGACAATGACGACATAAAGATCAAGGACAAAGGCTCTGCAATCTCCTCCCTAGCTACCCAGAGAATCCTAGAAGTGACATGTCAAGATTTATGGTGGTCAGGAGGTTTTGGCTTGCCGTTGGGTTGTGAACTGTTTTGAAGGCAGTTGGGTTTGTAACCTGCTGAAAGAAACACCCAGCTCATCTTTCTCCACCTCTCTAAAGAACCCTGCGAATCCAGTGTAATAGTTGAAACCCCTGATGCCGCATTTCTCCTGGAAAGCCTACCAGACTGATTTTCAACATCTCCAGAATGAACTGCTTCTGAAAAGATCCCAGTGACCTGTCTCCGTATACCTGGTTGCCAGACCAAAGGACAACTGATATCCTTCCATATCTTCTCTCTTTCCTTCAAGAATTACCAAGTATTTGGCCAAAGTATTTTGTCTTTTTGTAAAATGAATCTCTGCTGAGAAAACCTCTATTTTTATCTTTAATCGGTGTGTGTGAGCATGTGTGTAGAAGGAAATATCTGTTTACATTTATATTTCAAAATGTGTGTTAATGCTTTGCATCTTTACTGGATAAGTCTTGTTTTATTATAAACTGATAATTTTGTTGTTTATTAAAGAAACCTGGTTGGTGTATTTTATTCTGGGATAAAGAGTAGAGTCTATGATTGACTGTATCGGTAATTTGGTAAACATTTAAATATATGTTGTGACCTGTGGAGAAGTGGAACTAGAGAAAGACAGTGCACTCCTCCCAACTTGGTTGTAACAGAGGATAGAGATGGGTATGATTCACCCTGTCTTCCTGGATCCCTGTGCTGTGATGAGACATCTCTGCCAGAGGTGGGCCCATGAGGCAGCTGTGTCTCAAGAGGAAGCTCCTAGAAACGAGCAGCAGCAGCCGCCAAGGCAAAGAAGAGCCCAGATGCACCAGCGAGTCTATAGGGCTCGGACGACATATCTGTAGATGTCTGAGTGCAACTGCCAGAGATGACTGTGGATGTCCAGAGAGGCCGTCACACACCTCTGCATACTGCTGAATGATGATTCGCGACCAATGGGTGTTGGTGGTCTCCCTATGCCTGTGGTCCTCAAAATTACCATGGCCCAACCTTTTATGCCTCTGGATCATTCCAGGGATCCACCGGCGACATGTGTGGGGTTTCTCAATCCGCAGTGCACCGCTGCATCAAGGAGGTGACCAATGCTCTGTTCAGGAGGGCCAGCAACAATGTAGGCTGGAGGACAGACCCTGAGATGCCGAGAGGAACACTGGATTTGGGGCCATTGCAGGATTCCCACAGGGTCCAAATTGTGATCGACTGCATGCATGTGGCCAATAAGGTTTCCACGGGATAACCAGCCGCCTTTATAAACAGAAACTGGTTTCATTCAATTAATGTCCAACTAGCATGCGACCACAGAAAGCGCTCCTACCAGTGTGTGCCCGCTTCCCAGGCAGCTGCCATGACCCATACATACTTCGCCAGTCTCAGGTGCCGCTGCTTTTCTCTCCCCACACTCACCTTCAGGGTGGATTCTTGGGGCTAAGGGCTACCCCTTGATGGCATGGTTGCTGAAGAGCATTACAACGCCTGCCACAGCTCCACCCAAGCGACCATCGAGCGGGCCATTGGTATGCTGAAGAAGTGTTTCCGCAACCTCAATTGATCTGGTGGAGCCCTTCAGTATGCCCCACAGAAGGTCCGGTGCATCGTTGTAGTCTGCTGCGTTCTACATGACATGACATAGCACTACAGAGGGGGAGGCATTGCAAGATGAAGTACGGGAGCATGAGACATCCTCTGATGATGAGGACACACAAGGCCAAGCACGCATGGAAAATCAGAGAGCAGTGATGGAGGCCAGACATGGTAAACAGCGCACAAGGGAGGTAAGGCAGAGATTAATAATTGCGCGTTTCCACAATCCAAGAATTTCAATCAATATATTTGCTAACAAAACTCCCATCATGCATGCAGTCTCAAGTCCTCTGCCTCCGTAGCATCTGTCTCTCCAGCATGAATGGCAGTAACAAACTGAGCCATTGCCCATGTGACATCATTTGTGCAATTAAACATCATGCCTATTGCCATGCTAATGATGCCATGCTGTAAGGCTTATGATGGAATTGAAAGACACATAATTACTCCATGGTGGAATGTAGTTTTCAGACAATAAAGGCTGATGATTGGCAGGAAAACACATTTAATTAAACAGGATATATCTGTCTCACCCGTGAATACCAATGTGTGTCAAGGTATCATTTTAATATGTTTGTGGGTGCTCCTTTGTGGTTTTATCTCTGCGCTAGCAGCTGGACTGGAGGCAAGCTGCTGATCAGGAGGCCCCTTGGCCTGGAATGACTTCAGTGGTCATCCTCTAGGTGCCTGAAGCCTGGATGGCCCCGGCTGCCTGTGCCTGACTCACTGGCGGTGGGGCTGAGGAACCTGTGTCCACACTCGAATTGCTGTGAGGTGAGATCTCAGATGTAGAGCGCAGCCTCTCCTCCTCCTTCTCAAGGCTCGATGGAACCTCCCTGTGGTCTGGAGAAGGACCAGGAGCAGGAACACTCTCCAGGCTCCTGGTCCTTGTCCAGCCCTGCCACTGCTAATTTGAAGTCAGGCCAAGGCGAGGGTTTGCAGGTCGTGGTGTATCTGTGGGATCTGGCTCTCCATGAGGGTCTCCAACCTCACATGCCTTGGACATGGCAGCAGTCATGGCATGGATGGACTCCTCCATCATCTGCTCAAGGCTACACATGGGCTGTGGCATCTCAGCAAGATGTTGCCTTATCTCTCTCTGCAACTCCAGCACACCCTGTGCTGTCGGCACCAGAAGCTTGTCATCAGCCTGGGTCTTAGCATGGGCCTGGACACCCACAGTCCGCTGACTGTCAGAGACCTTAGCTGTCTCAGCCAGCTCCGTGTGCATGTGAGGTGCTCTCAATAGCTTGTGACCCTGAATGTAATGCCAATCGGATACCCACCAAATTGAGAGTATCTGCCCTGGTGGAAGGTGTAGGAAAGTCATGGGACGGTGCATCCTCCAAGTATTGTTCGTCCTCAGAGCGCCGTCGTGCAAGATACAATGTAAAGAACAGACATTTAGCATTATGGTACACATGTTGCAATGATGACAGCATTGTGTTTCTCTATAAAATGTAACTTCGATTCATTCTGTGTTTGTCAATAATCATTCTCTTTAACAGGGGCCCCAAGCTTGACGTCCAATATGGCACGTGCTCCTTGGCCCCCGGCTAAGTCGAGCGCTTCCTCTTCGGTTTGAGACAGAGGCCACAGATTGGGCACCCCGCCACCGGTCCTGGCCGCCTCTCTGCTGTTGTGGGCCCTCTTCTCCTGAAAGATCAAGGATGCAGTTACTGTTAAGTTCCAAATATCTCTACATCACTTCAATGCTGACATGGACCCCACTTCTGCAACTGGGGGACGTCGCTACTCTCATACTGACTCTATCGGTCATGGGTCTCAATTGGGCTAAGATAGAATCAAGGGAGACTGGTCTCATATATGCAGTCAGTTATCTGCTATCATTGCACTATGACCTTCCTATCATTGGAATGGCTGTGTCAACTGTGCGTCTTTACGCTTGTGGGCGAGCAGATCGCAGCAAACTATGTGGAACCGCACAACTTACCTTGGCTGAGCATAGGAGGTCATTGACCCTTTTCCTGCACTGGACCCAGTTACGACAGGTGATGCCAAGGCTACTAACCTCCTCTGTGATCTCTGTTCAGGCTTGCTTGGTCAGGCGGGCGGACCTCTTCTTGCCATCGCTGGGGAAGAGGACCTGCTGCCTTTCCCTTGCAGCCTGGAGGAGAATCAGCAGAGAGACATCAGTAAACCATGGGGCCACCTTTGCTCTGACATCTGACATGGTCAGAATGACGCTCGGAGAGGATTCTTGCTGAGATGCAATATTATGGCAAACCATTAAAGAGTTGCTGCAGTAAGCTCAAGGCAAGAAGAGTATATGCACGGCTGCCAATCTTTTAAAGATGGCGTCAACACCTGATCCAACATCAGGTGACACTGTTAACGGTGTTGCCAATGCCTTCCTCGCCACGTCATTGGAGACAGCCACCATCATTATGTTAAATGGCCACCTGCCGCATAATTGCAGCAGCGCGGCCACAAACAGCACAGGCAGACTGCCGTCATTTTGCACAACTGCCGCTGCTCATGGTGGTGGGATAATAAAATTCAGCCCTATGATTTTATGAATATTAATCTGGCAAATTAGAAATTTATTAGAAGTAGAGAAGCACTAGAAAGACTTGCAAATGATAGATGATTGGATGGAGACTGTAGCTGCAGATTTTCTCCCGAGGAATAAAGACAGATGAAGTGTAGCCCCACCTACAATGAAGGGTAGATCGAGGGAGATTTTAACTTGAGTACATTTATCCTAATGCCTAAAAATGGTTTACCCTACCCATTTATGCCAGTATTCCAGTTGCTGCTATCTTCCAAGTATTTCCAAGTTCGCGGATGACACAAACCTAAGTGGGAATATGTGTTGTGAGGAAGATGCAAAGCAGCCTCAAAGGAATTTGGACAGACTTAGCGAGTGGGCAAGACTTAGTGAGTGGGCGCAGTGGTTAGCACCGCAGCCTCACAGCTCCAGCGACCCGGGTTCAATTCTGGGTACTGCCCGTGTGGAGTTTGCAAGTTCTCCCTGTGTCTGCGTGGGTTTTCTCCGGGTGCTCCGGTTTCCTCCCACAGCCAAAGGACTTGCAGGTTGGTAGGTAAATTGGCCATTATAAATTGCCCCTAGTATAGGTAGGTGGTAGGGAAATATAGGGACAGTTGGGGATGTGGTAGGAATATGGGATTAGTGTAGGATTAGTATAAAATGGGTGGTTGATGGTCGGCACAGACTCGGTGGGCCGAAGGGCCTGTTTCAGTGCTGTATCTCTAAACTAAACTAAACGTGGCAGATGGAATATAATGTGGAAAAATGTGAGGTAATCCACTTTGATAGGAGGAATAGATGTGCAGAGTATTTCTTAAATGGTAAGAGATTAGAAAATGTAAATGTATAAGGAGACTTGGGTGTCCTTGTCAATAAGTCACTGAAAGCTAGCATGCAGGTGCCACAAGCAGTTAGAAAGGCTAATGGTATGTTAGCCTTTATCGCAAGAGGATTTGAGTACAGGAGCAGTGAAGTCTTGCTTCAATTGTATGGAACCTTGGTTAGACTGTGCTTGGGAGTACTGTGTGCAGTTTTGGTCCCCTTACCTTAGGAAAGATATTATTGCCATGGAGGAAGTGCAACAAAGATTCACCAGATTTCTTCCTGTGATGGTGGGACTGTCCTATGAAGAGAGATTGGGGAAACTGGGCCCGTATTCTCTAGAGTTTCAAAGAATGCGAGGTGATCTCATTGAAACCTACAAAATACTTAAAGGGATAGACAAGGTAGATGCAGCTAAGATGTTTCCCCTGGTTGGGGAGTCTAGAACCAGGGGACACAATTTCAAAATAAGGGGGAAACCACTCAGGACAGAGATGAGGAGAAATTTCTTTTCTCAGAGGGTTGTGAATCTTTGGAATTCTCTACCCCAGAGGGCTGTGGAAGCTCAGTCATTGAGTCTGTTAAAACAGAGATTGACAGATTTCTAAATACAAATGACATAAGGGCATATGAGGATAGTGTGGGAAAAAGGCATTGAAGTGGATGATCAGCCATGATCTTATTGAACGGCAGGGCAGGCTCAATGGGCTGAATAGCCTACTCCCGCTCCTATGTTCCTGTGTTCAAACAGCGCCTTCCATTGAGCAACCAGAGCGCCAAACTGTTCAGAGACTCAGCCCTTTAATATACTATTCGAGGTCCTATGACATCTATCGGACCCGGTTGCCATTTTTATGGTTTTATCAGAAGTTACAGAAGAACAGTGATCAAAAAGATAAATTTTGGGTTATTTATGTGGGGCCAGGAAGAGCCCCAGACCAATTTCACCCTCAGTATTTTTCTCTGCCTGTGGCATAAGTAGAATCTCACACTTTTATTAGAACATTACAGCGCAGTACAGGCCCTTCGGCCCTCGATGTTGCGCCGACCTGTGAAACCATCTGACCTACACTATTCCATTTTCATCCATATGTCTATCCAATGACCACTTAAATGCCCTTAAAGTTGGCGAGTCTACTACTGTTGCAGGCTTTGAAAAGATGGTAGAATGAAGTCTATCTTCCACCTATCAATGTAGTGGAAAATATTTCCAATACAAACACAGCTTAAATATAGATCATGGACAGCTCATTATGAATATATTGAGCATGGGTGCATGAAGATAGGTGCTTCTCACTATTCACCACTGGGAAAAAAGCATTAAAGCAGGGCACTTTGTAAATCCAGTCCTTGTTATCCATGATGGCGTATAAGGGAGACTGTTTTGCAGTGTAATTATCAAGCAGTTACAAGCAGCATACATTCTACTGACTATTATTGTCGAAGTTACAATAATGGAGACAACTGTTTACTGAAGTTGTTTTATTGTAGTTGTGGTACTTGATACATCAGCTGACAGTGCTGCACTGCTCCAAATTCAGAAATAGTACGAAAATCATTCTTCAAAAATGCATTTCTTGTCACAGCATCCTGTGCACAATCTATCAGCTGCTAGTAAACATCACACCATAGTCTTGCAGTAACAGTTCTGTCAATTATACACAGCAGCAAAATCGACTCAGACAGTATGTGCTACATGTGATCATGGTACAATGTACCTAAATGGTACTGAAGTTGCTGTTGAATGTCAAAGAAAATATAATGGTTAACTTGCTATACAGTCCTGTCTGTGTTTTAATATCCTGAGTACTGAGTACATATTTCTGCTTAAAATCACTGACAAATGTATTAACACAGTTGTGACAGCAGTTGTAAAATCCTCACCCCAGAGAATAAAAGTTAGCAATGTACAACAAATAATCAGTGTACATAAAGCACCCGTGTGTTTCAAATGTCACTACATGTGGAAAACTCACACAGATATTGCATGTGTTCTTAGAAACCAGTGAAGTGTCACTTTTATAGAACATTGTGCTTAGTCAGAGATGATGACTAACTCTGCCTCAGTTTCTCTTTAAGGAAAAAAATGTGCTTAAAAAACAGAATTCTTTCCTCAGAGGGAATGTAACAATAGGATTAGACTGTTAAAGGACGACTGCTGACACATATCCATGAAACACTATGCATGGGATTTCACAAGGTAGTGCGAGAGAGTTAGCAAGAATGGCCTATGCCTGTTCCTGGATAGTGTAATGGTGGCAAAAGTATTCAGCATGGTGCACAGAAGGCGCTATTTTTTAATAGAAAAAATTGCTAATCATCTTTCAGCAGAAAAGCTGGAACAGTACTCAAAGTCAGAAAAAACCCAAACAATAGTTTTAAATGTTTCCAGTACTGAAAACACATTTCAAGTCAATGAACTAGTTGCCAAATAAAATGGCCAATTCATATATAAAACTAAAAAAATAAAAAGCAGATACTGTTATCACATTTAGTACAAACACAATAATGGCAACCAAGTTAACCCATCTCTTCAATAAATCCTAGAAATATGAGGACGTCATAAACAAAATACACAAAACGCATTAATATATAAATGCAGACCAGCACCTTTACCATTTGTTCACTAACAAAATACAGTAATATAAAATTAAAACTGAGAATACATTAAAACACATCTCACCTGCATAAAGAATGGCAGATATTGACTATGAGAATGTCATGCAAAGTAGTCAAAAAATATATCTGTCCATTAAGCCTCATTGTTGATTTAGTGAACAAAGTATTTTTGGACTATTAGGGTCAGGAAGTACTCAAACACTTTGAAGAACACAAATATTGCACAATGATGCATGTATAAAATGAGTTTTTGTTTACATAACACAGTTAAATAGAATTTTCAGGTTTTAAACCTGCAAAGCTTGCTAACATTTCATTAATTCTGTAAAACTATGGTGTGAAACATATTGTTATAGTCCAATCCTTGGACCCAGCCTGTATTTGTGAATACTTAGAGAATGTGTAGTGTGTGTAGTGTCAAGACTTCTATTGTATATATTTGGCAAAAACTTGTTTGCATAATAACAGCCATTGGGAGTTCAACTGCAAGCATTACAGGAAATTAAATCTTAACCCTCTCCCTAACCCCCAAAGGAGCATGATTAAGTAACTCTTGAATTAATCTATTGCAAGTTACCTGTTGCATGTATTTAAGGCATTAAAATTATGGAACGTAAGCTCACCCGTATTTATATCGGGAACAGTAGCTCAATTCCAGCAGCTGTACATGTTTCAGCTTTACCCTGGACTGCAGTTCTTCAGCTGATGAAGGTACATCAAACATCACAATGTTTCACCACTGTTACAATCATACGATGCACGAAAAGGCTCATTTCAATCATGCTTTGCCAACCGCATAAGGACATATATTTATTTTGTTTAAAACAAAATTTAAAGTAGAAACGTCACCTTTAATGAAGAACCTCTCTCTCAAGGCAAATAACAATAACTAGAAAGTCTGTCCACAAATCAAATTTGTATGTGCAGGTTTCCGAAAAAGAAAGGCTTTACTCAAATACCATAGTGGACAGAAAACTGCAATGGTCATTTGGAGTTTATATTTGGGGTTTAAGTCACTGAAAACTGTTATCAATAGACTGAGCAAATGGCAATGGTGAATATGTTATCAGAATATTAAGTTCGGCTGAACATAATATAGCTATGTACCAAAAAACTATTTTCTCTTACTGAATCAAACTTAATTTATTTAGGATCTTTGTGTTTGGCTTAAAATTGAACATTCTGACCTTAATGAAATTACATTTACATATTATGTGGAGCATTGAACCAATTGTGGAAAACAATCTCCTGCATCAAAGCAATACGGAGAAATGTTCTGTACCTAGGTGACATCAGAGAATCTAATTTTTTTCAAGATACTTTGCATGATAAAAGCAATTTTTTGCAATTTCTTTTCTTACAGCAGTTTCCTATATACAGCTTGCAGAAAGCAAACTAACTAGTATTGTTTGGTGCATATATAAAAGAAAAAGTATTTTCTCCATTTCAAAAACATAATAGGCTCAGAAACACTGCACCGAGTGCTGTGCTGTGGAGGAAATGCAGTGTCTTGTTTTACTGATACTACACAATCAACCTTAAGCTGTCCATTTATATTACTGGGAATTACATATTTCTGGCTGGAGATCTGTATCTGAGTTTAGCTTTCAAATAATACCTGTTTTATTTTATTAAAAATAATTTAATAGGCTAAATGAACATTTGTAAGTGCTAAGCTTAAAGAAGGAATAAACTGTAGATGATCATGTCAATCTTTTATCCCAGATAACAAAATGTTTCTTTTGTATCAAATGCTGGGAGCAGATAGAAATGAGATTACAATGAACTGTTTTCCTGGTTAGTGTTCATGTATCTGTTAATCTCACTGAGTGCATTCTTATAGTTTTTGCTGAATGAAGTTTTCAAGTTTTATGATGATCCGAGCAGTGCACTCCATCACTCTCATTGCAACTTCAGTCGTGAATTTATCATTCGGAATCAGGGGAAAAGGGAGGAGATCTGGATACCGGGTCCTCAATCCGTCTACACCGTATGCTTCCAGAGTATTCACATCAGTTGAAAGTCCTACCAGACTTTGACTGTATTCCTCCACTTTCTGTGCAAGTGCAGTCGGTTTGACATCTTTGTCAGATTTTCCTTTAACTGCGTATTCAGCTGCTATCAAAGCAAGCTTTGCTGCTAAATAGCACTTGAAACACACCCACTCATTGGCATTTTTATGCAAGTCATTCCTAGCTGCAGAAAAGTTCGCCCGAGCTTGTCTGAGCCATCTCCGTGCCTCTATAGGATTGCCCACAGTTTTGTAAGTTGGAGGTACAAAGAATCGTGAAGAGTGTGATGATCCTGATGCTGAAGTGAACCTCCCTTTAAAATGCTGTCTGTCGGATTTATGGCTTGTTGCTTCCTGGTTCCATGAAGTATAAAATCTCTGAAATGAAAATTTTTCTGATTGGAATCGAGCAGACGAAGAGGAATAGGTTCTTCTTGATGCTCTGTCTGTGCTAAAATCTGAACCTCCAATACCTTGTTTTTCTAGCCTGTTGATTTCATTTTGCAGATGCTTGAAGACTTCTGTTGCAATCTCCAGATTTTCTGCATTTTTATCAGGGTGCCATTTGAGGTATAACCGGCGTATAATCTTTTTCCTTTCTGGTTCAGGAAGCCTCCAAGCCTGCTCTAGCACTGCTGTGACCTCTCGAAGGATTTCAGGCAAAGCATGCAGCTTAATCTTCTTTGGAGACTGGTGCTTTGAAGTTGGCATTCTGTGGCTTTCCCGCCCAGGAAAATGGGGAGGAACTGGTCTGAGGCCTGGTGAAAGGCATTCTGTGGGACTTGTAGGAGTGGTTGGAGTACTATCTCTTCCTTGGGAACTTTCATCAGGCCTCGAAAATTTATACAGATCAAGAGAACTTACAATTTTATACTCGCTATAGCCAATATCAATTTGGAAATACTTTCCCAGAAAGCTAGAATTCTCATCTCCTTCCCTTTCTACTTCTTGTACAATAATGGCATAAGTATAGGTTGGCTGGTATGATCCATATATATCACCACCTTCAGCATCAACAAGATAGCCAACATATTCTCCTGGGTAGAATACATTCATAGGATCCATAAGGAGTAAGTAATGGATTTCAGCTGGTATCGGTGTACCTGGCAGAGGCAGTTCAAGTTTTGAAGGTTCAGTTGAAGAATCATACTTAACCCCTAAATTGTCCAGCTTTTCATTGATTCTATAGATATCAGTGCAGCCAAGCATGGCTATCAGGTAGGAGGTATCTAAAACCAAGTTGTCAGTAGCAGTTTTAAGGGTCATCGCTAAGGCTAAAAGAAAGTTGATATCCTTGCTCTCTGCATGCTGGATGTACAGGTGTATCACTGCATTTCCGTATCTCTTCAGGAATGCTAATGTTTCACTCTTACTGTGAGGGATTGGGCTACATCCTTTTACTCGAAGGCTTGTCTGCAGTTTCTCAAAACAAGAAACTTTCAAACCCTCACGCAAGGCCTTGCAGAGTCGACTAGCTTTTTCTTCATTCGCCAGATAGGCATTGTCATTTTCATGCTTCATTATCCGAATAAGACCTGTGATGAACTGTTCAGAAGAGAGCAGCAACTGAAGACGACCCTGTAGTGAACATAGTGCTCCGAATTGACATATTTTTGGTGTTTCTTCATCCAGGATCTCTTCTAAGATTCCGCTAAGTAGCCTTGGTCTCAATTTTGAAGGAAGTAGCATGATCAGCTTTGTATGAAAGGCATGATCTTTGCCCAGGTAACATTGGCTTAGATCCACAAGCATTAGAACACCTACGTTACCTTGCATTCGGCTCTTATAATGAGGAGCATCATCAAAAACCAGTATATTTGACTTCGTTAATCTTCCATCATGACTTGGAAGGTAAAGGCCTAATTCTCGAACATTGTCAAGATCAATTCTGACCTTTATCGGGTCATTCTGAAGGCTCTTAAATAGTCCAGAAACGGCCCTTTTGACAGTTCGCATTTCATTTGGCTCCAGCTGCTTCCCTTCAGATATTTTAAATATACGTCCTAGAACCTCAACATACTGTTTTGTTGAAACAATATCTTCTGTACCTAAAAGTTTAAACAATTGGTGGAAAGTGCCAAGTTCTAAAGGCAATTTGTAGAGGTATGGTTTAAAATCAGACTCATTCTCAAGATTTATTACAACCTCCTCAGGTTTAAGTAGTTTCCAGCCATCTTCAACCATAACAAATGCAACACCTCGAAGATGGAAACGGAAGTCTTTTTTTTCTGCATTCAGAAATTCGTAAGTACTTCGTAAGACTTTGACTCTGGTTTTTATCATATCATCTTCTGGAGATGCAACGTTACAGATATTTTTGCAGTTACTTATGACTTTGTCTGGTGGAGGGTCCAGACTGACATTTAGCAGTGACAGGACTTCCTCTACTTGTTCCTGGTTACCAAGTTTGCTATCTTCTTGCTCCTTAATACTTGAAGGTATTGCCTTTTCTGGGAGAATTGGGCATGATGTCCACAATAATTGCATAACATCAGTTTGCTTGAATTTGGGATTGACCTGAGCCCCACTGAAATGTATTAGAGGGAGAATCCCATTTAGTTCTTGAAATTGAGGATGAAGCTTCAAGAGTTCTGCTGGAGCACGTTCTGGATGGATGAATGGAATCAATGAAAGGTCCTTAAGGAAGTTTCCAGAAAACAGGTCTGTCCTCTCTTGAAATATATGATTCAAGAGGACATCAACCTTGTTCTGTATTGTTTCTTTGGACCAATTCTCTGCTTGAGCACGAACTCCAATCTCCTTAGCAAACTGTAACAACTGTTGTTGGGAAACTGTGTACTTCAATCCTATGTTTCGAAAGAATGTTATCCACGATGTGAGGAATGCAGCGCGGTTCTTGGGTTTCTCAACCTGTTCCAGTTTCCGAAAAAAGTCTTGAGAAATGAAAGCATTTTCTGGCAGCATAACTTCAAAAACATTTTCGGTTCTGTCGTAAAAATTCTTTGCAGGCTTTACGCGGTTGAACGAGTCTGGAATAATTGCAAGACCTTCAAGTTTTGCAAACAGTTGGTCTCTGATTGCTGTACCTTCATCCAGGTTGGAAAGTTTCTTCTTCAGATGTACCAGATGTTCAATCTTGGATGCACTGGACAGGTTATCGAATTTCGGCAGCAAGTGCTTCAAATATACCTCAAGATCATCTACAGGAATACAATCGAGGAAAGCATACAGGTCCTTCAGATGGGGATTGTCTGCAAGAAATGCAAAGGAAGTGGACAATGCCCATCTGTCTATTCCTGTTAGAGGAATGCTCTTTGTTAGAACAAAGCATGACCCATATTTCAAAATACTGATGTAATTACCACTAATGGCCTTATAGCAAGGCAGAGACTTCAGAATCTTTATGTTATCTTGGGCTATCAGTTGTTTCAAATTGCTATTGAAGTACATCAGAAGTACTTCAAAGTCATTGTCGGACAAGTGGTCTGTTCTCAATGTTGCTGTTCGGATCATGTAATCGAGAGCCTTCAGAATGCTTTCAGGACTCTCAACATTTGCCGAGTGTGAAGCCAGCTGCGAGACTAAAATGTTCTCTTTTGAGCAAATTTTACTCAATGCTAATTGAATGCAGCCTGCTTTCATCAGTGTATTGAAAACTTTATCATTCTGGCCGTTTGGGTAGATAGAGACATTCATCAAACTGAGAGGTACTAGAACATCGCTTTCTGGTACTAGCATCCTGTTGCTGGAAATGGTGAATTTTGTACCAGGCAACAAAGCCCAGTCTTTTAATACCTCAGTGATAGTTTCAAATGTTGGTCTAATCTCTGCCTCACCTTCCTTAACAGAAATTGCATCACTAATGAAATGCCAACAGTTTTTCAACCAGGGTTCATTTCCAAAATTGTCTTTCCATTTCACAACAGATCTTGTTCTGTAGTCTCTCGGCAGCACAAATGATAGCAGCTCAGCAAAACTGCTTACATCAAAAACTTTTGCAACACCACAGTTGAGCAAGATGTTATTGTACTTCATATAAAGTGTGTTCATGAATAGTTCTTTGCGCGATGGAATCAGCTCATGGTAGGTTGTCAGAAACTTCGGACGTTTTGCATCAAAAACTTGCAGAATATTATCTAGAGTAATGAGAAGAGGGAGCCCTTCCACTCTAATTTCATTCTCTTCTGAATCTTTGAAGCAGTAGTCAACCAGAAGTTTCAAGTTGTGAAATAGCTTTAGGGTAGATTGGTGTAATCGACATGGTAACTTTCCAAGGTGGCAGCTTGAATCAGGGGATGTGAATGAGTGCAAGAACTCTCGGACGTCAGCAGGTGTTACATATTGCACTGGAATTCCTGATTCCTCAAAACAGTAATAAATGTTGGAAGTTTCATCAGAGCTGTAGACTAAGTTAAATCCTATGTCAAGTAGCAGGTTTTTGAGCCTGAAAACATTTTCAGCTATGGTTTTCCGAACTGCAATATTGTATTCTGTATTTTTCATGTGCTGCAGTTCATCTTGGAGCAAATTGTCAAAGAATGATCTGTTTCTGTTAGTTGTGGACGTATTCACCCAGCTAATAAAAATTGTAGGCTGTAATTCTCCACTGTCTGCATTTGGTATCCGGACTACTGGTAGAAGACGCTTGAGATCATCATGAAGACAACAATAGACAGACCTCACAAGGCAGTACCAATCTGGCTGTATGTCAGATTTGTTAGCAGCAAAGAATGTCATAAACTTTTTCATTAAATCCTTCAAAACATGATTGGGTGTATTTTGCAAGACTGTTATTGTTGGGTCAGAACCTAGAAAGTAGCGCTTTCGTATCTGTACCAGCAGCTCCACATAGGCTGGAGCAATCAACGTAGTCATAAGGTTATTGTTCCAATCACTACGCACTCCAACGCCATTGTCATCCCGCCACAAATTTCTTCGAGCTGAATCTAAAGCAAAGTGGCCATTTACATGGACAGGTAATCCTGTTTCCAATGACAATGGCAGAAAGCAGAAAGCTCTGTAAGGCTTTTTGTAATTATGGCTGATGCAGGCAGCAACTCCTCCTCGAGGGAAAAGTGTTATGTCTTCATTCTTATGAGCTGATATAACAGTCTTTGAAACTTTCTCAATATTTGAGAAACCTGATCTGTTACAGACTAACCAGGTTGTAAGGTTGCCTTCAGAATCCTCAATGTCCATAGTGTAAGTAATCTGTTGAACTGGTATCTGGCTAAGCTGCTTCCTTTTATTTACACTATCAAGTACAGATGCGTGAAACTGCTTCCGTTTCAACCTGTCACCATCTGTAATTTTGGCTTTCACAGAATACAGAACATTTAGATTCCCAGTTGTCTTTTCGATATCACAAATGGAAATCTTCTCCATGTGATTTAAAAACATGAGAAGTTCAGCTCCATCACTACGCAGTTTGTCCAAAAGATTCTGCACCATTTGATCTGACACGGGAACTTGACAGATTTCAGATATTTTGGCCATCTCAGCATTTCTTACTGGAAACCTAAACATGGTAGCATTTTCCAGTTTGAAAAGGTTGCCTAGAAATGGATTCAGTACATCTGTAAATTGGGTTCTGAAGTCTGAATCTAAATCTCTAAACATTCGCCCAGGGCTAACATTGGTAGATCCAGGAGCATACCTTGCATGGGGATCAAATATGCAGAGCACGTCATTGTCAGAAATAAATGCCGGGCAGTCTGTTATATGGTACACAGAATTAAATCCTATTCCATATTGCCCAGTCTTACCGGGATTCCCTTCCTTTGTTCCTCTTCCAAGGTTCTGAATCCCCCTAATATCATCTTCTGTGAATGGTTGGTTGTTGTACACACAAACTGCAGGACCTTGAAGAGGTGCCCACTTTTCATCAAAGATTCGATTTCCTGGATGTTGTCTTGGATCAAAGATAAAGTAGATTTCAGTGGCTTTTGCATCATCTGCATTTTGAAGTAGCTCCTTCAGCATTTCTTTCTCAGAAGGATAAGCATTAAGAATGCTCTTAATCCTGCTGGTTAGCTTCTCTTTCTGTCCAAATTCACTGCCAAGGGTGGTAAAACAAATATTGGATGCATAACGCTCCAGAGCTTTGTGGCGCTTTGGAAGTGCTCCAAGTTTAACAGCTACTTCTCTTGGTATATCAGGATGGCAGTATTTCACAGTTTTATCACTCACTCTTATCCAAGGACAATCATTGTAACACAGAGATTTAGCTGGAACAAGGAACCCTTCACTATCTGGTAGCAGAAGGGTTCCATATTTTCTCTTGCAGTAGTCTCGATTTTTCTCCCTAATGAGACCCCAGACACCTTCACTAATGATTCTTCGGCAAAGCTGAAAATTAGTCTCGTTTAGAGGTTCCTGGGCACATTCAGTTTTTAAAACTTGAAGGACCGATGCAAAGTCTTCAACTGTGAATGAGGATTGCACTCCCAGCTTTTCAAAGAATTCACGGAAATTACTTCTGTACTTATTTGGAAGCTGGTATAGGTGAGGGGTTGCATCAAAATTGAGGTGGAATGCAACCTTCGCTGACTCAACATAGGTGTTTTCAACCAGAACAAAATTAAAATTCTGAAGTTCTTCATTGATCTGTAATTTTGCAGTTTCATTCTTCAGCATGGCCTCATGAAGATATTTGTAGCAAGCATTTGTGATGCTTTCTTGGCACAAAGTAATACCATCAAATGAAGCAGTTACTTTCTTCAACTGATCTAATACTACAAGAATAGGTGGCTTCTTTAGCAATCCAAAGATCTCTTTAACACCAGAAGATAGGGCACCACATCCTTTACTGGGAGGATTTTCATTTAGAATAGGATGCAGAAGACAAACTACATCCTGGTACTCAACTGTATAAACCTCTTTTGCTGCAAACATGGTTTCAGGCTGAAAATCGTTTCCTTTCCAATGCAATGAAAAACCAGGAGGCTTTTTCAGGAAAGGAAGGAAAGGTATAGACTGAAATTTCTCAGCAAAGTCTTTGACTCTGTGATCCCGAAACTTTAGTTTCTCATCAATTAAGCTCAGTATGATGCTGCTACGGAGACAAGCTGCTGCATGATCACTTTTATTCAGCACTGCCACAGACTCTGCACGTTCTAATAAGTCCTCCCATGAAATGTCGTCCTTAATCATGCCAAGTTGCACCAGCTTTACTAATCGGACAGGGTTCAAGTAGTCTTGTGTACTTCCAAAAGGGAATCGCCCATCGCTTATCTCATATAGCTTAGCAACTCGACCTTCTGGATGGATAAGTCTTGAAGGAACAGATAACTGTTGGTGCTCCCCTGAGGATGGTATACAACAGGTAACACGTAGAAGTCCTGAAAGCTCCGATACCTTTTCGTCAAGAACATAAAGCATCAATGGATCTCGTAGTTCTGCCTCAATTTCTTCAATGTACGGAAAAAATGCCTCTGTAAAAAACTGCTTTTCAGAAAACGTGTTTTCCAGTAATATATTCTTACATCCTGCCTCTTCAAAACCAGCTCTAACCCAAGATGGAAGTTCTACAGCACACAATGGTTGAGGTTCAGCCTTCTTGAGGAACTGCAAAAGGATCTTGAAAGCCACAGGCCCAACTACTGGTCTATGAAGCAAAGCATCATCCAAAAATCTTATGTTTTTGATTGAAACCCAGGAACTTCCATCTGAGAACACCTCTGTCAGCTTGTTTCCTCTTCCTTTGGCAATATCCTCATAAAGTCCTTGCCACACCACAGCAAAGTCATCATGAACCAAGGTAATATCAGGCCATAGGGTATAATAGTTGTAATCAACAAGCTCTGCATTAACAGCCATGTCTCGAAGCACTGCCAGTGCTTCTAAATATGCCTGAACAATTACATGTCTCATAAATACGTTGTTCCACCTCCCTTTTGAATCTGTTTTCCAGATTTCTTTTCGATTGGAGGAAACTGCAAAACAACCATTGATATGCACTGGTAATCCAGTTTTGATTCTCAAAGGTAAATAACAGAACACTTCTCCATAAGCACTACCATTTGTCTTTATGGTCCATTTGTTGTCTTCCATTTCAGATAGCAAAACACTAACAGCACCACAAGGGACAAGTCCTAATCTTCTCCCACTTTCTTGCAGTGAAAATATCAGTGCTTCTCCAGTATCCATGCATGAACATATAAGCCAAGTTGTGGATTCAGTCACTTTTTGTGGTACCTCTTCATTTGTCTTTCTAATTGATGCTGACTTGGCTGAAACCTCAAAGAAAGGTGTAGTTTCATCCTCTGGACCTCTGAATAGTGGTGACTGAAGATCTACAATCCTTCTAAATACCTGAAAAAATTCATCAACCACAATTTGCACTATGCAGGCACACCTAGGTGCTTCAGAAGGAAGCTGTCTTGTACTGGCAAGTATTTTCATCAGTTTTGCAGCCTCCTTTAAGATGTTCATAGGTGTTGTCACAGCTTTTGATGAACAAACAATTTTTTTGATGGCAATGATAGTGTGTGCCAAGCTAGGATCAGATTCATCTGATTTTATGTATTTTAAGAACATGGTGTTTACATTCTGAGAGAAGAGAATTAGCCTGTGGCCACACAAGCTAAACTCATCAACAAGAGAATAGATATCTGCTGTAGTGTAGGAAACGCTGCTAATTTCACTGACTAATGCCTCCTCCTCCACTCTGAAAGGAAGTCTAAAAAGTGTTCCCAAATAGCAGAAGGGTTTCTCAGTGGCCAGTGGTAAGTCACAACCGAAAACATTCACAAATGGCCTGAACTGATTGGGGAATTTTCTTAACCTCTTCTGATGTTTGTTCCAATTGATCTTTATCCCAGGATTTGTTTTGTCGCGAATATGCTTTCCCAAATGATTAATATTTGGATCAAACATTATCATAAATTCACGGCTCAAAATTATAGGGATGTCTGTAATGTGATAAACAGAGTTGAAACCAAGTCCAAATTTCCCAACTTTGTCAACCTCACTTCTCTTCAGTGACCCACCTAGTCTGGTTATGTTTACAAAGTCAGCATCTGTGAAATCAGAGTTGTTGAATGACCATAGAGCAGGTCCGTGGCACACTGCCATACCTGGATCTAGAAGGTTTTCTCGGATATCTACATTTCTTCGCATGTCAATCAGGAAGCTACATTCAGTTCCCTCAGCATCATCTGCATTTTGCAGCAGCTCCTTAAAGATGTCTGCAACTGATGGGTATTCTTCAAGAATGTTTCTGATTCGTACTGTGAGTGGCTCCCTTTGTCCAGATTGCTCAAAGCCCAGGCTCTCTGGGTTAATAAGTCTGGTACTTAGGCATGGCACTTGAAGTGCTTGAGCCATTTTCATGGGGATGTCCTCATGTACCAAGTAGATGGGTTCTAAGGAATCATCAAGCAAGTCATTGAGATCATCTACTTTGATGTCACAGTAGCTACAATTGTGAATGGGTTCCATTACCAATCTGCTGGGATCTTTGCAATAATGAATAGGTATTGGAGTATTAAGATTAACTGTAATCTGATTGCTATATAACCATCTTAAGATATTCAGTATCAGAAGTAGGTTTTGTTTACTTTCCTGTTCACTGATTTCATCATCACATTTTTGTTTGATACTGCTGACAATATTGAAGATGTGCTCGATACTTATTTCTTCTAGTGCTCCAAAGTACGTAAACAGCTTGTGATATTTTGCCATGGTTTTCGGAAGGATATATAGGTAAGGCTCTAGGTCAAGATCTTGAATTGCTTTTATAGCTACTTGTCCGGGAACAGAAAAGACCTTTCCTGTCCACACCCAGGGAAACGTCAATGATCGGAACCCTTCTTTATCTTTCTGCAGATGGCCCTGCATATATTCATAAATATCAAGCAAGAAATGTTGAAACTGGTACCATTCATCATCATTGAAATCCTTGGAAGTGTGCCAATCAACAACATTTTTCAAGTGCCCCAAAACCTTATTTAAACTGGGCTCTGTGGAAAAACCTAACAATTTTCTCACTTCAGAAGAGATATTCTCCACAAGGGGCACTTCAGAGCCTACCAATACAGCTTCAGATAAATCTCGCATTTCACATGCCTTGTGAAAATTTAATACGTCTCCTTTCCAAGCTAAGGATTGAGGATAATTCAGAGGACGTTTCTTGCAAACTGGAACCCACTTTAACTTTTGTATCATTGCTTTTGTTTCAGTTGAAATTGATAAAGTGTTTTGTCTGTGTAGGATCGTAAGTAATGTTTTAGCTTTTCTGATGACGAGATCTTGCTTGACTTTGCCACTGCTCTGCAGCACTTCAATTCTTTTGGCAACTTGTACAACTTCTTTTTCAGTTAACTGATCTTCATTCTTTAAGCCGATTTGTCTCAGGGCATGTAAGATATCTGGAGTTGAGGTGAAGCTATCTGGTGGGAAAAATGTTTTTTCATCAGCATAAAACAAGTTCTGTAATGTTTCTATTTCAGGATCAAACAATTCGTTAGCTGACATTAACCTTCCCTGAGAAGTGGAAATAAACTTCAAGGACTTCATCCATTCTACAAACAAAGCATTTTCATCTTTGAGGAAAGCTAAATTGATGAGAATCCAAATCAGAATATCTGTGACATCCTTATTAGAATAAAAGCTTTTTTCAATGTCTTGTAGTATAATCTTTAGGCAGTCTGTACTTTTTAATTGTTCAATTTTCAGTAAGGTAACTAGCCGAATAGAAGCTTCATCAATGCAATTTACTACAGGAATGGACATCCGTATGTCTGATGGAAGTTTTGCAGTGTGATGTAAGACTTTACTTCCTCTTAATGCTATAAAACTTCGGCTGCTTTTCTCAGAAGATGGTTCGACTTTGTTAAAGATCATCAGTTCCTGAAGAATTTTCTTGTCTCGCTCATTTACTTCTGGCAAACTAGCTAAGAAACATCTCAATGCAACCTTGTGTGTTGGAGGTAGTAACATAACCTGACTGGAAATCTTTTGTGGTGTTGCCTTATCCAGGATCTGCAACAAGGTGCTAGGCAGAGGAGAATGGATGTATTTTTTCATAAGAGGGTGCTGCAAACATGGGTCTAGTCCTTTAATAACAACTCCACCAAGTTTCTCAATAATATCTGGTAGAAACTCAGGGAGTTGGGTTTCATTGTCAGATTCCATGATTATGGGAGATGGAGTTCGGAGACGTAAAAGCTTGACAGTGGTTTGGGTTTCATCTAAAGGCATCTTAGGGATCAGTGGCAATTCCTCAAACAGAGTCAGGTCCTCAGGGAAGTTGTGATATAGATATCTCCATACTGTCGTCAGCCATGACATAGGTGGGTGCTTCCTCTCTAGGTTTCTTGGTGACCACTGCACCATCATCTCTCTACCAGGCCAGCAAGCATTCACCAGTTCTTTAATAAGACGCGCAGAACGATCAGAGGTCATTAATTGCAGTTGTGTACAGAGTCGACCTGTATGTTAACAGCAGCAAAAACAAAAGAATTAAAAGTTGCAATTAACTTTTAAATAATGAAGCATTTAAGTTAAACATACAAGCCTAGAAATTGCTGCTAGATTTATACTGGGAACAAGACATTCCAGTTTTACAGTATGAAATGGGGTAGAAAAGGTGTCTGAGATACATTAACAAGAAAAATACATAGCTATCATATTTTAAATTATGGAACAACAATAAACTGCATTTACAAAATAAAATCTCAAATATGGAGAAAATTATGCACAAAAATAGAAGCATTATTAAAAACATTTACATAACTATAATTTTTTTTTCAAAAGATTTATGCAAGCTCTTTCCTTCCTTTTCCTCAAGCCTTCACTCATTCATTCTTTGGAAGGTTTCATATCACTCCTGACTTGCTAAGGTATGAACACGTTCTCAGATGCTCGTAAGTATAAAATTATTCAATTTCTATTCCTAAATTTCCTCCAGGCAATATTTTTTAAAAACCTTCATGGTAAACTGCAGTTAGTTGGAGGTTGCAGATTACCTGTAACAAACATCAAAAATGTAACCCCACTATTTAAGAAGGGAGTGAGAGAGAAAACGGACAACTACAGACCTGTTAGTTTGACGTCTGTAGAAGGGAAAATGTTACAATCTATTATCAAGGATGAGATAACTGGACACTTGGAAAATAATGATATGATTGGGCAGAGACAACATGGATTTGTGAAAGGGAAATCATATTTAACAAACCTGTTGGAGTGCTTTGAGAATGCTACTTGTAGCATTGGCGGTTTCTTTTTGCAGCGGCGACAGGGAGAGCGAGGTGGCAGCTGGGTAAGTGAGTTTACAACTTATATAAACTTACCTTTTTGTTTTGGCGGTTTCTTTTTGAAGCGGCGACAGGGAGAGCGAGGTGGCAGCTGGGTAAGTAAGTCCTATATATTTGGGCAGCGGTTGAACCCGAGACACTACACCTGTAGTGTCTCCCACCCGCCCTCCTCCTCTAACCAAAAAAAAAGGACTCGGTGGTGTGCAGATAAGGTAAGGCTTTTTCTATTTATTTATTTTTCGTGTGATTGGTGAAAACTTTTCGTTCCTTTTTCGTTTATCTAAGTTAAGACTAACTTAAGCTTAAGATTGAAAATGGCAGGAGATCTCAGACCCGTGTTATGCTCCTCTTGCTCAATGTGGGAGCTCAGGGACACGGCTGATGTCCCTGACTCCTTCACGTGCTGGAAGTGTGTCCAGCTGCAGCTCGTTAGACTGCATGACGGCTCTGGAGCTGCGGATGGACTCACTTTGGAGCATCCGCGATGCTGAGGAGGTCGTGGATAGCACGTTTAGCGAATTGGTCACACCGCAGATTAGGATTGCTGAGGGTGAAAGGGAATGGTGACCAAAAGGCAGAGAAAGAGCAGGAAGGCAGCACAGGTGTCCCCTGCGGTCATCTCCCTCCAAAACAGGTATACCGTTTTGGATACTGTTGAGGGAGATGGCTCACCAGGGGAAGGCAGCAGTAGCCAGGTTCATGGCACCGTGGCTGGGTCTGCTGTTCGGAAGGGCGGGAAAAAGAGTGGAAGGGCTATAGTCATCGGGGATTCGATTGTAAGGGGAGTAGATAGGCGTTTCTGTGGTCGAAAACGAGACTCCCGAATGGTGTGTTGCCTCCCAGGTGCACGGGTCAGGGATGTCTCAGATCGGCTGCAGAACATTCTGAAAGGGGAGGGTGAACAGCCAGTTGTCGTTGTGCACATAGGCACCAACGATATAGGTAAAAAATGGGATGAGGTCCTACAAGCAGAATTTAGGGAGTTAGGAGCCAAGTTAAAAAGTAGGACCTCAGAGGTAGTCATCTCAGGATTGCTACCAGTGCCACGTGATAGTCAGAGTAGAAATGAAAGAATAGTCAGGATGAATGCGTGGCTTGAGAGATGGTGCAGGAGGGAGGGGTTCAGATTTTTGGGACATTGGGACCGGTTCTGGGGGAGGTGGGACTATTACAAATTGGACGGTCTACACCTGGGCCGGACTGGAACCAATGTCCTTGGGGGTGCTTTTGCTAACGCTGTTGGGGAGGGTTTAAACTAATGTGGCAGGGGGATGGGAACCAAATGAGGTCAGTGGACAGTAAGGAGGTAGTAACTAAAGCCTGTAAGGAACTAGATAATGAAGTCAGCTTGACTAAGGGAAAGAGTAGACAGGGAGCATATGATGAACGCAAAGGGACTGGTGGTCTGAGGTGCATTTGTTTTAATGCAAGAAGTGTAGTAGGTAAGGCAGATGAACTTAGGGCCTGGATTAGTACCTGGGAGTATGATGTTATTGCTATTACTGAGACTTGGTTGAGGGAAGGGCATGATTGGCAACTAAATATCCCAGGATAGCGATGCTTCAGGCGGGATAGAGAGGGAGGTAAAAGGGGTGGAGGAGTTGCAGTACTGGTCAAAGAGGATATCACAGCTGTGCTGAAGGAGGGCACTATGGAGGACTCGAGCAGTTAGGCAATATGGGCAGAACTCAGAAATAGGAAGGGTGCAGTAACAATGTTGGGGCTGTACTACAGGCGTCCCAACAGCGAGCGTGAGATAGAGGTACAAATATGTAAACAGATTATGGAGAGATGTAGGAGCAACAGGGTGGTGGTGATAGGAGATTTTAATTTTCCCAACATTGACTGGGATTCACTTAGTGTTAGAGGTCTAGATGGAGCAGAATTTGTCAGGAGCATCCAGGAGGGTTTTCTAGAGCAGTATGTAAATAGTCCAACTCGGGAAGGGGCCATACGGGACCTGGTGTTGGGGAATGAGCCCGGCCAGGTGGTTGAAGTTTCAGTAGGGGACTACTTTGGGAATAGTGATCACAATTCCGTAAGTTTTAGAATACTCATGGACAAAGACGAGAGCGGTCCCAAAGGAAGAGTGCTAAATTGGGGGAAGGCCAGCTATACCAAAATTCGGCAGGAGCTGGGGAATGTAGATTGGGAGCAGCTGTTTGAAGGTAAATCCACATGTGATATGTGGGAGGCTTTTAAAGAGAGGTTGATTAGCGTGCAGGAGAGACATGTTCCTGTGAAAATGAGGGATAGAAATGGCAAGATTAGGGAACCATGGATGACAGGTGAAATTGTGAGACTAGCTCAGAGGAAAAAGGAAGCATACATAAGGTCTAGGAGGCTGAAGAAAGACGAAGCTTTGAAAGAATATTGGGAATGTAGGACCAATCTGAAACGAGGAATTAAGAGGGCTAAAAGGGGTCATGAAATAGCTTTAGCAAACAGGGTTCAGGAAAATCCCAAAGCCTTTTATTCATATATAAGGAGCAAGAGGGTAACTAGAGAAAGGATTGGCCCACTAAAGGACAAAGGAGGAATGTTATGCTTGGAGTCAGAGAAAATGGGTGAGATTCTAAACGAGTACTTTGCATCGGTATTCACCGAGGAGAGGGACATGACGGATGTTGAGGTTAGGGACAGATGTTTGATTACTCTAGGTCAAGTCGGCATAAGGAGGGAGGAAGTGTTGGGTATTCTAAAAGGCATTAAGGTGGACAAGTCCCCAGGTCCGGATGGGATCTATCCCAGGTTACTGAGGGAAGCGAGAGAGGAAATAGCTGGGGCCTTAACAGATATCTTTGCAGCATCCTTAAACACGGGTGAGGTCCCGGAGGACTGGAGAATTGCTAATGTTGTCCCCTTGTTTCAGAAGGGTAGCAGGGAAAATCCAGGTAATTATAGACCGGTGAGCCTGACGTCAGTGGTAGGGAAGCTGCTGGAGAAGATACTGAGGGATAGGATCTATTCCCATTTGGAAGAAAATGGGCTTATCAGTGATAGGCAACATGGTTTTGTGCAGGGAAGGTCATGTCTTACCAACTTAATAGAATTCTTTGAGGAAGTGACAAAGTTGATTGATGAGGGAAGGGCTGTAGATGTCATATACATGGACTTCAGTAAGGCGTTTGATAAGGTTCCCCATGGTAGGCTGATGGAGAAAGTGAAGTCGCATGGGGTCCAGGGTGTACTAGCTAGATGGATAAAGAACTGGCTGGGCAACAGGAGACAGAGAGTAGCAGTGGAAGGGAGTTTCTCAAAATGGAGACGTGTGACCAGTGGTGTTCCACAGGGATCCGTGCTGGGACCACTGTTGTTTGTGATATACATAAATGATTTGGAGGAAAGTATAGGTGCTCTGATTAGCAAGTTTGCAGACGACACTAAGATTGGTGGAGTAGCAGATAGTGAAGGGGACTGTCAGAGAATACAGCAGAATATAAATACATTGGAGAGTTGGGCAGATGGAATTCAATCAGGGCAAATGCGAGGTGATGCATTTTGGAAGATCCAATTCAAGAGTGAACTATACAGTAAATGGAAAAGTCCTGGGGAAAATTGATGTACAGAGAGATTTGGGTGTTCAGGTCCATTGTTCCCTGAAGGTGGCAACGCAGGTCAAGAGAGTGGTCAAGAAGGCATACGGCATGCTTTCTTTCATCGGACGGGGTATTGAGTACAAGGGTTGGCAGGTCATGTTACAGTTGTATAGGACTTTGGTTCGGCCACATTTGGAATACTGCGTGCAGTTCTGGTCGTCACATTACCAAAAGGATGTAGATGCTTTGGAGAGGGTGCAGAGGAGGTTCACCAGGATGTTGCCTGGTATTGAGGGCGCTAGCTATGAAGAGAGGTTGAGCAGATTAGGATTATTTTCATTAGAAAGACGGAGGTTGAGGGGGGACCTGATTGAGGTGTACAAAATCATGAGAGGTATAGACAGGGTGGATAGCAAGAAGCTTTTTCCCAGAGTGGGGGATTCAATTACTAGGGGTCACGAGTTCAAAGTGAGAGGGGAAAAGTTTAGGGGGGATATGCGTGGAAAGTTCTTTACGCAGAGGGTGGTGGGTGCCTGGAACGCGTTGCCAGCGGAGGTGGTAGATGCGAACACGATAGCGTCTTTTAAGATGTATCTAGACAGATACATGAATGGGCAGGAAGCAAAGAGATAAAGACCCTTAGAAAATAGGCGACATGTTTAGATAGAGGATCTGGATCGGCGCAGGCTTGGAGGGCCGAAGGGCCTGTTCCTGTGCTGTAATTTTCTTTGTTCTTCTTCTTTGAGAACCAGTGGATGTAGTGTATTTGGATTTTCAGAAGGCTTTTGACAATGTCCCACACAAGAGGTTAGTAAACAGAATTAGAGCACTTGTGATTGGGGGTAATATACTGCAATGGATTGAGAATTGGTTAACAAACAGAAAGCAGAGAGTGGGAATAAATGGGTTATTCTCAGGATGGCAGGTGTTCCTAGTGGGGTACTGCAAGGATCAGTGCTTGGCCCACAGCTGTTTACAATCTATATAAATTATTTGGATATGGGGACCAATTGTAATATTTCCAAATTTGCAGATGACACAAAACTGGAGGGAATGTAAGTTGTGAGCAGGATGCAAAGAGGCTTCAAGGGAATTTGAGCAGGCTAAGTGAATGGGCAAGAACATGGCAGATGGAATATAATGTGAATAAATGCAAAGTGATCCACTTTCGTAGAAAAAACAGAAAGGCAGAGTATTTCTTAAATGGTGAGAGATTGGGAAGAGTTGATGTTTAAAGAGACCTGGGTGTCCTTGTTGATGAGTCAATAAAGCTAGTATGCAGGTGCAGCAAGCAACTAAGAAGGCAAATGGTATGTTGGCCTTCATTGCAATGGGATTTGAGTACCAGAGTAAAGATGTATTGCTTCAATTGTATAAAGCCTTGGTGAGACTGCAGCTGGAGTATTGTGTACAGTTTTGGTCTCCTTATCTAAGGAAGGCCATAGAGGGAGTGTAATGGAGATTCACCAGACTAATCGCTGGGATGGCGGGATGGTCTTATGTGGAGAGATTACAGAAACTGGGCCTGTATTCGCTAGAGTTTCAAAGAATGGTGGGCCGAAGGGCCTGTTTCAGTGCTGTATCTCTAATCTAATCTAATCTAATCTAATCTAATGAGAGGTGATCTCATTGAAACTTAAGAAATTCTTACAGGGCATGACAGGATAGATGTGGATAGGATGTTTCCTCTGGCTGGAGGTGCAGGCCACTTAAGACTGAAATGAGGAGGAATTCTTTACTCAGAGGGTGGTGAATCTGTGGAATTCTCTACCCCAGAGGGCTGTGGAATTCCCTACCCCAGAGGGCTGTGTAAGCTCAATCATTGAGCACGTTCAAGCCAGAAATTGATAGATTTCTGAATACTAACGACATCAAGGGATATGGGGATAGTGGGAAAAAATGGCGCAGAGGTAGATGATCAGCTATGATCTGCTTGAATGGCGGAGCAGGCTCGACAGACCGAATGGCCTACTCATTCTCCTATTTCCTATGATCCTACAAAAATTAAACTTAATAGTTCTGTGGAAATTCAACAATTTTTGCTAAAGGAAAGAGAAAAATGTGATATTCATGTTAATAACATATAATTTCAGCTTATGTTACACTGGAGAAAGAGTCAGGCTCTGCAATGGCCACTTGAGGTGCTCCTGTAAATATATCCAAGTATTTTGCCAAACACTGACAAACTCAACTCACCTATTACCATCGCTGTGTGCTTCCATATACACACTATACTTCTGATACAGTTTGTGAGTTATTAATTATAGATGAGTTATGAATTGCTACAAAGATCTGTGAACATGGAGCCAATGAACTTACTCAAAAATGATGCAAACTAAGTTGCTGAAGATTGGAAAACATGGTTGTGATCAATAGCGTTTCTGACTGAACAGTAAGAATCCTTTAGCACAACAACTCCCTTCATGGCTTTAGAAGCTATGATAATTCCCTCCACGTGAGCTCCATGAGAATAAATTCAACCTTATTAGCTTCTCTTAATATTGTGTTAATCTAAGGTTTTATACTACATTGTTACCTTCCTCTGAACTTTTTCCATTGTCTTTATTTCATTTCTTAAGTGCACTGAACAATCCTAGATACGACTGTCCAAATGAGATCTTATCAATGCTTTGTGTGGTGTCAGTTTAATTTCCTTGGGCTTTTATAAGTTCAAATATGTATGTATGCCTGAAAGGGGCCAGTTGCATTGCACACATGGGCTGAATTTAACAACCTCACTGCTGGACCCGGCGGCGGGCCCAGAAATGGGTGCTGTTTCCATTCTGTCACGTGGGTGACCGCTCTACCGGGATCACGTCGTGGGAGGTCATTCTGCATAATGGCAGTGCAGGTCTCCCCCAATCATGTGGAGGGGGCAGGAAGCAAGTTGCTGATTTCAGTGTCTAATGACTCTGGAGCAGGTGCTGGTGCCATATTTAAAGGTCCAACTTTGCTGATGGCCCACCCTCAGTTCCAGCAGTATGGGTGACCAAACATATCATACAGCTATTTGGTAACCTAATACACTGCTGCAAACCCACACCAGACCCTTACTAAACCCCCGGGATCCTGTAACTGCTTGCAGAGCCTCCAGGACCCTGTACCCTTTGCAGAGCCCCTGGGGCCCTATAGCCCCTTGCAGAGCCCCCAAGATTCTGAGTCCCCTTGTAAAACTCCCAAGACCATGAACCGCCTTGCAGAGCCCCCCAGACCACAAACTGCCTTGCAGAGCCCCCGAGTGCTGAGTCCCCTTGCAGAGTTCCCGAGAACTGAACTCCTTTACAGAGCCCCTGAGACCCTGAACCCCCTTGCACAGCCCCTGAGACCCTGAATCCCCTGGCAAAGCCCCCAATACCACAAACCCCCTTGCAGAGCCACCGAGACCCTGAGCCCCCTTGCAGAGCCCACAGCAACACAGTGCGATAATGGCCTCGAACCCCACTCTTACCCTACACGGCAAATGCTTAGGCTCCCCCCACCCCCCATCACGGCATTGTGGCCTCTTGGTTGTGAACCCGAAGGCACATGAGTGCCACTTGCCATTCACAAAATCTAGGGCCAATCATTACATCAGAAATAATTATATTTAAATGCATTTAAAAAGCAGTTCAGCAATTTAAAAAAAGCTTCCCACTGTGCCAGGGGGAGGTCAATGCCACCATGCTGTTTTCCCACTGCTGACAAAATCCAGAACTGACATCACAACACCTGATTTCTGAGCGGACAGTTCCTACGTGATTCTTCATCCGCGCCCCCCCCACCCCCCCACGCCACAATACCCACCTTATAAGGCCATATAAAATTCCACCCATTGCATAATTATTAACGTTTCTGGAGTCAAATGTCTCATCAGCTCCACATGAACAGTAAAAATGTAGCTGGCATTGGACTCTGGTGAGTTTCATTGTTTCACCTTCAAGAAATCACAGTAAAATCCTCAAAATACGTCACTTTTAAAATACTGGATATATAATATATGACTTGCTTAGTCATAGTCCCAAAGGACCATAGGCATCTCTCCCATTAGAGAGAGACAGTTGCTGATGTATAGCTTGAGGGTCACCACTTCTTAAGCCTGGGGCAAGGCGAAGAGGCAGGCCTCCATGAACTACCACGGCCGGTATGGGGATTGAACCCGTGCTGTTGGTGTCTTTCTACGTTTCACGCTAGCCAACTGAGCTAATAGAATAGAATATATACAGTGTCATAAATACTTACTATTTTAAGCACCAATTTGTCTTATTTTATATTTCTCAATATTAACCATTATATTTAGCTCCTGTTGCTAACATGAGCATTAGCGACTAGAAGAAAAAAGCTGCACAGCCTTTTCTCTCTCTCTTGATGTAGCATCCTCGTTGTCTGAGAGTTGTTAATCACGGCTTCTGCCATGATATCACTATGGGGAAAGGCCAGGAGGCAGGCCCCAAGAACCACCTCATCTGGTACAGGGATTGAACTCACACTAATGACGTTATTCTGCAATACACTCCAGGCATCTAAGCTAACTGTCCCCTACGCAGCCTTTTACCTGCAATATTTGTGGTGGGATGGACAAAAATAAGTAGAAACCTAGCTTTGTGAGAATACGAGCTGAAGACTGGGTCCAATGCTATGCAGTCATCTGTCTGGCAAAACCATTTTGTGTTGAAGTCAAGTGAAGGACAAAGTGAAGCACAGTCAAGACATGTATCTTAGAGAGTCTGGAATGATTTCCATGGTTTGAATTATCCTAAGATGGTGCAGAATGTTTGGTCCGTGAGGATCCTCCAAGTGGTCTGCAGGCTGGTCCAAAATGCAAGTCACTGATGTGCAACAGCAGAACCCTCATCCCCACCACGAATGGGACGTCACACCACCAGACCAGCTCCTGTGTGTGCGGCACAAGTCATCATAGCGCGAGCAACAACAATGTAGTTTTTATAAGCAAAATTTTTGTTACTGATCCAACATACAACTGCAAGATCAGATTTTCAACACTTGTGGGACATGAAAAGAAAGAGGAGGAACCAGCTGAACACGAAGCGTGGCATGAGACTGCAGCTTTCCAGTTTGGAACCAGACATCACTTCATTGGTGTCTCATCAAAAGCAGTGTTATTCTTCCCAATAATTCTGATGAGTTATTTGCGATGGCAAATGAAAGCGGGTGGGGTAGAACTGGTAGGTGGTCCATGGACGAAAAAATCTGAGAACCACTGCTCTACACTAAGTTAAAGCAATTTAACAAAATAGATGCATCTTTTCTACAATCTTGTATTCATTTTGTGAAAATTTGATAATCAGTAGCAATTTGGGGTGTTGGAGAAAGAGCACTTGGGCCACTTACAGATTGATGCATAAAGTGCAAGTTCTAAGAAAGATGGTTTGGCTCAATAGAAAGCTTATAGCTTATAAGCACAGATGGTATCTGACTAATACAAACATAGCTCTTTAAATAGATTTCAATATTACAAATGGATAACTGATCATTGGAATTTCATCTTTTCAAATCAATCTTAAAGATGAAGAATAATTTGGGGGTGATTTTCATCTCACTGCCACACCGTTTATGCCTGAACTCTAGACAGCAAGTGAGATTCATTGAGTTATTATGGCACAGAAGGACACCATTCGGCCCATCAATTCCATGCTGGCTCTCTGTAGAGCAATCCAGTCAGTCCCACACCCCCATTCTATTCCTGTAGCCCTGCAAGTTTATTTCCTTCAAGTGGCCATCCAATTTCCTCTTGAAATCATTAATCATCTCTGCATCCACCAACCCCACAGGCAGTGAGTTCCATGCGTGAAAAAGTTCTTCCTCACAACCCCCCTGCACCTCTTGCCCAAAACCTTCAATCTGTGTCCCCTAGTCCTTGTACCATCAGCTAATGGGAATCGTTTTTCTTTGTGTACTTTCTCTGAACTTGTCATAATCTTGTACACCTCTATCAAGCTCTCTGCAAACTCCTTTGCTCCAAGGAGAACCACACCAGCTTCTCTAACCTAACATTGTAGCTAAAATTTCTCATCCCTGGAACCTTTCTGGTAAATCTCCTCTGCACCCTGTCAAGGACCCACACATTCTTCCAAAAGTGTGGTGACCAGAATTGGAAGCAATACTCCAGCTCTGGCCTAATCAGAGCTGTATAGAGGTTCAGCGTAACGTCTCTACTGATGTACTCAATACCTCTATTTATGAAGCCCAAGATCTCATATGTGTTGTGAACTACTTTCTAAATATGTCCTGCTAACTTCAAAGATCTGTGCACATGGACCCCAAGGTCCCTCTGTCCCAGCATACTCTTTAGAACTGTGCCATTAACTCTATATTGCCTCTCCCTATCCATTCTGCCAAAATGCATCAACTCATATTTCTCTGTAATAAATTCCATCTGCCACTTGTCTGGCCATTCTGCTAGCCTACCTAAGTCCTGTTGCAGTCGATGGCTGGCTGCTTGAGGACAACAGCTATCCCCTGTACAAGCGGTTCATGATTCCTCTCAAGAACCTAAACTTCGTGGCCAAACTGCAAGGGCAATCAAATCTACAGTCAAATAGAGCCCTCATTGAGAAAACCACTGGAGTCGTCAAACAACAATTCTGTTCTTTGGATGGGTCTGGTGGCTTCTTGCAATGCAGCCTGGATAATATAAGATTGCCGTTTACTTCATGCTGCATAACTTTGCTCTGCAAAAGAGACAACAAAGTGATCCACCATTGGATGAGGACCATCATCATCCTGAAGGAGATGACACTGATGAGTCTGACCATAGCAAGGAAGGGGGAGGGCTCCAACCTCTAACAAGCCTACTACAACCACTTCAACGGATTTGCAAGTGAGTAGGCAGTAGGAGAACTATGATCCAGCTGAAGGCCCCATCTATGTGGCTTCCCAGCCTGCCCAAGATCTCATATGAGTTTGTAAAGAACTCCATTTTATACTAAACCTAAAGAATTTGAGTATGTTCATGTCATTTTCAATAAACTTGTAAATGTTTATCTCTGCATCTAGAACCCTCATTTTTGATGTAAAGACTAAAGGTGCAGTGGCAGATTATCTTTATTAGCCTAGAACCTGCATATTCCAGCATGAGCAACCCTGAGAGGTGCCATTACTGGTGCAGGAACAACCCACCTGCAGTTCCCATTGAGGTGACCATACAGTCTATGGTTGACTGGAGAGTGTCAATGCTATGTAGTAGAACACCAACAGAAGCTGTTTGTGGACTCCACACTCTGACACGTAGCAGTCGATAAGCATCTTCAAGATTGTATCAGAGAATCTGGGGGTCCTTTTTGAAGTGAAGCTGTTTTCAGCTTCAGAAAATCGCTGCCCAATATTCACCATTGAAAAATGCACCTTCGCTTTAAAGGACTGCAGTAGCAGCTGTCCCATTGGATTTTCCATCCTCCCAATCAATTAAATTGGCAGTTTATCAATTGTATTTAAGCTAGACCAGGCCATAAAATTAGCATGGCAAACTGACAACCAGCCGAAAATAGACTCTTCCATGTCATAAGGTAGTACTTCAATTTCTCAGCTCAAAATGATTAGCACAGATCTCCGTCCTGTTAGAATTGCTTTGTTCCATCGCTAGGGTTTTCTTTATTCTCGTTGAAACTCAATTTCTCGCCTCTGGAGCCACTATTGTTCACATTTGGATTCATTACTATTCTAATATAATTTTATTTAAATTAATCATCTTTAAAATAAGACTAGATCAATTAATTAGCATAAGAATAAGGCCAACTTAATAATTTACAATCAGTGTTCACTTAATTAATCAAATCTAGGGGATGAAGTTAAAATGATCTAGCAAGGGATAATACACTAAAGCGTTCTGAATTTTTCAGTAAATTAAAATCTGAAGTATTTAGATATTAAAAGTTAAGTAAAATACATTTCAGTTAACCTCCTTGATAAGTGACATCAGCACAAGAGAAGCAGCTGATTGGGGAGTAGCAGGTGAGTCTTTATTTACTTGGGTCTTAAGTTTAATAGTCAAATAAATAGAGGCAAGGCAGGGCAGTTCGGTCCGGTGCAGTGCACATCCTGCTCCACTTGGGAATTCCAGTACACTTCTCATGTCCTGGACAACCATATGTGGAGGAAGTGTCATCAACTGCAACAGTATTAGCTCCAGGTTTCAGAACTTGAGCAGCAGGTGACATGACTGTGGCACTTTCGTGAGGCTGAGTGTTTCGTGGATAGCACAATTACAGACGTGGTCACCCCGTAGAGGGAATGGGTGGCTGCCGGGCAAGCAAGAAGGACCAGGCTGGTAGTGCAGAAGTCCCCTGAGTGAATCTCACTCACCAACCAGTATTCTGTTCTGAATACTGGCGAGAGCGATGGTTCCCCTGGGGTGTGCAGGCACAGCCTAGAACATGGCACCAAGGCTGGCTCAGGTAAATAGGGGGACAGGAGGAAGATTAGAAAAACAATAGCAATCGGGGATTCAATATTCAGGGGAACAGACAGGCATTTCTGTGGCCACAGACGTAAATCCAGGATGGTATGTTGCCTCCCTGCTGTCAGGGTCAAAGATGCCACTCTGAGGTGGGAGGGTGAACTGCCAGTGGTTGTGGTCCACATTGGTACCAATGACATAGATAAAAGAGGGATGAGGCCCTGCAGGCATAGTTTAGGGAACTAGGAATAAAATGAGCAGGACCTCATAGGAAGCAATCTTCAGAATACTCCCGCTAAGATGTCTATGGGAGTATAGAAATAGGAAAGAGCAGATGACTACATGGCTGGAAAATGGTGCAGGAAGGAGGGCTATAAATTCCTGGGACATTGGAACTAGTTCTGAGGGAGATGGGACCTGTACAATCCGGATGGGTTGCACCTAAACAGAGCTGGGACCAATGTCCTTGCAGGGTGATTTGCTAGTGCTATTGGGGAGGGTTAAACTAACTTGGCCAGGGTGTAAGAATCAGGAGGAAACATGAGAAAATACCATGAAGCAAAGAGAATTAGGAGAGATAGATATCGCTAGAGTAGGAAATAATAAGGCATTAGGTGGGGTCAGAGTAAGAGGGAATGTAATAAGGTCTGAATTAAGTTTACTGTGCATGTATGTGGATGTGCAACGTGTGGTAAATAAGGTTGGTGAGCTGCAGACACAGATAGACATGTGAAAATAAAATGCCATAACGATAACAGAGGCCTGGCTCAAAAAAGGGCAGAACTGAGCACTAAATATTCCTGGATACAAGTTGATCAGAAAAGATAGGGAAAGAAGCAAAGGAGGAGGGTAGCAGTATTGATTAAGGAGAATATTACAGTGCTGGAGAGAGAGGATGTCCTAGAGGGGTCGGGGTAGAATCTATTTCGCTAGAGCTAAGAAACAACAGAGGTACCATTACATTGCTGGGTGTATTCTATAGGCCACTAACTAGTGGGAAAGATACAGAGGAACAAATATGCAAGAAAATTACAGAAAGGTGCAAAAATTAGAGTAGTTACAATGGGGGACTTTGATTCTCCTAATTTAGATAGTAATAGCGTAAAGGGCAGAGAGGGGCAAGAGTTTCTGAAGTGTGTTCAGGACAATTTTCTACATCAGTATGTTTTCAGTTGAACAAGGAAGGAGGCACTGCTGGATCTGGTTCTGGGGACTGAGATGGGTTAATTGAATCAAGTGTCAGTAGAGGAGTATTTAGGGGACAATGATCATAATATCATAAGGTTTAGGTTGGCTACAGAAAATGACAAGGAGCAATCAAGAGTAAAAATAATTAACTGGAGGAGCTTCAAAGGGGTGAAAACAGATCTGGCCCAGGTGAATTGGAATCAAAGACTGGCAGGCAAAACTTTAATGGAATAATGGGCTGCCCTTAAATAAGAGATAGTTCAGGTACAGTCAAGGTACATTCCCATGAGGGAGAAAGGTAGGATAGATAAATGCAGAGCTCCCTGGATGATGAAAGAGATAGGGAGTAAGATGAAGCAGAAAAAGAGTGCATATGACAGATGTCAGGTGGATAATACAATTGAGAACCAGGTTGAATATGGAAGGTTCAGAGAGGATGTGGAAAAACAAATAAGAAAACATAAGAGAGTATGAGAAGAGACTTGCAACTATCATAAAATGGAATCCAAAAGTCTTCTATAGGCATATAAATAGTAAAAGGGTGGTAAAATGAGAAGTGGGGCCGATTAGGGGATTTATGCATGGAGGCAGAGGGCACGACTGAGGTACTAAATGAGTACTTTGCATCTGTCTTTACCAAGGCAGAAGATGCTGCCCAAATCATAGTGAAAGAGGAGGTAGTTGAGACACTGGAAGGGCTAAAAATTGATAAAGAGGAAGTATTAGATAGGCTGGCTTAAAGTACTTAAAGTTGATAAGTCACCAGGACCAGATCAGATGCATGCAAGAATACTGTGGGATGTAAGGGTGGAAATTGCAGAGGCACTGGCCATAATCTTCCAATCCTCCTTAGATACAGGGGTGGTGCCAGAGGACTGGAGAATTGTAAATGTTAAACCCTTGTTCAAAAAAGGGTGTAAGGATAAACCCAGATACTACAGGCCAGTCAGTTTAATCTCGCTGATGGGAAAGTTCCTAGAAATGATAATTCAGGACAAAATTAACAGTTACTTGGACAAATGTGGATTAATAAAGGAAAGCCAGCACAAATTTGTTAAGGGCAAATGGTGTTTAACTAACTTGCTTGAGTTTTTTGATGAGGTAACGGAAAAGGTTGATGAGGGTAATGCAGTTGATGAGTTGTACATGCATTTCCGAAAGGCATTTGATAAAGTGTCACATAACAGGCCTGTCAGCAAAGTTGGAGCCCATGGATTAAAAGGGACAGCAGCAGCATGGATACAAAATTGGCTGAGTGACAGGCAACAGAGAATAGTGGTGAATAGTTGTTTTTCAGATTGGAGGAAGCTATATAGTGGGGTTTCCCAGGAGGTCAGTGTTTCTTAATATATATTAATGACCGAGACTTGAGTGTACACAGTTTCAAAATCTGTGGATGACACAAAACTTGGAAGTATTGTGAACTGTGAGGAGGATAGTGATAAACTTCAAGACGACATAGACATGCTGGTGGAATGGGCAGACAAGTGGCAGATGAAATTTAATGCAAAGAAGTGTGAAGTGATTCATTTTGGTAAGAAGAATGAGGAGATAATATAAAGGGTACAGTTCTAAAGTGGGTGCAGGAGCAGAGGGAATATGTGGTATATCATTGAAGGTGGCAGGGCAGGTTGAGAAAGTGGTTAATAAAGCATACGGGATCCTGGGTTTTATAGATAGGGATACAGAGTACAAAAGCAAGGAAGTTATGATAAACCTGTGTAAAACACTGGTTCAGCCTCAACTGGAGTATTGTCTTCAATTCTGAGCACCACATTTAGGAAGGATGTAACGGCATTACAGAGGGTTCAGAAAAGAATCACAAGAATGATTCCAGGGATGCAGAACTTCAGTTACGTGGATAGGTTGGAGAAGCTGGGTCTGTTCTCCTTGGAGAAGAGAAGATTAAGAGGAGATCTGATAGAGGTGTTCAAAATCATGAGGGGTCTGGACAGAGTAGATAGAGAGAAACTGTTCCCATTGGCAGAAGGATCAATAAAACGGCAACATGAGGTAAAACTTTTTTACTCAGGAAGTGGTTAGGATCTGGAATGCACTGCCTGAGAATGTGATGGAGGCAAATTCAATCGTCCCTTTCAAAAAGGAATTGGTTAATTATCTGAAGGAAAAAAAATTGCAGGGCTACAAGGAAAAGGCAGAGGACTAGAACTAGGTAAGTTGCTCTTGCAGAGAGCCGACACAGACATGACAGGCCAAATGGCCTCCTTCAGCACTGTAACCATTCTATGATTCTATGATTTGGATATTCACAAATAAATGGGTCAAATTAAGACCACACTGAATTTTTAACACATTCTTGTCTGTGAATTACTGAAATTCAGCCCTGTTGCAGAAAATTAAATATATGCACACATCTTTTTGTCTCTGTTTTATGAATGCTACTGTTCTCAATGCTCTTCTGAGGTTTTCTCTCTGGTTCCTCCTAAGGTGAAAACATGCCATCCTACACTTCTTTTCCTTCCTGAATCTTTTACTGTGTTGAAATCAGGGGCAGGATTTTGGGTTTTGGGTTGGGACCCCAACGTCGGGGTCACATGGGGACCCCAACCCACACTGGGCTGGATTTTGTGGTGACGCCAGGGCTCCCAGTGCTGGGCCCAAAAGGCAGAGGGAACACCGCATCGGCCTTTTCGAGTTCCCCCAGCGCTATCTTCCGTTGTTCAGGCACTAAAGTGCCCGGCGCCGGGATCTCCAACACTTTAAAGATGGGATCCTACCTCCAAGAGCTGCCGGCCAACTAGAGGGCTGGCAGTTCAGCAGTATCGGCAGCGTCACTGGGACCAAAGGCCCCTTCCGGTACTACAGAGGCCTTGGACCCAGGCCCAGCGCTGGAACCCCGGTCCTCAGGTAAGTGAGGCGGGGTAGATGGAGCCAGTCCGGGAGGCTGCGGCGAGGGGTGTGTGGGAGGGTGGACGTGAAGTCTGGGGTAGGGAGGAGGGATCTATGGAGGTGGAGGTTTTGCCGGCAGGGGTCCTCCATGGGCCACAAATTGCCCAGGGAGGAGGACTCCCTCTCAAGTCCGCAGGGAAGGCGTCTTGTTTAATAGGGCGCCCTCCCCGCTTAGTGGAGGCACTCCCCACTGCTGGTTAAATCCCAGCGGCAGGGGAAGAGACCCTTAAGTAGCCATTAAAAGGCCACAAGGGTCTCAATTGGCCTCTGGTCGTGAAGGCCGTCGGAGGCCTATACCATCCCCAGCAAAATTGCTTCATGATGGACCCTCTGCACACCGCCTCCCTTCAAATTTCTATGGGCCCCTGCCTCAGAGCACCCATAAAATCCACCCCACTGTGTGGGGAATAATAACCTGGCAGTGACTTTTCCTGAATTGGCCAATTAATGGCCAGAGGGCACATGCACTGTCCAATTCAGGACGGCGGGTGATCCCTCGAAGCTGGAGGGCCAATAGGAGGCCCTGCAGCTTGGAAGGAGCAGCAACCTGCTGTTTCAGGTAAGAGAGAAAGAGGGTGTCTCCATCTTGAGGCACACTCTCAGCAACTTTTGAAACTTTTAAATTAAAAAATAGCCACAGCAGCCGGGCCAACATTGTGAAGGGGGAACTCCTCCACAGGATGGCCTGTGGCCACAGCTGGCCAAGTGGCCAGGCCAGGCCACAGAAAATTTCAGTTGGCCTCTGTTAATTGGCCTTAATTGGCCATTAACATACCTGAATTGCCTACCTGCCACTTGCAGGTATATAGCCCTTACGCCCCCCCATCCCACCTCCGGGTAAAAGGCGCAAGGCAGGATGCCGGCAGGCGGTGTGAATTTACATGCCTGTCTAACTCCATTAAATTCTGTCCCTGGAATGATGTCAACTGATGTCTTCACCATATACAAATGAAAATGGCAGGGAAGCAGTGGCCATTCCTTGGACATCCCAGGCTCGCTTGTTGCAATAATAAGGGGGTTTATAAATGCACATCCAGCACTTCCGCCCTGAGCAGGTGGGACACTGACTGCATATGCAAATCAAGGTCCTATGTTGGCTCCAGAGTACAAACAGGCAGAGGGTACACCCCATACGCTCTGCCCGTATGTACCAGGTGGCGAGTGGCCTAACCAATGGCCCTTCAAAGGACTGCTGGAGCCCACTACAAACATGGCCTGTAACATTTCTGGGGGGGGAGGAAATAACTGTAGTCTGCTGTTGAATGTTTGAGTGGAAAAGCAGACACACCACTGACCATTTTGGATGATTTTTAAAATGTCAGAACTGTGGCACTGCCTGCCTCCCTTAACCTTTCCTTCTTACTGCAATCTACAGGCATCTATATCTTGACTTGCATTGTCTTCTGTCCTACTCTTTTCAACATTGGTGGTGTCTTACAGTACAGTGTCTTTGCTCTTTACTGTTAAAAAAAGCAATCCAAATAATATTAGGGGTTAAGGGCACCATTAAACATTTAGATTTAAACTGAAATGCATTTAATTATCACAAAGTAGTTTTATATTCCACAAGATTTAGTTTTGCAGCACATTAATTCACTTCTGAAAGCCGATGACCTTTAAATTTAGAGCCAGGGCTTACAGAGGACAGCTAAGCATACCAGTATTATGACATTTATTTTTCAAATATAACCAGCTTTTCACTTTCATTCATAAAATTCCTCCCTTATTATTTCAGTCACTATCCCTGGCCAAAAGGGAAAGCTGCAGCCAGGGGCACTGGCCATGCCCAGTTAAAACCAAATGCAAGGAGGTGTTTGTGAGAGGTACTGAGGTACGTTTCCCACCCAAAGGGTAAGCATCTAGCCTCTGCATTGCACCTCCCTACAATGACAACAGATAAGATCAGGAGTTCGCTATGCAGTAATCGGCTGTCATGAATTCAGAATTTATGACTCCAATGGCAGATCATGGGCAGAGTCCCAATGCACAGTGCTTCAATTCTAGCACAATGTTTTGTTCGTTCAACATTACTTTGTGAAGTCAGAATAAGGCGACGGTTTCCCTTTAAAGAAAGCATGCTGAGTAACTGTTTGTTTTAGGTAATAAATTCAAGTGAGCCTCAGTATTTGAATACTAATGTCCTGTGGACACTGACGAGATTCAATATCCAACAATTTAATTTGCTCTCGCATTAGGTAACACTTCAGAAGGCACTTCAGAAAGAAGAACATCTGCTGTCGAGTGTTTAGAAGAAATGCACAGCAGAATAAATAAAAACATCACTGATTAATTCTGTCATAGTGCCAGCTGCTGTCCAGGCCTGGCATTCAAACATACTCAGCTGTCTTTGAAAGCTGGGTGATGCCATGTTCGCAGTGCACTGCAGGCAGTAACATTAGAAACAGAAAAAGCTTATCACTCAAGGGACAGAGAAAAAAATCTGTTGTGCACTCGATACATAAAAAGCAGATTCCTAATCAGTTTCCTAAAGTAGTGACGACTGGCCTGAGTAAATGAATTGGATTCCATCTGCCCCCACTAACAAACTATTTTAAGTCCTTATTTTTCTCAACTCGGGCACTAGGCTGAACAATTAGTCTCATTGGCAGAAATTAAAGGAAAACAAGATGGCTTCCTGCTCATGATTGCTACCCACCAACCTTCACTGGAGGTCAGCAGGTGCAGATGTCAGGTGACGGCAGGATCAGGCTTGTGTCTAGTTTCCTCCATTGTTAAATAGCCTGCCAATGATCACAGTCAACACTCATTCATGAATGGAGGACACCTGATATTCATGGAACTGAACTTTAGGAAAGAGTCAACACTGTCAGCAAAGAGAACATTGATGAAATAATACTTGTAATAGCATTTCTTTGGATTAAGCAGAAAAGAGATTGCCATTAATAAAATGTTTAATGAATTGACCAGTTATTCTACAAGAGGAATTGCTTTGATTTCTGGTGTCATTTTAGGAAGTTCACTACAGCTGGAGCTACTGAAAGCCTCACAGATTTATTGATCAATCCTTTGATGAGAGAGGACTGTTAATTTTACATCAGACAGTTACAGAACATTAAGCAGATGTAATGGAAAAATGAGAAGATTTTGTACACATTGACAGAAATCTGTAGGTATCCTTTCTAAAACTACATATAATCCCAATATTAAGTTCCAATTAGGAAGTTGAATTGAGTCCTCCAAGGAGAAATGCCACTATGATGGAATCCACTGGCCTCATTGTGCCAGCAGTTGTAAGGAATTCAGGTTCTGTCAGCATACTCCAGCAGTTGTCGGAGCTGAATGTAGGAAAGCAGTATAATTCTACTCAGGCTGATAACTCAAAGTTGTGTTAAATTTTGCCAAATACCAGGAACTATCCCAATTTGAGGCCAGCAATGTAAATATGTCAGCATTATAAATTCATTGTTTCTGGCAGAAACACAAATATCACATTACCTAAGGAAATTCAGGCGATATGGTTTATTACAAAAAAAATTCTAAAGCCATGATGGCAGAACAAATCCCCACTGCCACTTTAAAATAGCACCCTTTATAGCCGAATGGAAAAAGTCACCTTTGTTGTTCCAGGTTTGATTCCTGTTCTGTACTGAACTACTTGATCTGAGGGAAGGGGCAGTTATGAAACTCAAATGGCCTCAGAATCCACTGGGCTTGGGAGATGAAAATATCAGCTAGAATCCTTATACTTGATCACTGTCTAAAAATCTCTGTTGGAAACTGTGCCTATATGGGAGGACAGGTCAGAGTGGCAGTGACGTGCCGTCAAATTGCATTCACTTGGGTAGAGTGTGCCAGCCGTCCAGCCGTTTTGGGTGTAAACAGGTTGGAGCCATTTTAAGGGCTGGGCATCATCCAATGGAATGAAAGTGCTGCGGGTACAAAGTGAGTGTCCCGATGCAGCTTTCTTCTAACAACCCCACAAATATATCCTGGAGGGTGGGGGCAGTGCTCATTCTGGCTCCACAAAAATATGAACTTGAAATCATTTTGGGGCTAGTATAGGCCTGAAGCAATTCCTTTCAGGATCAAAGCTCAGGCTGACCAAAGCCATAATACATGGACAAAGCACTCGCCATACACATTCCAACATTTGTATCTTAAAATTGCAAATGGTGTCCTAACTACATCATTGGATCCTGATTTGCATAATCCAGAAGCTTACTGGCTGAAACCGACAGACATTCTGAGGCAGAGACCCTCAACTCATTCAAAAGGAGTCTGGATATGCCGTAATCTGCAGGGCTACGGACCAAATGCTGGAAGGTGGGATTAGAATAGGTGGAACGTTTGTCAGCTGGCAGAGACACGATGTGCCAAGTGGCCTCTTTCTGTGCCTTAAACTTTCTATGATTTCTTTCTATGATTCCAGCCATTCAAGAGAAACCCCTTTCATAAATGGCCCTGTCCAAAGCATTGGTGTTGGTGGGTTAGTAAATCTATCAACTCCTTTTTGAAGCTGTTGTCATTCCCTTAGTCAGTCAGTCAAAATCAGCTCGACTGTCCTAACGGACTCACAGAGAATGTCAACCTGGGTGAAATACAAGATGGCAGCCAGGATCTCTGTAACCAATACAAATATTGCTGGGTCAATAGTCTGGATTTCCCTAACACCATCGCAAGGAATACAGTAGATTAAGAGGAAAGCCCACCATCACTTTCTCAATGCAACAAGGGATGGGGAATAAATGTTGACTTGCCAGCATCACTGACGTTCAAGAATTTTTTTTTTTACAAAAAGTCACCACCCTCAGCAGTTGAAAAGAAAAATGGGTTACTGCAAGGACTGAAGTTCCTTTTTATTCATTCATGGGATGTAGACATCACTGACAAGGCCAGCATTTATTGCCCATCCTTAATTGCCCTTGAGAAGGTGGTGGTGAGCTGCCTTCTTAAACCACTGTAATCTCTGTGGTGTAGGTACAGCTACATTGCTGTTAGGGAGGGCATTCCAGGATTTTAACCCAGCAACACTGAAGGAAAGGCGATATATTTCTAAGTCAGGATGCTGTGTGACTTGGACAGGAACGTGCAGGTGATGAAGTTTTCATGCACCTGTTTCCCTTGACCTTTTACGTGGTTGAGGTTGTGGGTTTGGAAGACGGTGTCAAAGAAGCCTTGTGAGTTGCTGCAGTGCACATTGTAGATGGTACACACAGCAGCCACAGTAACAATAGTGGATGTTTTAGGTGGTGGATGAACTGTGTTCAAACGGACTGCTTTGTCCTGCATGATGCAGAGCTTCTTGAGTATTGTTGCAGCTGCACTCATCCAGGCAAGTGAAGAGTATTCCATCACACTCCTGACTTGTGCCTTACAGGTGGTGGAGCGGCTTTTGTGAGATAGGAGGTGAACCACTTGCTGAGAATACCCAGTCTCTGATCTGCTCTAGTAGCCACAGCATTTATGTGGCTGGTCCAGTTGAGTTTTTGGGCAAGTTAAGTTACAAGAATGGAAAAACTGGGCAGAAAGAAAGCAATGAGACAGCTAAATATAAACTTTCAAAAATTCTAGTACAGCAGACAAGAGAATAACTTCAAACCATTTCCTGCAACTGCAAAAATACAGAAATAGCACTGGAAATATGTTGACGGGTACTTCTGTGAACTTTGACTAAAAATAATAAACCACTATAGATACACTCTCATTTCTAAATATTAATTCTAAATATAAATATAACAGCTTTTCAGATGAAGGACCATTTGTAAAATAACAAATTTGCTTCATGTTGTTGACATTTGTCTCTCTTTCTACTTAATCTGTGAAACTGTTGAAGTATAAAGAGGACTTGTCTGCCCAAACTACATCGGAACCTTTTCCAAGTCTATAGATTGGAGCTGTTTTAACATAGCAGCAAGATAGGTTCATAGATTCTATGTTATCATTATTCAAAATAGCTCCAATTTTCCGAGGCTCCACAGAGGCTTGATCGCAGCTGTGGATTGTTAAAACTGATTTGCAGTCCATCCGAATTTCTGTCAGGTGATTTTTGCCCTGAAACTGAGGCTATGCTACTGAGATGTGTGGGTCTCATTTAAATATTTTGTTTTTTTAAAACAGGTCCGAAATTGAATTTACTGACTTCATGCAGGTTTCTGCTCCCAGGCTGCCCCTCACCTTCATAATGTGAGCACGACACATTCCTGGGTCTTGGCCTGCTGAAGCAGACTTCTTAAGAGGAACCAACTGCTTTATTTGCAAGCAAAAAGCTTCATGCATCAGTTAAGTTTACTTGGAAGTCTGCCCTTTTGTTGTTTTCTTGCATTTTAATCGCATCATATGAAGTGATGAGCATGGATATTGCTTCAAGGCTTAATATGCTGCATAATTTAGATGAAGAAAATGTATTCATAAAAGGCCGATAAATATAGGTACAATGACACCTGAGGCATTTGCCACACACCTGTCACTATCCAACATTTATAGGTGCCTTCACATATAGCCATATATGTCACAAAAACACCTAGGAAAACGAGGGAGAAAGAATTTGTATAACAGAATCAGGTGACTAGAAAAGTAGAAACAAAACTTCGAGAAAAAAAACAAACAATGCCTCAATAAAAAATGACACATTTTATGACTCGATGTTCACACAAACTTTTATTATAAGAATTTGTGAGGTAGCACAATACAAATAGTAAGACAAATAATTAGAGAAACACTTCTATCACCACACATCAAGTTGCACTGACACATTAAGCCATCTGCAATTGATACAAAACATGAAAGAAAGAAGATCAGCACCAAAATGGGACATCGAAGGAGTCCTTAATGTATTATTTTTATTCCAAAGTAACAGAAAACTTGACAGTGGTGAAAACATCAAATTTATTACAAACTAAATGAAGCTGAATTAACATAACTTTTAACCTTAAATCACACAAGAAATATTTGAATAGAGTAAGGTAATACCAAATAAATCAGTGAACCAGTTGAAAAGATGAACTCTATATGGAACCATATGATGATCATTTGGAGAAAGATATATCCCAGCACAAAAATTTGATTTTTATTATAATACTATTGCATTTGTTTTATACAGGTTTTATAAAGCTCTGATGTTGGAGCTTTGGAGGGAAACCTCACTGGAGAAACCTTCACAGTACTACTCTCAAGATAAAGCACCAGATTACACACAGTACCAACTAAAAATACACCAACGGTCTCCTTGGTATAGACTTTAGCCAACTTTAATGGGGTCTCAATGGCTGCACTGCATCACAGCAAAGAGGAGACCAGGTGGTGATGGCATGCTCAGACTAGGCTCCACAATTTGCAAAATATTTGCGATGTACTGATGACACACAATCTTAAACTTGCTACAGGTGATGAATGCCATTCAACCCATCTTAATTCTTCCATCCAGAAAAACACTACACTTGCCCCGATTGGTTGAACACATATTGCACAATCATGTGTGAAATATGGGTTTAAGTTCTCCCTCATATACATTGGAATTGTACTGGAAAAGATAAAGGGACTGAACTGCTCATTCTGACTGATGTCTGTCCATCTATGGGTTGCTCCCATTGTCATGAAGGTGCTTCCATTATTAATATTTTTTGAGGACTCGTGTTTAAAAGATTGTGAAAATGGGTTCATTTGAAAGACCAAGGAGATGCCTGGATTTGGCTTTTTCTAAAGGGTTACTGGAAGGAAATTTTTGATTTAAAAAAAAAATCATTTACTGGAAGAGACAATGAAGTGCTAAAATAAACATAAGGCGCCTTGCTGGCTATTGGAGTTGTTTACAGAGGGGTCACATGTCTAAGATTATGGCAGTCAGGAGTTTTGGCTTTTTGATTTGTCTTGGACTGCTGGGTAAGTGAACTTATATATTCGGGCAGTGGCTAAACCCGAAATACTACACGTGTAGTGTCTCCCACCCATCCTCCTCCTCTAACCTAAAAAAAAGGACTCTTGTGTGGAGGGTTTGGTAAGGTAAGGTTTTCAAGAACAAAACAAAGAACAAAGAACAGTACAGCACAGGAACAGGCCATTCGGCCCTCCAAGCCTGCGCCGATCTTGATGCCTGCCGAAACTAACACCTTCTGCACTTCTGGGGCCCATATCCCTCTATTCCCTTCCTATTCATATATTTGTCAAGATGTCTCTTAAACGTCGCTATCGTACCTGCTTCCACCACCTCCCCCAGCAGCAAGTTCCAGGTACTCACCACCCTCTGTGTAAAAAACTTGCCTCGCACATCCCCTCTAAACTTTGCCCCTTGCACCTTAAACCTATGTCCCCTAGTAACTGACTCTTCCACCCTGGGAAAAAGCTTCTGACTATCCACTCTGTCCATGCCGCTCATAACTTTGTAAACCTCTATCATGTCGCCCCTCCACCTCCGTCGTTCCAGTGAAAACAATCCGAGTTTTTCCAACCTCTCCTCATAGCTAATGCCCTCCAGACCAGGCAACATCCTGGTAAACCTCCTCTGTACCCTCTCCAAAGCCTCCACGTCCTTCTGGTAGTGTGGCGACCAGAATTACACGCAATATTCTAAGTGTGGCCTAACTAAGGTTCTGTACAGCTGCAACATAACTTGCCAATTTTTATACTCTATGCCCCGACCGATGAAGGCAAGCATGCCGTATGCCTTCTTGACTACCTTATCCACCTGCGTTGCCACTTTCAGTGACCTGTGGACCTGTACGCCCAGATCTCTCTGCCTGTCAATACTCCTAAGGGTTCTGCCATTTACTGCATACTTCCCACCTGCATTAGACCTTCCAAAATGCATTACCTCACATTTGTCACGATTAAACTCCATCTGCCATTTCTCTGCCCAAGTCTCCAACCGATCTATATCCTGCTGTATCCTCTGACAATCCTCATCATTATCCGCAACTCCACCAACCTTTGTGTCGTCCGCAAACTTACTAATCAGACCAGCTACATTTTCCTCCAAATCATTTATATATACTACAAACAGCAAAGGTCCCAGCACTGATCCCTGCGGAACACCACTAGTCACATCCCTCCATTCAGAAAAACACCCATCCACTGTTACCCTCTGTCTTCTGTGACCGAGCCAGTTCTGTATCCATCTTGCCAGCTCACCTCTGATCCCGTGTGACTTCACCTTTTGCACCAGTCTGCCATGCGGGACCTTGTCAAAGGCTTTACTAAAGTCCATATAGACAACATCCACCGCCCTTCCCTCATCAATCATCTTCGTCACTTCCTCAAAAAACTCAATCAAATTAGTAAGACACGACCTCCCCTTCACAAAACCATGCTGTCTCTCGCTAACCATGCTTCCTTATTTGTTTTTATTCTCTGTTGTCAATTTAGAGCAGAGGGGATGGAAGCTAAGGCAGTTGCATGCTCCTCTTGCAGGATGTGGGAGGTAAGGGTCACCACTTGTGTCCCTGCTGACTTCACCTGTGAGAAGTGCACCCAACTCCAGCTTCTCACAGACCGCGTTAGGGAACTGGAGCTGGATGAACTTCGGATCATGCGGGGGGCTGAGGGGGTGATAGAGAGCAGTTATAGGGAAGTACTGACACCTAAGTCACAGGATAAAGGTAGCTGGGTGACCATCCGGGGAGGGAAACGGAATAGGCGCACAGTGCAGGGATCCCCTGTGGCCGTTCCCCTCAATAATAAGTATACCGTTTTGGATACGGTTGGGGGGGGGGACCTACCAGGGGAAAGCCACAGCGGCCAGGTCTCTGGCACTGAGCCTGGCTCTGCGGCTCAGAAGGGAAGGGGGGAGAATAGGAGAGCGATAGTGATAGGAGATTCAATGGTTAGTGGAACAGACAGGAGATTCTGTGGTCACGAACGAGACTCCCAGATGGTATGTTGCCTCCCGGGTGCCAGGGTCAGGGATGTCTCGGATCGAGTCTACAGGATTCTTAAGGGGAAGGGGGAGCAGCCAGAAGTCGTGGTACAATGACATAGCTAGGAAAAGGGATGAGGACCTGAAAAGCGAATCTAGGGAGTTAGGTTGGAAGCTAAAAGGCAGGACGAGCAGGATAGTAATCTCAGGATTGATACCGGTGCCACGTGCTAGTGAGGCTAGAAACAGAGCGAGTGCAGCTGAACACGTGGCTACAGAGCTGGTGTAGGAGGGAGGGCTTCAGTTATGTGGATCATTGGGATACCTTCTGGGGAAGGTGGGACCTGTACAAGAAGGACGGGTTGCATCTGAACTGGAGGGGCACCAATATCCTGGGCGGGAGGTTTGCTAGAGCTCTTCGGGAGGGTTTAAACTAGTTTGGCAGGGGGATGTGAACTGGAGCTACGGAACAGTGGATGGGGTAGCTGTTGAACAGGCAGATACAGAGTGCAGAGAGTCTGTAAGGAAGGTTAGACAGTTGACAGGGCAAAGTTGCAGCCAGTATGATGGGTTGAAGTGTGTCTATTTTAACGCAAGAAGTGTCAGGAATAAGGGTGATGAACTTAGATCATGGATCAGTACTTGGAACTACGATGTTGTGGCCATTACGGAGACTTGGATATCACAGGGGCAGGAATGGATGTTGGATGTTCCGGGGTTTAGATGTTTTTTAAAGGAATAGGGAGGGAGGTAAAAGAGGTGGGGGAGTGGCATTGCTAATCAGGGATAGTATCACAGCTGCAGAAAGGGAGATCATCGAGGAGGGTTTGCCTACTGAGTCATTATGGGTGGAAGTCAGAAACAGGAAAGGAGCAGTCACTTTATTGGGAGTTTTCTATAGACCCCCCAATAGCAACAGAGACACAGAGGAACAGATTGGGAGGCAGATTTTGGAAAGGTGCAGAAGTAACAGGGTTGTTGTCATGGGTGACTTCAACTTCCCTAATATTGATTGGAACCTCCGTAGTGCAAATAGTTTGGATGGAGAAGTTTTTGTCAGGTGTGTCCAGGAATGTTTCCTGACTCAATATGTAGATATGCCGACTAGAGGGGAGGCTATGTTGGATTTGGCGCTTGGCAACGAACCAGGCCAGGTGGCAGATCTCTCGGTGGGAGCAGCATTTCGGTGATAGTGATCACAACTCCCTGACCTTTACTATAGTCATGGAGAGGGACAGGAGCAGACGGGATGGGAAAATATTTAATTGGGGGAGGGGGAATTACAATGCTATTAGGCAGGAACTGGGGAGCATAAATTGGGAACAGATGTTCTCAGGGAAATGCACGACAGAAATGTGGAGGTTGTTTAGGGAGCACTTGCTGCGACTGCTGGATAGGTTTGTCCCGATGAGGCAGGGAAGGGATGGTAGGGTGAAGGAACCTTGGATGACAAGAGATGTGGAACAGCTAGTCAAGAGGAAGAAGGAAGCTTACTTAAGGTTGAGGAAGCAAGGATCAGACAGGGCTCTAGAGGGTTACAAGGTAGCCAGGAAGGAACTGAAGAATGGACTTAGGAGAGCTAGAAGGGGACATGAAAAAGTCTTGGCGGGTAGGATTAAGGAAAATCCCAAGGCGTTCTACACTTATGTGAGGAACAAGAGGATGGTCAGAGTGAGGGTAGAGCCGATCAGGGATAGTGGAGGGAACTTGTGCCTGGAGTCGGAGGAGGTAGGGGAGGTCCTTAATGAATACTTTGCTTCAGTATTCACTAGTGAGAGGGACCTGGTCGTTTGTGAGGACAGCGTGAAACAGGCTGATATGCTCGAACAGTTTGATGTTAAGAGGGAGGAGGTGCTGGAAATTTTGAAAGACATGAGGACAGATAAGTCCCTGGGGCCAGACGGGATATACCCAAGGATATTACGGGAAGCGAGGGAAGAGATTGGCGCGCCTTTGGCGATGATCTTTGCGTCCTCACTGTCCACTGGAGTAGCACCAGATGATTGAAGGGTGGCAAATGTTGTTCCCTTGTTCAAGAAAGGGAATTGGGATAACCCTGGGAATTATAGACCAGTCAGTCTTACGTCGGTAGTGGGCAAATTATTGGAGAGGATTCTGAGAGACAGGATTTATGATTATTTGGAAAAGCATAGTTTGATTAGAGACCGTCAGAATGGCTTTGTGAGGGGCAGGTCATGCCTCACAAACCTTATTGAATTCTTTGAAGATGTGACAAAACACACTGATGAAGGAAGAGCAGTGGATGTGGTGTATATGGATTTTAGCAAGGCGTTTGATAAGGTTCCCCATGGTAGGTTCATTCAGAAAGTAAGGAGGCATGGGATACAGGGAAAGTTGGCTGTCTGGATACAGAATTGGCTGGCCCATAGAAGACAGAGGGTAGTAGATGGAAAGTATTCAGCCTGGAGCTCGGTGACCAGTGGTGTTCCGCAGGGATCTGTTCTGGGACCTCTGCTCTTTGTGATTTTTATAAATGACTTGGATGAGTAAGTGGAAGGCTGGGTTAGCAAGTTTGCCGATGACACGAAGGTTGCTGGAGTTGTGGATAGTGTGGAAGGCTGTTGTAGGTTGCAACGGGACATTGACAGGATGCAGAGCTGGGCTGAGAAGTGGCAGATGGAGTTCAACCTGGAAAAGTGTGAAGTGATTCATCTTGGAAGGTCGAATTTGAATGCGGAATACAGGCTGAAAGACAGGATTCTTGGCAGTGTGGAGGAACAGAGGGATCTTGGGGTCCATGTCCATAGATCGCTCAAAGTTGCCACCCAAGTTGATAGGGTTGTTCAGAAGGCGTATGGTGTGTTGGCTTTCATTAACAGGGGGATTGAGTTTAAAAGCCGCGAGGTTATGCTGCAGCTCTATAAAGCCCTGGTTAGACCACACTTGGAATATTGTGTTCAGTTCTGGTTGCCTCATTCTAGGAAGGATGTGGAAGCTTTAGAGAGGGTGCAGAGGAGATTTACCAGGATGCTGCCTGGACTGGAGGGCATTTCTTACGAAGAAAGGTTGAGGGAGCTAGGGCTTTTCTCATTGGAACGAAGATGGATGAGAGGTGACTTGATCGAGGGGTACAAAATGATGAGAGGCATAGATAGAGTGGATAGCCAGAGACTTTTTCCCAGGGCGGAAAGGGCTATCACCAGGGGGCATAATTTTAAGGTGATTGGAGGAAGGTTGCGGGGAGACGTCAGAGGTAGGTTCTTTACACAGAGAGTGGTGGGTGCGTGGAATGCACTGCCAGCGGTGGTAGTAGAAGTAGATACATTAGGGACATTTAAGCCACTCTTGGATAGGTACATGGATGATAGTAGAATGAAGGGTATGTAGGTAGTTTGATCTTAGAGTAGGTTAAAGGTTCGGCACAACATCGTGGGCCGAAGGGCCTGTACTGTGCTGTACTGTTCTATGTTCTACGTTTGAAGGTTCAGTTGGTGTGTAGCCTGCTAAGGGAGAATCCATCCAACTCATCCTTTTCCACCTGTTTTGAAAAATCTTCTGAGAATCCAGTGTGATAGCCGAAACCACTGATGCAGTAATTCTCCCTAAAAGCCTGCAAGACTACTCCTCGACGTCTCCTGAACAGAATTGCTCCAGAAAGATTGCAGTGACAGCCGTCTACGTATACCCAGACCCAGATCAAAGGCCATCTGGAACATCCCACATGTTCCTTTTTCTTCAAGAATTGACAATAACGTGGCCAAAGTATTTTTTTTAAAGTTGATCTCTGCAGAGCCAGTTTTTTCATTTTTCTTTATTTTTTTCATTTAACCAGTGTGTGTGCATGTGTGTGTTAGGGTATTTTAGAAGAGTATCTATTTCTACTTTCATATCTCAAACTGTGTGTTATGTTATGACCAGGTGCAAAAGGTGTCTAGGGGTCCCTCTCAGCCTTCACCTGGTCTTACCGTAACAGGTTTTAATTTTAAACACACTGTTTTTAGTTCCCCTTTGGTAAATCCTTGTTCACCACTTTCCAATTGTAAGGCAAAGAAACCAGCACAAACAGGTTTTCTTAGGTTTAAAGAAGAAAGATTGAAATTTATTAAACTTAAACTGTCATTCGGTTGATGCCTACGGATACACGACACGCCCATGCTAGCATGCATACGTGATACACACATGCAAATAGAGACAGAAAAGAGAAGAAAAATAAAGTAAAAATTTGAGGCACTATCTGAAAAGTTTTTGTTACAGTTCTACAAGCTCACTGTTGAGTCCTTGATTGTAGGTAATTCTTGCTTATCGTTAGGGCCCAGTATTCTTCTTAAACCTTGTTCGCTGTAGGAGACTTTTCTCTCTTGGGGTTCACGTATTTTCAGTGGATTCAGAGGCTTGTGAGAAAGAGCTGGAAGCAGACAGGAGAGATCTTCTTAGTCCAGGAGCAAACAGACACGCTGAGTTCAAACTGTTTGTACAATTCGGAAAACACCAGGGTTGCCAAGCAGGTTAGTCGTGTGACTAACTGGTCTGACCACGTCTTGGATTGTATCACCTTAGCAGTCTCTGAAATGCTTCTTTTACACACAATACCTGGTGATCAAGGTCCACTGTGGGTTGAAAGTGTCAGGGAATGGTCCTTTGTCCTTCCAATCACCATCTGTTAATATGCAAATGTATTTTCCAGCCACGGCTGATCTGTTTAACAAGTCCTTTCTTCACTCCAGTAACAGCTTAAAATCAATGTTCATGACAAAATTAATATGCCTCATGCTTGGCAGGTGGGGTCCTAGCATGACAGTCAATAAGCTTTGCATCTTTATTGAATAAGTCTTGTTTCATAATAAATCAATATTTTTGTTGTTTATTAAAGAAACCTATTTGGCATTTTTTTTTTATTCTGAAACTAATATGGATAAAGTTATAATTGGCCATTTCGGTAACTGGGTAAAACATTTAAACATACGTTATGACCAGTGGAATAGTGGAAATAGTGAAAGACAGTGCCTTCCTCCAACTTTGGTTGTAACACCACGAAAGATGGGAATTGTCTCCTGCTATGTAACTGGGTAATGTAAGGCCTTTTCTCCACCACTTTGATCTCCAAGCCTTCCTCAGCTATGCAAGGCTCTTCAAACAGCCTCTGATAACCATGTTATCACACAGAGGATACAGACATAGTAGAATCATCTGAGGAGGTACAAAAGGATAGAATTTTTCCTTAACTGTGAAGTATCTGTCGGAACTTTAGACAAGTTGATAGTGTTGAATTGATGTGAAACAATAGATTCTGGACCAAGTTAATGCACAAATTGATGAAAGGACTTGCATATATTATTGGATAGAATATTTTGCAATGGTAATGATCGACACTACATATAATAACTGAAATAACAAAACATGGATTTGTTAGAAGAAAATGCAGTACTTACCAGAATCAGAGATGGTATCAGATCCAATCTTCATACTGTGACAAACTTTTCCCTTGAACATTTAGTTTGTGACCTTTGGCATGCGAGTGTGTTGTTTTGTCCTTTTTAACCATGTTTTTGTCCGATACTGATGCATGTTCAACACTGTTTGCTATTGTGGAAACAACTTTTATGAGAATAATGGCCTAATCACATTGACAACAGTCTGTGGCAGACATCTTGGCCGGAATCCTATCTGCCCTTGGGAGGTGGGAGGGGTGGTAAAATGGCGGCAAAAGGAGTCAGGAGGAAAGTGCAACATGTTCCCACCACCAGGGGATATTTGCAGCGATGGGAGTGGCAACGGCTTAGCTGTCCGCTGACTGGAGGCAGGCAGCCAATTAATGCAATTAATTTGCCTACTGATGGCCATTTTACCAGGCCGCTGGGATTTCACAAGCATCAGAACAGCCCTACCACCATATTGTGAGTCCGCCAGCTGCATCGAAGCGGCCTCCGAGTGGCCTCCCTTTCCAAACGCTCCAAAGCCCAAGCAGGGGCCCCTTGGCAGCAACGGCTGCCCGAGCGGATCTGATGCCGCTGCTGGAGGGTTCACCCCTCCAATTGCTAGGGCCTGCCTGTCTCCAGCACATCCATAACACCCTTAACGGCTCTTTGAGGATACCTCAACATGGAGGCGCCCTCTCCTTCTCCTTGCAACCTCAGCAACGGACACCTCTATTGGTGGCACTGCCAAGGCTGCAGTGCTTCGGACAGGCAGGTCGCCATCCTTAATTGGATGGTGATTCCAGGGGTGGCACCCTAATGGGCCATCGCCAATAGAATTGCCACCATGGTCACACCGCCCACCAGTGCAGGCTTGGGTCCCACATTTGGTCCTGCCATCAGGACTCATGGCATACCAGTAAAATTCCAGCCCTTGTGTTGCTACATTGTGTAATTTTGGAACTTGTTTTACAAGCTTGTGCAAAGTTGTGCAAAGAATTTACGTTTCTGCTGCATACCTCCTGTTGACGCCATCTTCATTTGTTAACCATCTGATCACAGGTGTGAAGAAAAGTTACCTGCACAAGTTAAGTGGCTTACGTCTGGTAGATAAGGCAGTAAACAACGGGGATTACAGTTGAATTTTGATTGGACCTGTCAATTTTCCTTGGAAGAACATTTTGTGTGGCTAATGCAGAAGAGAATGCTAGGCAGATTTGCTGGTCTTCCTAAAGCAGTCACAACAAGCCAAGACTGCCATTTTCCCCCCACAGTCTTGAAGATAGTTACCATGTTATTCTCTGTGCAACTAGCAGATAGGTTTCACAGTTGTTTCTTATTCTTCTGGTTGGAACACTCTACTCTCACTTCCCTGGTTCATCAGGGTCAGCACAATTTCTTGTTCCTACTAATAATTATGGGTAAAAATTACAAGTTGAGGTTGCATACTCCTATGTAACCTACCCAACATGACATTGTTCCATTATTTTTTAGAAAGGATATCACAGGGAGGAACACTTACAAACAAACTGCAAGCCTGTGGTAGTATCCATTAATCATAATTCTCAAAGGGATAATATATATGAGAAGTCACATGGTTTAAATTAGTGACACTATGGATAGTGGAATAAGGAAGTCCATGGGGCAGATTCCCCCCCAATCTCCACACCACCCCACCCCCACCCACCCAACCTGGCAGACCTTGGGTAGCTGGCAGATAGAAGATGCCAGCTGGCCACTCTGTAGACTTAACACTGGCCACGTCCAGTCATTGCATAACAGTAATCAACAAAACCAGCAGAATGCCAGTACAAGCCTGAAGCTATCATGCTGAAGCCGTACAGTACCCTGGTCAGGCCATATCTTGAATGCTGCACTCAGTTATAGTCACTGAGGCACAATAGATGGATTTAAGCCTTAGAAGCAGTGCCATATACAATAATACATACATTTATACAACACATTGAAACTAGGAAAAAATACTAAGGCTCTTCAGAGTCATAATTAGGCAAGTACGTATCCCCATCCAAAGATGGTGATATCAGGAGGGTTAACCAAAAGCTTGGGAAGAGAGGGTGGTGGAGGGGTTTAGGGAGGAAATTCCAGACCATGGAGGATGACGGCTGAAATCGTGCCTGCCATTAGTGGGGTGAAAGGAGGAAGAACAGTAGTTGGAGGCTCAGAAAATCTGGGGGAGACAGGGGAAAGAGAGGGCTGAGGAGTTGTGGGGCTAGAGAAGGTTGCAGGAATAGAAGGGCAAAGCCGGGAAAAGATTTAAATACAAGGATGATAATTTTAAATTAAAGGTGTTGAAGCATTAAGAGCCAATGTATGTCAACAAGCGCAGGAGTGAAGGGTGAGTTGAACTTGATGTAGGTTAGGATATTATGTACCATATCACCGTTCCTTCACTGTCGCTGGGTCAAAATCCTGGAACTCCCTTCCTAACAGCACTTTTGGTGTTTCTACCCCACATGGACTGCAGCAGTTCAAGAAGGCAGCTCACCACCACCTTCTCAAGGGCAATTAGGGATGGGCAATAAATGCTGGCCTAGCCAGCGACGCCCACATCCCATCAATGAATTTTTAAAAATAAGATTGGAGAGAGCATGGGGTGGGGGGGGGGGGGGGGGGGGTGGGTGCGGGTGGGGGTGAGTTGGGAAATAAACCAGGTGTGATCACCGGATCAGGGATAGCATAAGGAAGAGCCTGGGGAAAGGGAAGGGAGAGGTTTGTTTTGTGGGTAAGGGAAGGATAGAAACAGCAGAGGCAGCTGAACAAATGACCTCAATCTTCGTGACAAAGACACTTACTAAATTGTTTCCACATATGTAATCTTCAACTTTGCTCCTAATGATCAATTCTATTATTTTACCACTTACTAATGCAAGACTAATGGATGGGCAGGTATCCAAGCTTTTTAGTCACCATTCTTGAAAATTAACACCACATTCACTTGTCTCCAACCCATTGACTTCCTCATCATAACTACCAGTACTTAATAGATTTTACTAGTCTCACTTAACATCCTGAAGTATAGAGCATCCATCCCTAGTGATTTATTGCTTTGGGCCCTAAGCTAGGACATCCATGCAAATATTATGTCAGTCATTGGTTAGTTGTAGCACCTGCAATAATGGATGGCATAACCATTATGCTCTTTTTCTGTGAACACTTTCAGGAAGTAATCATTTAGTATGTTCAGTATTTTTTTTTAATTGATCCTCAATGTCAACTCCAATTGTAACCGAAGATGACCTCAAGTGTCTTCTGGGCCATTACATGTAGCGCTTTCAGATGAAACTGCACTCAAATTTGAGAAAGGGGGAGACAAAAAAAGGCTCTCTGTCATGTTAGTCAATCTCATGGAAACTTAACCAGCCATGATGGAGAGGTTCATAGCTCAGAATACCCAAGACTCCCAGCTAACAATCAAATTCGAGGCAAGCAATCCCAAAGTTCCAAAAATGTGGTTTGTTTGTTTGTTTTCATTAGGTTACACAAAATATATAACCTCCAAATAGTCAAAATTGTAATACAATGTTGGCATAATAAGCAACTTCCGCTATCATTGAAGAGCCTACATTCAAGAAAGGCCAAGACTGAATCTTCCCAACAATGTGCAAAAGGTCTCCACTACTCTTGCCAATTTTCACTGACTGCATAATATTCTGGCCTACCAACGTTTTCCTCTCATAACAAGAAATTGTCAACTTACTCTTACCTGCCAAGTAATAACATGCATACTATATATGAATCTGGACATTGCAGGTTTCTAGTGTGAGCAAGAATCATCTAAATTATCACATTAAAACAAAGTAGCTATGAATAAACAAAGAACCTACAATTTCAGTGATCAATTTAGTACCAAACATATCCCAATGTTGACAAGTTACTTTTGAGATTCTACTGATTCTGTCCGTCTATGCCGCCTCAATCAACAGTGGGATGAATTTTATGTTGCCGCCACCGTAAATCAGCGGTGGTTGTAGAAAATGGTGGCCCGCACGCGTGGGTTTTACTCCACGGAGCCGCCGTGATATTAAATGTGGCAGCCCATTTACATATTGGGAAGGAGCGGTCCGTCTCCGGCAACGGCGTCCGCATCATTGCGCAGACACCGATGCCATTGTTAAAGGGCTTCAAGCCCTTACATTTAATTTGAATTTTTAAAGAAATAGAGAATTTATTCAGACGAATTAAATGTTTCAAGCCCCTCTCCCACCCCCCAATGTCTAAACAATTCATTCCTTGCCCTATCCTCCAAAATACTTACGTTGTGCACCTGACCTTCCCCCCACCTCAAAGTTCACAAATTTTAAGCTTTAACTCTTCTCACAACCCCGTGACCAATGAAATTAGTTTTACCCAGCTCCCTCCCCTCCCGCACTGCGAAACTTCCCTGCTCATCCACCCCCGCAACAGTGTTCTGCCTTACATCAACAAACAGAGATCCAATGGCATGAGAGTGCCGGCCACTGGCTCTAATATGGCAACAGAACGGACGGCGGGAGCAAGTAAGTATTTAATTCAGTAATTTGCATTTTTTTAAATATGTAAATGTGGCTCTCTTCGCCGAGCAGCTGGAGGTGGGGGGGGAGCAGGGGGGTGCCATGAGGCCTCGCTGCCATTGGCAATATGGGGCCGGGCCTTCCTGCCTTCCTGGTGTCGAGACCCGTGGCGGGCCTCCCCGGATGCATTTTCCGGGCCTCCCATCATGACCCCCGACGTCGGGGGGGGGGCTGTAAAATCCAGCCCTGTGTTCTAAAACTTCAGAAAAGCATCCAGTCTCCTTTTATATTGATTTCCTAACTTACAACATTATAACTTAAAATGGATTAATCTCAAGATACCTATAATGTTGGCCTTAAAAGTTCTACAGGATATTCCTTGTCTTCACAACCACACAAACTCTTGCCACAGCACCAGTAATGTTATCATTAGATTTTGTTAAACGGACTCTTTAATAGTTTATTGTGTAGCATAACCACAGAAGGCAATACACACAGCAAGGAGCATGCATTTCATTTTAGTGCACTTTCCAAGGTGAACATGCACAGAAATCAGACCCCAACACAACACTTCAATCTTTCCTACCTGAACATCCCAAAAGATGCTGCTGAACTGCAATTTAAATCAAACAAAAACATTAAATATAGCATAGGGACCTGAAACACTCTGCAGAGGGATCTGCTGTCCAATTGCTTAATTAAACCTTGCAGTCGCCACTGGGTCTCCTACTTGAGAGTATATAAATCATAGGCTTGCTGTTGATATTTTAAGAATAAGTAAATGTATCTCTCATGTCGACCTAAGTGAATTGGATTGACCTTGTCAACTAATCTAATAATTATTAGCTGTTGGTACAGACCCCCTGGATAGAGAAGTAGGGATATTTTTCTTGTTTTGGAAATCAATGAGTCTTATAAAAAAAAACCCAAATTTTAATTAATATTAATTTAAATCACCCAAATCTTGGTTGTGAAAAAAAGAGAAGGAAAACTAAAGAGGAAGACACATAAGAAATACATATTACACAGTGTAGTCAGCAGCTATTGAATATAATCTTTGGTAATAATATGTTTATAGGATACAAAGAAATTAGTTACGAGTTACTTCTGTCTTATAGTAGATTAGTCAAATATTAGATTCTGAGGAACATGAAGGCAAGGACTCAAGGAATATGTATTTATAGAGTAGCAGGCCACAAGGTGAGTAAGGTACTCTTACATTGAGTCAATATGCATGGGGCTAGAAATTCATGTGTCCCAGATTTTGGCCGTGGGGGTTATAATTCGTGGCCTGCCTGTGCCAGTTCTGATCAAGGTCGGAAGGACACAAATTTTGCACCCACCTCATCTGCATGATTGTAACAAGCGGACAAGTGGGTCCCACTCGGTTTTCTTCTTCTTCGCACTGCCATTGCCTCTGCACTCAGCAAAGAGCCAAACAGCATTGTGCAGATAGCAAGTGGTGCTGCCAGCCTGCTCTTCTTAAAGGCAGGCTGTTCCTCTTAAAGGGAAGCTGCATTGAATAATATTGGTGGAATTTAACTGATGGAAAATTGAAACCAGGGCAGAGAAAGGTGGCTGATATAGCACTGGAAACATTAGTGTTACAGCTTGGCAGAAGAGATGGCGTAGTACTATGGGAGGATGCCAGGAGGCCCTCAAGGACCACCTTCAAAAAGGAACAGGAGCAGGTGGCCAGGGAGGTCAATTCCCAGCACCTGGGCCCAAGGACCTGGCAACAGAGCCACAAGAAATCTAATGATCTCATATGGGTGGTCAAGATCAGTGAATGCATCTTCACACAGGATCCCCTACCCTCTTTACCACCAACCTCTCATGCTGTTTAATACACCATTTCCCCATCGCTCACTCATTAGCAGTCCCTGGCATTCAGGACTCACGTCTAACATCTAGATAGTCCACCTCACCCTCACACACCGACCAGCATCACATCTACCTCTCACTACCTCCAGATACCTCCAGCAATTCAGCTGTGGCAGGAACACCACCCAAACATAGTGTTACACAATCACTGACATTCTGCTCTCATTCTTCCAGGACAAGCTAGCACACAATAGAAGGAAGCAGGGCCATACCGGCGGGAGACTAGTCCGCATGCATGACCTGAGCCTTACAGAGGAGATAGTTCACAGCATCATGGAACTGGCAGTGACATACCCAGAGTCATCCGGCATCGCTGATAGCGTTCAGGATGAGGGTATGTTCCTGCCTTATGTCCCTTCTCAACTCCCAGTTCAGTCTCATCCTGCTATCTGGGATGCTGAGCAAGCTGCTGGTGGTGTGACCATGGACCTTTTGCTTTCCAACCCACACCCTTCCCTTACACCAACCTTCTCCTTCTGATTTCAGACACCCAAGAACTGCTGCGTGCCCAGCCATTACAGCCCAAGGAGAAAGAGAGAAAGCAACAGCACAGCGATAATTAAGAGGCCCCGTCGCTTGATCTGACTCTCACAGCCACCAGCTCAGATACTGGCACCGCACGTATATTGGAGGCTAGTACAAAGTTGGGATCAGCATGTGGTGAGTCATGCAGGCATTAGTAGGCTGCAGCCTGGCCAGGGGTAAAGGATGGTTCATTTGCCAGCTGTCCGGAGGGCAAGGTCATAGATAAGTTCTGCTACTGAGGATTCAGATGAGGACCTCAATGGGGCAGCATACGGGAGAATGCTGATAGGTATGCACACTTAGATTCTGGGTGCATTGAATGGTCTGAAAGACAGACTCCTCTTGTTGTCAAGGAGCATGGAGGAGTCGGTTCCAACTTGCCAAAGGACATCCTGCAGAGCGTGCCCTCTCCATTGCCTCTGCTCCATCTCGCCTGACATGCTGTAGACCCAGAGATTTCGCAACTACAGCCCCATACCTGTTGCAGCCTTTGTGCGGACAGGTCATCAAATCCTCTTCACTAACTGTCATGGTACAGCAACACACTCTGGGAAATAAAGGAACTCACCACAGCACCTCCAAAAATACTCCCGAGTACTTCCAGAGACTTTGCAATAGCAGAAGTTCTTAAAAATTACCTTACCTGCAATTTGGGTGCCTGATTCTTTAAAGAACACTAGTACAGAGCCCATCTTGCATTGATGCGCCTATTGTTTGCAGAGCAATGTATGAATCCATAGCCAAATTAAGTATGGCATCGGCTGGTTTGGCTATGTGACATCAGGATAGCACTGCTTCTCAGCTTTTTGGTGCACAATGGGCACGTCCACCCAGATGCCATTTTGAAGAGGCCGTGCCACGCCAAAAGTGGCTGGCAATATTGCATGCCCCAGCAAAGCAGTGCTAAGCTTCCTCAGCACAGGTGGAGGTGGCACTATGGAGACGCATTTTGCATGCATGATATTTATAGAGTAAGATGCCAAAGGGTGGATGGCTTATCTTATACTGTGTTATGAAGGTGCTTCATTCTTAAAATGTTTTGAGGACGTATGTTAACGATTATGGACACTGGTTCATTTGGAAAACGGAAAAGATTCCATGGATGTGTTTTTTTTTAACAAGGCTCACTGGGAAGAGACTTGAGCTTTGTGTTTAAAAACAACCTTTACTGGATATCACATGTCTTAAGTTAAATAAACAACAGGAACGTTGGTGGCCAGGGCAGTTGTTTACAGAGAAGTGATATGTCAAGATTTATGGCAGTCAGGAGGTTTTGACTTTTTGTTGGGGTGTGGACTGTTTTGAAGGCAGTTGGGCATGTAGCCTGCTGAAAGAAACACCCAGCTCATCTTTCTCCACCTCTCCAAAGAACCCTGCGAATCCAGTGTAATACTTGAAACCCCTGATGCCGCATTTCTCCTGGAAAGCCTACCAGACTAATTCTCAACATCTCCAGAATGAAATGCTTCTGAAAAGATCCCAGTGACTCGTCTCCATGTATCTGGCCAGATCTTCTCTTTTTCCTTTAAGAATTAACACGTACTTGGTCAAAATATTTTGTCTTTCTGTAAAGTGAATCTCTGCAGAGAAAACCTCTATTTTTATTTTTAAATCGGTGTGTGTGTGAGAGTGTGTGTTGGGTATCTAGAAGGAAATATTTATTTACATTCATATTTCAAACTGTGTGTAAATGCTTGGCATCTTTACTGGATAAGTCTTGTTTTATAATAAACTGATAATTTTGTTGTTTCTTAAAGAAACCTGGTTGGTGTATTTTATTCTAGGATAAAGAGTAGAGTCTATGATTGACTGTATCAGTAACTGGGTAAAATTTAAATATATGTTGTGACCTGTGGAGAAGTGGAACTAATGAAAGACAGTGCACTCCTCCCACCTCCGTTGTAACAAGTGGGTTATATTAGAGGCCTGCTCAGGTCGGGAAAAAGGAACCCGACCCTAACCCGACTGAACCACAGTGGAGCCCGACCCGGCCCGAGTCCCTCCAATATAGCCCCGGGCCCGACCCGAACTCACCCCGACCATCCGTTTACTTACCTTCCTGACACTGAACTTGCAAGAAGCTGCAGCGCCTGCGTGATGACGTCACAGTGACGTCACTCACTCACTGCGCAGACTCAGTTTCGTCCCGGACTCCCAGCTCAGGTAAGAATTTTAATTTCAATACTTACCAGCAGAGCACTTACCCTGTGTTTCCAGCCCGACCCGACCCGAGCCCGATAGCCAGACCCTGAAGGTGGGCCCGACATGACTCGAGCCGGACACATGTCATCGGGTCCTGTTGGGTTCGGGTCGGGTAGCAGGCTTATACTCCAGAAATAGCACAGGATGCCACTGTATACTCACAATCTCACCGAAAAATGGAAAAAACACCGCATATACAGACTGTGTAGCTCAGGCTAAAAGTATGAAGCTACTAATCTGAGTTTATTGTAAGGTGTAAATTTCTACAAAAGCAAAAAAAAACTGTGGATAAAAATAGCAACTGTTTTGAAACAAAGTAACTCAGTACTTGAGATTCTTCACACCCCTTGATAATGTCGTCTAGAACACAGCAGCCAGTTAAGAAATGCTACTTGACCCAATTAACCAAAAGAGAAAAGGAACCAAATTCATGTACAGAACTATCGATTTATCAAGTTAGAGTTCAGAGACTCAAAACTGTCTCAGGTACCTAATACAAGCAATTGTTACACTTCCTCAAAAGGCAAAATTGCCAGAAATAGAGAACAGGCTCATTAGTAGGTCAGTCTCCACTGGATTAGCATTTCCAAACAGAGTTGGAAAACATGCTGGTATTGAGCATTGCAAAGGCCAGGAATAATGGCAAATGCAATATACTAACTGAAGGCAACTGACAACATAGCAATCAATATTAATTATATTTTTATCACACGTGAAGATTTTTTGTCATCTAACTTGTTATACAATACAAATGGCTCAGTCCTAAGGATTCATAGGCGTCTAAATGATTAATCAAATCAATTTTGACCTCGAGGGATAGTTTGCAGACAACTCCCGAAGTAGTAGGGAATCCTCTTTGAAACCAAAGCCCATTCTGACAGGCAGGTGTGCATTACATTAATCATTCCCTCAAAGGAATTCTTAATAGGCAGAGCAACAGTCACTGTTTCTACTTTAAAATGCCCAGTGCTTAAGGCCAAGACTAAATTCATTTCAATAAATATACAATATAAAATTGACAGCCATTCGCTGGTTCATTCCTCAGGGCAATGCCTTGACCAATCAGAATCAAGCTGCCTGGTTTAAATTTCAAACAAAGCTGGACAGTTAACTGTCATTCACCATTAACTGGTGCATTCTCCATGGCAATGCCTCTACCAATTAGAGTCCACTTGCCAACCAATCAGCACTCTTCTCATACAGTATAAATTTGTTGCTTTCCCTTACATTGGTATTCTTGCGAATTGTCCTGATGAGTGTGGATGAAAAGCTTCGACAAAATGTCTGTTTTCAGAAATATTCAACATAAAATTATTATAACTTGAAACCAGATGGGTCTCTTCATGTCACAAAGTAATATTATTAAATAGCTGCTAAATAAGCACAGAGATAGGCTGCACTGTGAGAGCTTAACCTAACTTCAAAACTATTGCATAATATAGAAATCTGCAAATTCAATGCAAAAGTGAAAGCAGAAAGTAGTAGCTTGCGGCTGCTTGCATGTGAAAATCACGTCATGTGTGTTTGTACTTTATCAATATGGTAGTAAATTCAAGGAAGCGTATTGTTCAAAATTGGGGGAATCTTTAGACACAACCTGGCAAAACTCGTTTTTATTTTAATTTGCACCCATGTTCACACACACTTGTTACTGTTGAATTTCCCGTCATCGGACCCAAAGAATGAGCTCTTAAGTGAAAAATTTCTAGCAAGCAATGCAAAGATTCCAAATGTGTTCCGATACATCACTATAATAAAGGTAAGATAGTAACTCAGGAATTCAAATAGTTTTTTTTTTAAATGAAACAATGGGGTGAATGGAGGAAAAGATAATTCATTTGTCACAGTTATGGGAGAGCAACAGAAATGATGGATTGTCATAAAAACCTGACTGGTTCACTAATGTCCTTCATGGAAGTGAACCTGCCAACCCTATCTGGTCTGGCCTACATGTGACTCCACTGCTGTACCATGTGGTTGATTCTCAATATCACCAGAATGAATAAAAAACATTGACCTTATTAACACAGAAACCAAACCCTCCTGCTTTTCTACACATGTATAAATTCAATAACAATGGAGTGTGTCTTGCCAATGCAGTCAGCACATGCGCAATATCCATGCATGTGCTGACTGATCACTGATGTCATTGCAGCGTGCCCACAAATTTTCCAGCTTGTCAGGATCAACTTGTGCATATGGACGCTGACATCAGCCTGCACCAGTTGGTGGTGGGGGTGCACAGAACAAAGTTGAGAAGCAGCAATTGAGCACAGGGAGGAGTGGTGAATCGGGAGGGAGGGAGGGAAGGAAGGAGCGGGGGAAGAGGTGGTGAGTTAGAAAAGAGAGAGCGGGGAAAGCGGCGGTGAGTTAAGAGGGAGGAAGGGTGCTGGGGAAGAAGCGCCGAGTTGGGAGGGAGGGAACGGGGGAAGAGGCGCCGAGTAGGGAGGGACAGAGCGGGGGGAAAAGTGGCAAGTCGGGAGGGAGGGAGCGGCAGGAGAAGCAGCAATTCAGGAGGGAGGGAGGGAGAAATGGTGAGTTGCGTGGGAGGGAGGGAGAAGGGGCAAGTTGAACGGGTGGGAGTGTGAAGCGGTGAGTCGAGCAGGAGAGGGAGAAGGGACGAGTTGAGCGGGAGGGAGGGAGAAGTGGTGAGTCGAGCGGGAGGGAGGGCAAAGCAGTGAGTTGAGCGGGAGGGTAGGACAAGGGGCGAGTTGAGTGGGAGGGAGAGTGAAGCGGTGAGTCGAGCAGGAGGGAGGAAGAAGCGGTGAGTTGAGTGGGAGGGAGGGAGAAGTGATGAGTCGAGCGGGAGGGAAGGAGAAGGGGCGGGTTGAGCGGGAGGGAGAGTGAAGCAGTAAGTCAAGCAGGAGGGAGGGAGAAGCGGTGAGTTGAGTGGGAGGGAGAGAGAAGTGGTGAGTTGAGTGGGAGGGAGAGTGAAGCAGTGAGTCAAGCAGGAGGGAGGGAGAAGTGGTGAGTTGAGTGGGAGGGAGGGAGAAGCGGTGAGTCGAGCGGCAGAAGCAGGGAGTCCAGCCAGGAGGGAGAATGAAGCAGTGAGTTGAGCAGGAGGGAGGGAGAAATGGCAAGTTGAGCGGGAGGGAGGGAGGGAGCGGTGGGTGAAGCGACCATTGGGGAGGTGGTTACGGTTGTGATTTTTCAACTGACTTTCAGACTACCACATAGAATTTGCTAATGCAAAGTTTATTCACTTTTGTGTATGATTGGGCAGTACCATCTTTATTAGGCGGCTGCCTGAGATGTCGCCTGACAATGACCTTTCAGTCAATGACACTGCATTTGTGCATGTGCAAGTGGTCCGCCATTTAGCGGCTGCGTTGCCAACAAATGCGACCTATATGTAGAGAATTTCACAATATAGGCACATGTGGTAATTACTCAGTTTGATGGGGTTTTTAAAATAGCTAAGTATTTTGCAATTAACTTAATCTTCTCTTTATTGTGACTATTTATTACTTATCCCACAGCTCTCCCTTCCACCATACACATTTACAGATGTGGTGACATGTGGGTTTTACAATTAGCTGATTGAGAAGCTCCCCTCCCCGGCCTAGACTGACAAATGATATTTATTTTTAAGACCTGAGCAAAATCTTGACTTAACCACATTGATGGAGAACATTGTGGTTGACGTTTCAGTTACTACATTAGCTAGGGCTTTCAGTGAGCTGTGTGGGGACTCATGATTTGTTAAAGCAAATGTCAGGTTGCAGAAGCACAAATCAATCAATTTTCAAATGATTTTTGCTCTAGATGGTGCTATTAAGCAATTCCTCAGCACTCTTGAAAACCCCTATATGTTCAAGTGTTTTTTCAAAATAACAATCATGCCACATGGTTTCTACTCTTTTCTTGTTTTCATTTGATGTGTTGAGAGGAAAAGACTTTAAGTCATTGAAAGCAAGGCAAAGAATTTACTTCAACATCAGAAAGCTGGAGTATCGGAATAAATAAGGCAAAAAAAATATTAGAACTAGTGCCAAAACAAGCTATTATGTCATCAGGTACAAATTAAGAAAACAGCTTGTGTAAAGGCAAGAGGTTAATGGCAGCTGGATGGACAATTGCCTGGAGTGACGCCGAAGCATACAGCACATCAAATATTAAATCCATTAATCTCCAGCACAGGCCTATGACTGCATTTGGAAAAACTGAGTCAGAAAAATTGCCTGAATCCAGTATTTAGTGCCAGCTGTTGACTGAAGCAGGAGATTTGTCGACAAAAAATCACTTTAAAAGTTCCATTAACACACAACACTATTAGTAACACTATCAGTAACACTCCGAGGAAAACTGCTCATTTCAGTTTTTGGTTGCAAAACGACATTATATGAGGAATCCAGAAACTGGGAAATTTGACATATTTTCTGATCAGCAAATTTTTTAAAAAGGCTAGTCATGAGTGATAATTAAATAAAAAGAGTCATAATTGCTAAACGCGCAAGGATATTTCTGATCCCACTTTGTCTAAACATCAGGCGTAGTTTATGTGGGAGTAGTCTGCTGGCACTGCACTGTTAGAGGTCACAGGACAAGTCAAACTTCCAATCTATGCGCCAATTAACTCCCAATGGCACTGTTACTGTTGTGGGAAGGTATGTATATCATATACAAAAATAAAGCAGTCATACACGGATGGTTCAAATTTTGGGAAATAATCTGATATAAAGAGGTTTGGCTTCATAAAAAGTCTTTCTTCTCCTTTTGAAAAAGAAGTCAATCACAAAAAAAATTATCCTCAAAAACCACTTCCATTGCAGACTTTTTGCCTCTTTGTCCAGTATCTGTTAAAAAAGCAATAACTCCACAGACATAGAGAGAAAAAGCAAATACAAAGAGCCTGTGATTGGTCAGTGCAACAAAGTGGCTGACAATCCTCCTGATTGGTCTCATAGCATTCACAGCTCAAAAGCAGCCCTGTAAACATAAATAATCTCTTCCCTTTTAGAAAAAAAAATCATGTAAGTGATCTGCAAGTAAGCACATCTCTTCTAGGTGTTTGAAGCAATGAGTCAAGATTTTCAAGCAGATGGGCAGCTATATACATCTCCTCCAAAAGGACTAAAAAGAAATACCCAAAGGTTCAAAGCGCTCTCCCAAACTCTACTTAAAAATATTGGGTAGATTTACAAACAAGGGCTCCTGATTCAGAGCTTCACCTGAAAATGCACAAACTGGGAATTTGGGCATGCGAGTCATGATGCCCTGCACCATTTCCTATTAATTTCTTTTAACAGCTGAAAAATCGCACAGGCACGCTGAGCTCCAAGTCCAAATTTTCAATATGTGCTCCTTTCTACAGAGCTCTGAACTGAGTAATAATTCATAATCTATATAATCTTTTGCTTGCACACAATTTCTGGGTCATATTCCTTGGTTCTATGCACCACAATTTCTGACATGCCTTGTGACACCTGAAGCTTAACACCTGAGCTGCAATGCTTTCAAAGGTATAATGATTTAGCTTGCAACAGTAGGTGGCTCTGGTATGCCTATTCACTCTATCTCACAGCAGATCTGATCTCCACCCCCAATCCATTATGCCTTTCTTGGCAGCTTTCCACTTTTCCTCTGGCTCTATCCTGCTCTTATTCCTCACACTGCTATTTGATCACTGACTTTTAGACCTGTTTGCCCTTGGTCGTGTTCTTTCCACATCTGCACTGGCCATTTAACATTCTGCCTGTTGGCTGCCTATGCCATTCCAGTCTCTCCAGTTTAGATCCCGTGTCTTCTATTTTCTTTCGCTTTACTGGCCATTTCACCATTTTCCACTCACTACCTCAGTCATGCTGGCTTGTACTCACATGGCTCTGGCTCCCATTCCTCTGCCTTCTATTCACAGTTTTTGTCTGCCTACTGCCTCACCATGACACTTGGGCCTTTTACTTTCTTTGGTCTTATGGCCCTCATTTTTTTTTTATCCTGCCCATTTTTTAAGATGCCTCAGAGAGGTTTTATTCATTTTAATAGGGGCTGCAACTAAAGACAGTTACTGACAGGGTAAGGTGATCTAACAATTCTATAAGTGCCTTTACTCTTAAAGTTTCTTTCCTCTACAGTCTAGATTGCATATTGTAGTATAATAAAACATTATATACATTAAATATGATAACATTGGATACATATTGAGCTTCAGTCCGTAAGTGATCAATTACATTCTCCTTATTTAGTGTTTAGTGCACCGTACCAGAAAAGGTGTCTTTCCCCCATTGGGTTTAACCTCAAACTATCCACCCCCATATTCTCAATGAAACAACCTCATCTGCAATGTTGTGTTTCACTTCCCTTTGGAGACAGCTTTATAGCTCATGACACAGGAGACAGTGACTATTTTCTATCACATTTCTTTTTTTATTAGATATAAGAATGTAGTGTAAGGCTTCAGAAAGTGAATTTTGCCCCCTCAAAGAGCTCACAAAAACCAGAAAAAAATGATGCAATACCAGCAAAATAATTAGGCTAAAGTTTCACAGTAATTAGACGGAGAGACCATTTTGTCATCTGAATGGACTTGCAATTTAAAACCTATGGTTTAATGGACTTATAAATGCATACAGGAGAAATACAACTCTAAGGCCAGATAATAAATAACCACTGGATCCATAGGTGATCTGTTTAATATCAGTGAAAATGGGACTTTGCTTGAACATGATTTTGTTATGAATATCAGTGAGCACAGGATCCATGTTAAACAAATACACTTAAATCATTAAGTGGATATACAGCATCCATGTTGGCATGTTCAATGCATTAACGCAAAGATTAATATTTTCCCAAATGTGTTGCCAAATGCCAGTTAAAACTTCTACTCACTCCAAGACAAGTTTATGTTGTCAGACATTGTACTGCAAAGAACTGAGGAGCTCAGTTTTTAAACTAAGCTCCTATGAAAAGTTAATCAATCACCCATCAGAGCCTCTGCTCTGGCTTAAAACAGATAGGGCCTGAAATTTCTGGGCCAGGAGAAGGGAAGGCAGCATTAGCATAAAAGGGGCAGACTGGAATTTGGTGTGGAACTTGGTTCTGTCCCTTTTCTTTTTCATGCTGCCAAATTCTGCCAGAAGTGAGGACAGAATTTTCATGTGACTCCCCCTTCCTCCCTCAATCCTAACATGTAGGTCACCAGGAGACGTAAAACTAGCAGGATGCCATCCGTCCTGAAATTCCACCAGATCTGCTTCTAGTGCATCCAATGCTAAGTATGTCTTTATGAAGCAGGAACGCTTGTGTACCAGATCCATTTCTTGGAAGTACAAAAATCTATCCTTTTTTTAATATTCTGAGATCAGTTTGCATGGAATATATTGGCCCCATAACATATTAGCAAGGTACCGCTCTGAAGTTCCTAACACCCCCATCATGGTAGATGCGCAGAAACACCAGAAATTGCAGAGGCATCTACCATTCTATAAAAATTACTCCCACCTTGGGATTTGGGGCAGGGTGAGAGCCATGGCCAGATATTCCAGCTGTAATTCTGGCCCCTTATCTGTGTGGTTGATAGGTAATTCAAGATTTGCATGTGAAAATTTGGCTCTTTTTCCTAAATACCACTGAATATAGAAAGGGAGCAGTCAACAGATGTTTATTTGTTTAGAGATACAGCACTGAAACAGGCCCTTCGGCCCACCGAGTCTGTGCCGACCATCAACCACCCATATATACGAATCCTACACTAATCCCATATTCCTACCACATCCCCACCTGTCCCTATATTTCCCTACCACCTAGCTACACTAGGGGCAATTTATAATGGCCAATTTACCTATCAACCTGCAAGTCTTTTGACTTGTGGGAGGAAACCGGAGCACCCGGAGAAAACCCACACAGACACAGGGAGAACTTGCAAACTCCACACAGGCAGTACCCAGAATTGAACCCGGGTTGCTGGAGCTGTGAGGCTGTGGTGCTAACCACTGCGCCACTGTGCCGCCCTGATAGACTCAAGCTTTCTTACAACTAGCACGTAAAAGGCATTGACAATTCTGCAACAATCATCTCTTTATTCTTCTCCCGCCTTATTATAACTGCTTCAACCTTTCCAGCTTTGCTTTCTCAGATATCTTACCCATTTCTGCTCAATCTGGGGTCAAGAAGAAAACAGTTTTGTCATGGAGTGCAGGAATAATCATGCCCCTTCTTCAGCCTAAATTATGTACTCAAGTTTCTGGAGTGGGCTTAAAGGGATAGCCTTATGACTCAAAGAACAAGAGTTCGTTTTTTTATGCTTTCATGGGAAGTGGGTATCACTGGCAAGGCCAGCATTTGTTGTCCATGCCTAATAGGCCTTGAAAACAGAGTGGCTTGCTGGGGCAGTTAAGAGTCACCACACTGCTGTGGGTCTGCAGTCATATGTAGGCCAGGTAAAGACAGTAAATTTCCTTCCCTGAAGGGCATTAATAAATCAGATGGGTTTTTATGATAGTGATAGTTTCATGGCATCATTAGAGACTAGCTTTCAATTCCAGATTGTTATTAATTAATCAAATTCAAACTCCATCAGCTACCATGATGGTGTTTGAACCCATGCCCTGAGGGCATATAGCCAAGATTACTAGTTCACTGACATTACCACTACACCATCTCCCCCTACCATTGAGTGAAACCTGACATTTATTAGCATCAATCTGATTCTTTCAGCTCCCCTCAAGTCCCTTCCACATAATGGTTATTATTTCACAGAGATTTTTAAACAAAAATCAGAATACACATAGCTGAGACTTTTTTGTGTTGGAAGGAATGAGCTTACTAAGATCTGGTTGACAGAAAATGACCACTATAATTCTTCTGCAAATTCCTTAAAATTAATAAATCAATTTTACAGCACTACACAGGGAAGCCCAGAAAATTAAGGACGATTGTAAAAACAAAATTGGTACAGGCCAAAAGAAAGTTCGTATGCTAGGAGCCATCTATGATGGTTCCTATTCATAAGGAAGGAAGGCTTGCATTAATATAGCACCTTTCACAACTTAGGACATTTCAGAGAGAGCCAACATAGATTTGTAATAGGTAGATCATGTCAAACAAACTTAATTGAATTTTTTGAGGACATAACTATAGTGGACAGGGGAATGTCTAAGGGTGTAGTTTATATGGATTTCCAGTAGGCATCTGATGAGGTTTCACATGAGACTTAACTAAAATTAAAGCTGATGGAATTGAAGGTAAACTACTGACCCAGTTAGGAAATTGGTTAGGTGATAGAAGACAGAAAGTAGGGATGGTGGGTATATACTCGAACTGGAAGAAAGTAAACAGTGGCGTCCCACAAGAATTGTGCTGGGTCTTCAACAATTCAATATCTTTATTAGTGAGTAAAATAACATAATAGAAAATTATATTTGGAAGTTTGCCAATGGCACAAGGATTGGTGGTATAATAAGTAGTGTAGACAGGAGCATAAAATTACAAAGAGACATTGATAGATTAATTGAGTAGGTAAAACTGTGACAATTTTTTTTTGTTCTTTTCAACACAGCTAAGTCCGAGGTCATCCATTTTGGACCAAAAAGGATAGATCTGAGTATTACTTAAATGGTGAAATGCTAGGAACAGTGGAGGTCCAAAAATATTTCGGAGTCCACGGATGTAGCTCACTGAAGTGTAATAGGTCCAATAAACAATCAAAAGAGCTAGTGGAATTTTCGCCTTTATAACTAGCCCAGTAAAATATAAAAGCAAGGAAGTTTTGCAACAGCTGTACCAAGTCCTGGTTAGACCACAGCTGAGGTATTGCACACCGTTCTAGGCACAGCATCTTAGAAAGGATACAATGGCCTTGGTAGGAGTACAGCGCAGATTCACCAGAACACTACCAGGAATCCAAGCGTTAGATTATGAAGTGAGATTAGATGTATCTCCTGGAATTTAGGCTAAGGGTTGAGGTTGAGGTTTTTAGGATCTTGAAAGGAATGGATAGGGTAAGTAGAGAATTTTTTTTTCAGCTGGTGGGGAAGTCTAGGACAAGGAAACATAACCTTAAAATCAAAGCCTGACCATTCAGAAGAGAAGTTAGGAAACACTTCTTCAAGCAAAACAGTGGCAGATGAACGGAACTCAGTCCAACAGAAAGAAGTAGGTGCTAGCACAATTAATAATTTTAAATCGGATACAGTATTGTTAGACAAGGGTATTAAGGGATACGGAGCCGAGGCAAGGGACCTGCTCTTGTAGCCACGGTATTTATATGGCTACTCCAGTTCAGTTTCAGTCAATGGCAACCCTCAGGATGTTGATAGGTAGCTTTTCTAGACAGTAGGCCCAGAAGGTGGACATTTACATATTTCAAATTCTTTTTGTTTCATGTACTTAAAAACTCATTTAAAATCACAAGTTAACCTTGGCTTATCCCAATAGTTGCTGGGCCAGCTGGTGCAGGTCCTGGTTTCACCCAATCTTTAAGAAAACAGAAGGCCTGATTTTAAGTCTCAGTGCCTGCCATTAACGGGGCATGTGTGGTATTAAAATATTGATGATATGCTATTTGTCGTATCCACGTTGCACTTGCGGCCATACCATTTTTTAAATTTATTTTTTATTTAGAGATACAGCACTGAAACAGGCCCTTCGGCCCACCGAGTCTGTGCCGACCATCAACCACCCATTTATACTAATCCTACACTAATCCCATATTCCTACCACATCCTCACCTGTCCCTATATTTCCCTATCACCTACCTATACTAGGGGCAATTTATAATGGCCAATTTACCTATCAACCTGCAAGTCTTTGGCTGTGGGAGGAAACTGGAGCACCCTGCGAAAACCCACGCAGACACAGGGAGAACTTGCAAACTCCACACAGGCAGTACCCAGAATTGAACCTGGGTCGCTGGAGCTGTGAGGCTGCGGTGCTAACCACTGCGCCACTGTGCCGCCCCTATTTTCATAGGCATGTTCTGGGCAGCTTCGGAGGTACGCATCGCAGGCAGGCGAGGGCCTCATTAACATTCAAAAGTCAGTGTCTGGTGACATCATGCAGACTCGGACGTTAGTTTAACCCTAGGCTGTGCAGCTCGTGCAGATTGCTGATTGTACCCGGGGAAGCTGGTATGAGAGGGCTCCAGGGCCAAAAGATGCACAGTATGTTAAAAAAAAATGTCACTTTGTTGAAATTTTTCTTGTGGTCCAGGAAAAGCAGGAGTGCTCCTCTAGACCCTACAAGGAACCCTTGGGCTCTGAGCCTCTGCCCCCTCCCCCGAATAGGTGTCTGCAGGGACTCTTTTTGCTGAATCCTGTTCTGTCCTTTATAAAGCTCTGGTTAGACCACAACTGGAGTATTGCGTCCAGTTCTGGTCACCGCACTCTAGGAAGGATGTGAGGGTCCTTGAGAGGGTGCAGAGGAGATTTACCAGAATGGTTCAGGGATGGGGGTTTTAGTTACAAGGTTAGGTTGGAGAAGCTGGGGTTGTTCTCCTTGGAGCAAAGGAGGTTGAGGGGAGATTTGATAGAAGTGTACAAGATTATGACAGGCTTAGTTAAGTTAGACAAGGAAAAGCTGTTCCCATCAACTGATAGTACAAGGACTAGGGGACACAGATTTAAGGCTTTGGGTAAGAGATGCAGCAGGAATGTGAGGAAGAACTTTTTTTTACCCAGCGAGTGGTAACGACCTAGAACTCTTTACTTATGAGCATGATGGAAGCGGGAACAAAAGGAAATTGGAGGCACTTGAGGGAAATGAACTATGAGATGGAGGGGGAATAGAACTGATTGGATTGCTCTACAGAGAGCTGGCATGGGCTTGATGGGCCAAATGGTTTTCATCTGTGCCGTAATGACTCTGACTCTAAATATGTTTCCACCAAGTCATACAGAGCAAAAAACAGCTCCAGCCATAAAAAAAAGGTGCTGCAGTTAAAATTTCACATTGGACACGTACCTTCCAACTAAAGACTGTATTGAACATAAAAAATACCTGCATGTAAAAATACATCAACATTTCTTTTAAAGGAAGTGCTTATAAACTATTGTATCTGGGCCCAAAAATCCACTTGGTGGAGGAGAGGTATAAGTGCCAGGATTCACCCACTCAGGGCCTCTGTTGTGGATGCTGCCAAAGTTAGTGAGGTCAGAAAAAGGTCCCTTCAACTCCTAACATAGGAAATCTCCATCTCTAGCCCAGGCTCATTCATGCCACTGGCATTACCAGACTGAATGGAAACATAATTCAATCCTGACCTAAATTCCAGCCTTTCTGGCCCACCAAAGTTTCAGTGGGAGAGGTCTGAGGATTTTCAACATCCACCCTCACCTGATGCCATTTGAGAAGCTCTTTATGAACTCTTCAGCCTGTAAGACTCACCCCTAACAAGGAGGAAGTTCACTTTGACAAAACTGTACATTTTCAATGCAGTGAATCCCATATTATCTTATTTATGCCCTGTCATGAGGGCATGCAGACTGTTAACATGAAGTCTAATCTCAGCCTAATCTGCTGCAGGGAAACCCAAAATGGAATGCATGCAAGCAACTGAATGCATTTCAAACCAGTCCTGTTAATGGTTAACACAAATAGCTAGAATGTGTATCAAGTGTTTTACCTCGGCTTTCAGCAGCTTCCCTCAGGGCAGACAAGATGGTTGGCTTCAGATTTTCAGCTAGAAATCTTCCCTCCAGTCCTGGGAAAAGGGACCTAATGTAAAAGTCAAAGCTTAGATTCATGTTTAAGCAAGCTGTTCCCACAAGTCCTTTTAGGAGCCCAACCCAAGATCACCTCCTTGTTTCACAGCCGAGAAGACAATATATCTCACTGGAAAACTGAAGTGTTTCATTTCCCAACTGTTAGGAATAAAGTTAGAATGACTGAAAACAATCCAGCTTCCATTGAAGGGTCTGACAATAACCTGGACTTCTTAAGGTTTGCTTCTGCCTTCCAGGGGTGTTCTGGACTCATATGTAGGCCAGGTAAGGACAGCAAATCTCCTTCCAAACCCACCTAGAAGGACAAGGGCAGCAGATGCATGGGAACACCACCACCTGCAAGTTACCTTCCAAGACACACACCATCCTGACTTGGAACTATATCGCCATTCCTTCATTGTCGCTGGGTCAAAAATCTGGAACTCCCTTCCTAACAGCACTGTTGGTGTACCTACACGCCAAGAACTGCAGCAGTTCAAGAAGGCAGCTCACCAACACCTTCTTAAGGGCAATTAGGGATGAGCAATAAAGGTTGGCGTGGCCAGCGACGACCATATCCCATGAACAAATTAAAAAAAACTCTGACTCTCTCTTTTCTTGTCTCACTGAAGTTATTTCTTCTGTTTGTACTGCTGCAAGAATTTGGCCTTGCCTCATGTTCATAAAATCCTGAATAATAACCTTCTGGCAAATGAGAGCAACACCAATGTTTTCAGCTATGTTATATGCTATTAACTGCTAATGCAGGGAGTGCTGCCTTTACTGTCCTGAGAACTTGGACCCCCCCCGCAAACCCCTCTGCTTTTCCATAACTCCACGCTTGCTTCTTTTCAGACTAAAATAAGTGCTTTTTTAAAAAGCCAACATATATTGCCACACATTTACTAACATTCAACTCGTCTTCCACTTTATAGTCCAGTCCCCCATTTTATCAATATCTTATCAACATGCTTTTACAGCTTTCTTTGTTAGGCTTCTAAACAATTAACTGTTCCTCCTATTTTGGGATAATTTGGTGTTTTAACACCATTCTCTTTAGGCCTATATCTAATTCAATGGTATAGGGCTGGATCTTGTTGTTCCCCCCGGCATTGTGATCTGAAGGTGGGGGGGGCGCGGGTGCCTGAAGATGGGTCTGGATGAAGTCAGCTGCAGACCTCGAAGCCGGGAGGGCCCAGACTGATCCTCCCGGTGACCGCGAGGCTCCATAGCGGCCCCCAACCCCTGCCGCTGGGCGACGGGACCAGAATTTAAATATTTAAATAAATAAAATACATTTAAATCTTTCGGGCCCACTGCAATCTTCAGCGCAGTGGCTGGCACTCCCGCACCTTCAATTCCCCGTCTGGGGAAAGGCGCGTGACACTAGTGGGGAGGGAGGAGGAGTTAACATTTTCTGTGGTGGGGGGGGCGCAGAGATGGGGTCAAATAAACGTATGTGTGTAGGGAATGGTAGGAAGGGGTGAACTATAAACTTTGTACAGTCTGGGGAGGGAGGTTACATTTAAAAGGTAAGTGTTTTGCGGGGGGGAAGGGCAAGTACTTAATGTAAATGTTACTGGGGGTGGGAATGGGGTGTGAGAAATTTACTGTATATTTTTTGGGGCATACTTCTTTAAAAATTTAAATGAGCTGGCAGGGCTGGCTGCCCTTTAAAAATGGTGTCAGCGCCCGCGCACAGGCAGCTGACGCCATTGCCGGGGACAGACAGCCTGTCCCCTCCATGTAATTGGGGGTGGGGGGAGGGGCGGGCCGCCTCAGCTATTTAAATGAGCCGTTGCGTGGGAAATCACGGCGGCTGTTCGGTGTGCAGCCCGTGCGGGTGGTCGCCATTTTTTGAGCTCGCCATCGAGCTCTTAAAATCCAGCCCATACAGTGAACTGAAGTGGACCCAAAACTAAAACCTCTGGGACAACACTACCAGCAACACTGAAAACTCCTACTTTCTGATATGGAGGCAGGCAGGTGTGTAACTTCGCGCTGCCGGCCAGCATGCTGGTTTGTCGGCACCATACTGCCCCCAAGCCATTTTCCTGCATGCTGGGTAGGGGGCGGAATGGCTCCCCACCCGCAAGCGGCAGGTAGCTTATGATAATCGAAAGGCCAGTGTTCAGAGGCCGACTAGAATTTTCCAGTCAGCTTGCGGGTCCCTGCGCCATCCACAGCATGGGAGCTGCCTGGTGTTGGCCTCTTGGCAGCAGACCGGGAGGGGGGGGCTTGCACTTCAGGCTAACCTTTTGAGGATCCCTCCCAACCCCACCCCGCCATTTACCTGGCCACAGCTGCAGGCCACCCTGTGGAGAAGTTTCTCTTCCGCAATGGTGGTCCAGCGGTTGTGGCTAATTTTTTTCAAAAGTTTTAAAAGGGCCGAGAGCGTGCCTCAAAATGGAGGTGCCCGAGCTGTCTCTCCCTTACCTGCAACGACAGGCTGCAGCTCCTTCCATGCTGGAGGGCATCCTATTGGCTCTACAGCTTCAAGAGCCCACTCGCCATTCTTAATTGGACAGTGAGCATGCTCTCTGGCCATTAATTGGTCAATCGAACTTAAATTGATGTCGGGTTGCTGCTCCCTACAGTGCAGGGTTGGGACCACATTTGACCCCAAAGTCAGGGTCCCAACCCAAAATGCAAAATCCTGCCCATTGAGTCTATATTGCCTCTCGATATCCCTTCTGCCAAAATGCATCACCTCACACTTCAATGTATTAAATTCCATCTGCCAGTTGTCTGCCCATTCTACTAGCCTATCTATGACCTGTTATATTTGACAGGTATCATCCTCACTGTTTCCCGCAACTCCAAGTTTGATATCAACAGCAAATTTTGAAATTTTATATATCCAAGTCATGTATATATATATCAAATAAAGCAATGGTCCTAGCACTGATCCTTGGGAGCACCACTATCCACCATCCTCCAGTCTGAAAAGCAACCATTTACTACAACTCCCTGTTTTCTGTCCTCTGGCCAATTTTTTGTCCAGGTTGACACTCACCCTCCTATTCCATGAGCCTCAATTTTGTTAACCAGCCTTTTATGTGGTACTTTGTCAAAGGCTTTCTATATAGACAACATCCACTGCATTCTTTTCATCAATCTTCTCTGTTACTTCAACAAAACATTCAATTAGATTAATCAAAAATAATCTGCCTTTTATGAATCCATGCTGGCTCTCCTTAATTAACTGAAACCTCTCTAAATGCTTGTTAATTTTTTCCCTGATTATTGTTTCTAAAACCTTATCCACCACTGATGTTAAACTGACCGGCCTGTATTTACTAGGAATGTACTTACACCCTTTATTGTGTAAGGGTGTCACACTTGCCATTCTCCAACCCTCTGGCCCTCCCCCATATCTAGGGAAGTTTGGAAGGTTATGGAAAGCCCTTCCGCTATCTCCACCCCCACTTCCCTTAACAACCTGGGGCGCAAGCCATTTGGGCCAGGTGACTTATCCACTCTAAGCTGTGCCAGGCTTTCTGGTACTTATTTAATCACACTATCATTTTTTGATCATCATCAACAAATTGACAATCGTTTCCTATCAGCAGTCCCACCTGGTTTCTTAGCAAATCAGTAGCCTGTACTTCTGGCCCATTAGGAAAGCTGTTTCCTGCAACGTTTGTCAAACTTCCTTACCAGTTCTCTTCTATCCTATGTGTACAGTTGTTAACTCTCCAAAAAAACAAAACCACTATTTGGTTCTCTATCCCTGCCCCCAACCCAGCCAACTCAAATCTCAATAACACTGATAAACAACAACCAAATCCCCATATTGCCATTTTATGCCATTATAGCACAAAACATCATGCTGAAATGTTACCTGGGATGATCATCTGTGGTGATGTAAATAGCATCCTTATCTGCTGCAGAGGAGTCAAAAGATATGAAATTGCCATTCTGCAGTGGCAGAAGCTCCAGTCCAATCAATTCTCCAAAGTTGTGATCAGTCAGCACATATTCCAGAAGCTGAAGTTTTTCCTCTGCACTGCCTCGATGCCTGAATTTCCTAATCACCTGCCGTACCAGAGAAGGACTGACTTTCTTCAGGTTCTTTGCATCAGAACTGTAGGCCTGCACGGCATTAAAGACATTTTCAGGCACTCGAGCTATCTGTACTCCTGCCTTATTGAGGAAGTTCAGCACAGTCTCTGTACAGTCTTTGCTATTGTCCATTTCACAGAAATAAACCAAGTCGACTTTCACCCAATGGTTACTCATTGAATAGATTACAGGACGCTGAATCAGCTCCTTAAAGAGAGGTTCTAAAATTGGTTTCCAGTGTACTCGGATCTTGCTGATATCAGGCCATACTTTGTGAATTGCCTCAGGAGTTAATGGAGAATCCTGGTCTTTTTCAGCCTGCATTCGTTTCACAGCTTCTAGAACCAGAGTGGCATAAGTCTTTGGAACTACATTATTAATAAGAAGCTCATTCCATACAGCAGCTGGGTCTCTCCACTGGTCCACTTCTCTCCATTTAATACTCCTTCTGTTATCTGTTAATCCAAAGAAGCCACTGATGTGCACTGGCAGGCCAGTCTTGCTTTCTTCACCAGGAGGTAAAGGAAGAAAGCAGAATGCTCTTCCTATGAACTCAGGTACAGCTCCTTTCGCTTCCTCACTACCCAGGAGAGGCATGGCAATGGCAATGTTAGGAATGTACTTCAAGTCTTCAGCCAAACAGTCAAGTTCATTGCACATCCCTCGGCCTCCCACACTGTTGCAAACGAGCCAAGACATTTCTTCTATATCTTTTGAAGTTACATCTTCAGTCATTATGTTTACGTGGTAAGTCACACATGTCACATTGTTGCTTGGAATATTATTGCAGTAGCGATCTGCAGCAGTCCTTAGGATCTTTAAGGAGTTTGGCCTTTCATGTTTCAGCTCTTTACCCTCAGAGGCAGTCACTCTGAAGAGGATTCTCTCTGTGCCATTGGATTCCCTGGTGTACAAAGTCACACTCTGCACATTTTTCAGGAAAAGTAGAAGGGAACTGGCATCTGCTTTGAATGACTCAAACAACTCAAGAACTTTATCTTTATTATACACATTGTTGCTTATGTAGGATGGTTTCTTACGGAGAGGGAACCTGAATATGGTACCAGGAAAAAAGCCATCTTTAAAGGTTTCTTTGGTGCTATCAAAGATTCCAATATATGGTGCAAATTGATCTGGGTGCTCACTAATTTCTTCCTGATCACTTGTTAGATTCCAACTTTGGCCTGATTCATGGGATCCAAAGAGTGATTGATGGGGATCCAATATTCCAATTTGAGTCCCGCTAAATATACACGGTGCATCTGTGGGAAGAATTATACTCCTCAAAATATATATAAGTAAATCTATACAGAACAATAAGTTTATGTATATAAAACTATTGAGGCCACCATTACAGTACGCATACAAAATCAAAATACTGCAGAAGCTGGAAATCTGAAATAAACTGAAAATCTAAAATTCGAGATGAAAACAAAGCTCTGACTTGAAATGTTAACTCTGTTTCTCTCTCGCAGATGCTACCTGACCTGCTGAGTACTCCAACATTTTCTGTGTTTATTACGACCATACATTGGCTTTATAATACCATTTCTCTGATCACCAGCACAATTTTAACGTCCACCAGGCACAATGAGGGGTATTACTGAGCAGCCTGGGATTCTCCTGCTTCCTACTGCAATGGAGGAGAAGAAAAATAACTTACAATACTGGGCCACTTCTAGCCTTCAATCCATCTCCCACCAAGTTTGGCCTGGCAAGGGGAAACCATCTGTGCTCTCCTGCTCAGCTTTGGTTTAAAGTAGCAGATCAGACTCCAATGATGTCATCAGAACCCGAGCTGCATATTTAAAGAGGGAAGCGTGGGCTTGGAGCAAATGTCCTTGTCAGCTCGAATTTAAAATGGTCGGAAAGATGTGGATAAGCTCTCCCGGTCCAATTTTTTTGCCCCCTCCTCGGTTTTCAGCAGGCAGGGCAAGTTAAAATCGTGGCCTTTCTTCGTCACCCTTTGCAGCATTTCATCACAATATCGCCCTAGTTTTCCTGGCAACTTCAATCATTCCACACATAAACTTTACCTTTCTAGTCACCATCACCAAGAGTAACACTTTATTCCTACCAGACTTTGTGAAATCTCATAATATCATGGACTTATACAAGCAAATCAAATTATGACATAACTTCACTGTAAATGTGACTAACTACTTCTTATCATCATGTTTCCAAGGATGCTTTGATTTTGTTTTCCTAATTCCCATCTTGATGTTGCCTCTGCGTGCCATCTGAAGGCCAATGTCTTGAGATATAGTTGGCTGCTAAACAGATACAAGAGCCTCTTGGGACTGAGGTGACCTTTGTCTCATTAGAGCTGAGTTTTGAAATGGATCTGCTGTGTGCTGCCTCTCTTCTGCGACTGCCTGTGCAGCCAGGCCCTGCATTCTAAGTAATAAAAACAAGAAATGCTGGAAATACTCAGCAGGTCTGGCAGCATCTGTGGAGAGAGAAGCAGAGTTAACGTTTCAGGTCAGTGGCCCTTCATCAGAATTGGCAAATATTAGAAGTGTAATAGGTTTTAAGCAAGTAAAGCGGGGGTGGGGCAGGAGATAACCAAAGAGAAGGTGTTGATAGGACAAGGTCACAGAGAATAACTGACCAGACGGTCAAGGAGCAAAGGCAAATGATATGTTAATGGTGTGGTGAAAGACAAAGCGTTAGTGCAGAGAGGGTGTTAATTAACAGAAAAATGAACTAAATAAAGCACCATTCTAAGAAGGTACAGTGCAAAACACAAGCTTACCTGTTACATGATAGACAGAATTAAAACCAATTCCAAACCGTCCAACTTTCAGGGGATCATCTCTTTTCCTGCTTCTCGCTATTTCCTGAATTCCATGCCAATCCTCAGAGGTGAATACTGCATTGTTGTACGAGTACAAGGCTGGTCCTGAAGAAACAATAGATGCTTTACTTAATCAAAATATATCCAGAGGCACTGCAATGTCTTTGAAGGGGAAAATTATGCATACTCAGATGCAGCTCACAACAAAAAGGTACATTATGGTCTGCACCTACTGAATTCAATATATCTGGAGCTGATACTGTTTTGGCTATGAGTCATACCAACTTGTGGTTTCCCTGTTTCAAGGACTAACCAATCACCCTGGATACATTTGACATAAATCTCTGTCTTGTACCTGCTGATCACAGACTCATTATCCAAGGGAACAGATCTTGCATTTCATAATATAACTAACCACTAAAAAATATCATTGAGAAAAAATAGATTGCATTTTAAAAGGAATATTCCAGTATCAGACGTAGCATTTTCTTAAAATATTTGTTGAGGAAATAGCCACTCTCTATATAATTGCAAAAATAAAGCACTGCAATGTGAGTGATGTTTAACTACTGTTAAGATCCCCATGGAGACCAACAAACCAAAAGAACCAAATTTACCAAATGATCCCAATAAAACTCAAATGGGCAAGATTTCACTTTTATAACTTTTACTTTAACAATCAAACTAAAATCAACAGAAATTAGACATGAATTACCAGACAAATCATGGCCAAGATATTATAAATTACACATTCACGATTAGATACAACAAAGATGCATCTCGCATATTTACTGGGAAGTCCAATCAGCATGTTTGGCACCAAATTAGTCATGAAGTTCTTCAAAACTTTGAAATTCCTCAGGTAGGTCTCCAGATCCTGTCTTCCAAGATGCAGCCATAATTCCCGACTGACAGCAGTTTCACTTTAATCCCGAACTCTACAGGTACAGTCTTCACCAAAAGAAGAACAGTGTATTCTCCAGAACCTTCTCGTTTCTCCTCATGATAGGCCTGATGGCATGGATTCCCAGTGTCACAGTTATCCATACCATTTAGTAACAACCCTGCACACTGTATGGTCAGGTCTGGGTAATCAGTTAATCCAAATAACAGAAACCACTCCTAGATCCAGTCTTCAATTTCTTCAACTTGCCTGTAAAACAAAACCTTCTTGCCATCTGAGCTTGGATGACACTGTCTCACCCTTTTATCCAACCAGTTTTAGTTACCACAGCAAGCTGAAGTATTTGTTTTCAATTTCTATTAGGACATTCTGTTCCAAAAAAAGCAATCTTTTGCAACCAGGGTCAGTGCACCTGCCAGAGAATTCGACAAGTCATCTGCCCAGATAACACATTTCCCCATGGAATCCCGCAGACTGCAGATTCCATCACACTACCCTCTGAAATGGACTACCAAGCCACTCCGTTGCATAAAATTGCTACAATAAAGCATAATAAGAATAAAACCAGATGGATGCGACATTGACCTAGGCATTGGATTCAGACATGACAAAGGCACAGGCAGCCCAGTTGACCCTGCAAAGTCCTTCTCACTAACCTCTGGGGACTTGTGCCAAAATTGGGAGAAATGTCCCACAGATTAGTTAAGCAACAGCCTCACACGGTTATACTCACTGAATCATAGCCTTCATCCAACATCCCAGACTCCTCCATCACCTAACTCACCAGCAGTACAGACTCACCAGAGGTGGCAGCTTGGTGGCATACAGCCAGGTAGGACTCTTCTGACAGTCCTCAATATTGACTCCAGATCCCATGAAATCTCTTGACAACAGGTCAAACATGGGCAAGAAAATCACCTGCCCTTCCTCAGCTGATGAATCAGTACCCCTCCATGTTGAACACCACATGGAAGAAGCACTGAAGGTAGCAAGGGCATAGAATGTACTCTTGGTCGAAAACTTCAATGTTGATCACCAAGCGTGGCTCAGTAGCACCACTACCAAGTTGTCCAAGTTCTGGAAGACATAGCAGCCTGACTGGGTTTCCAGAGGGTGGTGAGAAAACCAACACGAGGGAAAAACCTATTTGACCTTGTCCTCACCGATGTATCTGTCCATGACAGTATTAATAGTGATCACCATACAGTTCTTGTGGAGAATAAGTCCTTTCTTAACACTGAGGACACCCTCCAGCAGGTTGCATGGCACCATCACCATGCTAAGTAGATCAGATTCAGACCAGATCTAGCAGCACTAAACTGGTTATCCATAAGGCACTGTGGGCCTTCATCAGCAGTAGAATTGTATTCAACCACAATCTGCAACTTCGTGGCCTAGCATATCCCTCACTCTCAAACTAACCAGGAGTCAATGAACAGTGTAGGAGAGCATGCCAGGAGCAGCACCTAAAAATGAAATACCAACCTGGAGAAGCTACAACACAGGAATACGTGCATGCTATAGACAGAGCTAAATGATCCCATAGCCGAGGGATCAGATCAAAGCTCTGCAGTCCTGCGACATCCAGTCGTGAATGGACAATTAAACAACTAACCAGAGGCGGTGACTCTATGAACATCGCTATCCTCAATGATGGTTGAAGTATTTGCAATGCTCTTCAGCAAGCAGTACGGAGTACATGATCCATCTCAGCTTCCTCCTAATATCACTGTCATCACAGAAACCAGTCTTGAGCCAATTCAATTCACTCCACATGATATCAACAGCTGAGTACACTGGATATGGCAAAGACTACATCCCAGTTCTACTGCTGAAGACTTGTGCTCCAGAACTCGCCAAGCTATTCCAGTACAGCTACAACACTGGCATCTAACTGACAAAGTGGAAAATTGCCTAGGTATATCCTGTTCATAAAAAGCAGGACAAACCCACTCCACCCAATTACTGCCCCATCGGCCTACACTATTATCATCAAGGTAATGTAAGGTGTCGTAGACAATGCTATCAAGCAGCACTTACTCACCACTAACCTGCTCATCAATGCTCAGTTCGGGTTCGATCAGGACCACCACTCAGCAATGATGAAGGAATAGCAATATACTTTCAAAATATGTTTCCAGTTCAGGACGGTGTGTGACTTGGAGAGGAACTTGTAGGTCCCCATGCATCTGCTGCCCTTGTCTATCTAGGTGGTAAAGGCACAGGTTTGGGAGGTAATGAAGAAGCCTTGGTGAGTTGCTGCAGTGTATCTTGTAGATGGTGTGCCTCTGATGCAGGGAATGAATGTTTGAGGTGGTGATGGGGTGCCAATCAAGTGGGCTGCCTTGTCCTCTGCACTCATCCATGCAAGTGGAGAGTATTCCATCACACTCATGACTTTTGCCTTGTAGTTGGTGAACAGGCTTTGGGCAGTCAGGAGGTAAGTCACTGACTACAGAATATCCAGTCTCTGGCCTGCTCTTGTAGCCACAGTATTTATGTGGCTGGTCCAATTAAGTTCCTGGTCAATGGTGACCCCCCAGGATGTTGATGGTGAGGATTTGCTGATGGCAATGCCACTGAATGTCAAGGGGAAGTGGTTAGACTCTTTTTCTGGAAATAGTCATTGTTTGGCACTTGTGTGGCATGAATGTTACTTGCTGCTTATTGGCCCAAATCTAAATGTGGTCCAGGTCGTCCTGCATGTGGGCACAGACTGCTTCAGTATTTGAGGAACTGGAAATGGAACTGTCTACTATGTAATCAGTGAGTATTCCACCTTTTGACCTTACAATGGAGGCAAGGTCATTGATGAAGCAGCTGAAGATGATTCGGCATCAGATACTGCCCTGAGGAAATCCTGCAGTAATGTTCTGGGCCAGAGATGATTGACCTCTAACAACTACAACCAGCTGGAGAATGGAGGAGAAGCACTGCAGAGGATTCACAGCATCTAAACATGTAGCTGCTCATGATAGTTGCTTCCAGTTTCTGCTTGCCCAAGGTTAGAGAAAACTGCATTTCTGTCCTGCAAGGTTTGCTGAGCTCTCAGCTTGGGCATTACCCTAAGTGGAGATTTCTCCCAACTAGAAGGAGAACTAGCTGTTTTTAGGTCCAAAGAATCTGTGGAGAGTACTCTTCACAGAAGCACCTCCATCCCTCTGCCAGTTATGTTCTCCCATTTTAACAATTAAAATAAGGTGAGGCAAAATGATTTCCCCTCCACAGAGTCATTCAGTCATTACGGCAGAGGGAGGCCATTCAGCCCATTGAGTCCATGTCGGCTCTCTGTAGAGCAATCCAGTCAGTCCCATTCTACTGCTCTATTCCTGTAGCCCTGCAAGTTTATTTCCCTCAAGTACCCATCCAATTTTCTTTTGAAATCATTGATCGACTCTGCTTTTACTACACTCATAAGCAGCAAGTTCCAGGCCATTACCACTTGCTGTGCAAAAAAAGTTCTTCCCTACATCCCCTTGTACCTCTTGCCCAAAACCTTAAATCTGTGTCCCCTAGTCCTTGTACCATCAGCTAATGGGAACAACTTTTCGTCATCTACCTTGTCTAAACTGTCATAATCTTGTCTGTCTTTATCAAATCTCCCCTCAATGTCCTTTGTTCTAAGGAGAACAACCCCAGTTTCTCCAATGTAACCTTGTAGCTAAAATCTCTCATCCCTGGAACCATTCTGGTAAAGCTCCTTTGTACCCTCTCAAGGACCCTCACATCCTTCTATAGTGTGGTGACCAGAACTGGACACAATATTCAGTGCTTTGTAATCAATGGACGGGATTTTGCCAAAACAATGGAGGTCTCGTCGTCAGAGTGGTTTGCAGGTGGCCAGCACACTCAGTCAGAAGGCAGTACTTGCCCCACGATTTTAGAAGGCAATTAAGAACTGGCAAGTGGGGCAGGCAGCAATTAAGGATGGCGGGCAGGTCTTCTACACCGATGGCCCAATCAGAGAGCCTGTAGCTCTAGAGCCTCAGTAGTGCAACTGAGAGCGGCGGCCACTGCTGAGGCAACAAGGAGAATGCAAGGACGCCTCCATTTTGAGACAACCTCGTAAGGGTGAGCAGTAAATAAATTTTTACGTGGCCTAAGCAAACAGGGCCTGCAGGGCCGTCATTTACTCAACAGGGCTCCGCCTAGTGCCATGCAACTCTGACAGCACCCCTGGGAAGCTGCTGGGAGGCCACCTCCATGCAGCTGGCGGCTTCCCCACGCGACGAGGGGCCGCTACCCTACTGACAAATGCCAGCTTCCTGGGAAAATCGCCTTTAATTGAGCCATTAATCACTCAGATTGGCAGCTGTACCCACCACTGAGAAATGTCCTTGGCAGCGGGACTGCATTGTCCAGCCATCCGGACGCTGCTCCCTGTCATTTTACCATCCAGGGAACGGTAAAGCCTCTATATATGAAGCCCAAGATCCTAAATGCTTTGCTTACTACTCTTTCAATATGTCCTGCCACCTTCAAAGATCGATGCACATGAACCGTCAAGACCCACCATCCCTGCACACTCTTTGTAACTGTCCCATTATGTCTATATTGGCTCTCCCTATTCCTCCTGCCAAAATGCATCATCTCACACTTGTCTATATTTAATTCCATCTGTCACTTGTCTGCCCATTCTGCTAGCCTATCTATGTCCTGTTGCAGTCAATTAGTATCACCATCTGCTACACCTCCAAGGTTGGTATCATCTGCAAATTTTGAAATTTTATTCAGTATATCGATATCCAAGTCATTTAAGTGTATCAAAAAAAGCAGCGGTCCTAGCACTAACCCTTGGGGAACACCGCCGACTACCATCTTTCATTCTGAAAAACAACTAATTACCACAACTCACTCTTTTCTGTCCTTAAGCCTATTTTTTACCAAGCTGATACTGACCCTCCTATTCCATGAGCCTCAAATTTGGTAACCTGCCTTTTATATGGTACTTCATCAAAAGCTTTCTTCAAATCTCTGGAGACAACATCCACTGCTTTCCCTTCATCCGCCCTCTCTGTTACTTCATTAAAAAAATCCAATTAATTAATTATTCTTGCACGATCTACCTTTTACAAATCCCTGCTGGCGCCACTTAATTAACTCAAACCTCTCTAAGTGCCTGTTAATTTTTTCCCTGATTATTGTTTCTAAAAGCTTACCCACCACTGATGTTAGACTGACTGGCCTGTAGTCACTAGCAAAGTCCTTATACCCTTTCTGGAATAAGGGTGTCACATTTGCCACTCTCCAATCCTCTGGCACCTTCCCGTAATTAGGGAAGATTGGAACATTATGGCAAGCCCTTCTGTTATCTCCTCTCCCACTTCCTTTAGCAACTTGGGATGCAAGCCATCTGTACCAGGTGACTTATCCACTCTAAACACAGCCAGCCTTTCCAATATATCCTTCCTATCAATTTTCACCCCATCCATTACCTCTAAAATCTCTGCTTCTACTGACATTTTGTTGACATCCTCCTTATTAGTAAACACCGATACAAAGTACTCATTAAGAATCCTAGCCTTGCCCTGCACCTGTAAGCATATGTCACCTTCTTTGTCCCTGATATGACCCACTCCACCTCTTACTACCCACATACTATTTACATGCCGGAAGAATATAATTGGGTTCCCTTTTATGTTAACTGCCATCCTATTCTCATATTCTCTCCTTGCCTGTCTTATTTTCCACTTCACTTCCCATCTCAACATATTGTATTTGCTCTGATTCTTGCTTAAAGATTTCACCTGACATGCATCATACACCCTCTCTTTTTCGTTTCATCATATTCTCTATCTCCATCATCATCCAACGAGCCCTGGCTTTGGTTCCCCTGCCTTTCCCTCTTGTAGGTATGTACCTATCCTGTGCCTGAAACATCTCCTCCTTAAAGATCACCCATTGTTCAGTTACAGTTTTTCCGCTTAATCTTTTGTTCCATTTTACCCTGGCTAGATCCCCTCTCATGCCTCTGAAGTTAGCCCTCTTCCAATTTAGAAATTCGACTTTAGATTGTTCCCTGCTCTTCGCCATTACGAATCTAAACCTTATGATATGATGATCACCCTTACCCAAGTATTCTCCCAGACACATGGTCCACTTGGCCCTTCACAGTTCCCAGCACCAGATCCAGCAATGCCTCTTTCCTAGTTGGACCAAGAACATACTTGTGATATTCTTGGGACTGGAGTGAGGTTTAGCCGAGTTTAGTAAGAAATATGAAGCAAAGACTGAGACAGAGGCAGCTTGCCATTCAACATAATGAAGTCTTCTTCATTCCGTTTACTGTCACGTTCCCTTTACTAGCATGTGTGTTCTACAGCAGCCTCTGGATTACACAATGCACAATGCAATTGCAATTTCAAAACACTACAACACTACACCGCTCCCCTTCTTTGTAAATGAGAGACACAGCATGTTCCAATGGTTTGTTTCCAAAAATGTAAACTGACTTAAACCTAAATAGTTCACTTTGTAACATAGGTGTAGTGATCAGCGAGGGGGATTGTGATATATTTGATCAAATTAGCATTGAAAGGGAGGAAGTATTAGCTGTATTAGCGGGCTTATAGGTGGATAAATCCCCAGGCCCAGATGAGATGTATCCCAGGCTGCTATGTGAGGCAAGGGAGGAGATAGAGGAAGCTCTGACACAAATTTTCAGATCCTCTCTGGCCACAGGAGAGGTGCCAGAAGACTGGAGGACAGCGAATGTGGTACCATTATTCAAGAAGAGTAGCAGGGATAAACCAGGTAATTATAGACCTGTGAGTCTAACGTCAGTGGCAGGGAAATTATTGGAAAAAATTCTGAGAGACAGGATTAATCTCCACTTGGAGAGGCAGGGATTGATCAGGGATAGTCAGCATGGCCTTGTCAGGGGGAGATCGCGAATAACAAATTTGATTGAATTTTTCGAGGAGGTGATTAGATGTGTAGATGAGGGTAAAGCAGTTGATGTCGTCTACATGGACTTCAGTAACGCTTTTGATAAGGTCCCGCATGGGAGATTGGTTAACAAAGTAAGAGTCCATGGGATCCAGGGTAATTTGGCAAATTGGATTCAAAATTGGCTTAGTGGAAGGAGGCAGAGGGTGATGGTCAAGGGTTGTTTTTGCAAATGGAGGCCTGTGACCAGAGGGGTACCGCAGGGATCGGTGCTGGGACCCTTACTGTTTGTAGTGTACATTAATGATTTAGATATGAATATAGGATGTATGATCAATAAGTTCGCAGATGACATGAAAATTGGTGGTGTCGTAAATAGTGAGGAGGAAGGCCTTAGACTATAGGACGATATAAATGAGCTGGTAAGATGGGCGGAGCTGTGGCAAATGGAGTTTAATCCTGAGAAGTGTGAGGTGATGCACTTTGGGAGGACTAACAAGGCAAGGGAATATACAATGGATGGTAGCACCCTAGGAAGTATAGAAGGTTAGAGGGACCTTGGTGTACTTGTCCATAGATCACAGAAGGCAACAGTACAGATAGATTAGGTGGTTAGGAGGCATATGGGATACATGCCTTTTTCAACCGAGGCATAGACTATAAGAGCAAGCAGGTTATGATGGAGCTGTATAAAACGCTGGTTAGGCCGCAGCTGGAGTACTGTGTACAGTTCTGGTCACCACACAATAGGAAGGATGTGACTGCAATGGAGAGGGTGTAGAGGAGATTCACCAGGATGTTGCCTGGGCTGGAGCATTTCAGCTCTGAAGAGAGACTGGATAGGCTGGGGTTGTTTTCCTTGGAGCAGAGAAGGCTGAGGGGGGACCTGATAGAGGTATACAAAATTATGAGGGGGCATTGATAGAATAGATAGGAAGAAACTTTTTCCCTTAGTGGAGAGGTCAATAACTAGGGAGCATAGATTTAAGGTAAGGGGCAGGAGGTTTAGAGGGGAGTTGAGGAAAAATGGTTTCACCCAGAGGGTGGTTGGAATCTGGAACACACTGCCTGAAGGAGTGGTAGAGGCAGGAGGAGTCACAACATTTAAAAAGTATTTGGATGAGCACTTGAAACGCCATAACATACAACGCTACGGGCCAACTGTGGGGAAGTGGGATTAGTTTTGGACGGGTGCTTGATGGCCGGCGCAGGCGCGTTGGGCAGAAGGGCCTGTTTCTGTGCTGTAAGAGTCTATGACTCTAGAGTCACTTAGGTATATTGGTTGTTTTCTCCCACAAGTAGGATAACATCTGACATCAAATGTAGTCTCATTTGACTTATGTTCTTCATCCGAGATGTCGATGTCGGAAGCAGATTCAATGCTTTGAAGAATGAAGTGTTTCTTGTGATAATTTGTGAATCGTGCTTAGCAGTGATCATTGATCCTTTTGCGTTGGTCACAACAAATGGTTGAATGCCATTAGGAGTTGTTTAGTTTCACAAGTATTTCCTGGCTTTAGAGGTGTAGCTCTAAATTTCATGTTTCACTCCGCATTTTCTTTCATTTGATCCTTCTGTTCTTGATCGTGTTCACGTACATGTTGATTATTAGCTCCGTGGGGTAGCTCAAGAAGACGTGTAAGCATAGGATGTGCAAAGATGAGTGTGGCTGAAGGTTTTCCAGTCGTCGAATGAGGAGTCACTCTATAATTACAAAGAAAGTGATGTAGCTCTTGCTTCCATGACTTGTTCTCAGCTGTAGCAGTATGTATCACTTTTTTTTTTAAAGGTTTGCATAAATCTTTCAACTTCACCATTAGCTGTTGGCCAACAGGGTGTGATTTTCCTATGAGTGAACCCTAGGTAGTCTGCCAATTTACTGAGCTCATCACTGTTGAATGGGGGTCCATTGTGACTTCGTACCGTTTGAGGGATTCCAAACAAAGCAAAGATCTGGTCAAGCTTTGGGATGATTGCTTTCATTGAAGTTGACATAACTAATTCTACAATTGGAATTTGCTGTAGTCGTCAGTGATAACAAGCAGGTGTTCACCTGTGGGCAAATCTGTGAAGTCAACGTTAACTTCAATCCATGGTCTTGGAGGTAGTTCGAATATCTTAAGAGGAACGTGAAGATTTGACATTGCAGTTGCTTGACATGGCAAACACTGATTGATTTTATGCTCTACCATGTAGTCAATTTCTGGGAATCATACCTTTTCCCCCAAGGAGTTGTTTAGTCTTGACTATTCCCTGGTGTCCTTCATGTGCTATATCGACAACACATTCCCTCAATGAATGTGGAATGACAATACAGTTCTTGCATAATACAATATTGTAATGTGTTTGTAATGGTGAGCTCATTTTAAACATTGTGAAGACCTTGTAACGTGCAAGTGATTTCATTTGTAGATGCTTTTTCGATCACGTATTTCCATTTTTGTGATTGCATAACTTCCATACATAATTGCAAAGCCTCATCTTGCTTTGATTTCAGTTAGTTTTCGTAACTTTGGCACTGCATTTATGCTTACATGGTTAAGAAGGGAGGCGGTGGCATAGTGGTGATGGTATTAGACGAGTGATCCAAAGCCCAGGCTAATGATCTGGGGACATGGGTTTGAATCCCACCACGGCAGATGGTGAAATTGAAATCAATTAATAAATCTGGAATTAAAAGCGAGTCTAATGGTGACCATGAAACCATTGTCGATTGTTGTAAAAACCTATCTGGTTCACTAATGTCCTTAAAGGAAGGAAATCTGCCGTCTTTACCTGGTCTGGCCTACATGTGACTCTAGACCCACAGCAATGTGGTTGACTCTTAAATGCCCTCTGAAATGGCCTAGCAAGACACTCAGTTGTCAAGGGCAATTATAGGGATGGGCAATAAATGCTGGCCTAGCCAGCAATGCCCACATCCCACAAATGTTGTTCAGCAACCTCTTCCTCACGATTAGTAAAAACAACTGTCAGCAACGGATGTTGCGAAAGATAGTCTGCTAGGTTGAGTTGCCTGGCTGATACTCAATATGGAACTCGTACTCTTGTAATTTGAGTATCCAATGTTCTATTAGAGTGGGTGGTTTGCTATGTGGATTGTTGAACAAACTCACTAGTGGTCTATGATCAGTTAATTACTTTAAACTCGCTTCCATATAGACAGAGATGAAAGTATAAGATACCCAATGTGATTGAGAGTGCTTCTCTCTTTGCAAATACCGTTGCTCTACAGGTGTTAACAATCTGCTTGCCTTTGCAACGATTGATGGGTTACCTGTCTTGTCTTGTTGTACGAGAACTGCACCTAAGCCAAACAGGCTTTCATCATGACTAGCTGGGTGGTTTTCTCAGGATCGAAATAGGCATTGGTGCAACTTTGACAAATGTCATATGATCTGGTGTAATTTAGTCCATTCTCAATTGGTGGTCTCTTTGTCCGATCGCGTAGTGGGGCAGATAGTGTAGTGAGATCAGGAATGAAGTGACTGTAGTAAGTGATGAGTCCTAGCAGACTCCAGACTTCCTGCATGTTTGTAGGATCTGCAGCATTTGCAATGGCTTCAACTTTCTGTGGATCACCACTGAACACATGACTGAAGAATTCAATTCTGCTTTCATTAAACAAGCAGTTGTCGTTGTTCAAAGTGAGGTTACATTCTCTGAGACGTTGCAGGCAAGCATGTTGGTGTATCTCGAGTTCCTTTTCGTTGCGACCATAGAAGATGGCTCCTGGGCTGGAAGCTCCCTAGGAAGCTCCCTTGCTGTTCAACTCTATCCATGGCCATCTGCTCCCATCCCTAACGTTTTCTCCCCCAATCTGCCCTCTTAAACTGTTTAAATTCCCCTGGCTCTTTAAATCAGTTCATTTTAGCCCTATCTAAAAGTTAACAGTTAGTTTAGTGTATGTTACCTGGGCCCACTGCCCTCCCCCAGCCACACCTGCTCTTTGTTTTCTCAATGAAATTGATCCGGATGAAACTGACGAGAACAGCTGCCGATACTTTAATCTCCGATCCTGCTGTCTTCACAGTCCAGAGTGTCTGCAGCCACGGCATGCGGTAAGTCCATTGAGGTGAAGAAGGAGCTGCGGGACCCGAGAGAAGTCCTGGGAAAAGGTGCCCCGAACACCCAAAACATCCACGAACGGCCCCCCCGGCCGCAACTTCAAAGCGCCCGCGGGAGATGGCTCGGAGAGCATCTGCAGCGCACTGTCGGCAATGCTGCATGCCTTTATTTAAACCACTGCAAAAAAAAACCCTTAGCAAATGTAATCACCTCTAAGTCTGCCAAATGATGCTTCACCTCCCGAAGGACGTGGATGAGCTTTCCGGACGTCGATGGTGGGCACTGAGGAAATGGCTTATTACCTGCACCAGATTCCACCCCCCCCCCCACCCTGCTCCACCCTCTCAGCTCACCCCCTCACAACCCCGTCCCAGCCCGCCCCCCCCGCACCATCTTCACCCCGCACCCCCTTCCCCTGCACCCCCCCCCCACCCCCTCCCTCTACCCCTCCCCCTTGCATCCCCTCCTCCCACCGGCACCATCCTACACCTGTGTAGGGGCCCCAACAACCCCACTGCCTTGTGGGCGTCTCGGGAGAGACCAAGGCTAAGGGAGTAAACCCTAACAGAAAATCCGGAGCGGAACCCCGTAGGCGGTCATGTGTCACCTTTGGCATGTTTCCGGCAGTTCCTGCAGCCATACTGGTGCCAAACGTCGTGTCCTGCACTCCTTTGGACCCCACCAGAAAGGCCGAGAGGGGGGTTTTGACGACTGGGCAACTCTCAACCTCCATAAATTTGCCCAGGCATGCGCCATGGAGAGGTCACTCCATAGTTGCCTCACAGCGACTGAAACAACACGGAAGGCAGCAGTTACGGGTTATAAGTCCAGATAAATTGGCGTAGAAACTGGGCGCCACGGGTTGCCTTTGTCGGTGGGAGAGGTCATTGCACCTCACTGGACAGCTACCGCCCGCCTCAAACCGGGCAGCCCCCGGTCAATAAGGTTCTGTCCCGCCACAGTCTGCCTGCTTCAATGGGTGCTTGGAGCTCAGGGTCATTGCCCGAAAGGTGGACTGATACACCGCACCAAACAACATGAAAAAAGGAAAGAAGGTACCAGCCCTTCGCTTTGCAAGCTGGAACGTCAGAACTATGTGTCCTGGCCTGTCGGAAGACCTTACACAAATCAACGATTCTCGGAAGACCGCCATCATTAACAACGAGCTCAGTAGACTCAATGTGGACATTGCAGCACTTCAGGAGACTCGCCTCCCCGCGAGTGGCTCTCTAGCAGAGCAAGACTACACCTTCTTCTGGCAGGGCAGGGATCCTGAAGAACCAAGACAGCATGGAGTGGGCTTCGCCATCAGAAACTCCTTGCTCAGCATGATAGAGCCTCCCTCAAATGGCTCGGAACGCATACTGTCCATCCGACTGCTCACCACCTCTGGTCCAGTACACCTACTCAGCATCTATGCTCCAACACTCTGTTCCGCACCTGAAGCTAAAGACCAGTTCTATGAACAACTCCATAACATCATTAGCAGCATCCCCAACACCGAACACCTATTCCTGCTGGGGGACTTTAATGCCAGGGTTGGGGCCGACCATGACTCATGGCCCTCCTGCCTTGGGCGCTATGGCGTTGGAAGGATGAATGAGAACGGGCAGAGACTGCTTGAGTTGTGTACCTATCATAACCTCTGCATCACCAACTCGTTCTTTCACACTAAACCCTGTCACCAGGTTTCATGGAGGCACCCAAGATCACGTCGTTGGCACCAGCTAGACCTCATTGTCACAAGGCGAGCCGCCTTAAACAGTGTTCAAATCACACGCAGCTTCCACAGTGCGGACTGCGACACCGACCACTCCCTGGTGTGCAGCAAGGTTAGACTCAGACCAAAGAAGTTGCATCATTCCAAGCAGAAGGGCCACCCGCGCATCAACACGAGCAGAATTTCTCACCCACAGCTGTTACAAAAATTTCTAAATTCACTTGTAACAGCCCTTCAAAACACTCCCACAGGGGATGCTGAGACCAAGTGGGCCCACATCAGAGACGCCATCTATAAGTCAGCTATGACCACCTACGGCAAAAGTGCGAAGAGAAATGCAGACTGGTTTCAATCTCATAATGAAGAGCTGGAACCTGTCATAGCCGCTAAGCGCATTGCACTTTTGAACTACAAGAAAGCCCCCAGCGATTTAACATCCGCAGCACTTAAAGCAGCCAGAAGTACTGCACAAAGAACAGCTAGGCGTTGCGCAAACGACTACTGGCAACACCTATGCAGTCATATTCAGCTGGCCTCAGACACTGGAAACATCAGAGGAATGTATGATGGCATGAAGAGAGCTCTTGGGCCAACCATCAAGAAGATCACCCCCCTCAAATCTAAATCGGGGGACATAATCACTGACCAACGCAAACAGATGGACCGCTGGGTTGAGCACTACCTAGAACTGTACTCCAGGGAGAATGCTGTCACTGAGACTGCCCTCAATGCAGCCCAGCCTCTACCAGTCATGGATGAGCTGGACATACAGCCAACCAAATCGGAACTCAGTGATGCCATTGATTCCCTAGCCAGCGGAAAAGCCCCTGGGAAGGACAGCATTACCCCTGAAATAATCAAGAGTGCCAAGCCTGCTATACTCTCAGCACTACATGAACTGCTATGCCTGTGCTGGGACGAGGGAGCAGTACCCCAGGACATGCGCGATGCCAACATCATCACCCTCTATAAAAACAAAGGTGACCGCGGTGACTGCAACAACTACCGTGGAATCTCCCTGCCCAGCATAGTGGGGAAAGTCTTTGCTCGAGTCGCTCTGAACAGGCTCCAGAAGCTGGCCGAGCGCGTCTACCCTGAGGCACAGTGTGGCTTTCGTGCAGAGAGATCGACTATTGACATGCTGTTCTCCCTTCGTCAGATACATGAGAAATGCCGTGAACAACAGATGCCCCTCTACATTGCTTTCATTGATCTCACCAAAGCCTTTGACCTCGTCAGCAGACGTGGTCTCTTCAGACTACTAGAAAAGATCAGATGTCCACCAAAGCTACTAAGTATCATCACCTCATTCCATGACAATATGAAAGGCACAATTCAACATGGTGGCTCCTCATCAGAGCCCTTTCCTATCCTGAGTGGTGTGAAACAGGGCTGTGTTCTCGCACCCACACTTTTTGGGATTTTCTTCTCCCTGCTGCTTTCACATGCGTTCAAATCCTCTGAAGAAGGAATTTTCCTCCACACAAGATCAGGGGGCAGTTTGTTCAACCTTGCCCGTCTAAGAGCGAAGTCCAAAGTACGGAAAGTCCTCATCAGAGAACTCCTCTTTGCTGACGATGCTGCTTTAACATCTCACACTGAAGAATGCCTGCAGAGTCTCATCGACAGGTTTGCGTCTGCCTGCAATGAATTTGGCCTAACCATCAGCCTCAAGAAAACGAACATCATGGGGCAGGATGTCAGAAATGCTCCATCCATCAATATTGGCGACCACGCTCTGGAAGTGGTTCAAGAGTTCACCTACCTAGGCTCAACTATCACCAGTAACCTGTCTCTAGATGCAGAAATCAACAAGCGCATGGGTAAGGCTTCCACTGCTATGTTCAGACTGGCCAAGAGAGTGTGGGAAAATGGCGCACTGACACGGAACACAAAAGTCCGAGTGTATCAGGCCTGTGTCCTCAGTACCTTGCTCTACGGCAGCGAGGCCTGGACAACGTATGCCAGCCAAGAGCGACGTCTCAATTCATTCCATCTTCGCTGCCTTCGGAGAATACTTGGCATCAGGTGGCAGGACTATATCTCCAACACAGAAGTCCTTGAAGCGGCCAACATCCCCAGCTTATACACACTACTGAGTCAGCGGCGCTTGAGATGGCTTGGCCATGTGAGCCGCATGGAAGATGGCAGGATCCCCAAAGACACATTGTCCAGCGAGCTCGCCACTGGTATCAGACCCACCGGCCGTCCATGTCTCCGTTATAAAGACGTCTGCAAACGCGACATGAAATCGTGTGACATTGATCACAAGTCGTGGGAGTCAGTTGCCAGCATTCGCCAGAGCTGGCGGGCAGCCATAAAGACAGGGCTAAATTGTGGCGAGTCGAAGAGACTTAGTAGTTGGCAGGAAAAAAGACAGAGGCGCAAGGGGAGAGCCAACTGTGCAACAGCCCCAACAAACAAATTTCTCTGCAGCACCTGTGGAAGAGCCTGTCACTCCAGAATTGGCCTTTATAGCCACTCCAGGCGCTGCTTCACAAACCACTGACCACCTCCAGGCGCGTATCCATTGTCTCTCGAGATAAGGAGGCCCAAAAGAAAGAATAGATGAGAATGTCAACATTGATGTTCAGTGGGCCTTCAAGTCCTTGAAGTGCAGATTGAAACAAATGCTGAAATACCTCAGCTGCCATTCTGACTCCAAAGTTGAGCCGCTTGTATGGGAAAAGACCGATGCGAGTACAGAATACAGTAAGATATCCCGATTCTTCTGCAAGCTCGATTTGATGGTAGTTGCATTGAGGTCAAGTTTCGCAAAGTGTTTAGTAAGATGCACTTTCTCTATGATGTCATCAATTGTCGATGTCATGTGTCTTTTTCATTGCATGGCTTGGCTTGGTGATTGCATATCAACATAGATTCTAATCTGGTTCTCACTCTTGGGTTTCTTGACGACCTATATGGGTGAGACCCAAGGGGTAGGCTTATCAATTCTCAGTAATGTCAAGATCAAATAGGCACTGAAGTTCCTTCTCTGTCTGTTTCCTGACATGAAATGGTATTCGTACCTGTTGATGCGTAACTGGGGCACATTGGGGTCTACATGCAGCTAGCACGCAACATGTTTCAGTTTTCCGATGCCAGTGAAGAGATCAGTATGCAGTTTGCATAGAATGGGGCAATTCTGAAATTTGTTGAATGTTTTGTCTCCCATGACGGTGACAGACACTTCTGTATCTATGAGACCATCTACGTCTGAGCATCTAATGGCCACTGTCACATGTGGCTGTTTGCTGTATCCGAGAGAGAGCACACAAGTATGTTCAGGGTCGTCCACCTCTACGTTAGCTACATTCTCTCGCCTTTTTGCTGTGGTACACATACATGACAACCTTTTATTGGTATTGGTCTTAGTAGCTGATTTTGCTGATGAGTGACAAACACGAGCAAAGTGGTTGGGTTTTCCACAGGCTTTACACTGTTTACCAGTAGCAGGACACTCTGTCCGGTGTGGGTAAGCACCGCCATAATGGAAACATTCTTTGGACAAGTCACAACTCTGTTTGCAAGACAGCTGTTGTTGCTTTGCAGGTGGTATCCTGGCACGTGAACAATCAATTATGTTCAAAGGAGTTGAAATTGGAGTGTGGTAGTTACCGTTCGCAGCCTCATCTTCAGTAGCTCTAGACTCAGAGTGATAGTGATTTTGCTAACTCCAACAGCACTGACAGCTTTCTGGCTTTGAGTACTTTTTGGCACAGTTGTCTGGAGAAACAGCCTTCAATTATTTGTGTTATAATTTTCTGTTCAACATGTTCAGCATCACCGAAGTCACATTTGGTTGCTAGTTGCCTCAATCGCGTGCAATACTGGTCAACTGTCTTGTTTGCTTCTTGCTAGTGTGTCAGGAGACAATGGTTTTGTATATGGTATTTTTCTTTGGTGTGAGGTGAATCGTCAGTGCATTTTTGCTGAGTCAGTCATTTTGCTCAGATGTAAATGTCTCAAAGATATCTTCTAATTCTTCACCTCCACAATGTAGAAGTAAGGTCTTTTTCCTTGTGTCGTCTGTGATTGAGAAACCTGCCATCGCACCTTTGAAACGTCACAGCCACTTTTGCCAATGTGGGAATACAGATGATGGCTCTGAATGCACATCAAATGGTGGTAAGTTAGGTATAGACCGCAGTGATAAAAGATCCTGGATCGTGCTCCTTCCAGAGGAAACTTCTCTGCAATGATCCAAGATTATATATTTTTTTGTTTGGATGGTTATTTTGGAGAGATCAGTTACACTATACAAGCTTCCTGTGTTTCTAACACAGTCTACAACTTAAAGTGACATTTGTAAGAGTAGACAAAAATCTTCCAAAATTTTCATACCTGAAAGCAATGTTTCCTTTTTTTTAACCATGCCTTGCTATTTACCTTGTCGTCATTGTGATGTTCTCGAGACTGGAGTGAGGTTCAGCCGAGTTTAGTAAGAAATATGAGGCAATGACTGAAACAGAGGCAACATGCTGTTGAACATAATGGAATCTTCTATATTCCATATTACTTTCACTTTCTCTTTGGTAGCATGTGTGTTCTACAGCAGCCTCTAGAGTACATAATGCACAATGCAATTTCAATTTCAAAATACTATAACACTACAATGCCAGTCAAGGAAGCTCTTCTGAACACATTTCAGAAATTCCACCCCCTCCTTATCATATACGCTTAATGCTATACCAATCAATTTTTGGGTAAGTCTGCCAATATCAGCACTCTATAGTTCTTGCACATCTCTCTGATTTCCCTGCAGATATGCTCCTCTATCTCTCTTTCACTATTTGGAAGCCTATAGAATACCCCAATAGCATGATCATACCCTTTTTGCTTCCCAACTCTAACCAACCAAATGGATTCAGTCCTTGCCCCCTCGAGGACATCCTCTCTTTACAACACTACAATGTCTTCCCTAATCAATACTGCTGCCCCACCTCCCTTTATACCTGCCCTATCTTTTCTGAACACTTTTTATCCTTGAGTATCAAGCACCCAGTCCTCGCCATTTTAAGCCTCTTTCTGTTACTGCCACTAAATCATATTCACACATGACTATTCGCATTTGTAGCTCACCAACCTTATTCACCACACTTTGTGTATTCTCATGCATGCATTCTAAACCTATCTTTGTATTCCTCACAGTCCTTCTTAGTCTGCTCCTAACATGGTACTACTTCCTTTTCTATTACTATCAACATTCTCACTTTGTGCACCTTATTCCTCTTTTCTACTTCTATATGCTTGTGCCCATTCCCCTGCCAATTTAGTTTAAATGCTCCCCAACTACACTAGTGAACCTCCCCGTAAGAACATTGGTCCCAGTCCTGTTGAGGTGCAACCCATCTCTTTTGAATAGGTGCCTTCCGTTCATGAACTGGTCCCAATGCCCCAAGAATCTGAAGTCCTCCCTCCTGCACAATGCATCAATCCAAGCATTGGTGTTCCCTATCTTATTATTTCTACCCTTGCTAACGCATGACACTGGGAGTAATCCAGAAATTACCACCAAATAGGTCCTACATTTTAACTTCCTCCTTTGCTCCTCAAAATTTGACAGTAGGATCTCAATGCCTGCCCTCTCTATGCCATTGTTACCAAAGTGTACCACAACTTCTGTCTCACTCCCTTCCCCCTGTAGCAGATTCTGCACCCTCTCCATGATGTCCTTTACCCTGGCACCAGGGAAGCAACACACCATGCGGGACTCACGATGAAGGTTACAAAAATGTTTGTCTGTCCCCTGAACTATGGAATCTCCTAAAAGGACTGCATTTCAACTCTTTGTTGTTCCCTCCTGTGCAGTCCCTTGCTCATTGGTGCCATGGCCTAGACTGAATTCCTTCAATGTGTTGTCACTTCCAGCAGTCTCCAATGTTGAGTAACAGTTTGAGAGTGGCACACATCCCGCAGACTCCTGCATTTCCTGCCTTGTCCTAGTCTTCTGGATGGCCTCCATCTAGTATCCTGAACTCTTACTGCCTGTGGGGTGACCACCTCCTGAAACGCACGATTCAGGAAACTCTCAGTCTCCCTGATGCTCCACAGTGACTCCAACTGCTACTCAAGCTCGGAAATCCTGAGCTCGAGCTCAAGCAGCTGGAGACACTTCCTTCACAAGTGGACCTGCAAGGCATATGAAATGTCCTAAAGTTCCCATATGGCACAGGAATTGCAAGCAATCGATCTCAGCTATCCATCCATGATCTAAGATATTTCTATTCCCTCTTTCAGAATCCAGTAAGTACCTTGTTTTAAAGATTAATTTTAATTAATGCCTCTAGACCTGCTCTGTGCTAATACTCCTAATACGAAATCACTTACTTTAATGCGTACCCCGATTGAAATTTTTATTCATTTAACAGCTAAGCTGTAAATTTAATACAGTCATTTATAGTTTCCGATCCTAGTTTAAACCACTTCCCTAACTTAGAGGGAAAAAAACCTTAACACTCACCAACCAATCACCTACCTACTCTCCAGTGACATCACTCCTTGCTTTTTTTGGAAATACACCAATCAGGTCTGCTCTGTTCCCATGCTCTCTCTCTTTTATTCTCTGCTGCTGCTGGTGTCTCCGATCAGTTTCATGGTTTCCTTATATTTGTTATAATTGTTGCTCTTCTGCTTTACTTTATTTGAAGTCTCACCATTTAACGTCTATTTCCTTGCTTTATTCTTACTTCCAAAAATGAGTTACTTCACATATCTTTACATTGAACTGTACCTGCCACATATGTGCCCATCCTGTTGCGTCTTCCTGCAACCTTTCAGAATCATTGATACAATTTGACAATATCCCCAATTTAGCATCATGAGCATATTTCAATATTGTTCCCTCAATTCCTAAATTCTGATCATTACCGATGTTGCAAGTAGCATCCAACTGGAGCTTGTGGAGCACAATTCACCAAAGATTTCCTTTCACTCCTACATGTTCTTTCCTATATTCCAACCATCTCTCTATCAATGTGGCCACTTTACCTTTAACAATAAGTACAATTATCTTTAACACAAGTCATTTGTGACATTATTAAATATTTTCTGAAAAATCCATATAAACCATATCCATTGCATTTCCTTTACCCATCCTGTAATTTCTTCAAGGAATTCTATAACATTGGTCAAGAATGACCTGCCCTTGAAACTCCATGCTCATTGGCCTTGAGTAGCTCACGTTTTTCCAAATGTATTTCTTCCCATGTTATAGACTCCAGAAGTGCACCAATAACTGAAGTGAGACTAAATAGCCTGTACTGTCTTCATTTGAAGTTGGAAATCACAATTGTAGTCCTTGTAATTTTTCTTTGCACAGAATGTTGGACAATATTATAGATGAATGATGAATTCTCTCCCTGAAAGTTTGTAGATGCTGGGACAAGTGGAAATTTCAAGATTGAGATGGATACATTTTTTTCCACAGTAAAGATATCAAGGGATATGGAGCTACAGTGGGTAAGTGGAATTGAGGTGCAGATCAGTCATGATCTAACTGAATGGCAGAGCAGGCTCGAGGGGCTGAATGGCTACTCCTTTTCCTACATTCTTGAAATAATTCTTCCGTGTTTCCTTCAGCATCCTTGATTGTAAGCATCATGTTCTAGTGATTAGACTACCTTAAGTTTGAGTAACTTCTTTGAACAGCAACCTCATGTTAATATTTCACAAAACCTCATTCTCCTGTCTACTTAGAAAGGTGGTAAATAGTTGAGTTAGAAGTATTAGCCGAGAACTCGAACAGTTAGAATTGGTATTGCAGGACAATGTGTTTATACTGCCCATCTGGCAGCTTTCCAACAGCACATTTTAATGACTCAGGCCTGACTCTTTCGATAATGCCTACCTAAGCTTAGTGCAAAATGCACTGATAAGACTTAAACCAGTGTTAAGGGATTACCTTTCTATAAAGACCATCATTCTCCCAATGTCACCACAGACAGGATCTACTGCAAGAAGCCTTAATTGTGATTCGAAGCCATCACTGCTGTTGTGAAGATCTCTTACCTTGATATTCCATCAGCAACTCTGAGCAGAGTGAGTTTGTTCCATATTCTGTCTCAACGTATAAAAACTTCACCTCAGTAGCTCCGGCATCTTCAGCATTTTGTATCAGCTCCTACAAACACAGAATTATGTGGGAATGAGCTTGGTTATTTTTGAGTATTGCTGAAAATAGAGACATGTCGAAGCTTTCAGTCCTGCATTCATCAGGACAATAGGTAAGAATAATCAATGTAAGGGAAAAGAACAACTTATACTGCATGAGAAGAGAGTGCTGATTGGTTGGCAAGTGAACTCTGATTGGTATATAGGCCGCACGTCCCAAAGACCAGCGGATCATATCAAACAATATGTCCTTTCCGCTGTTCGCAACGGGCAAGGTACAGGCCGTACCCAACCAGCCCATGCTTGCAAAACTCAAAACACAGTGTCCAACATTAGATGTGATTCTATGATTGGACAACATTTGCTAAATAATCTGCAGTGTGCTAAGAATTACGCTGACAACCAATTTAAGTTTGTCAGTAGGGCTCGCAGTGCGGTGCATTTGCATGTACTGGAAACTACATAAATTAATACACAGGTCCCTGTTTTTTGCAGACAGAAAGAATATGTACAAACATTGCGCCTGTTTCAGCTGAACAAAATAAGTGATAGCCATTCGCTGGTTCATTCCTCAGGGCAATGCCCTGACCAATCTTGACCAAGCTGTCTGATTTAAATTTCAAACAAAGCTTGGCAGTTAATGGTCAATCACTGTAAACTGGTGCATTCTCCATGGCAACACCTCTACCAATCAGAGTTCACTTGCCAACCAATCAGCACTCTCTTCTCATGCAGTATAAGTTGTTGTTTTCCCTTGCACATGTCACTCCACTTTTTAAGAAGGGTGAAAGGGGGAACCAAGGAAATTACAGACCAGTTAGCCTGACATCTGTGGTGGGGAAGTTGCTGGAGTCTATAATCAAGGATAGGGTGACTGAACACCTTGGAAAATTTCAGTTCATCAGGGACAGCCAGCATGGATTCATGACGGGAAGGTCATGCCTGACAAATCTCATTGAATTTTTTGAAGAGGTGAATAAGGTAGTGGACAAGGGAGTGTCCATGGACGTTATTTATATGGACTTCCAGAAGTCTTTTGATAAAGTCTCACATAAAAGACTGTTAACTAAGGTAGAAGCCTATGGAGCTGAGGGCAAATTATTGACATGGTTAGAAAGTTGGTTGAGTGGTAGGCGACAGAGAGTGGGGATAATGGGTAAGTATTCCAATTGGCAGGATGTAACTAGTGGTGTCCCACAGGGATCTGTGTTGGGGCCTCAATTATTCACATTATTCATTAACGACTTGGATGATGGCATAGTAAGTCATATATCCAAATTTGCTGATGATACAAAGTTAGGCAGCATTGTAGACAGTCTAGATGATAGCATAAAATTGCAAAGAGATATTGACAGACTAGGTGAGTGGGCAAAACTGTGGCAGATGGATTTCAATGCGGGCAAGTGTGAGGTTATCCATTTTGGACCAAAAATAGAGCAGGGTACTTTCTAAAAGGGAAGAGGTTAAGTACAGTGGATGTCCAAAGAGACTTGGGGGTTCAGGTGCATAGATCTTTAAAATGCCACCAGCAAGTGCAGAAAATAATCAAAAAAGCTAATGGAATGCTAGCCTTTATATCTAGAGGATTGGAGTATAAAGACACAGAGGTTATGCTGCAGCTGTACAAAACCCTGGTTAGACCCCACTTGGAGTACTGTGAGCAGCTCTGAGCACCACACCTTAGGAAGGATATATTGGCCTTGGAGGGAGTGCAACATAGGTTTACAAGAATGATACCTGGACTACAGGGGTTAAGTTACGAGGAGAGATTATACAAATTAGGTCTGTTTTCGCTAGAATTTAAAAGGTTAAAGGATGATCTGATTGAAGTCTTCAAGATATTAACAGGAAAAGACAGGCTAGATAAAGATAAACTATTTCCACTGGTTGGAGATTCTAGAACTAGGGGGCATAGTCTAAAAATTAGGACCAGACTGTTCAGGAGAGATGTTAGGAAGCACTTCTTCACGCAAAGGGTGGTAGAGGTTTGGAACTCTCTCCCACCAACAGCAATTGAAGCTAGAACAGTTGTTAATTTTAAATCTGAGATAGATTTTTGTTAAGCAAAGATATTAAGGGATATGGGCCAAAGACAGGTATATGGAGTTAGGCCGCGGATCAGCCATGATGTCATTGAATGGCGGGACAGGCTCGAGGGGCTGAATGGCCTACTCCTGTTCCTATCTTCCTATGCTCCTTACATTGGTTATTCTTGCATATTGTCCTGATGAATGCAAGACAAAAAGCTTTGACAACATGTCTCTATTTTCAGCAATATCAAGTTCTGCACTATTTGGTTATTTTTATGGGCTTCCCAGCTGCTGTAAATCTCTACAATAGTTCTCGGGATCCTCAAAAGAATAGAGGATCTTCAACCTCATCAGCCATTTTTTTGAAGCTAATACTTACCATTGTATCAACTTCAGACATGATAGAACAGAAAAAATGAAGGGGATAAAGAATGAAGAGGGAAAAGATGAGAAGGACAAGGGAGGAAAGAAAAAGGCCGAAGGCAAAAACAAGCACAAACATACTGAAAGTGAGATACTTAAATAGAGGAAGTAAGAAAATAACAAAAATTGAAGAAAAAGGTTGCAAAAAAGAGAGAAAAAAATTAGAAATATTATGTATAACCCTGTTTTCCAACCAAAACACTGGCATAGCTTTTCAGCTGGTGATGTGCTTTGCAGTTCCAGCATTTTCTGAATTTATTCCACTAAGCCTGGTTAAGTATGTGGCATTTCACTGAATTCAAGTCTGTTTACAGGCCAAATGTCCTTCAGAAATTAACTGTGAAATAAATAAACTAGGTCAAGTGCACAAACATGAGGACTTGTGATTCAGGCTGATATTAAGCGACTTCATAAATCTCAACTGAACACACAGACGCCAAACATTACACAGAATTTGTTGTGAACAAAGAATCCGTGTATTATTTAAGGAACATACTAAATACATCTTTAATGCATCTTGGGTTTGTTACTGACCAAGGCTACTTCAGTCGGCTTTGAAATTTTCAGAGCCTTATGCACAGCTTTGTAACAAATCTACATTCAAAGATGTCCAATCAGTACAATATACAAGTCAATTCACAAGATGAACCAGCAGAAAAGAACTGAAATCAGCTTTTAAGTAAATTGCTGAAAATAGAGACATGTTGTCGAAGCTTTTCGTCTTGCACTCATCAGGACAATCCACAACAATACCTACTATGATTCAACCAATCAGGGGCATGTGCGCACGCATACACACACACACACACAAACATGCCTGTTATACTAAGTCACCAATTGCTAGATATGAGCTTGGAAAAAAGATGAGACAATGAAGGACCCAACACTGTGCATTATATTGGGCAGAACAAGTTAGAAAGATGCTCACCTTAAGAATCTGTCCCCCTTCTGGATACCTCCTCAGAATATCCTTAAGGAAATCTACAAGTGGTGGTGTTGTTTGTCCAAATTTGCCTGTGAAAGGCAAAAGCAGATTTCAGCATACTGAATTATATAACAAGATTTTGTTAAGAGCTGGATCCTATCACAGTTTTAGAATATAAGTACTCACCTTGAAAGAAACTGGGAAATTCCCAACAGATTGGAAAACCACATGAGAAGACATGACTGTAGACAGGCAATGACTAGTATTTAAAGCATTAACGCATGGTTTACAACAAATTTACATTCCTTTGAGGCACAGAAACCCAGCAGGAAAAGTGGTCCAACCATGGCTAACAAGAGAAGTTAAAGATTGCATTAGATCAAAGAGGCTTAAAAAGTTGCCCAAAAAAGTAGTAAACCTGAGGATTGGGAGCAGTTTGGAATTCAAAAAAAGAGGACCAAGAAACTGATAAAGAAACGGAAAATAGAATATGAAAGTAAATTAGCAAGAAACATAAAAACAGACAGTAAAAGCTTCTATAGGTATGCAAAAAGGAAAATATTAGCAGACAAATGTGGGCCCATTACAGGCAGAGTCAGGGCAATATATAATGGGGAATAGGGAAATGGCAGAGAAACTAAACAAATTTTTTGTGTCTGTCTTCATGGAGGAAGATACAAAAAACTTCCCAGAAATACTGGAAAACCAAGGGACTAGTGAGAATGAGGAACTGAAAGAAATTATTAGTAAAAAATAGTACTGGAGCAATTAATGGGACTGAAAGTTGATATATTCCCTGAACATGATGTTCTATAACACAGTGGCGCAGTGGTTAGCACCGCAGTCTCATAGCTGCAGCGACCCGGGTTCAATTCTGGGTACTGCCTGTGTGGAGTTTGCAAGTTCTCCCTGTGTCTGCGTGGGTTTCCTCCGGGTGCTCCGGTTTCCTCCCACAGCCAAAAGGCTTGCAGGTTGATAGGTAAATTGGCCATTATAAATTGCCCCTAGTATAGGTAGGTGGTAAGGGAATATAGGGACAGGTGGGGATGTGGTAGGAATATGGGATTAGTGTAGGATTAGTATAATATGGGTGGTTAATGGTCGGCACAGACTCGGTGGGCCGAAGGGCCTGTTTCAGTGCTGTATCTCTAAATCTAAAATCTAAAAAAATCATAACTAGAGTGTTGAAAGAGATGGCTTTAGCGATACTGGATGCATTGCTGATCATCTTCCAAAATTCTAAAATGGGGAACTACAGGCCTGCTAGCCTGACATCAGTAGTAGAGAAAATGCTAGAATCTATTATAAAGGATTTAATAACTGACACTTAGAAAATGATGGTAAGATTGGGCAGAGTCAACATGGATTTATGGAAGGGAAATCATGCTTGACAAACCTGTTAAGAGTTTTTTGAGGATGTAACTAGCAGAATAGATAAGGGGAAACCAGTAGATGTCCCACATAGGAGGTTAGTAAACAAAATTACAGTGCATGGGATTAGGGGTAATATGCTGGCATGGATTGAGAATTAGTTAACAGACAAAAAACAGAAAGTAGGAATAAACGGGTCATTCTCAGGTTGGCAGGCTGTGACTAGTGTGGTACTACAAGGATCAGTGCTTGGGACCCAGCTATTCACAATCTATAACAATGATTTGGATGTGGAGACCAAATGTAATATTTCCAAGTTTGCTGATGACACAAAACTAGGTGGGTATGTGAATTGTGAGGGGATACAAAGAGGCATCAAAGGGATTTAGACAGGCTAAGTGAATGGGCGAGAACATGGCAGATGGAATATAATGTGGAATTTTTGTGAAGTTATCCACTTTGGTAGGAAAAACAGAAATACAGAGTATTTCTTAAACGGTGAAAGATTGGGAAGTGTTGATGTCCAAAGGGACCTGGGTGTCCTTGTTCATAAGGCACTGAAAGCTAACGTGCAGGTGCAGCAAGCAATTAGGAAGACAAATGGTATGTTGGCCTTCATTGCATGAGGATTTCAGTACAGGAATAAAGAAGTCTTGCTGCAATTGTATAGACCTTTGGTGAGACTGCACCTGGAGTATTTTGGTCTCCTTACATAAGAAAGGATATACTTCCATAGAGGGAGTGCAAGGAAGGTTGACCACACTGGTTCCTGGGATGGTGAGATTGTTCTATGAGGAAAGATTGAGGAGATTTGGCCTGTATTCTCTCGAGTTTAGAATATTGAAAGGTGATCTTATTGAAGCATACAAAATTCTTACAGGGTTCGACAGGGTTGGTGCAGGAAGGATGTTTCCCTTAGCTGGGGAGTCCAGAACCAGGGGACACAGTCTCAGAATAAGAGATAGGCAGGCCATTTAGGACTGAGATGAGGAGGATTTTCATCACTGAGAGGGTGGTGAATCTTTGGAATTCTCTACCCCAGAGGGCTGCAAATCATCAAGTATATTCAAGACAGAGATTGACAGATTTCTAGATATTAAAGATATTAAGGGATATGGGGATAGTGCAGGAAAATGGCGTTGAGGCAGAAGATCGGCCATGATCTCATTGAATGGCGGAGCAGGCTCGAGGTAAAGGCCTGCTCAGATAAGGAAAAAAAAACCTGAAGCAAACCCGACAGAACCACATCGGACCTGAACCCGACCCGGCCCGAGTGCTTCCATTTTTTCTCGCACCCGACCCGAACCCAACACATGTCGTCGGGTCCCATCGGGTTCAGGTCGGGTAGCAGACCTTTAGCTCGAGGGGTCAAATAGCCTACTCCTGCTCCTATTTCCTATGTTCATATGAAAGCTTACTACTGTATATATAAAGTTACAGGTTTTATGGTTAGCCACTTAGTGAGAAGAGGGGAATGTTAATTCTTCCTGATCGGCAGGAAAGGTACAGCAAAGCAGTTAAAATGCACCAGGCCCAATAATATCAGGGAAAAAACTGCTATAAAAACTTGCGTTATAACCACTTAGTCATTTCAGAACACCAGTGAGAAGATTTGTTGATGTAATACCACTGTACCCAAGATCGATTCTAAATTGTCACAGCAGTGAATTTACCAGTTATTCTGTTACAGAACAGACTTACTTGCATTAAAGTGAAGTTACCATAGTCATCCTTAGTTACACTAATGAGGATCACAAACTGTAAGTCAATTGATTACCTCCTCCTTTAAGCCCTCTTCCTTGCAGAGTCAAGTTTATCTCATGGGTTCCAGATTGTAACAAGCTCCCAATCTGTGCTGAGTCATACAACTAAAGGAGAGAACAGGATAAAATGCCAGTGATCTAATGTTTGAATCAATATAGTAAAATTAAGAAGCAACAACACAGGCAAATTAAATGCTCGTGTGAACTCTGATAATGAGCATTGTATCAAATCTCCTGATGCATAGAATTGCAGCAGCAACTTACATTCACGTAAATTTGAACTGAAATAGAAAGGGCATATTAAGATATATAAACACTCCTGACTAGATATCCCCCAAGGACACCACCATTAATGTTACTGATTTAATTTCACAATTGCAACTAAAATAGCACTACTTGGCAACATTTGAGCATTACTCATTTTTGCATGGAAAGTCAATCCAAATTCCATGGAGAACTGAACCTCAACCAATAATATTTTAAGGTTGCAAAGCTTTGACAGGGGAAGGGAAAGAAACAAAGATCAAGTCCGCAATGAGATGGGGCTCAAAATCCTTTCTTAAATTACCCCAACTTTGGGATTTGAACAGAACCCCGGCTGGCAGCTGAGTCTGCTCAAGAATGCGAAGGAGGGGTTCTTATCATTCAACTAATTTTGGATGCTATGTTACACATTGGAGAAAGCTACAGTCTGATACTTCTTTAAGATAATTAAGAAACCAAGATGAATTGCCAAAATCCTTAGTGGGGGACACCATCATTGTAGGAAAGAGAAATTAGACCAAGAAAATCAAGAATTGGTTTGTAGATGATATCAAGCTTAGGAGCAACATATTGTTATCTTGAAGAAAGAAGGGAACTGAGAAAGCAGGAAAGATGGAATTATCAGTGGTACCTCAGTATTTATTAATATGGGAAGAAAAAGGTGATGCTGGTTATCACATAGTTTTTGACCAGACTGATAAATGCAACAGCCCTACATGAAATATATTTTGGCAATTTCAACCTGAACAGCTTACAATTCAAAACAAATTAGCATGCATTTGAAATATTTTCTGTTGGATTCTGGAATGATTAGGGTGGAGAAATGATCACTTTGATGCAGTTGTGTGCTATTTTGAGTTGAGATTGAGGTATAATACTGGGAGCAAAGTGAAGGGATGTGATCATGCTACAGCTCATCTGGAAGTACTGATGCAGACAAAGTGATAAAAGTTGATACTAGGTAATAAAAATGGAAGAGGTTCCATTTCCCAACATTGACATCCCTCAGCTGAAGTAAACAATTTACAAAAAACTCTGGAATAAAAAGTGAACATTATGCCTTGTCAATTTCTTGTACTTCATTCATTCAAAACTTTTCATTCACATGACTGATACCAGTCAAAAGGTACTATAAACGGGCTCAGTGTATCTTGGCTAGAGTGGGGAAAGGGGAAAATTCAATCATCTGGAATCCTACTTTTGGGGTCAAGCCAATGAGTGACCCCTTTGAAAAGCATGGGCTACTGATATCCTTTGGTTGCATCCCAAGATTCAGCACCTTTTAAAAATAAAGCCATTCAACTACAACAGGCAGTATGCTATGAGTAAACTTGTTATGCTTTTAACAAGAGACCACCACTACTCCCACCATAATTATGGCACATCCTATTCCCCCACCAAAAGAGTGGGCAAAACACCCGCAGAGCATATGCTAATCCAAATAATATATGGGATATCCTGGAACTGAATAAGTATCAAAATGCATGATCCTCATTGTTGTACGTTCACTCCTTCCTATTTTCCCACCTCCGTAGGTCCAGGCAGATCAAAAGTGAACCAGCAGTTCCTCACAAACTCCCGGCAGCCTCTCTGCCACCCACTGCTCAGTAATCCTGGTACTCTGACAAGGAAAAAGCCCTGCTGCTAATTCTGCATTTCAACTTGCTGCAGCAGAGAGCTGAAAGTGACCACCACCTCCATTCTGAAGTCTTAACCACCAGAAATCTACAACAGCTCACCCAGTTCAAGACTATAAACACCCAGGCCTGCACCTTTAAAAGAGACTGTCCACCTTAGAAGATTCAACAGGTTTACCGTGAACCACGAACACCTATCTCACTTTAAGCCACTCACCCTTTTCCTCTCTATTTATCTATTCTTGTGTATGCATGTGTGAGTGAATGTGTGCAGGAATGAGGCTGCGACCATTTCGGGAATTGCATAAAAAGTTATTTTTTGTTTAAACTAAGAGAAAACCTGTCATTTGTCCATTTATTTGACCCTAAATACACTAAGGGGCTAACTCATCATTCTAAACAAAACACTATTGCTGTCAGTTGGGAGGTGAACAGTGGGAACCTCCTACACCCCTTATCACCTCTCCGTAACAGATAGAAAAGCAGTGAAAATGATGCAGTGTAAATTCACTAGGATGTTACCAGGGATGAAGAATTGCAGTTAGGAAAAGAGACCCAGGAAGTTCTTTACTAGAGCTCAGAAGTAAAGAGGTAAGTTAATAGAGGTCTCCAAGATTAATGAAGGTTTGTAAAATGTTTTGTTGGCTAGCAAGATGGTAAAAGATGGCTCAAATTAAAAATCATTCCAAAAGGATTTAAACGAAGGTTGGAACGTCGAATTCACTGCCTCAAACTGTTGTTGAAGCAGCATCTATAAATTATTTTCAAAGGAAATTAAAAGAAAGAAAGGATGGCCTTTCATAACCTCAGGAAGTCCCAAAGCGTTTCACAGCTAATGAAGTACTTTTGAAGTGTAGTTTATATTGTAATGTTGAGGCCAGCTGCAGCTACCAACTGCATTGACAGGTGGCGGACAACCGGAACAACCTCCAGATATGGAAGCTAGATGTGGAATAAGCAGGACTTGTCTTGACAAATAAGCAGGCACAGACTGCAGCAGCAGGTGTTTAGGGTGAGGTGAGGCAGAGAGAGGTGCCTCTACATCATTCAAAACCCCCATACACCTACTTTACAACACCATGCGACATGGCGAGCAAGTCCAACAACAACAAAACCCTTCAACGGTGGATCGGCTGGTGGCTATGAAGGCGGACAAGCGGTTGCAGCAGGGCCTTGTCCTCAATTATACAGGCTCACCTGATCACTGAAACCAGGCAATGCCCTGCCAAGACAGTGGGCTGAATTTTACAGCCCACCCGATGTCAGGGGTTGTGGTGGGGTGCGGCTGGAAAATGCTTCCAGCAGAGGCCTGCCACAGGCCTCGACACCAGGAAGGCCCGGCCCGATATTGCTGGCCGCAGTGAGAGATCTCTCCCTTGAAAGATGGGATAGATATGGGGCCAGATCTCATAGAGAAAGCAGAGGACAGTGGGATCCCTATAGGGACGAATGTTATACGGGCCAAGACTATCGAAGAGCCATGGGGGGATACCAGGATGGCCAGAACAGGGATTAAAGAGATTCCCAGCAAGACAGTGGCACAGTGGTTAGCACCGCAGCCTCACAGCTCCAGCGACCCGGGTTCAATTCTGGGTCCTGCCTGTGTGGAGTTTGCAAGTTCTCTCTGTGTCTGCGTGAGTTTCCTCCGGGTGCTCCGGTTTCCTCCCACAGCCAAAAGACTTGCAGGTTGACAGGTAAATTGACCATTATAAAAATTGCCCCTAGTATAGGTAGGTGGTAGGGGAATATAGGGACAGGTGAGGATGTGGTAGGAATATGGGATTAGTGTAGGATTAGTATAAATGGGTGGTTAATGGTCGGCACAAACTCGGTGGGCCGAAGGGCCTGTTTCAGTGCTGCATCTCTAAATCAAAAAAAAATCAAATCAACCCCAATGGGAGGATCGTCGAGATAATAAACGGTCCAACAGACCCCCTAAGGGATCTGGAAAGAACGATGCCATCAAAAGGAAGGAACAAAAATCAGACAAAATGGTAAAAAAGGAAAACAAAAAACAAAACTCAGGATTCGGAGGATTACCAACCTCAGGATTGAAGGTCTGACACTCAGCCAGGGCCTTGTGAATTCCCCTATGCCTTGGCATCCTTTCCAACCAATGAGCAAGTGGAGGCCCTATGTGATACGGAACCTGAATTTTACAAAAAACCTATTACTGTGTACAGAATCAAAGCCATCCTAGACTTAGGACAGGCACCAAAATTGGCCTGCTCTTTCATTATAAGAAAATCAGACATAAAACATTACCTTAAAATGTCAACCAGGCCTGTGGAAGCATCCACAGACTTGGATGTCGGGCAAAAGACATTCAGACCCAGCTAGATCAAACTGCCTAGAAGGGGGAGTAAAAGACCTTGTTGAACAACTCATTAATAAATACTACCCTTATCTGCACCATCCAAATCAATGGCACAGTAGACATCGAACCTCATCCACTTGATACTGGCTGGAACAAACCCAAAAGAGAATGGCCTATCCAGGAACACAAGGTAAATTGGATCTCCTTAAAACCATTAAATAATTAGAAGAATAAGGTGTCCTAATAAGAATGGAATCTATAACTAATTCACCACTGTTTGGTGTTGTCAAACCAGATGGGAGGTGGAAATTAGTGGTCCATTATACAGCCTTAATCAAGGTGACAGCCCCACATACAGCAGAATTCCACAACCCTTCTCTCCGGAATCAAGAGGGAGAAATATAAATCTTGTATTGATCTAGCAAATGGCTTTTGGTCCCATTCAATCAAAGAGACTGATTGGTCAAAAACAGCTATGAATGAACCTGATGGGTATCAGTATTGCTAGACCAGATTGCCCCAGGAATTTCAAAACAGCCATGTTCTCTTTTCTACTCACGTCATTGATCTTTTAAAAGTCCTACCCAACATCAACTCTCATGTAATCATGTAACGCTCATGAAATATATATAGTTCATGCAACGATCTCCAAGATCACTTGAAAGCCACTGATCGAGTTTTATCCAAACTTACTACTGCTGGTACCTAATCAACATCAAAAAGAGTCAACTAGTTAGGGAACAGGTAGATTTTCTAGGCCTACGAGTAATCGAAAACAGTAGAGAATTAACAATTAACAATTCTATAACAAGAAACTGGCCAATACCCTAGAACTCTTAAAAATCTACAAGCAAGTTTAGGACTCCTGAACTTTGCTAGATCTTTTACGTCAACCTTCCCCGAGCTCTTAGCACCCCTGTATGCCAGATGATTGCTCAAAACTGCAGCAATTATGCCATGAGGTGTAGAAGACAATAGACCTTGAACAAAGGGACTGAAAAGCCCCCTCAATATTCAAACCAGGACGTCACCTAAAATGGAAGTTGCTGCTTCTGGCAATGATAAAAGCATTGTGCCGGTTCAGTTCTATTCTTCATAACTTCTCCAATGTTGAAAGAGGTACATAAAAAAAGAAAGGGTCATGACTATGGTAGTCCAATGCCTCGTTAAGGCAAGGACCCTTCAAGGGGAACACTCCACTACCATCTATACTGAGATACCAGACTTGATATCAGTACTGAGGATGGCCTCTGATGAAATAAGAAACACCCAGAGCCGATATGATGAAAGGATATCACTCCTGAATGATCCTACACTCATTTTTAAATTCCTATCCTCGGACATGGACTTAGAGTATATACCCATTATGGAGGATGATGATACGGAGGAGGGAATCAAATCAAGTCATTTACTGTGATGGGTCATCGACGATGACTGAAAAAGGGACATCCCAACAATCCTCAGCTGGGATGGGGATAGTAGTATGGGTTTTTCAAGATTCCTATTCTTCTCATCCAGAAGAATTACTATCCATACCCCTTGGCCATAAGACAGTACAATACACTGACCAGAAATGTAATTGGACTAGCCACATAAATACTGTGGCTACAAGCACAGGTCAGAGGCTGGGAATTCTGCAGCGATTAACTCAGCTCTTGACTCCCCAAAGCCTTTCCACCATTTAGAAGACACAAGTCAGGCGTGTGGATGAGAACAGCTCTAACAACACTCGAGAAGCTCAACACCATTCAGAACAAAGCAGCCTGTTTGATTGGCATCTCATCCACTGTTAATTGTACATTAATTATGTTTAATTGTATACAGGTGGTGGGCATTATCTGGGGATTCACTTGTGCCCCTATAAATACACACAGACAGAAACTATGGGGGTTGGGTTGGGTTGGGTTGGGTTGGGTTGGGTTGGGAGATGCATGCTTTTAAATGTGCAACTCAGTAAATAAATGCTTGTTAAAGTGTGTAATGATTGGTTCCAGTTCTATCCTTCACCAACTGGCTTTCTGGAATATAACATCCACCACCTTCAACATTCACTCCTTCCACAATCAGCACACAATGGCAGCAATTTGTACCATCTACAAGATGCACTGCAGCAACCCTGCAAGGCTTCTTCGACAGCACCTTCCAAACCCGTGACTTCTACTAGATAGAAGGACAAGGGCAGCAGGTGCATGGGAAGACAACCACCTGCAGGTTCCCCTCCAAGCCACACAGCTTCCAGATTTGGAAATATATTGCTGTTCCTTCATCATCACTGGAACAAAATCCTGGAACTCCCTGCCTAACAGCACTATCGGAGTAGATTCACCACACAGAATGCAGCAGGTCAACAAGGCGGGTCACTGTCACTTTCTCAAGGGCAATTAGGGATGGGCAATAAATGCTGCCCCTGCCAATGATGCTCACATCTAATGAACGAATAAAAAAAAGGCTAGGTGGCTCATCAGAGAAAAACAGTTGCACCAATCTAATGGACTGAGTGTCCTGTTTCTCTGCTGCAATTCTATGATTCTATGTTCCATGACTCATCTAGATATGTAAAATGAATCTACATTTGAATGCTGAAGTGATTCATCTATATCATAACTTACAAAAAAATGCAGTCCTGCAAATTACAAAATCCCATTATAAATATTGTAAATTTATAAATGACAAAATGTCATTGAAATATTATGTTAACCTTTGCAGTAACTACATGAAACACATTTGCTAAGAACAAACCACTATCATCAGAATCTCATGATTAATGTATCCTGTCTGTTCACTTGGAGATCATATAAATTCAGAAGACCTTATTCTTCCATATCTGGAACAGATCATTCATAATTATTTATCGAACCAATGGTCCTCAATTTACCTGCTTATTGTTTTCAGCCTTTCTGGTGTCCTTCACCATGAGCCTGGGTCCCTCACTTTTGTTCCTCATTTTAAAAAATCTGACAGTCATAGAATCATTTACGACACAGAAGAAAGCCATTCAGCCCATTGAGTCCATGCCGGCTCTCCATGAAGCTATGCTGTCAGTCCCATTCCCCAGCTCAATCCCGTAGCCCTGCAATGTCTATTTCTCTCAGGTGGCCATCCAACTTCCTCTTGAAGTCACTGATCGTCTCTGCTTCTACCACCCTTGTGGACAGCGAGTTCCAGGTTATTACAACCCACTGTGTAATAAAGTATTCCCCTTGCATCTTTTGCCCAAAACATTCAATCTGTGTCCTCGTACCATCAGTTAACAAGAACAGGTTTTCCTTGTCTAACTTAATGAAGCTGGTCATAATTTTGCACACTTCTATTAAATCTCCCCTTAATCTCCTTTGTTGCCAGGAGAACAAATCCAGCTTTTTCAGCCCAACCTTGTAACTGAAATCTTCCATCCTTGAAACCATTCTGGTAAATCTCATTTGCACCCTCTCAACGACCCTCACATTCTTCCAGAACTGAGCGCAATACTATAGTTGAGGCCTAACCAGAGCTTTATAAAGGTTCAGCATAGCTCTCCTGCTTTTGTACTCAATGCCTCTATTTATGAAGCCTGAGATCCCATATGCTTTACTAACCACTCTCTCAATATGTCCTGCCACCTTCAAAGATTTATGCACATGCACCCCCAGGTCGCTCTAACTGTGAGGTATAAATAGTTTTTTTGGAGGGGGAGGTGGTAGAACGGTTTGGTTATTGGTCCATGAGAACAGAGAAAACCACTGCTCCTGATTTCAAAAAGCACTAATCCAGATACTGAAGCATTAATCTTCCCTATGATAATTTGGATTGGTGTTTAACTATTTTCCCTGGGAACAAAGTGGAGAAATTTGTTATACATCAGAACAAGAGGTGGCCATACAGTGCCTTAACCCTATTCTGCAAAATATTAACTCATGGCTGATCTGGGTCTCCAATGTAAGGTGCAATTTGTCAACAATGAGAATTTTGATGGGGAGTCCACAGACTGAAGTGAAAAGAAGCAAACTTTAATGTAGGACAGGATGTGGGCAGTAGAGTTTTGATGAGTTGGTGTCCAGGAGGCCACAGAGAAGAGCATTGAAGAAGCTGAGTCTGGAAGTACTGAGGGCGTAGTCCAGGTTTTAGCTGCAGGAGGGCAGTAAGGCAATAGTGGAAGACAATGTTGCTGAAGCAAAAATATGCAGTTGTGATGATGGATAGGATAATGATAGAAAATTTGCTTGGGGTTAAACAGAACACCAAGGTTGCCCACCATCAGGTTCAACCTGAGTGAGCAGCTGAAGAGGGGAATGCAATCCAAAACTAGATTATGGAATTCTTGGCAGCAGCCAAACAGGATGACTAGCCTTGCCAATGTTGAGTTGGAGAAAATTCAGATGGCGAGGTAGAGCTGGGTGCCAGCAGCATATGAAAATTGACCTCATGCCTTCAGATGATGTCAGCAAGGGACGACATATAGCTGAGGATTAGACGGTTTCCATTTAGCAACACCCAAGGTGATTATGCAGGATTAGAACAAATGTGCTGGATACATTGGATCAAGTAAGAATGGAACCAAGTGAAGGCAGTGCACTAAGGTGGACCCTAAAGGACAAATGGTAGAAGAGATTGATCATGTTGAATAATATAGTGAACTAGGACAAGCACAGATAACACAGCGCACTGACACTAAAAAATAAATCTAAATCTCAGACACCCTCTGGTCCATCAAACGACCAGGGAATGTTTTTACTATTGATCTCACTATAAAAATGTACGGTTTTGTGGAAATTTTGATCCCTGCATATTTTTCCAATCTGCGTAGGAAAGAGCTAAGTTTCCCTTTAAGACTTCATAGATAATTGAACAAAGTAAGTCATATTGTGCACCACTACGACATCCAGCATTACCTCTTTCCCATTGTACAGCAACCGCTGTTCAGAAACAGGGAAATCTGTTTCCACGTAGATTAACTCCTTGATATCTTGAACAGTTGCAGAAGGAGCAATCTCATACACTCTTCTCCCAATGTATTCATGTAGAACAGCTACCTTTGGCAACCTTTGAAAAAAAAACACAAAAATACTTCCAACATATGCAGCATACAGAGCAAGGAAAGTTGCTGTTTCTACAATTGACTTTTCAAATTGATTGCATCACAAGTTAAGTTTAGGGACATGAAAACATCAGCCTTATTGAAACACTGGCATTCTTTTCGGCTTTACCAACATGCATGTTTAAAATATCTGGAATCAAATGGAAGCAATTCTTTTTGACAACAGTGAATAGGTAATGCAAGTTTCTAAATAACTAATTTTTTTAAGTAATTAAACACACACAAGTTATTTTTCGTTGCTTCCTTTTCTTGTCTCATCTTCTCGTGTTTTATTTTCGTGCTTTGCACCCAGTTTCTCCTCTTTCTTCATTCCTCATTATATTATTGAATCATAGAATAGCCATCACAAAAGGAAGCCGAATTACAGAATGTCACATTCACTTCAAACTAAGTCGTAAGTCTGGCTGTTCACTTTTTTGAACTAGGTGCCCTTTATCAAGCTGCTGGTTACATGTGCATTAAACTGCACTTACTGAACTCTGAACATGTCAAACCTGTCCAATCACAATATCCCGAAGCCATTCAACATAAGGTAAAAAGCATTTGCAATAATAGCTGAAGCTCTTGTATATAATTCAATATGGCACCAGCAATATAGTACAACAAATATATTCATTTGCAGATTTGGATCTAGTTCAGTCATTTCAACCAGAATCTTTAAACAGTCTGGAGAATAGGCAGACAGCATGCATGCTATCAACCACGTGAAGCTGGCACTTTAAAACATATCAAATTACTTATATCAGTGTTTATTGAATACCATAGACCTTGAAGCCATTTTGCACCCAGTAATGTGCCACTGCAATCATGCAAATAACCACATCCCAAGGATCATCAGACCAAATACAGATGTTCTTTTAATAGATTTGAACAATGCTGACACTTGTCAGCACTTTCATAGTACAAACAGATTTCATAATGGAAACTGAATAACACAAATATTTAACCCATAGCCCATTCAATACAGAAGATTTATCAAACTGGGTAATTTGCCAAGCTGTTCTGGTGCACCATTGCTTCTTGCCGCATATCTTCTGTGGATGCTTGAGCAATAACTGACAATACAATAGTTTTGCTGAGCACAGCTCTCATCTGAAGGGAAACAGAATTCAGATCAGGTGGAATTAAAATTAATGCTGGAATCAACTTGAAAAGCATTGAAAACCTTTGGTATGCATTGACCCTAATCATTAACTTTAGATTTGGAATTGTGTCTTTGCCTGCTGCTAGCTGAAGTGTCACAGCAAATGTGTGTATATAATCAGGGGAGTTTAGCACATCAATTTAACTACTAAGGGCTAAAAAATTGGTTTCCCTCATTTTTCGGGTGTGTGGCTCGCAATTCACTGCCTACCTGCACTAGTTCTGATGGAGATGGGCAGCAGACAAATGTCGTGCTGCCACCTCAGTTATCTGATAGTATTGTGAGATCATGCATCTTCTGCGCTGCTGGCTGCCTGTGTGCTCTGCAGGGGACCAAGGAGTGGACAGCATATGGTGCAGCCAGGCTTCTGCTCTTAAAGACAGTCTGTCCAACTTAAAGGGAAGCTGCACTGAATTATAGGAGGATGCTGCTGAACAGTATTGTTGCAATTGTAAACAGGGAAAACGGAACACAAGTGCAGAGAAAGGCCTTCAGAGTCTTGGATGCGGCATAGGAAACCTAATTAGTGGAGGTGGACAGGAGGAGAGACACCATGGTTCCACTGGATTGGAGGGGGGGTGGCAGGGACTTGGGGTGCCAAGAAGCTCTCAGGAACCACATTCAGAAGAGATTGGGAGCAGGTGGCCAGAGAGGTCAATTTCCAGTGTCTGAACCAAGGACTGGGCAGCAGTGCCACAAGAAGTCTACTGGCCTCACACAGATGGCCAAGTTCAGTGAATGCATCGTCACTTGACATCTGCTACCCACCACCAACCTCTCACACTGCTCAATGCAGCACACCCCCACTCATCCATCAGCACTCCTGGCAATCAGAACTCATGTTTAACATCCAGTTACTTCACCTCACCCTCACACACCTACCAATGCTGCCAGCCTCACATCCACCTTTCGCTACCTCCTCATATCTCCAGCTATGACAATCATCTGGGAGCTGTTACAAGACCAATAACAGCAGCACAAACTGATGATACTTCCCTCACCCCCTTTTGTTCTTTATTATTCATCCCTAGTTGCCCTGAGAAGGTGAAGCTGGCTCTTCATTCTGAGCCACTTCTATTTATTCTTTCATAGGATATGGGTGTCACTTGCAAGGCCAATATTTGTTGCTCATCCCTATTTGCCCTTGAAAACTGAGTGGCTTGCTGGCCCATTACAGACGGCAATTAAGAGTCAACCACATTGCTGTGGGGCTAGAGCCAATGATAGTTTCATACCACCATTACTGAGACTAGCTTGAGTTTATTAATTAATTGAATTTAAATTCCACCAACTGCCATGGTGGAATTTGAACCCGTGGCCCCAAGGCATTAACCTGACCCTCTGGATTACTAGTCCAGTGACATTACCACTATGCCACTGTCTCCTCTTAAGGAGCCCATCTGGTGAAGATGCTCCCATACTGCTGCAAGGTAGGAATTTGCAGGACTTTGACCCAGTGACATAGAAAGAATGTCAATGTGTGCTCAAGTCAGAATGGTATGTGGCTCACAGGTGAGCCTGGAGATGGTGGTGTTCCCACGCACCTGCTGATCTTGTCCTTCCAGTTGATGAAGGTCACAATTTTGGGTGGTGCTGCCAAATAAGTCTTGTCGATTTGCTGCAGGGAATCCTGTAGATAGTACACACTGCAACCACAGTACAGCTTTGTTGAAGTAGTAGATGTTTAGAATAACAGATAAGGTACCCATGAAGTGAACTGTTTTGTCCTGAATAGTGCTGAGCTTTGAGTGTTGCAGCTGTATCCATCTCGGCAAGTGATGAGTGGTATGCTATCACACTCCTGACTTATGCCTCGTAGGTGATGGAGAGACTTTGGGGACCCAGGCGAGCCACTCACTGCAGACTTCTCAACCTCTGACTTGTTCTAGTAGCCAGGGCATTTATGTGCCTGGTCCAGCTCAGTATCTGGTCAATGGTGGTCTCCAGGTTATTGGTAGTGGGGAACTCGGTGATGGTAATGCCACGGATCATCAAGGGAAATAGTTATACTCTCTCTTGTTGAAGATGATCATTGCCTGGCACTTGTGTGATGCAAAGGTTACTTGCCACTTATCAGCCAAAGCCTGGATATTGTCCAGGTCTTGCTGCGTGCGAGCACGGACTGCCTCATTATTTGAAGTATCACAAATGGAGCTTAACACAATGCAATCATCACTTCTGACCTTATGATGGTGGGAAGGTCATTGATAGGCACAATCATCTTCAGCTGCTTCAGATGCTGCCCTGAGCAGCTCCTGCAGGGATGTCCTAGGGCTAAGGTGATTGGCCTCCAACAATCACAACCATTTTCCTTTGTGCTAGGTATGACTCCAACTATTGGGAAAGTTCTCTCCTGACCCCCACTGACTTCAATTTTACTTGGGCTCCTTGGTGCCACACGCCGTCCATGTCAGTAACAATACTCAACTCATCCCTGAAGATCAACATATGTTCACGTTTGGACCAAGGCTGCAATGCAGTGTGAAGCTGAGTGGTCCTGGTGCAGCCTAAATTGAGCCTTGGTGAAAGGTTATTGCTAAGTGCCGCTTGATAGCAGTATTGATGACCTTCTATCACTTTGCTTTTGATTCGGAGTAGGCTGATAGGATAAATCTAATACAGCAATTATCTCCCTGCTTTTCATGGCAGGATGACATACATGGGGAATTTTCCACATTGTCGGGTAGCTACTGAAAAAGCTTAGCTAGGGACATTGTTAGTTCTGGAGCACAGGTCTACAGCACTACAGCTGGGATGCTGTCGAGGCCCATAGTCTTTGCTATAATCAGTGCATTCAGCCATTTCTTGAAATCATGTGGAGTGAATCGAATTGGCTGCAAACTGGCATCTGTGATGGTGGGGACCTCAGGAAGGATGTCAAGAAGGATCACCCACTCAGCACTTCTGGCTGAACATAGTTGCAAACACTTCAGCCTCGTCTTTTGCACACATGCGCCAGGCTCCGTCATTGTTAAGGATTCTCCTCCCATTTATTACTTATTGTCCACCACCATTCATAACATAACATGGTAGGGTTGCAGACTTTTGATCTGAATGCCGGTTATGGGATCGCTTCACTGTCATTGACATGTATGTAGTCTCGTGTTGTAGCCTTACCAGGCTGGCAGCTCATTTTTAGGTGTGCCTGGTGTTGCTCCAAGCATGCACTTCAACACTCCTCATTGTACCAGGCTAACTGCATCATGGTGGAAAAGAGGCAGAGGAGGATGAGGATGAAAGGTGGAAGAAGAGAGGATAGAAGATGGGTACAGAGAGAGTAAGAAAGCGAAGAGGGATGGTTTGAAGGGAGAGGTGGGGGAGTGAAGGTGAAGGAGTTACAAATCAGTGAGGTCAATGGGAGGAGCCTGCAATAGTATATCTGCAAAGCCGCAGTCATAAGGATCATCTTGCCTCTTCTTTGGCTTTCCCAAGTCATGCAATATCTACCAGCTGAGAGGAGTGATCATCTCTCCACAGCTCCATCTCTGTGCCATAAAACCAAAGTCCCTAATACACATCGGCCTATATCTAAAACTTCCCGGAATTTAGAACTCATTGCCACTAAATTGTCAGTCTTAGTGAGAGTCACAAGAATGACTAGATACTGACTGCATCTCTCGCTCCCTGGCACCAGGCTGAGGCTGAACCAGACTATTCACAACTTGGTCGTCATATTTGACCTCAAGATGTGCTTATGATCACATAGCCACACCATCACTAAGATCGCCTATTTCCACCTCCATAACATTGGCTGACTCTGTTCCTGCTCAGCTCATCTGCTGCTGAAACCTCATTCATGCCTTTGTTACTACCAATCTTGACTCTTCCAATGCACTCCTAGTTGTCCTCCCATATTCTATCATGTGTAAACTTGAGATCATCCTAAACTCTGCTGCCTGTGTCCTAAAGCGCATCAAGTTCTGTTCACCCACCACTCCTGTGTTCACTGACCTACATTTTAAAGTTCTCACCCTTGCTTTCAAGTTGCTCCATGGCCTCACCCCCTTCCCATCTCTGTAACCTCCTCCAGCCCCACAAACATCCCAGATATCTGTGCTCATCTAATTCTCACCCCTTGGGCATCCCCAATTTTAATTGCTCCACCATTGGTGGCCACGCCTTCAGCTGCCTCGGCCCTAAGCTCTGGAATACCCTCCTTGCCTTGCTTTCCTCCATTAAAATTCTCCTTAAAACCTACCTCTTTGACCAAGCTTTTGGCCACCGATCCTAATATCGTCTTATGTGGCTCAGTATCAAATTTTGCTTTTTGCCGCCCCTGTATAGCACCTTGGGATGTTTTACTACATTAAGGGGTGCTATATAAATATAAGTTGTTGTTGTGAGAATTGTTAATGCCACACCAGTGCAGTAGAGGGTTTTCTCCTGAAGTTGGGGAAAACAAGCAGGATTATTGGTACACAATGTGTTCAATAGTCATTTCAACAGTTCTAATATCCCTCTCATGCATAATATATATATATATTTATATTTAAAACAAAATAGAGAAAAAATGCAGTTACTCAATGTTTGTGAGTTACCAAACCAGGTTGGCTCCATCAATTTGTGTTCAGACCATCAAGTCTGGGCATGATTAATATGCAGGATTAATTTGAATTTGCCATGCCCCAGGACCTGGACTGCAATGTCAGCCCCGGCCTGGAGAGGGGCAGCTGGCAGATCAGGCTGTTCTGTCGCCCATCTAGACTCAGAGGAGCAAAAGAAAGGAATGAACTGCCATCTGGTGTGACATTCCAGTTAACATTCCCGTCAATTTCATTCAAACTCAACCATCCTTAAACGAGCACCGCCCTCCCGCGCTGCTCAATTTCAGTTTCTGAAACTGATGAGAATTCCCGCTTGAAAGGAGGCTTCTGCATGAGCCATACTGGGTGGCACTGCTTTGTCCCTACCTCACTCCTAACCGGTTCTCCATCTCTTCCCTCTGCTTTGCCGCTAGGAGCCCGGGCGACTCATGGATTCAATGCGCTGCAACTCCGCCTGGAAAAAGCCGGCAGTCTCAGCCATCCAGAGGAACCGTTATGTGCCGCACTTTTCGCTGATCCTACCCCTTTCACAACTCAAACCATTGCCGTCTCCGACCGCACTCTGCTTTCGTTTTCAACTTCTCTGTCTGCTTTCCCGCTTCCAACTCAACTTCCTCAGTTCTTCATTGTTTTAAAAGAAACCTATTTTGGATCTCTTGCGTCCGATCTTCGTGCCCCGCACTACAAGAGAATAAAAAGGAAATCATTAGGAGTCAGGGGTCAGTCACTTCCTGCTACAGTCATAGATACATCTCATCTGAGTGTGTTGCTAATTATACATCGCTCAGATTCAACTTCACCAGGGAAAATATTACTCAGTGCCTGTACTTTGCATGCTGGAAGCTGTAGTCTGAAAAACACTGCGTATCACATCCCGTGGGCCCAATTTCCCACCTTCCACTCGTTCAGTTTGGCAGCTCCCCCCGAATCCTTCTTAATGTGTGATAATTCCAAATTCCACCTCCCAGCGTTTTGTTGTTACATACACTGATTTCTACAAAACGGTGTATAAATTTTGTGGAGTACTGTCTTCGATACTGACAACTGTAAAGACAATGAATGATTTTAAGAGAAATTGGGACTTTTTTCAGGAAAACTGAGAAAGTTCATGGGTGACCTGTAGGATTACCAGCTTTGGTTGGACATATTCCTGGGAGGTGTCATCCCGTGATCTCCTGCCTCTCCCCACACTCGTGCCATTGGTTGCACGACATGCCCAACCTCGTAAGATCATAAGAAATAGCAGCAAGAGTAGGTTATTCAGCCCCTTGAGCCTGCTCCACCATTCAATAAGATCATGACTGATCTGATTGTGGCCTTAGCTCCACTTTCCAGCCTGCCCCCCATAACCTATGACTCCAGCACAGGATTGTCACCTTCCCACACCAGTTGGAGAGTGAATAGATTCTCCACTATCTGATTGCATGATTATTGACTATCAGTCAGCCTTTTCTCCCCGTATCTAATATTTTTATAACTAGGAAACAAACATGTTCAAAAGAAAATTAAAGACACAAATTTTTAATGTCCCGATGATTTTTTTTTCCCTTTGCCTTGCTCACAGTAATGTTCTGGAGTTAAGTCTTTAATTCCTGGATACAGTGGGGAAATCCCAAAGGATTGGCAACCCAAGTGATTTGATTAAAGTCTTCAGAGTTATTAAGGGTCAATTTCTTTTCACTACCTGAACTACCACTGTTTTAAGCTTTTTTCCTCAGGAACTGAAATGGCTTGTGCCCCAAATAAGGTTTTAAACAACATTTTAAAAACAACTAAATATTTCTTAATATTGCAACGGCATTTATTAATTAAATTGTTTTTGTATCTTTTAATACCGTCATTAAAGTTTTTACTTGAAGGTTTCTGCCTCTCCCAAAAGCCAGGTCTAGGAATTGATACCTTTGCCCAGAGTTTTAGCTTAAAGCAGATCCTACAGTAACAGCATGTTCTGTATGCACCATTTCTCAGGATACATCAGTAGGATTTAAGACCACCAAATGAAGAATGTTCTCAGTCTCCAAAAAACCCTATTTAATTGTGTTCCAGAATCACTTGAAGAAAACCTTGAGGAAAAGAATTCCAAAGATTAACGACCCTCAGAGAAGAAATTCCTGCTCATCTCCATCTTAAATGGGAGATCCCTTATTATGAAACTGTGGCCCCAAGTTCGGGATTACCCCAAGAGGGGAGACATCTTTCAACATCTACCCGGTCAAGCCGCCTCAGAATCTTACAAGCTTCAATAAGATCACCTCTCATTCTTCTGAACTCCAATGGCTATTGGCTCAATCTTTACTCATAAGGCAACCCCTTCATTCTAAAGGCCTGCTCAGGTCTGCAAATGAGACCCGACCTGAGCCCAACAGAACCCCATCCGAGCCCGAGCCTGACCTGCCCGAGTTCTTCCATTTTTTCCCGCGCCCGACCTGACCATCAATTAACTTACTTTCGGTTTTTCACTTTGTTCCTTACCTGCACAAGCTCAAAATAACTGTAACAAAACCACCTTTAAAGCCCAAAAAATAAATTAACATTAAAGTCACTTACCTGAGGTGGTGATAGAGCGTGTCCGATCCGGCCCGACCCAACCCGAACCCAACACGTCATCGGGGCCCATCGGGTTCGGGTCGGGAGCAGGCCTTTACTTCATCCTAGGAATCAACCTAATGAACCTTCTCTGAACTGCCTCCAATGCAAATATATTCTTCCTTAAACAAGACGACCAAAACTGTCCTAGGTATGGTCTTACCAACATCCTGTACAGTTGCGGCAAGACCTCCCTACTTTTCTAATCCAACCCCCTTGCAATAAAGGCCAACATTCCATTTGCCTTCCTAATTACTTGCTGTATCTGCATGCTGACTTTTGTGATTCATGTACAAGGACACCCAGATCCCTCTGTACCGCAGCATTCTGAAGTCTCTCTCCATTTAAATAATATTCTGTTTTTCTATTCTTTTCACCAAAGTGGACAACCTCACATTTTCCAACATTATATGCCATCTGCCAAATTTTTGCACATTCACTTAACCTATCTAAATCCCTTTGCAGACACTTTGTGTCCTTCTCCCAACTTGCTTTCCGACTTCTCTTTGCATCGTCAGCAAATTTGTCTACAATATACTCGGTCCCTTCATCCATGTCATTAAAGTAGATTGTAAGTAGTTAAGGCCCCAGCACTGATCCCTGTGGCACCCAACTAGTTACAGTTTGCCAACCTGAAAATGCCGCATTTATCCTGACTCTGTTTCCTGTTAGCTAGTCAATCCACTATCCATACTAATATATTACCCTCCAACATCATGATCTCTAATCTTGCGCAGTAACCTTTTTATGTGGAACCTTATCTAATGCCTTTTGGAAAACCAAATACTGTATTTACTATATCTATGGGTCTTAAGCTAAACATCCAGAAGACAAAGGTCCTCTACCAGCCTGCTCCTACAGCGCAACACTGACCCCCAACTCTCAAGATCCACAGTGAACCATTGGACAATGTGGATCACTTCCCATACCTTGGGAGCCTCATCTCAGCAAGGGCTGACATCGACAATGAAACTCAGCATCACCTCCAATCTGCCAGCACAGCCTTCGGTGGTCTGAGGAAAAGAGTGTTTAATGACAAAGACCTCAAATCAGGCACCACGCTCATGGTCTACAGGGCTGCAGTGTTACCTGCCCTCCTGTATGCGTCGGAAACATGGACACTGCAGACATCTCAAAGCCTTGGAGAGATATCATGAGCGGTGCCTCCACAAGATCCTGCAAATTCATTGGCAGGACAGGTGCTCCAATATCAGTGTCCTCTCTCACGCCAACATCCCCAGTATCAAGACACTGGGCATGGCTAGTCAGTTACGTTGGGTGGGCCACATCTTCCACATGCCTGACACAAGACTCCCAAAACAAGCTTTCTACTCCAAGCTCCATCACAGCAAGAGGCCACCAGGAGGGCAGAGGAAACACTACAAGGATGTCCTTAAAGACTCCCTGAAAAAATGTGACATTTCCACTGATTTGTGGAAATCTCTTGCCCGAGACTGCCCAAAATGGAGAAGAAGCATCCGCGATGGTAGCAGCCAGTTCGAACAAAGTCAACATGCCCAGGCAGTGACTAAGTGCAAAGAGTGTAAGAAGCATTCAGAATTTCAAGCATCCCATTCACTCGCCTCACCAAACACCACCTGCCCCACCTGTGGCAGAGTGTGCAGATCCAGAATTGGACTATTCTGTCACCTAAGGACCCACAACCCTTGAGTGAAGAAAGTCATCCTCGTTCCCGAGGGACTGCCTAAGAAGAAGAAAATTACCCTCCAACACCATGATCTCTTATCTTGCGCAGTAACCTTTTATGTGGAACCTTAACAAATGCCTTTTGGAAATACAAATAATATATCTACTATACCTAATGGTTCCCCACTACCAACCCTGCTTGTTACATCCTCAAAGAAACGTAATACATTTGTCAAATACAATTTCGTTTTTATAAAAACATGTTGACTCTGCTTGTTTGTATTATGCTTTTCTAAATGTCCTGCTACTACTTCCTTAATAATGGATTCCAGCACTTTCCCAATGACAGATGTTAGGCTAACTAGCCTATAGTTTCCTGATTTCTGACTCCCTCCTTTCTTGAATAGAGGTGTTACATTTGTAGTTTTCCAATCCGCTGGGACCTTTCCAGAATCTAGGAAATTTTGGAAGATTACAACTAATGCATCCACTATCTCTGAAGCCACTTCTTTTAAGACCTGAGGATGCAAGCCATTAGGTCCAGGGGACTTGTCAGCCTTTAATCCCATTAGAATAATTAATTGAATGTGAAGCTCCTGAGACATCCTAAGGGTGTGAAAGATACCTCATAATGGGAAATTACTTTTTAGTTAACTTTTGATTTATAAGTACTCTGGAAACTTCAGAAAATGTATTCAGCTGACACAGATACCATACACAGTGTCTTTTCTCAATCTAATTTCATTTCGTAAAAAAAAGTCAGAGAGTCACAGATAATATACAGCACAGGAGGCCATTTGGCCCACGGTGACTGTGCAAGCTCTTTGAAGAAGCTATCCAATTTATCCCTCTCTTCTTCCCTTTTCCCATACTATTGAAAATCTCCTCTGAGACTATTGATTCAATTCCTTTTATTGAAAGTTATTATTGAATCTGCTGCCACCAGTCTTTCAGGCTGTGAGTTCCAGATTATAATAAATCGCTGCATAAAAATAAAATCTACTGATTTGAATTTTGAAAATAAACATAAAGCCTCTAATAATAACCTGAATTTTGTTGACAGAAAGTGTTAACGTTATAATTACTCATACCCATGAAATAAAGATAAAGAAATAGAGACAGACACAGCGCTAGGGGGAGACAGAAAGAGAGAATACTGGCACTGTATTTCCTAATCTTAATTTGAATTATTCTTTATAGTAGAACAAATACACTGATTTTTCAAAGGTGGCAAACCTTTAATTATCTGATTATCACCTGCCGCAATGATATTTAGGAAAGTTAAACATTTGAGCTTTAAGTCATTTAATATGCAAAACCTGACTTAAACCCACCACAAGCGAAACTCTTTCCATTTTAACTGCAGTGAGTTTGGAGGCGTACGAGTAACTGTTGTGGAGAAGCAAGTTCATCCTTATATTAAGTAAATTAGGATCAGTTCCTGAGATTTTGACAGTCATTTGAACTTAACACTGGTCAGTGAGGTTTCGCAGCACTCAGGAAACCCCGCAGCTAAAGGGAGGAATGAGCAACCGGATCTAGCAGGTAATTGCTTTTTATAGCACTGCATGTGAGCCAAGTGCAGCCGGAGTGCTCCTCCCCTGCCCCTCTAGCAAATCTTCTGCAGCAACAGGCCAACACCCACCCTCTCCAAACCTACTCACACTCCCAGTCTCTCCTCCCTCCCAACTCCTGATTTGACCCCCATCCCACCAACTCCGATGTGTCCCCCAGTCTTCAGTCCCTCCTTATTGCCGGGCTGCCCCCCACATTATGGTTGTCAGGGGCCATCCTAAATGATCCCCAGCTAAACTTCTACCACTGGCCTTTCTGCCTGTCAGCTAGCCAGCCTCTCAATCTGGCCAGCTGCTGGGGTGTGGTGGGGGGGAATGGGGTAAAAAACTGATAATGAAAAATGATAATGAAGTCCTGTCCTTAAATTCAGCAGGACCTCCACATTCCCAGCATTTGCCTCTGCAAACACACATCCTTTCTCCTTCCCTGCTTTCTCGTAAATGTAAGGGGCCAGAAATCAATCAGTGATCCTAATCCCACATTGCACTCCCTTCTGCCAGTTCCCCCTCACATTAATGTCAAACGAGAGCAACTCTCCCGTGCTGCAAAACCCCAGAATCCCAACTGCAGTGCTGCCGAAACCCAAGACAATTATTCAGTGCCACTGAAGCCCTGGCCAACCTTGAGTGTGACCAAAGCTCAGGACAATCCCCAGAGCCATCTCGGCATGTTTCATTAGGTAAGCACCCTAAATGTGTGCTTAGTCTAATGGTCACCTGTCACTAGGGAACCTCCCTCTGATCCAGAAGGTGCTTTAGAGTCAGCTGCAGAGGTTCGAAATGGAGGCATCTCTATATTGGGATGCTGAGGTATGCTCCATCATTGACTTTCAGGGCCATAGAGTAGAAAAAAACTTAACAAAAGTGTCCTGTTTTTAGAGGGGAGTAACTAGCGGAGAACCTAAAGATAAGCAAAGGAAAATTGTGTGTATGGAGTTTCATCGCAGCAGGTGATTCAATTAAAGTAGAAGCCAGCCTTGAGTGGTTAAGTCACTAACTTGTTGAAAACAGAGTAATTTTGTATTATGCCTGTGACCCACACAATGTGAAAGGTCCTGAAAGCTTCTTGTGTCCAGGATAACTGCACGAGCATGAACTCTCATCAACTGTTGGCATTCAATGTTTCTGAGATTCAGGAGCAGCTGGCAATACTCTGTCGCATACCAAAGGCTGGAAAGTTCCTGGAAAAAATATTCTAAGAGGTGGTCAGTCCGCATGCAGACAACTTGGTGAGGTTTTTGCTGTTATCTTTGCTCAGTGGGAGGGGAGGATGTTAGAGGTAATGTCAAAGAGCTCAGCCTGGAGAACATAAAAACTAAGAAATAGGAGCAGGAGCAGACCATACGGCCCCTCAAGCTTGCTCCACCATTCAATACAATCATGGCTGATCCTCTACCTCAACTTATAGTGTCAGCTGCGGCTCAGTGGGTAGTACTCTTGCATCGGGGTTGTGGGTTCAAGTCCCATTTGAGGACTAGTGCATTAATATCAAGGCTGACACTCCAGTACAGTACAGAGGTGCCATCTTTTGGATGAGATGTTAAACCGAGGCCCCATCTGCCTGCTCAGGTGAATATAAAAGATCCCATGGCACTATTTTGAAGAGCAGGGGAGTTACACCTGGTGTCCTGGCCAATATTTATCCCCCAATCAACATCACAAAACAGATTATCTGGTCAGCATATTGCATTATTTGTAGAGGTTTATTGAGTGCAATTTGACTGCTGCCTTTCCTACATTGCAACAGTGTCTACTTTAAACAAAAAACTTCATTGGCTGTAAAGGGCAAAGCTCTACAATATATAAATGCAAGACTTTCTTTTTCCTTTAACTCCACTTTGCTGCCCACTCCCCATATCCCTTAATTACCTCAGAGTCAAAAAATCAGTCTATTTCAGCCTTGAATGTACTCAACGATGGAGCAACGACAGCCCACCGGGGTAGACAAATCCAAAGATTCACGACCCATTGAGTGAAAAAATGTCTCTTCATCTCAGTCCTAAATGCTTGGCCCCTTATCCTGAGACTGCCCCTGCATTCGAAATTCCCCAACCAGGGAAACAACCTCTCAGTGCCTACCCTCCCAAGCCCCTTCAAAATCCTGTATGTTTCAATGAGATCACTTCTCATTCTTCTAAACCCCAGAGAGTATAGGCCTCTCATTCCAGAAACCAATCTAGTGAACCTCCGCTGTACCGTCTCCAAGGCATGCATATCCTATTTAGGTATGGATACCAAAACTGCACACAGTGCTCCAGATGTGGTCTCACCAAAGCCAATGCAACTGTGGCAAGACTTCTTTATTCTTGTACTCCAATCCCCTTGCAATAAAGACCAACATCCCATTTGACTTCCTAATTGCTTGCTATACCTGCATGCTAACTTTCTGGATCGTTCCCTCCGCAAAACCCTGGTCCACTCCTCCATTACCCCTAACACCTCATCCCCTTCCCACGGCACCTTCCCCTGCAATCGCAGAAGGTGTAATACCTGCCCATTTACTTCCTCTCTCCTCATTATCCAAGGCCCTAAACACTCCTTTCAGGTGAAGCAGCAATTTATTTGTACTTCTTTCAATTTAGTATACTGTATTCGCTGCTCACAATGTGATCTCCTCTACACTGGGGAGACCAAACGCAGAATGGGTGACCGCTTTGCAGAACACCTCCGTTCAGTCCGAAAGCATGACCCCGAAATTCCGGTTGCTGGCATTTCAACACTCCCCGCTGCTCTCATGCTCACATCTCTGTCCTGGGATTGCTGTGGTGTTCCAGTGAACATCAACGCAAGCTCAAGGAACAGAACCCCATTTACCGATTAGGCATGCTACAGCCTGCCGGACTGAACATTGAGTTCAATAATTTCAGAGCATGACGGGCCCCCCTTTTTATTTTTATTTTATTTTTTACGTGTTTATTTTATTGTTTAGTTTGTTTCTACTGTGCCTACCCACTGTTTTTTTTCATGTTTGTGCTAGGGGCTAGGCTGCTCAGTTTTATGTCCATGAACCCCCTCTCTGCATTAATGCTTTGTCTTTCAGCACACCATTAACATTTCCCGTTTGCCTTTGCTCCATGACCTTCTGGTCAGTTATTCTCTGTGACCCTGTCCTATCAACACCTTCTCTTTTGTTATCTCTTGCCCCACCCCCACTTTACTTGCTTAAAACTTATTACATTTCTAATATCTGACAGTTCTGATGAAGGGTCTCTGACCTAAAACATTAACTCTGCTTCTCTCTCCACAGATGCTGCCAGACCTGCTGAGTATTTCCAGCATTTCTTGTTTGTGCTAACTTTCTGTGTTCCTTGTATGAGTACACCCAAGTTCCTCTGAACATCAACTTATACAATTTTTTTTTAAAATCTGCTTTTCTATTCTTACTACCAAAGTGAATAACCTTGCACATCCCCACATTATAATCCATCTGCCACCTTGTTGCCTACTCACTTAATCTGTCTATAATCTTTTTGCAGCCTCTTTGTGTCCTCCTCACAGCTTACATTCCCACCTAGCTTTGTGTTGTCAGCAAACTTGGATACGTTACTCTCGGTCTTTTTGTCTAAGTCATTAATATAGATTGTAAACAGTTGAGGCTACAGCACTGATCTTGTGGCACTCTGCTAGTTATAGCCTGCCAACTTGAAAATGTTTCATTTATCCCTACTTTTTGCTTCCTGCCCATCCATTCTAATATATTACCCCCCGTATCTTGGGTATTAACCCTTTATGTGGCACCTTATCAAATGCCTTTTGGAAATCCAAGTATACCACATCTACTGTTTCCCCTGTATCTACCCTACTAGTTACATCTTCAAAAGAACTCTAATTTGTCAAACAAAATTTCCCTTTTGTAAAACCATGTTGACTCTCCCTGATCGTATTATGATTTTCTAAATGCATTGTTAAGACTTCCTTTATAATAGATTCCAGCATTTTCCCAACGAATGCTGTCAGGCGAACTAGCCCATAGTTCTGTTTTCTCTCTTTTTCTCTCCCTCCTTGCTTGAATAATGGCATTACATTTGCTAACTTCCAATCCACTAGGACAGTTCGACAATCTAGGGAACTTTGGAAAATAATAACCAGTGCATCCATGATCTCTGTAGCTACCTCTTTTCGAGCCCTAGGATATAGGCTCATGGGGATTTGTCAGCTTTTAGTCCCTTAAGTTTCTCCAATACCATTTCTCTGCTGATAATAAGTTCCTCAATCTTATTAGCCCCTTGGTTACCCTCTATTTCTGGTATGTAATTTGTGTCTTCTACTTTGAAGACAGACACAAATATATTTCTTCAACATCTCTGTCATTTCCTCATTCCCCATGATAATTTCTCCTGTCTCTGCTTCTAAGAGGCCAATGTTTACTTTAGCCACTCTCCTCCATTTTATATACTTATAAAAGTTCTTACAATCTGTTTTTATATTCATGGCGAGTTTACTCTGGTTCTATTTTATCCCTTTTTTATCAACTTTTTGGCTGCCCTTTGTTGATTTTGAAAACACTCCCAATCCTCAGGCTTACTGTTATTTTTTTACAACATTATAAGCTTCTTCTTTTAATCCAACTGCATGGGAAGGCTGTGGCGTAGTGGTGATGTCACTAATCTAGATGCCTAGGCTAACATTCTGGGAGCATGGGTTCAAATCCCACTTCCTAGCAGATGGCAAAGTTTGAATTCAATTCATAAATCTGGAATTAAATGCTAGTCTAATGGTGACTATGAAACCATTGTAGGTTGTTGTAAAAACCCATCTGGTTCATAATGCCCTTTAGGGAAAGAAGTCTGCTGGTCTGGCCTACATGTGACTCTAGACCCACAGCAATGTGGTTGACTCTTAAATGCCTTCAGTGGGGAACTAGGGATGGGCAATAAATGCTAGTCTAGCCAGCAATGCCCATATCCCATGAACAAATTAAAGTTTAGAGATACAGCACTGAAACAGGCCCTTCGGGCCACCGAGTCTGTGCCGACCATCAACCACCCATTTATACTAATCCTATACTAATCCCATATTCCTACCACATCCCCACCTGTCCCTATATTTTCCCTACCACCTACCTATACTAGGGGCAATTTCTAATGGCCAATTTACCTATCAACCTGCAAGTCTTTGGCTTGGAAAAAAACTTTCCTAGTAAGCCATAGATGGATCTTTCTCAGAGTTTTTTTTGAATAGAGTGTAATTTTTGTACCACTATTCACTTAGTTATTCATTCAATGAATCAATAAAAAAGACAATACCAACTGGGACCGGAGTATGGTGCTCTCAAACCTATATGGAATTCAATTGTATTATTATCACTTTTTTCCAGAGGAACTTTTACGATGAGATTATCAATTAAACCTGCCTTGTTGCATACTAGATCTAAAATAGCTTTATCCCTAGCTGGGTCCATAACATAGTGTTCCCGGAACCTGTCACAAAAGCATTCTACAAATTTACCTTCCAGGCTACCTTTGCCGATTTGATTTGTCCATTATATAATGAAGATTAAAGTCCCCCATGATTATAACATTGTCTTTGTTACAAACTTCAATTATTTCTTGCTTAGTGCTCTGTCCAACTGTATAACTGATGTTAGAGAGTGTATAAAATACTCCCACCAGCATTTTCTGACCCTTGCTATTCCTAATGTCCACCTATACTAATTCTACCTCCTGCTCATCTGTGCCAACATCCTTTCACACTACTGTCCTTATGTCATCCTTTACTATCCGAACTACTCCTCCTCCTTTCCATGCTGCCTGTCCTTTCAAAACGTTGTGTACCCTGGAATATTTATTTCCCAGCCTTGGTCACCTTATAACCATAACTCTGTAATGGCAATTAGATCTAACAGTTGGTCCCCTAACAGTAGTTATACCAAGAAATAGGAAATTGGAAATACCAAAGATTGGTATCAGGTTATTGATAATTGGTGGGGGGGGGGGGGGGGGGGGGAGTTTAAGATTAACAATAAAACACTATGATTTGAATCTGTTGAGGAGAAAAGGCTTGTCTTAAAGGGCAGCAAATTGAAATTTTACTTTATTTTATTTTCTGCTCTCTGTGATCAATATTTAAAATTGATCTTTGATCTGTTGATTTTTTCAGTAAAAAAGATTATGAATTTGTCCCAGATCACATCAAATGAGTTACTTGAATATAATTTACACAGCATACCTGGTTGATCTATTATTGCAGTACAAAGTCCAGAAAATGGGCAATAAGATTGCTGGTGCTCCATGCACTGTGCTGGGTGGTACAATAATTGGGATTTTCCCAAGTGATTCCAACTGTAATGAGTTTTTAATCTCAGCTGCAGTGTAAGGGAAAATACTGAATACAAATTCTGAAATTTCCAGCTGGGAGAAAGGAAAAATCAACAAGCAGGTGACCTGGGCTGCAATGGTTGTGCACTCCTAACAACCAAGTCAAGAGTGGTGTTAGCCAAGTGCTCGTCATCTTAGCCAAGGTAGTGCAGAGGAAAAGAGACATTCTTTTGGGCCTCCTTATCTCGAGAGACAATGGATACGCGCCTGGAGGTGGTCAGTGGTTTGTGAAGCAGCGCCTGGAGACATTAACAAATGGCAAATTCAACAAAAATGAAAAGTCTGTTTAAACCTTAACATGTTAAAGAAGTGAAATGTTTATTTTAAAAATTATGTTTTTTTTTAGTCAAATACAACTTGGGTATATATGGTGTTTCTAATATAGAGCTATTTCCCAAGGCACTCTCGTGGGTTTAGGAAAACACTTCCTATTCAATCCCATTGTACAGTGTTCCTCAGTCATGCATAAAATGTAAATACATAATCCTGACCTCAGGATAAAATAATCCTAGCTTTTCTGTTTTTAAAACCAGCACACAAATACAATTATTTGCTGCCAGAAACAGCAGCACAATTTGGAAATCTAGTTGCGCCAGTATAAAAGATATTTTTGTGGTGTTTGGTATTGTCTTTTTTATTGATTTATTGAATGAATAATTAAGTGAACAGTAGTACAAAAATGTGCTGATTATGTTCATTTCATCTGGAGTTCACAGACATTCTAATCAAAGTAAGCAAACAGTCTTGGCTGTCAATTGTGCCAAAAACAGTGTTACATGTGCTGCAAATTCTTGTATTGGCTACATTTTAAATCTCCTACACAAATGAAACATTTCCAAAATCCTCTGCTCTGCCCTCACTAACAGTATTCAAGGTGGTTAAGAGAGTGCAGCAATGTGAAATACAAGGTTAGATCACTGCTTAAAAAGGAACGACAGGAACAGCCAGATGATTCCGAATTTTCAATCAATCATCATTAACTTGAATTAGTAACACAAGTTTCATGCATTTCATCAACTTATATCTGTAACATATATATTGCCTATCAAGTAATCGCAAAGCACTGATTTTTTTTTATTCATTCATGGTATGTGGGCTTTGCTGGCAAGGCCAGCATTTATTGCCCATCCCTAATTGCCCTTAAGAAAGTGGTGGTGAGCTGCCTTCTTGAACCGCTGCAGTCTTTGTGGTGTAGGTACACCCACAGTGCTGTTAGGGGGATAGACGATCAGGTGTGAACGTACAGGATTTTTTACAAAGCCAATAATTGTTGCAGTAGCTTGATTTTACTTAATGTCAAACAACCTCTAATGTGACACCATCCTCACACTCCCAGTATATATCTAACTTCAGGTTTATTTTTGGTGAACTCATTTGTCATTTTTATTCGCATATGTGTTCGTACCTTGAAAGCCAGAACGTTTAGATGAGATTTTAAATCAACCCTCAAAGGCAGATTCCATGGCACTATTCAAAGACGACCAGAATTCTCCTATTGTCCTGGAAAACATTTAACCCTCAGTCAAAATCGCTAAAGGTTATCTGATCATTGATCTCTTTGCTGTTTGTGGGAGCTTTCTGTATGAAAATTAGCTGCTATATTTCCCTACATTACAACAGTGGCCATTCTTCAAAAGTAGTTCATTGGCTGTAAAGCGCTTTGGTCTCCTGAGGTGATGAAAGGTGCTATTTAAATGCAAATACATTCTCTTTTTTCTTTCCTGAAAATAAATACTAAAAAAAAACCCATAGTTGTTATTGCTAAAAGTGACAGCTTGGCTCAGTGCTAGGGCAGCACTCTTGCCTCTAAATCAGTAAACTATGGGGTGACAATGTTGAAAATGCTGGTCCCTTTAATTAACCAGAACTTACTTCAGAGTTAATAGTGAGCAGGTGATGCTCATTGCAGCTTGTATTTAAGGGCTGTTTTTCCCCCCCAGTTAGGGTAGTTACTTCTAGATAGGGAGTTAGTCCAGAAGGGAAGAATGGAAACTGCTATTTGTACTGAACCATGGATTGACAATAAAACAGTTGTGGATCACAGACGGTCTCCTGCTTCCTGATTTTGGCGAATGGGTATCTGCCAACTGATCATGGGGTAATTTTCAACTTTGCTGCTGTTATGACCGACCGCTCCGGTCAAAGCCCCATTCAAAATATACGATTCTGATTGTGGTGGGACCAACGTACTGTTAATTCAATCCCGTCGTTCCACAAATCGGCTAACATATCATTTAAAACTTTCCAAATTAAAGAAAGACCCAGCCAAATTGTACCATCTATTAACCCCCGAATGAGGCTAACCAAACCAAGTATCTTTAAATCAACAAATTAACTCTTTAATTAGAAGAACTAAATTCTTAAACACTATGAAGATATTAACAACATTGAAAATAGAAAAAAATAGAGTCGTTGCAAATTTACAGTCCATTGTTGCTTGAAGTCCTCACCGGATGTTGCTCGAATTCCTCACAGAATGTTGCTTTCCTTCTCCAGTGAATTTCAACAAAAAATGACTTGTAAACACTTTCAACAGAATCAAGCTGACTTTAGAGTTTTTTGAGAGATAAAAGATTGCCACAGTCTAACTTCCCTTTCTTCAATTTAAATTACCAGAGATCTCTGTTCTGGCTTGACTTTTCTTTTTAGAATTTTGAGAGATAATAATAAACAGACTAAAATCCTCTTCCTTCAGTTTAAATGGTTGAGATCTCTTTTTCAGGTATGCTCATCACAGCTGTCTGTCTGTGTCTTCTGTGTGTATGTTCTTTTAGAACAAACTGTCTTCCTAACAGCCAGTTCAAAACTGAATTGTAACAAATGTATCGCATCAGGCTCACTCCCAGTGGGTATATCTATGGTAACGGGAATGCACCCTTTGAATCGCAGTCTCCAATTGGCTGTTTCTAAGGCAACGAGAAAGCACCTTCCTATAACTCCTAGGGGTTGCTGGCTCTTAAAGCAATACTGGTCCCTTGCAAGCCTTAAACGCAAACCGCATATTCCGAAAAAAAACTACAGCACCATGGCACTGTCTAAGCAGTAATATGGCAGAACGGTATTGGCCATTCGTTGTTTAAACTTGCTCTAATTTCACCCACTCAAATCAATGAGACTTCCTAAATATATTTTGTAGCTTGCTTGGAGTTCAGACTTTCATCTCATCAGATTTGAACCTAGATCTCAGAGGAAAAAGACCACCATGAGGCTGGGAATTTCCTTGGAGATGTCCTGCTCCGGAACTGTAACTTCTCCAGATGTGTGATGGAAACACTATTTACACGCATCAACAGGGTTTCTGCTGCATTTGCAGTGAAATTAGAGTGGCGGAATGGGAGGAGGTGTCTGAGGAACTTCCAGCTCTAGAATATCATGTAGTACTTAGATACTTAGCTCATAGGTTTGACTGATCAATTGTGCCAGACTGTAGTGAGCTGAGAATGGGAACTTTCCAATATGAGATTAATTTCATATAGCTGGCATTTCTACAATCTTACTGAATTGACATTTTGTTAGCTCAACTTGAAAAGCCTCAGAAAATGTTGCAATGTTTTTTCAAATGAGTATGAATGGAGTTTATATGATCCTGAAAGGCGGCCCAGGTCTACTTTTTTCTGTGAAACAAAGTTATGTCCACGGCTGCTAAACTATAGATTATGCAACTGTGGTTATTATTTTCACAATCCCAGTGGTAATGGTCATGTGACAATCTCATTATTCTGCAGTTAGTTTAAAAGTCAAGCACAATGGTGTTCCTACAGAAATCAGAACAAAGGCACTACAATTGTTGTTAAATAATTGCGTAGGATGTCTGTGTGTAAGACCAACTTTTGAACACTGGTGCCCTATTGTCTGCATTGGCTAAAATTGATGAAGTGGATGGTGCAATGGGTTAGGATAATAGACATTTGTCTCAGAGAAAGGGGTTCAAATTTAATGCAGACTGATAGAACACTAGTCTCCACTTTGGTGAGTGAAAGAACCAAAAAAAATGATTTTGGGTGGTTTCAACCCTTACCAAGGCATCCTAAGTTTTGCACAGAATATACAACACAGAAACAGGCCATTCGAACTAGCCAGCCCATGTAAACTGTCCATAATTCAGAAGAAGTCAATTGTGCAGACAGGCTTGGGTTTGATATGGAATACAATGAATGTAAGGTGTTCTTCTGTGACTAGAGTTGAGTGGAGCAGAGTGGAGTGAGGGTGAGGACACCTCAATGCTCTTCTTCAAAATAGTGCCATGGGATCTTTTGCATCCACTTGAGAGAACATAAAGGGCCTTGAGCAGCACAGCACTCCACTGGAATATCAGCCTTGATTTTCATATTCAAGTCCTGGAGTAGGACTTGAACCAACAACATTCTAACTCACATGTGAGAGTACTACCAACTGAGCCATGGCTGACACCCACAATAATGATTTCTGGAAACACAGGCACCTGGAGCCCTCCAAAACCTCACCCAAGTGACAACTCTTCATTGATGATCCTGTACAGTGAGCATCAGGAAAATACAATCAACAACCACCCATAGGCCATCAAGGCCAATCTCAAGCCTGTCTGCACTTCATGTCCATTTTTCCCACTTTCAAGCAAGAGGCACTGTACAGTGACAAGGAATGGGGAATCATAGAAATTTTAAGGAACAGAAAGAGGCCACGTAGCCCATTGTGCCTGTGCCGGCCAAAAAACAATCCATCCATTCTAATCCCATCTTCCAGCATTTGGTCCGTAGCCCTGCAGATTACAGCACTTGAGGTGCATATCCAGACTCCTTTTGAATGAGTTGAGGGTTTCTGCCTCAACTACACTTTCAGGCAGACCCTCACTACCCTCTGGGTGAAAAAAATCTTTCCTCATCTCTAATTTTTCTACTAATCACTTCAAATCTATGCCCCCTAGTCACTGACCACTCTGCTAAGGTAAATAGGCCCTTCACCTCCACTCTATCCAGGCCCCTCAAAATTTTGTACATTTCAATCAGATCTCCCCTCAGCCTTCTCTGTTCCAAGGAGAACAACCCCAGCCTATCCAATTTTTCCTTATAGTTGCATTTTTCCAGTCCTCACAACATCCTTGTAAATCTCTTTTGTACCCTCTCGAATGCAATTACAGACTTTCTGTAATGTGGTGACCAGAAAGGCACACAGTACTCAAGTTGTGGCCTAACCAATGAGTTATACAGTTCCAGCATAACCTCCCTGCTCTTATATTCTATACCTCAGCTAATAAAGGAAAGAATTCCATATGCCTTCTTAACCACCTTATCCAGCTGTCCTGCTACCTTCAGGGATCTGTGGACATTCACTCCAAGGTCCCTTACTTCCTCTACACTTCTCAGTATTTTCCCATTAATCGTGTATGCCTTGTTTGACCTCCCCAAATGCATCACCTCACACTTCTCCAAGTTGAATTCCATTTGCCACTTTTCTGCCCATCTGACCAGACCATCAATATCTTCCTGCAGCGTACAGCTATCCTCCTCGCTATCTTCCACACAGCCAATCTTTGCCTCGTCTGCAAACTTCTTGATCATGCCCCCTACATTTACATCCAAATTGTTAATATATACCACAAAAAGCAGGAGACCCAGTACTGAGCCCTGCAGAATGCCACTGGAAACAGCCCTCTAATCGCAAAAACAGCCTTTATTTCCTGTCACTGAGCCAATTTTGTAACCAGTCTGTGGTGTGGGACCTTGTCAAAAGCCTAACTAAAATCCATGTAGACCACATCAACTGCACTACCCTCATCTATCTTCCTTGTTACTTCTTCAAAAAATTTGATCAAGTTGATCAGACAAAATCTTCCCTTAACAAATCCATGCTGACTATCCTTGATTAACCTGTGTCCTTCTAAGTGACAGTTTATCCTGTCTCTCAGAATAGATTCTAATAATTTGCCCTCCACTGAGGTTAGACTGACTGGCCTGTAATTATTCTGTCTATCCTTTGCTCCCTTTTTAAACGGAGGTACAACTTTAGCAGTTCTCCAATCCTCCGACACCACACCCGTATCCAGTGAGGACTAGAAATTGATGGTCAGACCTTCTGAAATTTCCTCTCTTGCGTCTTTTAACAGCCTGGGGTACATTTTATCTGGCCCTGTTGATTTATCAACTTTCAAGGATGCTAATCCCATTAATACCTACTCTCTCCCTCTGTTTATCACATCCAATACTTCACACCCCTCTTCCTTAACTACAATATCTGCATTGTCCCTCTCTTTTCTGAAGACAGCGTAAAGTATTCATTAAGATCAATACCAACATCTTCTGCCCCTATACATAGCTTACCTTTTTGGTCTTTTATGAGCCCTACTCTCTCCTTAGTTATCCTCTTACTCTTAATGTATTGATAAAACATCTTTGGGTTCACCTTGATTTTACTTGCCAATATTCTTTCATGCCCTCTCTTTGATTTCCTAATTTCCTTTTTGATTTCACCCCTCCACTTTCTATACTCCTCTTGGCTTTCTGTAGTATTAATTTCTCGGTGTCGGACATAAGCTTTCCTTTTCTGCCTTATCTTACCCTGTAGGCTTCTTGACATCCATGGGCCTCTAGATTTGGCCGCCTCACCATTTTACTTTGTGGGAACATGTTTACTCGGAAACCCTTGAATCTACCTGTCAGAGGTAGTTTCTTTACGCAGAGAGTAGTAGGGGCGTGGAACGCCCTGCCTGCAACAGTAGTAGACTCGCCAACTTTAAGGGCATTTAAGTGGTCATTGGATAGACATATGGATGAAAATGGAATAGTGTAGGTCAGATGGTCGGCGCAACATCGAGGGCCGAAGGGCCTGTACTGCGCTGTAATGTTCTAATGTTCTAATGTTCTAATGTTCCTCTTTGAATGCCTCCCACTCTTCTGACACTGATTTACCTTCAAGTAGCTGTTTCCAATCCACTTTCGCTAAATCACTCCTCAGGGTAGTAAAACTCCTTGCCCCAATTGAGAACTCTAACTCCTCTTCTATCCTTGTCCTTTTCCATAATTATGTTAAAACTTACTGAGTTATGATCACTCCCACCAAAATGCGCTCCCACTGCCACTCCTTCCACCTACCCATCTTCATTTCCCAAAAAAAGTCTAAAACTGCACCCTCTCTTGTTAGACTTGCTACATACTGGCCAAAAAAGTTCTCCTGAATGCACCTCAAGAATTCTGCTCCCTCAATTCCTTTCACACTAAAACTATCCCTGTTAATATTGGGGTAATTAAAATCCCCTACTATTACTGCCCTATTGTTCTTTTACTTCTCAGAGATTTGCCTACATATCTTCTCTTCTATCTCTCTCTGACTGTTGGGGGGTCTATAGTACCCCCTGGCTGATCTTTCTTCTCCCCGGCCAGTGATGCTAAGGTGAATTGAAGTGCCTCTTTATAATGTCCTGGTTGAGAATCAGCACAGATCAGGAATCAAATTTGAATTATTCTGATCTGTATGATTTATTATTAGTGATGACTTTACCCTCTCAGCTATCAGCAAAGACAGGGCTGTAAACGAACAAACTGGTTTATTTTGTATAAAACACGAGAATGAACAGCATACAGTTCATAATGTGATCCATCAATTTCCTTGTTCTATATTAAATAGTAAATTAGTCAATGAAAGTGGTATTGTCTTCGTGAAAACGTGATTGGCAAACTTTTTGTTCTTTGGAGAGGGAAAAGAGCCATTCAGCATTTTCATCACAATGACAGCATGCACATGTGATGCCATGATACAATTTCCACAAGTCACAGCTCCTCTTCATCACAGAAAAACAAGTCGAGGAGAAAGCATAAAAGGAATGAATTATATTAAATACAGATTTCAAACAAAGAATGATGTACTGATCTGGTTATGTGCTTTAATACACCAGCAAAACTATAACAGCACAGATAAGCTGACTGCAGTTGCGGGACTGTCAATAACGATTACAATGTAAACTGTTGCTGTAAGTAATCAAATAACCAAGAATGAACAAATTTTAACTATGTGACATCCAGTAAAGGTTTGTTTTCAAACAAGGCCTCTTAGTGACCCTTGTTACAAAAAAAACACATCAATTGAATCTTTTCAGTTTTCCCAAATGAACCAATGTCCATATTTGTAAAATACAAGTCCTCAAAAAAAAATTTTAAAAAGTAGAAGCACTTTCATAATAGCTAAATCCATTGAAATTCAGAACAATATACCTTGTAGATATTAGAGGAAAGAAAATGCTCATGGTTGCATAGAGATTCAGTGTACAATTGGTTGACAGTGGTGTGTAGCAATGATGTAATTGCTGAGTAGCCTAGTCCCACAGGAGAACTGCACTATACTGTGCATTAGATCTATCACTTCTGCCTGAAGTCATTGGGGAGCACATAAATTAGTTAGACATGTATGCAGCTAAAGTGCAGTTTTTGCAATGAGCAGCCATTGTGTACACCACAGCTCTGACTGCTAATGTAGCCATGGATTGAGTTTCTGAATCCTCAACAAATCCCGTCAATAACCTCCATCAATAGAACATAGTAATCTCATTGATAATGGGAAGAATGACTATATCACAGTGCACTCAATTACAAAAAATAGTATGATCCAATATCTGTACAGTGCCTCTGAAAATACATAGAACAAAGGAAATAACAATTGAAGAGAATGTTGGTCTTGTATTTTATACCTTTATTTTAGCATGCAAGCCTTTGTACGTAACAATTCTCTCTGGCCCCCTCTCTCTTTCTCTTGCTCATGTTCATATTCCCTTCAGACCAGGCAGTTTAATTTCTTCTGCTAATGGACTGAGTAACGCTGTTGCATAAAATTCCTTTCTTGACTGTTTTAACATAATCAAGTTAACAATCGCATTAACATGTTTCAGGTGTATTTTAGGCAAATCCGTTAGCCAGTACCTGAGAAACTAAAGGAATTAAACATCGAAGGAAACTATGTACCATGAAAGTGCCTTTATGCTTATCAAAAGACTCTGGGCTGCATTTTACAAGTTTGCTGCCGATTCAAAGATGGCAGCGCACAAGCACAGGATTTACTCCGCAGAGCCGCTGCAATATTAAATGTGGGGGCTCATTTACATGGCCAGGGTTGACCGTGCCCCCCCACCACCCCCAATGACTTGCAGGGGGCAGGCAGTCCGTCCCAAGCAACAGCATTCAGCACAACTGCGCGGGCACCGATGCCATTTGGAAAGGGCTTCCAGCCCTTACATTTAATTTAAATTTTTAAAGGAATACACACTTTAGATTAAAATTAAAAAATTAAAGAAATGTTTCTATCCCCTCTCCCAGCCCCCCCCCCCCCTTTATCCATTTAGTTCATTCCTTGCCCTCTATCCCCGCAAAATACTTACCTTGTGTACCTGACCATCCCCCCGCAAGTTCATTAACTTTTACCTTCAACCTTTCCCAACATCCCCTCCACCAGTCAGAATAGCTTTTCCCCACACTCCTCCACATTGAAATATTTACTTGCTCCCCCCTCCCCACCAGTATCCCTTATCAGATCTCCAAAGGGAAATCCGAAGGCGTAGCCATCAATATGGCACCGGGGCGGGAGCGGGTAAGTATTTAATTCATTGATTAGCATTTTTTTGACTATGGTAATGTTGGTCCCATCGCCAAGCGGTGGGGGGGGGGGGGGGGTGTGCGCCACGAGGCCTTGCTGCTGCCGACAATATGGTGGCAGGCTTTCCCAGCATCGAGGCCCATGGCGGGCCTCTCTCGGAGGTATTTTCCGGACCGCTCTGCCACAACCCCCGACATCAGGGGGCCTATAAAATACAGCTCTCTGCTTCCATTGTCTTTTGAGGACGAGAGTTCCAAAGACTCACAACCCTCAATGAAATAATTTCTCCTCATCTCTGTCTTAAATGGACCCTTCCCCAAATGCAGGGAGTTTTGGAAAATTAAAACCAATGCATCAACTATCTCACTGGTCACTTCTTTAACACCTTAGGATGAAGTCCATCAGGACCCTGGGACTTGTCAGCACCGCAGTTCCAACAATTTGCTCAGTACCACTTCCCTGGTGATTGTAATTTTCTTGAGTTCCTCCCTCCCTTCCATTTCCTGATTTGCAGCTAATACTGGGATGTTACTTGTATCCTCTATAGTGAAGACCGATGCAAAAAACCTGTTCAATTCATCTGCCATCTCCTTATTTTCCCTTATTAATTCCCCAGTCTCACTTTCTACAGGACCAACACTCACTTTGTTAACTCTATTTTCAAATAACTACAGAAACTTATTATTTGTTTTTCTACTTCTAGCTAGCTTTCTCTTGTACTTTAATTTTTCCCTCCTTATCAATCCTTAGTCCTTCTTTGCTGTTTTTATAAGTAGTGATACCCCACCCCATCCAGAAAGGGGAAGAGGCTGCCCCTAGTGTTCCCTGAACCAAGGAGTCACTCGGTATATTAACAAAAAAAACCTCCCCTATCCTCGGGTGACCTACTTTGACCAATTGTTAGAAAAGAGCATCTGCTGAGATCAGGCCAATGCTACACTGGGCACCACTGAGGGCCAGGGTTCATGAACTCTCAACTTTGGGAGTTCCTGCCTCAATTACATCAATTCCCCTGTCAGGGCAGCAAGGCCCACTACAAGGACAATTGGGAATGTTGTGGTATATTGGACCATGACCCAAGTTACGGACGAACCAGTGAATGGATGCCAAAATTAAGGTAAGAAAAGCATGCAACAGTAAATGAATAAGTTCACAGAATAGCAGACACATCCAACAATCAATAAATTAGTCGTGCAGCAGACACCCTTGAGTTAAAACCTGCTCCACTCCTTGTTGTTGCTGTTTCCTGTGTCTTGGGCCACAAACAGACTTCCTCCATTTGTACTGCCAGTTTATTTTTCGAGCAGTATGTGCCATTATCATGTTTTTGCTGACTATTAAAGACATTTTATTAAAAAAGGCTCTTTATCAGAAAAGCAGTCTTTTAGTTTGCTAGGGTACATAAATAGTTAAAATTGTATATTTGTGTTGTATAATAAGTGTATGTCCTCCCAAACATTTCCTGCAAGTTAATGATTCCATAATGCATTGGCCATTATGAAGAACCATTGTAAGAAGGAAGGCTCCCAGAGAAAAAGTGGGGGGGGGGGTGCAAGTTAATTGGGATGATGGGAATGGTGGTAGGACTGTATGGAGTATGATTTAGTGGTGAATGAGAGGTCACAGGCATCACAGGTCATAGTGAAATCAAAGGTCAGGAATGGGCCACCGTGGGTCAGTGGTCACAGTTGGATCAAGGGTCATGGGGTTAAGGGTTACAATGTGCAGGATACAAGCTTGAAAAATGCAGGCTAATGATATGGGAACCTGAAAACCGGCAAGTAAGTCCCTGGTGCCCCAATAAAATTGTGTTTCAAAAACTTCAGGATGGAAACAATGTCTGAAAAAAACAGACTTGCATTTATACAGCACCTTTTGCAACTGCAGGATGTCCCAAAGCACTTTACATCCAATTAAGTACTTTTGAAGTGTAGTCACTGCTGTAATGTAGGAAATGCAACAGCCAATTTACTCCACAAACAGAAATGTGATTATGGCCAGATAATCTGTTTTTGTGATGTTAATTCAGAAATAAATATTGGCCAGGACACTAGGGATAACTCCTCTCCTCTTCTTTGAAATAATTCTATAGGATTTTTTTACACCCATCTGAGAGGGCAGTCAGGGCCTTGGTTTAACATCTCATCCAAACAATGACACCTCCGATAGTACAACACTCCCTCAGTACTGTACTGGTGTGCCAGCTTTGTTTTTTGTACTCAAGTCCTGAAATGGGACTTGAATCCACAGCCATTCAATTCAGAGGTAGGAGTACTACCAACTGAGCCATGGCTGACCCTGCAAAGCTTGTGCACAAGTTAAGGATAAATGCAAGGTACTGTTTCTTGCACAGAAGGCATGCAACTATTGGAAGGGGTCGTTAGGATGGGTGGCCCAATCCAGGACACTGGACTCCTTGAAGAAACAACTGGATGTGAGGGAAAGACAGTTGGGTTCATATTCTGGAAGGATGAAATTAAATGGACCAATGGTCCTTCTTCATCTGGAGTTATCTTGTGGAAAATGAATAAGTTTTTGAGAATGGCAAATGGCTCTCCTGTTTTCATGTGAAAATAAAGGTCATGTATAGAAATGCATATCAGCAAGATAATTGTTAAACATTTAGGTTCAGACATTATGGGTTGAATTTTACCAGCCCCTCAACGTCAAGAAGGGCCTGCCGCATATTACCAGCAGTTAGCGAATCTCGGTGCGTCCACACACCACCACCCCCCGCCGCCTGACGGCGGGCCCTTCATCTCCATATGCAGGTTGCCAATAAATATATTCAAAATAACTTAGCTGCCATCCCACGTCGATATTACGGCCTCCGTTAGGCCTTCGCACGCCTTCGGAAATCCGCACAGACGCCATTGCTGGGGGCACGGAGGCTGCCCCCACTCGTCATCGGGGGCGGGCACTCCGACCCCACTATTTAAATGAGTCCCCGAGCGAAATTTCGTGGGGGCTCCTCGGCGGCCGCTGAATGCGGGCACCCAGCTGAGTTCAAAGGGCGCCGCCATGAAGCGCAGCGCCCGAATAAAATTCAGCCCTATATGGGCAATTTTAACCTTTCCACCAGCAGAAACCAGCAGTGGACAGTTAAAATCAACAAGGTAACTTATCTGTCAATGGCCCACCTGGATCCCACTGTCTTCAATTTTAATCTTCTGAACAGGCAAAAAAGGCGTCTAACCTCCTGCAGCCAGCAAGATCCTTCTTTAAAGATATAAATCAGGATCCAATGATGTAATTGAGCCCAGACTGCAATTTTAACTGACTTGAGCAGGGAAGCCATTGTGACTTTACTGCCAAATAAAGACAATGGGAAGAGGATCCAGGTCCCAAATATACACCTTTTGTAAAACAACGACAATTTTAATTAATGTTGTGAAACATCTCAAGACACTTCACAGCAGCATTACCAAACAAAATTTGGCACTAAGCCACATAAGCAGGTATTAAGGTAGATGTCCAAAAGCTTAATTATAATGATAGGTTTGAAGGAACATCTCAAAGGAGGAAAGAGTGGTAGAGAGGCAGAGAGGTCTAGGGAGGGCATTCCAGAGCTTTGGCCTCAGCAGATGAAGGCACAGTCACCAATAGTGGAGTGATTAAAATTCAGGATGCTTAAAAGGCCAGAATTGGAGAGGCACAGATATCTCAGAGGCTTGTAGAACTGGAGGAAGTGACAGAGCGAGGGAGAGGTGAGGCCACGGAGAGATTTGAAAACAAGGATGAGAATTTTAAAATCAAGGTGTTGCCAGACCAGTAGCCAATATAGGTCAGCGAGAACAGAGTGATGGGTGAACAGGACTTAGTGCGAGTTAGGACATGGACAGCAGATTTTTAAATGGCCTCAAGTTTAAGGAGGGTGGAAGATGGGATGCCAGCCAAAGGTGCACTGGAATAGTCAACTCTAGAGGTAACAAAGTCATGGATGAGGGATTCAATCGCAGATGAGCTGAGGCAGGGACAGGGTCGGGCAGCGTTACAAAGAAATAGCTGGTCCTAGTGATAGTCCGGATATTTGGTCGGAAGTTCATTTCAGGGTCAAATACAACACTAAGGTTGCGAACAGCCTAATTCAACCTCAGGGAGTTGCCAGGGGGAGGGATGGAGTCGGTGGCTAGGGAACAGTGTTTGTAGTGAGAGGACCAAAGACAATAGAGATTAAAACTAACATACATGCCTAAATTTTACGAATTCGCACTCCAGATGCAAGGCTTCACCCACTACATGGCCATGTACATGATAGGCATTAGCCTAGCAGTAACTGTTAGTATGGCAACATCTGCCTTTTGTCTCCAGTGCACAACAGTTTAACCAAGACAACAGTTTTATGTTTTCTAGGAACTTCTGTTTCCAATGCATGCATATTATTGATCTGGAATTATGCATACACATTCAAACTGGAAGCTGGAGTAATTGCAAAGACTCCCCTTACTTGTTCAACTGTGCAAGTGTATCTGTGCATGTGAAGTAGACAGATAATTACATACCTGATGCACTTCAGGTTCAACAGAAGTCAAATCAGGAGCTGCCAGCAGAAGTCATGTCAGAGCATCTCCCAGAATTTGAGAGCCAACTGATAAAGGGAAGATAGATGCATTCCCCCAAAATACTACCTATACCTATACATCCTAATCCTCTCTGTCCTTCATCTGACTATCCCCCAGCCTTAATGTGAGTTCAGAATTCAATTTTCATTTCTAATCCTATCTGTGCAAAAAGTACAGTTCATAAATATTATTTTTGTAAGACAATGCTTTCCTGTTGATATGTCTCACTAACATTTACTAATATTTGTTTTTCAGAAAGTTAATATCTCAGGGAAAATGTACCTATAAGAATCCCCTCCATCTCTTCAGTTCTTATTCCCTTTGTAAAATTGACTGGGAACTTTCGATTTACATCTCAACAATTGGCCTTTTTGTTCTGTCCAATCAGGAAAAGGACCACACAAAGCAAAGCATCAATCTATATGTCATACAATCAATTATGACAAAATGTTTTAGAAATCAAAAGCTACTCAAAATTATAACTGTTTAGCCCAAAGTGTGAAGATGGAATAAATCACCTGCTGCTCTTCTTCAAAGTTAGTGACCAACAACACACAGTCATTATTTTCCTTCACCTGATGACCACACAGTGGGTGCTTCTGGCTTCCTTTAATTAGATTTTGAGCTCATGTTTACAAGCAAACAATCTCCAAATCCCCCAGCATTTAAAACAACATCAGGAATTGTAATTCCAGGCTGGCAAATTAGTCCAGGAAGGGGCTTTAATGTTAACCCCTTTCGAGTAGCTCAACACAGGATTTTATATTTGCTGAACACTATATCCTTTGTGTGGACGGCATTACAGTTTTGTATTTGCTACAATTAACAGCAAAGTTCCAAAATCAGTATTTCAACAGCCAGTGATAATAAATAATTTCCCATATTTTAAAGGTGTAATAGAAATAGAGTAATTTGTAAAGTCAGAAGGGGTTTTAGTCTTCAATTGTAGTTTCTTGGTTCGACTTAATAGAAACAATGACAATTTTCAGATTGTTTAGAAAAAGGAAACTGTATCTAAGTTTGTGTCGGTTAAATTATTAAATAAAATCATCTACTTGTCCTTGGTAAATGTTATTTTAATTAATTGGTTTAATAATCTGAGTTTCACACTTGGTCACCGGACAACATTGAACCCTCTCTTCACAATAAGTTGGTGTGCTTTATATATTGCTCATTTTAATTATAACAGGAAGAAAATAAATAATTAGGATTCGAAGAGCGAATGCTAACTTGTCACCTTTATAACCAGCACTTCCTAACTGAATGGTCTAAATTGGTCCACCGTTTATTAGTTACTGTTTACTTCCATGCCTCTATCGTACTGCACCACATCGATGTCATGGCTTTGATCGAGATGACCGCAGTTTGCTGCTGCGCATTAAAGCAGCAAGAACTGTTATCAGAGGGTGAGTGACCACCCCACACCACCTCCACCGCCCCCTCCTGAGGTACTGCGTGGAGAATCCTGAGCAACAATCCAGTTTGTTCAGCATGCTGCTGGAGCCAAGGGGACTGCAGCCCAAGAAAAGGAAACAATGAAGGCTACCTCGCCGGGCTGCTGTCTCTGTGGACTTGCAGGGAGTGCACTGAGGTTGCCACATCCATTTTAAATACTCACTGCTGGTTCATTTGATAAATTGTGCCAGTGAACACTCTCATCGTCTTAAACACAAATATCCATTCTGTAATGCTGCACATTTATTCAATGTGCTGCGTTTAAAGGTAGTACTTACACTATTAGCTGCAGCTTCTCTCTGTGATGTCTGCAAATATCTTCCTTTAACAACGAAGAGGTGCTTCACTGCAGATCGGCACAGCTGAAGATTTGGAAGGAGTAAAAAACGGTGCTGTGACGGTTCTGGGCGACATGACGCGATTTTTAAATGAAATCAGTAGATGTAAGGCTTGCTGAGAGTGCCGCAACCGCGGCTCCAGCCACATCGCGACACGACCAATGCAGCAGCAATAGCTTCCCTGCTCTCACCGATACAGGATACTGCACTGCGCAGGCGTCCAGCTCATTTACAGGATCAATGACCTTTGTGCCTGTTAGTCAAAATTGTCAAAAACATCGCAGAAGTTGCTGGAGAATGAAACCTCTTGTCTCTGATAATTGGGGTCAACTACTGTTACGAACATATGAAAATGACAGACAAGCCCAATTGGTCAGTCAAGCCTGTTCCACACTCATGATGCCTGGTGCCTCATGACTAAAAGCTTCCTACCTGCTTAAATCTAGGTGTGCACGTTTCTTGTTACCTGTGTTGCTCGAATACAATTGCAATTGTTCATTGGTTATTGTACGTTACTATGTTACATTCATAGCTAAAAAAGGGTAAAAATTTCCATTGGTATGTGGTAGATGGGGAATTAGGGAAGGGGATTTGCATGCAGCACATGCAAGGATCAGCTGTTTTTTTCCAGATGAACTGTGCTAGGTTCATTAGAGGCTTCCATTGCTAAAGCTCATATTTCATTAAGGGGGTGATGTAATTAATTTGGTTATTAATTAGAGGGCTTCCCCACCCTGTGTTTTGTGTTCTCTACTCCAGAAATACACATCATCATTGAAAGATTGCTTTATGCATCAGTACTCCTATTTACAACTTCACTTCCTGTCCTGTTCTCACTTCCCTCACTTATAATAATAACACCAATACAGCTGATGTCTTTCTTAACCATTCCCTTACCTCTATTCTCAGCAAAGCATCACTATCTCCTACCCCTGTCATTCCGCCAGTACAACCCCCATCTTCACTCTCTCAAACTTGAAGGTACCTGCTGCACAGATTTAGTCCAAACACCAGATCTGGTTTGACTCACTCCTTTCTGCTGCTGCCTCAGCCCCTCTGCCACTGAAATACTAATAACTTCCTTTGCCACTTCCAGATTTGACTACTACAATTTTTTTTCTTACTGGCCTCCCATCATCCACCCTTTATAAATTCCAGCTTGTCTAAACAGTACTGCTTATATCATTTCATGAACTCTCGCCCTCTCACCCATCACCCTGTCCCCAATGAGTTCTATTGGCTTCCGGTCCTCCACCACTTCAGATTTAAAATCCTCATCTTCATCGTTAAATCCCACCATGGCCTGACCCCACCCGACTGCCAGGACCTCCTCCAACCCTGAGTCTCTCCACCAAAACTGTCTGTTCTTCTAATTCCCACCGCATGTGCACTCACCCTTCCTTTTGCCCCACAACTAACACCAGCTTTAAGCCAATTGGGATCTACATCCTGGTATTCCCTCTTTAAACCTCTCAACTTCCTTTAAAAAAACAACTTGTGTTTATATAGCACTTTTATATAAATGTATATTAATGATTTGAACATAAATGTAGGGGGCACGATCAAGAGGTTTGCAGATGACACCAAGATTGGCCATGTAGTAGATAGTGAGGAGGATAGCTGTAGGTTGCAGGAACATATTCATGCTGCAGCTGTACAGAACTCTGGTGCGGCCACACCTGGAGTATTGCGTGCAGTTCTGGTCACCGCATTATAGGAAGGATGTGGAAGCTTTGGAAAAGGTGCAGAGGAGATTTACTAGGATGTTGCCTGGTATGGAGGGAAGGTCTTACGAGGAAAGGCTGAGGGACTTGAGGTTGTTTTCGTTAAAGAGAAGGAGGAGAAGAGGTGACTTAATAGAGACATATAAGATAATCAGAGGGTTGGACAGGGTGGATAGTGAGAGCCTTTTTCCTCGGATGGTGATGGCAAACACGAGGGGACATAGCTTTAAGTTGAGGGGTGATAGATATAGGACAGATGTCAGAGGTAGTTTCTTTACACAGAGAGTAGTAGGGGCGTGGAACGCCCTGCCAGCAACAGTAGTAGACTCGCCAACTTTAAGGGCATTTAAGTGGTCATTGGATAGACATATGGATGAAAATGAAATAGTGTAGGTCAGATGGTTTCACAGGTCGGCGCAACATCGAGGGCTGAAGGGCCTGTACTGCGCTGTAATGTTCTATGTTCTATATTGATGGTCTGGTCAGATGGGCAGAAAAGTGGCAAATGAAATTCAACTTGGAAAAGAGGTCAAACAAGGCAAAGGAATGCACGATTAACGGGAAAATACTGAGAAGTGCAGTGGAAGTGAGGGACCTTGGAGTGAATGTCCACAGATCCCTGAAGGTAGCAGGACTTGTGGATAAGGTGGTTAAGAAGGCATATGGAATCCTTTCCTTTATTAACCAAAGTATAGGATGCAAGAGAAGGGAGGTTATGCTGGAACTGTATAACTCATTTGTTAGGCCACAACTTGAGTATTGTGTGCAGTTCTGGTCACCTCATTACAGAAAGGATGTAATTTCACTAGAGAGGATACAGAGGAGAATTATGAGGATGTTGTGAGGACTGGAAAAATTCAGCTATGAGGAAAGATTGGATAGGCTGGGGTTGTTCTCCTTGGAACATAGAAGGCTGAGGGGATATCTGATTGAAATGTACAAAATTTTGAGGGGCCTGGATAGAGTGGAGGTGAAGGATCTATTCACCTTAGCAGAGAGGACAGTGACGAGGAGGCATAGATTTAAAGTGGTTGGTAGAAGAATTAGAGGGGAGATGAGGACAAACATTTTCGCCCAGAGGGTGGTGATGGTCTGGAGCTCACTGCCTGAAAGAGTAGTTGAGGCAGAGACCCTCAACTCATTCAAAAGGAGTCTGGATATGCACCTCAAGTGCTGTAAGTGCAGGGCTACGGACCAAATGCTGGAAGGTGGGATTGGAATAAGTGGATTGTTTTTCGGCTGGCACAGACATGATGGGCCAAGTGGCCTCTATCTGTGCCTTAAACTTTCTATGATTCCATGCTTCTATTTTACTGTAGAAAAACATCCAAAAGTGCTTCATAGGGTTGTAATCTGACAAAACTGAATACTGACGCAAAGAGATATTAGGATGGGTGACCAAAAGCTAGCTCAAACGTGGGTTTTTAAGGAGGCGAGGGAGAAAGAAGCGGAGGGGTTTTAGGGATAAGATTTGAGGGAATGGGCCTCAATGGCCGAAGGCACAGCTGCCAATAGTGAGCAAAGGGAAAGGGGATTAACAAGAGGTCAGAACCACAGGATCGGAGAGTTCTGGGGGAATTGTAGTGCAGGAAGAGGTTACATTGATAGAAAAGACTGGCCATATGAGAACTTGCTGAAGGACGTGATTGAAGGAAGACTAGAAGGATGTAGACCAAGAGGGAGAAAGAGAATAATGACGTTAGACAATTTGAAATTGAAAATGGGAGGCTCCTACAAACAACTGAAGAGGAAAGCACAAGACTGTGAGGAATGGAGAAATAAGGAGAGGACCTTAGGCAGATCACTATAACAACATTTGTCCACCATTTCTTCAGTCTACCTACATCCTCTTGAAGTCTATTACTATCTTCCTCATTGTTTACTATGGATATTGAACAAAAGATTCCAATGCTTTGGAAGGTCTGGTGGTCTTCTATTGCATAACCCCCAAAAAAAGGTAAACAAAATGATAATGACATACTTTATGATGCACAGTTATGCTCTCAGGAGTCACCATGCAGGTGGTGGAGAAAAGACAAGAAAACCTTGAAGGCGATGCTAATAATCATGATGCATCAGGGAGGGGAAAAGTTGTCTGAATGATTTTTTCCATAATGCAGTCACATCCCTTAGGATAGGGTCTTCTGATTTGTTCACTGGTCAGGGACAGGGCAGCGTGAATATGAATGAGGTAGGTAAAGGGATCGAGAAGGTAGAAGTGGAGGAATCTCAGCCCTTGCAATTGTCCAACAGGGTTGACGTTATTGCAGCTTGTATGAATGAGAGCAGGGGCTTCAAGGTGGATGAGCGAGCTGACTATGGCACCGTGGTACAGGAAGCCACTTAATTGGGGGAAGTAAATAGGAATGTAGTGGTAGTAGGGGATAGCATAGTCAGTGGGAGAGACACAGTTCTCTGTAGCCGAGGGTGACAGTCCAGAAGGCTGTGTTGCCTATCCAGTGCCAGGGTTCAGGATATCTGTTCAGGGATGGAGAGGAACTTGCAGTGGGAGGGGGAGGATCCAGTTGTCATGGTCCAGCTGGGTACCAACAAAATAGATAGGACTAGGAAAGAAGTTCTGTTTGGGGATTATGAGCAGTTAGAGACTAAATTGAAAAGCAGAACCTCAAAGGTAATAATCCCTGGATTATTAACTGAGCCACGAGCAAATTGGCAAAGGGTAAATAAGATTAGAGAGATGAATGTGTGGCTCAAAGACTGGGGTGGGAGAAATGGATTTTGATTCATGGGGCATTGGCATCAATACTGGGGAAAGTGGGAGCTGTACCGTTGGGACGGTCTTCACCTGTACCTTGCTGCGACCAATTGTAAGATAGTTAGGTTACTAAAAACTTACTAACCAGAGCATTAATTGTTAAAATCTAGCTATTATAAACTAACAACTGACTTATTATCATAAACTAACATTTAGCTTTATTAGAATCCTTCTTTGTAACATGGTAAAGTGGGAAAACTTAGAAAATAGGGCACTATATGGACAGGATGTCAAGATTGAGGGATTCTGGGAGATTATGTCAAGTTTTAAAATGCTTACTTGCAGTAAAACAATGAGATCTTGAAAGCAGACAGTGAAAACATCTTCTGTAAGAACAAGATTTGTCTCGCAATGAGATAAAGGACCATGAAATGTAAAAGCAGTGAAATAAAGTAATCAACACAAAGGTGTATTATTTATGTAAATCCAAAAGGTTAATGGCAGACAAAGAATGACCCTTGGTTGGTTAAGAAAGATATTCTTGAAACACAAAGCCAAAGAGCATTGAGGGAAGGGAGAGTTAATTGGAAAGCAGCCAGGATAAAAGGAGCCTTGACTTTGTCCCAGTATGGCAGAGAACTTTCAAACAATGACAAGAGACAAAAGAGAGAGAGACCAACCAAAAAACTTGAAGACCAAAAGCTGCAAACGGAAGAGTCATGCACTCTGCCATCCAGTCTCTAATACAGGTAGTATCTCTGTTAGACTGTTAATCACTGCCTGAGCTTGTGACTATGTTTTATCTGAAAACTTAATAAACTTGTCCTTACTTTTATCTCAATAAAGTCAATTCACAACAAGCTTTGTGCTGCCAAGTCTGTTCCCACCTTAGAAGGGGGAATAAATCACCCCATCTTATCTTACATTCGGCACCCCAGATGGGACTTGGCGCGTTGTGAATGCTTTTTGAAAGAAGGAAAGGATCTCGAGTTTGTGAATCTGGCCAATATGTGTGTGGGAGGGAAAACCCTTTGGGGAATGTGAAGCTCTTAACAGACCCACCACTGATCAAAGGCACTTATAAAGAGAATAAATAAAATCACTATGTCATCTAAAGATGTGAAACAGATATTTAAGCAGAAATACAAGATAGTTATAGTGTTCATTCAAGACAAGATAGGCCAGCAGAAGTTAAAGATAGAGAAGGCAAAAAACCTTCAGACATACAGCACTCAGAAGATCCAAGAGGCCATTACTCAGAAAGATAAAGAGGTTGACTGACTGAACCAGCGGGTTTGAGATTTGGAGCTGTGCCACAAGTGTATGACCGCTCTGTTACAACAGCAGCATGTCTCTAACCTGAATATGCTTGTGCAGCTGTGATTGACGCTCAGGAAACTAAAAGTTAGTTGAAACAACAGTAGGAGGAGAATGAGTGTTTAAAAAAGGATTTAGAACTGCAGAGAAGATTGGGGGTCAATGTTCAATTGTGTCTACAGTAACCATGGGAGGCACTGTCCCAGCCTCCTACAAGAACGATAGTGGGAATGTAGATTGGGGAGAGCTAGAGTGGGAATATGAGAAGTATTAGATTGAAGACCGAGGGACAACTTAAACAAGAACATTTTAGTGAAATTTAAAGTGCATAAAAGTAAGTTACTGCATCTTTTGTTTGAGTCCATATGAATGTTGGAAGCTTCCACGAACGAATATCCTTATCTGTGTGGCTTGTTCTGTAGAATTAACAATCGTTAACCCCTTGTAGTCTGGTTTTAAAGTTGAAAGCATGAGTCTGTTACTTGTTCTATTTACATGTGTGTATATTTTGGTGGGAACCTTGAGTCATGTTTTAGTTGTGAACTAGTTGAACCTATGGGTTCCTTGGACTTGGAACTAGAAATATAACACAAATTTTTGGTACTTTGATTTCATAACCGATTACAGGAATCAATATTTCTAAATTGTTTGGAATAAAGTGTGAATGTGATTGTTGAGGGTGTTCATTTCAATCTAAGATTGTGCACCCAGAAATGGGATATAAAATCTGAATTACATTTTAAATTAAAGATGCTGGTTTAGTTTAGAGATACAGCACTGAAACAGGCCCTTCGGCCCACCGACTCTGTGCCGACCATCAACCACCCAATTATACTAATCCCACGCTAATTCCATATTCCTACCACATCCCCACCTGTCCCTATATTTCCCTACCACCTACCTATACTAGGGGCAATTTCTAATGGCCAATTTACCTACCAACCTGCAAGTCTTTGGCATGTGGGAGGAAACCGGAGCACCCGGAGGAAACCCACGCAGACACAGGGAGAACTTGCAAACTCCAACAGGCAGCACCCAGAATTGAACCCGGGTCGCTGGAGCTGTGAGGCTGCGGTGCTAACCACTGCGCCACTGGTGTTGTGTTTTTTTTTAGTTAAAAGGTTGGTTTTGCAACTGTGAAATGGCAATGAACAATTTTGTAACAGATAAGCTTCAGCCTTGAAGTTGTCTGGCAGAAATCCAATTTGAAGTTTTAAAAACACTTTGCTTTAATTGGACTAGTGTTTGAAAGACTGCTATTGCTTTTTTTGCAGTTTAAATTAAAGACATATCTTACTGACTGTTTTTAGGTAGCAAATATCAGGAGTTGGAAATTGATTTAAGGGAGAGAACGATAAAAAGGAGATATGGGAAAGATTCTGCCTGTTTAAAGTTTGTTTAAAAGGCTGACATTAAGTCTTTTGTTCTAAGAATGTTAAATGACATTTTCTTTAGTTTTATTCCTTGTCTATAGTTTTGCCTGAAGAAAGACAAGACAATTGTTGTAATTTACCTTTTCTTTTAAAAAAAAGGCACGTGTTATTCTGTTCTGTGTGTAGTTAATAAGCATTGGTCTGAATTAAGTTAACTTATTAAGGTTAACTAACCTGTTAAGTTGGGAAAACTGGAATTTCATTTGAGACCACATTGAACTTCCAAGTTACCATGTCAAGGTATGAGGGACTCTTTAATTCCAGATATAAGGCTCGCTCATATAACATTGGCAGTTTTGAATTTTAAATGTTTATTGCTCTGATGTTGACAGGTCTGGAGGGCATTAGCTATGAGGAGAGGTTGGAAAAACTCGGATTGTTTTCACTGGAACGATGGAGGTGGAGGGGCGACATGATAGAGGTTTACAAAGTTATGAGCGGCATGGACAGAGTGGATAGTCAGAAGCTTTTTCCCAGGGTGGAAGAGTCAGTTACTAGGAGACATAGGTTTAAGGTGCGAGGGGAAAAATTTAGAGGGGATGTGCGAGGCAAGTTTTTGACACAGAGGGTGGTGAGTGCCTGGAGCTTGCTGCCAGGGGAGGTGGTGGAAGCAGATACGATAGCGACGTTTAAGAGACATCTTGACAAATATATGAATAGGAAGGGAATAGAGGGATATGGGCCCTGGAAGTGCAGAAGGTGTTAGTTTCGGCAGGCATCAAGATCGGCGCAGGCTTGGAGGGCCGAATGGCCTGTTCCTGTGCTGTACTGTTCTTTGTTCTTTGTTCTTTGAATTGGAATTTGGAATCATCTTAATTGTATCAAAAACAATACTTGGGTTAGAAACCCCTTACAAATGATATTAAAATTTTTCAAAACAATTGGAGTTTCATTTAAAATGCTGTCTTCCATGATGGAGATGTTTTCCTTTGAAGTTGATAATGTTATAACTGATTTTTGTTGTTTTGAAACCCTATGGATACCAAAAGGAATTGGGAAAAAAACAGCTTAAAATAGAGTTTAGTTCTTTCTCGGTCGGGAACTTTTTTTTAAAAAAAGTTATGTAAAGTGACACATCTGAGAATGTTATGTCCCGCCCCTTGGAAACAAGGATAAAAACTAACCTCACTGCAGATGTTTTTTTTTATTTATTCATTTAATTCACTACATAACTTTTGCATTGCTGAGTGTAAAATTTATATATTGGACGTTATTACATTTTAAGTTTCTAAATTGGTATATATAAAGCCATAATGGATTCTTTGTGACAATGGTTTCCAGAATCACCTGTGTACTGATGCCACAGCAAGAAATCTAGCAGGTTTTTTTTCAAGAATTTAAGAATTTATCAGCAGGTATCAAATGTCACAGCATGGTGATGATTTGGACTAAATGACTTTCAAAGTCTTGGCCTTAGCCCAATCAGGCCATTTCTTACCTTCGACAACAAAATATTTGAGAAGGAGAGATATGGAAGTTACCTTTAGACTGGTTAGAAGCATGTCTGTCTTTAATGTGAAACACCATGCAATACCACCAAGCTTGGGCATAATTATTTCTGAGATTTGAATTGATAAATTAAATTGATATGAGTGCTTATTTCAAGCACTCAAAGGGGAATGTATTTGAATTTTAAGGGGATCATCAAATTTAGAAAAAAACTAAAAGAAACAGTCTAGGTGGTTTCTATAAATATCAAAAAATAAGGTTCTTTTGGGGGGAAATAAATGGAGCATTAATAAAACCTGTAACCCCAGCAACACTGTTATTTGAATTTGGGATAATTTTGAGATGCAAAAACTCCAGCACAATTTAGCATGTTACTTTTAACCAAACCAAAATTTCATCTAAGAAAAAGAACAACAAACAAAATATGGTAATGCTTCAGTTTTTTTTTAAAGATATTATGAGTATTGGACAGTAAAGTTTCTCCAGGGCCCATGAATGAAGTAGAATTATAATACATGGGAATTGGAAGTCGGACCTAGCTGTTGCAAGAGCTAATAAAGGAATTTTGGGGACAAACAATGGTGAAATTGGAATTCAAAGCATTAAATTAATAGGATGTAGAATTTCCAAGTCCAGAATTTTCCAGTGAAAGCCAGGAAAGTGTAGATAATATTGGTAATTTGATTGCCTTCTCTTGGAAATATTTGTATCCTTGCCTAAGAGTTTTTTTTAAAACAGAGCTACATTTAATAGTCTGGCCACTACCAGAGACATCGGGACCATGCAGGGGGAGATAAGCAAAGATCTCAGACAGACACCACACACCCCCTTTTGATCTTTTGATGAGATCACCTGAGAGTCGAGAATGTGTGGCATGATATTGGGATAATGGTGTAAGTGTGTGGATGTCATTTGTTACCTGTGAAGGAACTAACATGGAAAATGCATGGTGAAATGCACTGAAGGGATCTCAGACATGTGCAACTACTTGACAAACAGCATGGCCAGAAATGGTTAATGTGGCCAGTAGAGTGAGACAATATTTTAAATTATCAAGGCATGACACATACTCCATAGAGAAACTGACTTTACAAAAATCAGGATAAATTACACACTGATAATGGTCAGTAGGAGGAAAATTAAAGTTCGGACAACCAGTCGAAGGACTAGGAAAATAATACTTAACAAGAACCATCGACAAGATGGATACAGATGAAGAGAGAGCTAGAGAATCTTTTAAGTCAATGCATTATAGAAGGATTGTGAACACACAACTTGTGCAGGATGTAGCAAACATTATTGTAATGAATATAATATAATGCTTTTTGTGACCAGTGTGATTGGGCCATCCACCACAATTAGGCAAGTTAGATCAAGGAAGGGCAATGGTTGGGTCTTGGTACAGCAGTTAGCACTGCAGTCTGGAATAGAAAGAATGACCACTTCACAGAAACACGTAGTAAAAATGATGCAGAACAATGACTGTACAATGCAGGAAATACAGCGTCTAGGCAACCACCCATATTGGGAGACTGTGGACTGAAATATATGGTCCTGCCGCCAAAATCGGTGGTGGGCGAAAACAATGGTGGGCCACACATTGCAGAGCCACTGCGATATTCAGCACGGTGGCACATTAGCATGCCCGGGTCATGCCACGCCCCCCCCCCACCCCACCAATGACGTGCAGGGGGTGGGCATGATGCTGCCGTGAACAGCATCATCTGACAGGTCAGCAGGCGCTGGCGCCATATTTAAATGGCAGCCAGCCCTGCATTCATTCCAATTCTGTATTTAAACCTCACTGCTGTAGCTGAACACAGAATAATCTTTCCAGAAACTTCTTCAAACCAAGGTCCCTGCAACTTTGACGAGATGGCCGAGGCATGAGTCAGGATGGCCATGGTTCAGCGATGCTTCCCTGCTCAGTCTCCTCCAGGCTGTATGGCAAGGCAGGAGGTACTTTTCCCCAGCAATGATAAGAAGAAGCCCTCCCGCCTGACTAAGCAAGCCTGACTGGAGGTGGCAGAGGAGGTTAGTAGCCATGAGGCAGTCCGCTAGGACTGAGTGCAGTGCCGCAAGAGGGTGCACGATCTCTTGCACTCCGCAAAGGTAAGTGGCACTTTGTTGCATGGCTCTGTTGAACCTGGGTGTCCCCACATAGAGTGGCACTGCCATACCAAAGACAGGGAGGTCGGGCAGGGAGGAATGATGCTATATGAATGGCTGCATGTATGAAAGAACTCACAGAACTCACCCCTGTTTGCTGCTTCGAGCATGACACCTACATGACAGGCTCAGTCAGTAGTGCTCACCGAGTTTCCCCCACCTTTGGGTCCAGCACTCCTGTTGTGACATGTGTCATGTTGCTGCTTGGCAATGCTCAATATCTGCCTCCTTGCTCCTCCAGGTTACGAGGGCCCATAATGCGTGTGAGGCAACCAGGACTGGTGGAGGGGTTCCAGACCTAGGTCCGCTTACACAGCTGAGGAGGAGGCCCTGGAACTAGCAGCAATCCATGTAGAACGTGCCATTGTGGAAGTGGAGACCAGGGTCCTGGGTGAACAGACAGCTATTTGATATACACAATGACTACTTAGAAAATCTTATTGTTTGAGACAATACTGTCATAATCATTACATGTGCACCATAAAGACTGACACTGTGCTCTTCACATTGTACCTTGCAGGTCGATGCTCCAGATCCAACCTGCAGGCCCTGGAGTCCTCACGCACCTCTGAGGAAGAGACAACCTCAGAGGACGCAGCATCCTATTACACTCCCGCACCTTCCACCAGTGCAGACCCACTCACCTCGGTGGAAATCCGATCGGCCTTAGTGTCTGGGTTTCAAGCTGGTGAGAGCACTGCACACGCGCCTGAGCTGTGGTGGGAGTTTGCTGTGTGCATATAGCTGCTGTGATTCCAACATTACAACAGTGCTTCATTAATTATAAAGTGCTTTGAGATGTCCGGTGGTCGTGAAAGATGCTGTATAAATTCAAGTCCTTTTGTTAGTTGGAGGAAATTTCTGCTCACTTAGTACTGGATGTCAGATAAGCAGCCCAATAATTTAGCAACAGTGGAGGAGTCAAGAGAGGTGATGGTGAGGTAGAGCTGGGTGTTGTCAGCATACATGTGAAAACTAATGCTGTGCTTTCAGATGATGTCTCTGAGGGGCAGTATGTAGATAAGAAATAGGAAAGGGCCAGAGGTAACAGTGCAAGAGAAGGGAAAGAAGCCATTGTAAGTACTGGCTATGATTAGATAGATAAGAATGGAACCAGGCGAGTGCAATCCCACCCAGCTGGATGGCAGTGGAGAGCGGTGTTGGAGGAGGATGGTGTGGTCAACTGTGTCAAAGGATAGAGGCAGGTTGAGAAGGATGAGGGAGGATCACTTACCTTTGTCACAGTCACATAGGATGTCATTTATGATTTTGGTGGGAGCCATTGCGGTACTTGGCAGGGGAGAAACCTGATTGGAGGGATTCAAACATGGAGTTCCAGGAAAGATGGGAATGGATTTGGGAGGGGACAACACATTCAAGAACTTTGGAAAGGAACAGAAGCATTGTGATTGGGTGGTAGTTTGCAAGGATAGTGGGGGTCAAGGGTTGGTTTTTTGAGGATGGTATGATGATGGCCGATTTAAAGGGGAGAGAAACTATACCTGAAAAGAGAGAATCATTAACAGTATCGGCTAACATGGAGACCAGGAGGGGAAGTTGGGTGATCAGCAGTCATAGAGTCATAGAGTCATTTACAGCATAGAAGGAGGCCATTTGGTCTATTGGGTTCATGCCAGTTCTCCACGGAACAATCCAATCATTCCCACTCTCCTGCTGATCCCTGTAGCCCTGCAAGTTTATTTCCTTCAAGTGCCCATTCAATTTTCGTTTGAAATTACTCATTGTCTCCACTTCTATCACTCTTGTGGGCAGCGAGTTCCAGGTCATTACCACTCACTGTGTAAAAAAGTTCTTCCTAGCATTCCCCTGCATCTTTTGCCCAAAATCTTCATTCTATGTCCCCTAGTCCTTGTACCATCAGTTAACGGGAACAGTTTTTCCTTGTCTAACTTAGCTAAACCTGTCATAATCTTGTACACCTCCATCAAATCTCCCCTCAATCTCCTTTGATCCAGGGAGAACAACTTCAGCTTTTCCAACCTAACCTTGTGACCAAGGATAGGCACCAACATGTTGCCCCACAGATAAGTGACAAAATTATTGACTCAGCTACAGACATGGAGGCAATTAATCTGTATATAAAGTGTAGCCAACCTAATGCCATCAAAACGCAGTCCAATTTAAAATGCATTTCTCCCTATTTAGTGAGATACTTAGCATTGTTTTAGCTTGCACAAGGAGTCAATGTCTGCCCGCACACTTGATGTAGCGATGCGGAGAATCCGGATAGATGTCCATCTGTCAGGAGTGATCTTGACCTCTTTCTCTCCCCGCCTCTCTCTCTCTCTGTCAATCCCTGTCCCCACTCTGTGTCCATCCCTCTCCCCCTCTATCTCTCTCTCCCCTTTCCCCCTCTCTCTCTCCCTTCCTCTCTCTTCCCCCTCTCACTACCACCCTCTCTCTCTACCCCCTCTCTCCCCCCTTTCCCCACTATCGCTATCCCCTCTCTCCCCCTCTCTCTACCCCCTCCCTCTCCCCCCCCGCACCCTCTCTCTACCGCCTCTCTCCTCTCTCTCTCTCTCTCTCTCTCTCTCTCTCTAACCATAACTGAGAGCGGGAACAGCAGTTTCTGAACTCTTGACAGCTTTGGGGTTTGCCGGCGAGCTTTTTAAAAAAATCGGAGCCTGCCAGAAAACCCTGAATCTGTCCAAAGTTCAGAAACTGTTATTCCCGCTCCCAGAACCTGTCAGCTGTGAAACTGACACTTGTCATTTTTATTTAAAAGCCGGTCTGAAGAAGCCAATGGGAAATTTCTCAACCCTGAAATTACCAGTCACAGACCTCAAAATTTTTACCATGTAGGTTGGTGTAACTACAATCCCCCATCCCTGGAACCATTCTGGTAAATCTCCTCTGCACCCTCTCAAGGACCCTTACATCCTTCCTACAGTGTGGTGACTAGAACTGGATGCAATACTCTAGTTGGGGCCTAATCAGAGTTTATAAAGGTTCAGCTTAACTTCCCTGCTTTTGTACTCAATGCCTCTATTTATGAAGCCCCAGATCCCATATGCTTTTTTTTATTCATTCATGGGTGTGGGCATCACTGGTCAGGCCAACATTTATTGCCCATCCTTAATTGCCCTTGAGAAGGTGGTGGTGAGCTGCCTTCTTGAACCGCTGCAGTCCATGTGAGGTAGGTATACCCACAGTGCTGTTAGGAAGGGAGTTCCAGGATTTTGACCCAGCGACAGTGAAGGAACGGCGATATAGTTCCAAGTCAGGATGGTGTGTGACTTGGAGGGGAACTTGCAGCTGGTGGTGTTCCCATGCATTTGCTGCCCTTGTCCTTCTAGTTGGTAGAGGTCGCGGGTTTGGAAGGTGCTGTCTAAGGAGCCTTGGTGCATTGCTGCAGTGCGTCTTGTAGATGGTACACACTGCTGCCACTGTACGTCGGTGGCGGACGGAGTGAATGTTTGTGGATGGGGTGCCAATCAAGCGGGCTGCTTTGTCCTGGATAGTGTCGAGTTTCTTGAGTGTTGTTGGAGCTGCACCCATCCAGGCAAGTAGAGAGTATTCCATCACACTCCTGACTTGTGTCTTGTAGATGGTGGACAGGCTTTGGGGAATCAGGAGGTGAGTTACTCACCGCAGGATTCCCAACCTCTGACCTGCTCTTGAAACCACGGTATTTATATGGCTACTCCAGTTCAGTTTCTGGTCAATGGTAGCCCCTAAGATGTTGATAGTGGGGGATTCAGTGATGGTAATGCCATTGAATGTCAAGGGGAGATGGTTAGATTCTGTCTTGTTGGAGATGGTCATTGCTGGCACGTGTGTGGCACGAATGTTACTTGCCACTTATCAGCCCAAGCCTGGATATAGTCCAAGTCTTGCTGCATTTCTACACGGACTGCTTCAGTATCTGAGGAGTTGCGAATGGTGCTGAACATTGTGCAATCATCAGCAAACATCCCCACTTCTGACTTTATGATTGAAGGAAGGTCATTGAAGAAGCAGCTGAAGATGGTTGGGCCTAGGACATTACCCTGAGGACCTCCTGCAGTGATGTCCTGGAGCTGAGATGATTGACCTCCAACAACCACAACCATCTTCCTTTGCACTGGGTATGACTCCAACCAGCGGAGAGTTTTCCCCCTGATTTCCATTGACTTCAGTTTTGCTAGGGCTCCTTGATGCCATACTCGGTCAAATGCTGCCTTGATGTCAAGGGCAGTCTCACCTCACCTCTTGAGTTCAGCTCTTTTGTCCATGTTTGAACCAAGGCTGTAATGAGGTCAGGAGTTGAGTGGCCCTGGCAGAACCCAAAGCTTTGCTAACCACTCTTTCAATATTGATCTGCCACCTGCAAAGTTTGATGCATATGCACCCCCAGATCCCTCTGTTTCTGCACACTCTTTAGAATTGTGCCATTATGTCTATATTGCCTCACCTATTCCTTCTGCCAAAAAGCATCACTTCACACCTGTCAGTATTAAATTCCATCTACTACCTGTCTGTCCATTCCGTTAGCCTGTCTATGTGCTGTTGCAGGTGGTTCATATCAGCTTCACTGTTTGCCACTCCTCCAAGTTTGGTATCATTAGCAAATTTTGAAATTCTACTCTATTTCAAGATCCAAGTCATTTATATATAACAAAAAAGCAGTGGTCCTAGCACTGGCCCTTGGGGAACACCACTGTCTGCCATTCTCCAGTTTGAAAAACAACCACTTACCACAACTCACTGGGCTGAATTTTACCAGCCCTCTGACATAAGGGTTCATGACGGGGGTGCCCGTGAAATACTTCCAGAAGAGGCCTGCTACGACCCCCAATGCCGGGAAGGTCCCACCCCATTTTACCAGTGGCGACGGGACCTTGGAGTGGCCTCCCTGCTGCTCAGCGGCAGAACCCAATTGCCAAATGTAAAGCGCTACTTGCCTTGCCGGATTATGCATCCTGCTGCCTGTTGCTCCACTGTTCCGCATTTTTCACAGTACGGGCGGGTGTCACATGCCTTCCCATTTACAAATGAGAAAAGTCAACAGGACAGCAGTAGGAGAGATCGCACACAGTGCAAGTAAGTCTGGATATACCAAGGTCTCAACTCTGCATACCTGAAGGGAGGGGGGGATGGTATTACTTGGGTTTTCAACTCTGCATACTTGAATGGAGGTGGGGGGGATGGGGATATCAGCGTCTCATCTCTGCAGACGTGTAGGGAGGTAGGAGAGGGGATGGTACTTCTGGGGCACAGCTCTGCAGACATGTAGGGAGCCACTGTGTACCCGCCCTCCGTAAAGCTTGTCTGCTCTGTACCATTGATTGCCTCTGTCAGTGAAGGAGCAATGGCACTCCAGCCACCCTGTATGTGGGGAGAGTGCCAGAGACAGTAGGCGTGCAAAGGTTATATGTCTGGTGGGCCAATTGATATGTCTGGTGGGCCAATTGATACAGCTTCTACAATCTTTATATGGTCAGGCTGTGCCACTCTTAGTGGGAGCTAAGACAGGGAATGCCATGCCACGCCATACAGTTGCTGCATGAAAGCACCTCATGTACCAGTCAACATCAATCTCTGCTCTGTTCAGTACCTTCAGAGAAGTGAAGGAACTGAGTTTAATAGCAACTTTGTGATAGAGATGTTTCACCCTATATGCATTTTTCCTCTTGTCGCGAGGGTCCATACACACCGCAGGCAAAACCAACAGGCAATTGCAGCTCACATAGAGGCCCCTGGTGGTGAGCAGCAGCAGCCCCAAGGAGAGCTCGCCACTACAGATCGCTGTGCATCTACAGGTCCCGCATGTTATACCTGCAGATGTCAGAGCGGCACTGTCAGAGGTGACTGCGGATGTCAAGAGAGGCGGTGACACATCTCTGTGCCCTGCTCAACGATGACCTGCAGCGCATGGGCTTCAGTGGACATCCTATGCCTGTGGCCATCAAAGGGACAGTGACTCTTTATTGTTACACCTCTGTATCATTTCAGGGGTCCACTGGAGAACTTTGGGAGTCACACAGTCAGCAGTGCACCACTGCATCAGGGAGGTCACCGATGCCCTGGACTGGACGGCAGGTGACAATGTCTGCTTCACAACGACCCTGAGAGCCAGGCCCAGACGACTATCAGTTTCGGCTCCATCGCGGGTTTCCCACAAGTGCAGGGGGTCGGATTTCACCCATCTGGCCATCAAGGCTCCCACTGGGCAACCAGCTGCAAACGTAAACTGTAAGGGCTTCCACTCAATCAACAGCTGGTATGTGATCACCAGAAGCGCTTCATGCAAATCTGTGCCTGCTTTCTAGGCAGCTGCCATGACACCTTCATCCTGCGTCAGTCCCAGGTGCCGTTGCTGTTCACTGAACTGGCTCAGATCGAGCGTGGCTTCTTGGAGACAAGGGCTACCCCTTGCAGACATGGCTCCTGACACCAGTGAGACACCTCACTGCTGCTGCAAAGGAGAGGTACAACGCCAGCCACGGAGCTACAAGAGCCACCATGAGCAGGCGATTGGCATGCTGAAAATAGGCTTCCGCTGCCTGAATAGATCAGGTGGTGCCCTGCATTCCGAGCCTGAAAGGGTAGCTCGCATCATTGCTCTTTGCTGTGCTCTGCACAACTACACACTCAATATGGGGGAGGCTTTGCAGGATGAGGAGTGACATGAGCAGGAATCCTCCTCGGACAATGAGGAAACTAAGGACTTACAGCAGGAAAGGCACATGGGAGGACAGAGCATCCAGGTGCCACATGCAGGGCGAGCAGCAAGCAAGGGATGCACAGCAGCACCTCATTGATGAAAGGTTCTCCACTCCATAGGAACCACCATGGGTTCTGCAAGCCACACAGCACCCTCATTCACCTGTTGTGCAGCAGTCCGCGTCTGCAACATCTTTGCAACCACCATTACTGGCAGCAGCATACTGAGCTAGTGTCCATGTTACTGCATCTGTGGAGATGCACATAAGTAATACTGGCATGGCAATGATGTTATTCCATACATTGGCAGTTTTGAAAGGCCAATGATGTATTGGGAGGAGACATGATCGGTACATGCTGGCACACTTCATTCACACAGTAAAAGCAACACACATGTTAGTGAAGAAGATTTTGATTTCGACCTTTTTACATTGTTGTATCACCTGTGCAGACCCATTTGTGTCATGGTGGTTTTTGGAAACGTTTGCAGATGCTCCTTCACGGTGCCACTTCTGTGCTAGCAGCCTGACTGGAGGAAGGCTGATGATCAGAATACCCTTTGGCTGTGGATGACTTTGGCAGTTGTCCTCTGTGCACAAGAGGTCTGGAGGGCCCCAGCTGGCTGGGGGAATCCTGCATCAGTGCAGAATTCTCCTCAGACTTCGTGGCTGCTGGAGCTTGACTCACCGGCGGCCACAATGGATGCATCATGAGGGTGGACACCAGATATGGCACGCAGGCTCACCTCCTCCAGCTCAAGGTTCATTTGAACCTCTCTGCTGTCCCGGGAAGGACCAGGGGCAGGGACAGTGTCTATGCCTCTGGTCCCTCTCACACCATGCTACTGATTTTTGGATCTGATAGCCTCGGCGAGGGATTGCACGTCAGCGTATATTAATAGAATGTGACTCACCAGGAAGGCCACCACCGTCTCCATGTATGACACCATGTGCTCAAATGCCTGGGACACAGCAGCTGTTATGGCCTGGATGGACTCCCCCATCATCCGCTCAAGGCTGCGCACGGCCTGTGACATCTCCACCAGATGTTGCCACGACTTCTGCTGCAGCTCCAGCAATCCCCATGCTGTTGACAACAGAGGATCATCAGCAGCCTGGGCTCAGCATGGGCCTGGCCACTGACAGCCCTCCGACTGTCAGGGGCCTCAGCTGTCTCAGCCTCGGTCAGCTGTTCGGGCGCGTGTGCAGTGCTCTCACCAGCTTGTGAACATGACTGTAAGCCCAACTGGATTCCACTGAGGTGACTGTATCTGCGCTGGTGGAAGGTCAAGGCGTGTCATGGGACGCTGCGTTCTCTGAGGATGTCTCTTCCTCTGAGGTGCAGGAGGTGTCCTGGGCTGCCATTGCCGACTCAGAGCATTGACCTGCAAGATACAATGAGAAGAGCACACTGTCAAGTTATGGTGAGCATGTAATGATCATGACAGCATTGTCTCAAACATCATGATTTTCATAGTGATCTTTGTGTATATCAAATGGATACATGTTCACCCGGGACGCCGAGCTCAACATCACCAACTGCGCGGTCCACATGTGTTGCAGCGAGTTCGAGGGCCTTCTCCTCAGCCTGTGTCAGTGTCTGCACATCTGGCACTCCTCCAACAGTCTGACTCACCTCACAAGCATTGTGGGTCCTCTTTGCCTGGAGGAGCATGGAGGCAGTGATAAAGGATGGTTAGGCAACAACCCGACACATGTCACAAGTGACTTGCTGGGCCCAAAGGTGGGGGATGTTCGGTCTACACTACTGAGTGAGCCACTCATGTTCTGAGCCATGTTCTGAGCAGCAGACAAGGGTGAGTTCTGTCATACGTTCATCCATCCATGTCACATTATTCATCCCTGCCCAACCTCTCTGTCTTTGGCATGGCGCCCCTCTGCCATTTTCATTTTTGGTCTGGTCCTTTAAATGCAAAGGTTATTCCACAGTGTAACTGCTCTAACATCTGGCTGCAAGGTGTTTTTTGCACATGTTAGAAAACTAATGCAGGAGTCATGAGGAAATCTTTGCTGATGTCCTGGTTTTTCATCTATGACAGATCGACACAGATATACATGTTCATCTGCACTTTGCTTCTGCAGCAGTTGATCAGAATTATTTATGTAATATTTCTGGTTTTCAATGCAGCTAGAATATAAACATATTGTCCTGGTTCTTTAAGAAGTACTTTTAATTCAGTTACATGTGTTTTCACATAACAGTTAGCAACAAAATGAATACAGATTTCAAATGCATATTAGTCTGCAGCTTTTCACATTCAGGAAATTAAAAGCCCTAGAATGTAGATATTCTTAAATGATGCTTTTATTTCTGAGAGTGTGTTTGTCTTTTATGATACATTTCAGTTTTACATTCTGGTATGTGAAAAATTAAGATTATTCACCCAGGTGGAGCATGCCTACAAGAAGGAATGTTACACTTGAGTGGAAGAAGCGGAGGAAGCAGATCTCAACTGCACAGGACACTGGGACAAAGCAGAATAAGTATGTGGCAGCAAAGCAGAAAGTGCTGGAGAAACTCAGCAGGTCTGGCAGCATCTGTGGAAAGAGAGGTTAACTTTCAGCTCTCTCCAGAGATGATGCCAGACCTGCTAAGTTTCTCCAGCACTGTCTGCTTTTCTGCCAGATTGCCAGCATCCACAGTCTTCTAATCTGAAGTAAGTATTTATTTGTCAGCTGTCAGGAAGCCGGTGCTGGGGCATTTTAAATAGGGCCCCAGCACCTGCTCCTTAGCTGAGACAACGTCAACCGTGGCGCCAGATGTCCCACCCCCACCACGTAATTTTGGGGGTTGGTGCGTCGGCATGAATTTATTGACAGGCTGCACTGAATATCACAGCGTCTCTGCGACGGGTGGTCCTCATGGGTGGACCGCCATCTTCAAAGCACACCGCCGCGATTGGTGGCATGCTCGTAAAATTCAGCCCACTGTTTTCTGCCCTTAAGCCATTTTTTTAATCCAGTTGGTCACTGGCCCTCCTTTGCCATGAGCCTCAATTTTGTTGACTCGACTTTTATGCCATACCTAATCAAATGCTTTCCTAAAATCCATATAGACAACATCCATCACATTCCCTTATCAACCTTCTCTGTTACTTCATCAAAAAGTCAATTAGGTTAGTCAAGCATGATCTCCCTTTTACAAATCCGTGCTGGTTATCCTTAATTAACTCAAACCTCTCCAAGTACCTGTTGATTTTTTTTCCCTGATTATTGTTTCTAAAACCTTAGCCACCACTGATATTAAACTAACTGGCTCTTAGTCACTCAGACTGTCCTCATGTCCTTTCTTGAATAAGGGTGTCACATCTGCCACTGTCCAATCCTCTGGAACCTCCCCCACATCTCGGGAAAATTGGAAGATTATGGCAAGACCTTCCACTATCTCCATCCCCACTTCATTTAACAGTTTAATGGGAATAGGATCGAGGGAGATTGAGGTGGGTCTCATGAACAAGATGAGCTCGGAGAGGGTGTGAGCGGAGAAAGGAAAGAAGCTAGAGAAAGATGCGAGTTCAGGGCTAGGGCAAGAGGAACATTATAGGAAGTTTGGCCTGGTGGGGTAGTGGAAGGGAGGGTCACAGCAGAGGCAGCTGATCGGATGATCTTGATCTTAGAGACAAAGAAGTCCATGAGCTCCTTGCACTTATTGTTGGAGGTGAGGGTGGAGGAGATAGGGGAGAGGGGTTTAAGGAGACTGTTCCCAGTAGATAAAAGAGTCTGAGGGTTATCTTTGCATTCCAGGATAATCCTGGAATAATGAGCAGTTTTAGCAGATGGGAGCAGGATCCGATAGTGTTTTATGTGGCCCCACTTTGCTCGCTGACCTACATTGACACCAGATTAAACAACGTCTTGATTTTAAAATGCTCATCCTTGTTATCAAATATCTCCATGGCCTCATCACTCCCTATCTTCGTAATCTCCTCCAGTCCCACAACCCTCTGAGATATCTGTGTTCCTCTAATTCTGGCCTCTTAAGCATCCCAATTTTAATTGCTCCACCATTGGTGGCCATGCCTTAGTAACCCAGGCCCAAAACTCTGGAATTCCCTCCCTACACCCTTCTACCTCTCTACCTCACTTTCCCCCTTTAAGACACTCCTTATAATCTAGCTCTTTGACCAAGCTTTTTTCCTGATATGGCTCGGTGTCATATTTTGTTTTATATTGCTCCTGTGAAGTGCCTTGGGACATTTTATTACATTGAAGATGCTATATAAATATAAGTTGTTGTTGTAAAGTAAACCAGTTCACCAATTTTCGTTAAGGTGTTGAGGATTACTGCAATTTATTACAGCATTTCAAGTTCTGTGAGGATTTTAAAAAAGCCAAGATTCCACTGCTCACTATTTAATAAACCCTGTTGGGAAAGTATGACAAATAGCTTAGATGCATATACGAGGAAGCAAGATCACGCTAGAGAGGGTACAGAGGAGATTTACCTATGAGGAAAGATTGGATAGGCTGGGGTTGGAACAGAGGAAACTGAGAAGAGATTTAATTGAGGTGTAGAAAATTATGAGGGGCTTAGATAGAGTGGATAGAAGGGACCTATTCCCATTAGCAGAGAGGTCAGTAACTGGGGTGTATAGATATAAAGTAGTTGGTCAAAGGACTAAAGGGGAATTGAGGAGAATTTATTTCATTCAGAACATGGTGTGGGGCTGGAACTCACTGTCTGAAAGAATGATTGAGGCAGATACCCTCATCCCATTAAAAAAAAATACTTGGATATGCACTTGAAGTGCTGTAACCTACAAGGCTCTGGACCAAGGGCTGGAAAGTGGTATTAGGCTGGATAGCTCTTTTTCAGCTGGCACAGACATGATGGGCAGAATGGCCTCCTTCTGTGCTGTAAAGTTTCTATGTTTCTATCACAGATGTCAAATAGGGTAGGATGAATCTTGGTTGTATTGGTCCCACAGTTGAATTCCATATCAATAGCCGAGCAGACTATTTAGATTCACACATGAAAAAGGCACTTAGACGAATTATCAGAGGGATGTCACCACATGTGGAGTTATACGCCAGTATGACTACACTTTCAGGATTAGAGAGATATGATGGGTAATGTTGACGTTTCGCATTAGTATAAAACCGATGATCATGAATGGATGTAAAACAGGCTGACGATTTGCAATCACCCATTTTACATTATCTCACAAAGCCAAAATTATCCACAGGGAAGCAAAAACATTATGTACTACTGTTGTAAATACAATGAACCATGCAGCCTGTGGAGTTCACCAAATAAGTTACTGAGGGAAAGCTCATGATTACAACAAATTCTGTATTCCACAGTTTTAAATTGAGTGCCCTCTCCGATAGATACAAAGGATTGAATTTCTCACTGAGGTACTGTTAAAGATAGTTTGATTACAGTATAGCTGCTATCACATAATCCATTATCTGTTTCATAAAATGACGTGTATCTGCTGTTCTATATAAAATGCTATTTTCAGCTCCAAGGTCATTGTAAAACTTCCAGTACAAAGAACAAGACTGGTGAACTGCACCATATGGTAAGGAATCAAATATATTTTTAATTCAGTATTTTTGATATATTATAAAATAAAATAGACAGCTAATTAAATTTAGGATACAAACTCAATCTCAGGATTTGGGGTCTGGACGAGATTGACTAATCCTTTGAGTAATCTTGACATTACTCATGATGTCATCTAAAGATATTGATTGAATTACTGCTGTAATTTACTCCGATATCCATTTTCCTCCATATTCCATAGAGAGGTTCTTAAAAAAAAATATTAATATGATAATATTTTATAGGACCTCTACAACAATATTAAATCTATTCAAAAGAATCTGCACAAGTGTTTTTTAAATTATAAATGTCTTAATACATTGACCACATAATTAAATAGAAGAGCATTCGTCAGGGGATGGATGTAATACAATATATCCAAGAATTCTAAAGGAAATAAGGAAGGAAATTGCAGGAACTCTGGTATAAATCTTCCAGAAATCAATGAACACTGATGTGGTGCCTGGGAACTGGAGAGATCTGATGTTCCTTTTTTTCAAAGTAGAAAAAGTGAACCAGGAAACTACAGACCAGTGAGTTTGATATCTATTGTGGGTAAATGTACAAAGAACATAGAACAGTACAGCACAGTACAGGCCCTTCGGCCCATGATGTTGTGCCGAACCTTTAACCTACTCTAGGATTAAACTACCTACATACCCTTCATACTACTATCATCCATGTACCTATCCAAGAGTCGCTTAAATGTCCCTAATGTATCTGCTTCTACTACCACCACTGGCAGTGCATTCCACGCACCCACCACTCTCTGTGTAAAGAACCTACCTCTGACATCTCCCTGAAACCTTCCTCCAATCACCTTAAAATTATGCCCCCTGGTGATAGCCCTTTCCGCCCTGGGAAAAAGTCTCTGGCTATCCACTCTATCTATGCCTCTCATCATCTTGTACCCCTCTATCAAGTCACCTCTCATCCTTCTTCACTCGAATGACAAAAGCCCTAGCTCCCTCAACCTTTCTTCGTAAGACATGCCCTCCAGACAAGGCAGCATCCAGGTAAATCTCCTCTGCACCCTCTCTAAAGCTTCCACATCCTTCCTATAATGAGGCGACCAGAACTGAACACAATATTCCAAGTGTGGTCTAACCAGGGCTTTATAGAGCTGCAGCATAACCTCGCGGCTCTTAAACTCAATCCCCCTGTTAATGAAAGCCAACACACCATACGCTTTCCATACAGAAATCGGAACTCAATGATGCCATTGATTCTCTAGCCAGCGGAAAAGCCCCTGGGAAGGACAGCATTACCCCTGAAATAATCAAGAGTGCCAAGCCTGCTATACTCTCAGTACTACATGAACTGCTATGCCTGTGCTGGGATGAGGGAGCAGTACCCCAGGACATGCGCGATGCCAATATCATCACCCTCTATAAAAACAAAGGTGACCGCGGTAACTGTAACAACTACCGTGGAATCTCCCTGCTCAGCATAGTGGGGAAAGTCTTTGTTCGAGTCGCTCTGAACAGGCTCCAGAAGCTGGCTGAGCACGTCTACCCTGAGGCACAGTGTGGCTTTCGTGCAGAGAGATCGACCGTTGACATGCTGTTCTCCCTTCGTCAGATACAGGAGAAATGCCGCGAACAACAGATGCCCCTCTACATTGCTTTCATTGATCTCACCAAAGCCTTTGACCTCGTCAGCAGATGTGGTCTCTTCAGACTACTAGAAAAGATTGGATGCCCACCAAAGCTACTAAATATCATCACCTCATTCCATGACAATATGAAAGGCACAATTCAACATGGTGGCTCCTCATCAGAGCCCTTTCCTATCCTGAGTGGCGTGAAACAGGGCTGTGTTCTCGCACCCAAACTTTTTGGGATTTTCTTCTCCCTGCTGCTTTCACATGCGTTCAAGTCCTCTGAAGAAGGAATTTTCCTCCACACAAGATCAGGGGGCAGGTTGTTCAACCTTGCCCGTCTAAGAGCGAAGTCCAAAGTACGGAAAGTCCTCATCAGGGAACTGCTCTTTTCTGATGATGCTGCTTTAACATCTCACACTGAAGAGTGCCTGCAGAGTCTCATCGACAGGTTTGCGTCTGCCTGCAATGAATTTGGCCTAACCATCAGCCTCAAGAAAACGAACATCATGGGGCAGGACGTCAGAAATGCTCCATCCATCAATATTGGCGACCACACTCTGGAAGTGGTTCAAGAGTTCACCTACCTAGGCTCAACTATCACCAGTAACCTGTCTCTAGATGCAGAAATCAACAAGCGCATGGGAAAGGCTTCCACTGCTATGTCCAGACTGGCCAAGAGAGTGTGGGAAAATGGCGCACTGACACGGAACACAAAAGTCCGAGTGTATCAGGTCTGTGTCCTCAGTACCTTGCTCTATGGCAGCGAGGCCTGGACAACGTATGTCAGCCAAGAGCGACGTCTCAATTCATTCCATCTTCGCTGCCTCCGGAGAATACTTGGCATCAGGTGGCAGGACCGTATCTCCAACACAGAAGTCCTCGAGGCGGCCAACATCCCCAGCTTGTACACACTACTGAGTCAGCGGCGCTTGAGATGGCTTGGCCATGTGAGCCGCATGGAAGATGGCAGGATCCCCAAAGACACATTGTACAGCGAGCTCGCCACTGGTATCAGACCCACTGGCCGTCCATGTCTCCACTTTAAAGACGTCTGCAAATGCGACATGAAATCCTGTGACATTGATCACAAGTCGTGGGAGTCAGTTGCCAGCGTTCGCCAGAGCTGGCGGGCAGCCATAAAGACGGTGCTAAAATGTGGCGAGTCGAAGAGACTTAGCAGTTGGCAGGAAAAAAGACAGAGGCACAAGGGGAGAGCCAACTGTGCAACAGCCCTGACAAACAAATTTCTCTGCAGCACCTGTGGAAGAGCCTGTCACTCTAGAATTGGCCTTTATAGCCACTCCAGGCGCTGCTTCACAAACCACTGACCACCTCCAGGCGCGTATCCATTGTCTCTCGAGATAAGGAGGTCAAAGAAGGAAGGTCTAACCAGGGCTTTATAGAGCTGCAGCATAACCTCGCAGTTCTTAAACTCAATCCCCCTGTTAATGAAAGCCAACACACCATACGCTTTCTTAACAACCCTCTCAACTTGGGTGGCAACTTTGAGCGATCTATGGACATGGACCCCAAGATCCCTCTGTTCCTCCACACTGCCAAGAATCCTGTCTTTAAGCCTGTATTCTGCATTCAAATTCGACCTTCCAAAATGAATCACTTCACACTTTTCCAGGTTGAACTCCATCTGCCACTTCTCAGCCCAGCTCTGCATCCTGTCAATGTCCCGTTGCAATCTACAACAACCTTCCACACTACCCACAACTCCAGCAACCTTCGTGTCATCGGCAAACTTGCTAACCCAGCCTTCCACTTCTTCATCCAAGTCATTTCTAAAAATCACAAAGAGCAGAGGTCCCAGAACAGATCCCTGCGGAACACCACTGGTCACCGAGCTCCAGGCTGAATACTTTCCATCTACTACCACCCTCTGTCTTCTATGGGCCAGCCAATTCTGTATCCAGACAGCCAACTTTCCCTGTATCCCATACCTCCTGACTTTCTGAATGAACCTACCATGGGGAACCTTATCAAACGCCTTGCTAAAATCCATATACACCACAGTGGCGCAGTGGTTAGCACCGCAGCCTCACAGCTCCAGGGACCCGGGTTCGATTCTGGGTACTGCCTGTGCGGAGTTTGCAAGTTCTCCCTGTGTCTGCGTGGGTTTCCTCCGGGTGCTCCGGTTTCCTCCCACATGCCAAAGACTTGCAGGTTGATAGGTTAATTGGCCATTATAAATTGCCCCTAGTATAGGTAGGTGGCAGGAAAATATATAGGGACAGGTGGGGATGTGGTAGGAATATGGGATTAGTGTAGGATTAGTATAAATGGGTGGCTGATGGTCGGCACAGACTCGGTGGGCCGAAGGGCCTGTTTCAGTGCTGTATCTCTAAACTAAACTAAACTAAACTAAACATCCACTGCTCTTCCTTCATCAATGTGTTTTGTCACATCTTCAAAGAATTCAATAAGCTTTGTGAGGCATGACCTGCCCCTCACAAAGCCATGCTGACTGTCTCTAATCAAACTATGCTTTTCCAAATAATCATAAATCCTGTCTCTCAGAATCCTCTCCAATAATTTGCCCACTACCGACGTAAGACTGACTGGTCTATAATTCCCAGGGTTATCCCTATTCCCTTTCTTGAACAAGGGAACAACATTTGCCACCCTCCAATCATCTGGTACTATTCCAGTGGACAGTGAGGATGCAAAGATCATCGCCAAAGGCCCGGCAATCTCTTCCCTCACTTCCCGTAATATCCTTGGGTATATCCCGTCTGACCCTGGGGACTTATCTGTCCTCATGTCTTTCAAAATTTCCAGCACATCCTCCCTCTTAACATCAACCTGTTCGAGCATATCAGCCTGTTTCACGCTGTCCTCACAAACGACCAGGTCCCTCTCACTAGTGAATACTGAAGCAAAGTATTCATTTAGGACCTCCCCTACCTCCTCCAACTCCAGGCACAAGTTCCCTCTACTATCCCTGATTGGCCCTCCCCTCACTCTGGCCATCCTCTTGTTCCTCACATAAGTGTAGAACGCCTTGGGATTTTCCTTAATCCTACCCGCCAAGACTTTTTCATGTCCCCTTCTAGCTCTCCTAAGTCCATTCTTCAGTTCCTTCCTGGCTACCTTGTAACCCTCTAGAGCCCTGTCTGATCCTTGCTTCCTCAACCTTAAGTAAGCTTCCTTCTTCCTCTTGACTAGCTGTTCCACATCTCTTGTCATCCAAGGTTCATTCACCCTACCATCCCTTCCTTGCCTCATCGGGACAAACCTATCCAGCAGTCGCAGCAAGTGCTCCCTAAACAACCTCCACATTTCTGTCGTGCATTTCCCTGAGAACATCTGTTCCCAATTTATGCTCCCCAGTTCCTGCCTAATCGCATTGTAATTCCACCTCCCCCAATTAAATATTTTCCCATCCCATCTGCTCCTGTCCCTCTCCATGACTATAGTAAAGGTCAGGGAGTTGTGATCACTATCACCGAAATGCTCTCCCACTGAGAGATCTGCCACCTGGCCTGGTTCGTTGCCAAGCACCAAATCCAACATAGCCTCCCCTCTAGTCGGCCTATCTACATATTGAGTCAGGAAACCTTCCTTGATACACCTGACAAAAACTTCTCCATCCAAACTATTTGCACTACGGAGGTTCCAATCAATATAGGGAAGTTGAAGTCACCCATGACAACAACCCTGTTACTTCTGCACCTTTCCAAAATCTGCCTCCCAATCTGTTCCTCCATGTCTCTGTTGCTATTGGGGGGTCTATAGAAAACTCCCAATAAAGTGACTGCTCCTTTCCTGTTTCTGACTTCCACCCATAATGACTCAGTCGGCAAACCCGCCTCGACGACCTCCCTTTCTGCAGCTGTGATACTATCCCTGATTAGCAATGCCACTCCCCCACCTCTTTTACCTCCCTCCCTATTCCTTTTGAAACATCTAAACCCCGGAACATCCAACATCCATTCCTGCCCCTGTGATATCCAAGTCTCCGTAATGGCCACAACATCGTAGCTCCAAGTACTGATCCATGCTCTCAGTTCATCACCCTTATTCCTGACACTTCTTGCGTTAAAATAGACACATTTCAACCCATTATACTGGCTGCAACTTTGCCCTGTCAACTGTCTAACCTTCCTCACAGACTCTCTGCACTCTGTATCTGCTTGTTCAACAGCTACCCCATCCACTGATCCGTAGCTCCGGTTCCCATCCCCTTGCCAAACTAGTTTAAACCCTCCCGAAGAGCGCTTGCAAACCTCCTGCCCAGGATATTGGTGCCCCTCCAGTTCAGATGCAACCCGTCCTTCTTGTACAGGTCCCACCTTCCCCAGAAGGTATCCCAATGATCCACATATCTGAAGCCCTCCCTCCTACACCAGCTCTGTAGCCACGTGTTCAGCTGCACCCGCTCTCTGTTTCTAGCCTCACTAGCACGTGGCACCGGTATCAATCCTGAGATTACTATCCTGTTCGTCCTGCCTTTTAGCTTCCAACCTAACTCCCTACATTCGCTTTTCAGGTCCTCATCCCTTTTCCTAGCTATGTCATTGGTACCGATGTGTACCACGACTTCTGGCTGCTCCCCCTCCCCCTTAAGAATCCTGGAGACTTGATCCGAGACATCCCTGACCCTGGCACCCGGGAGGCAACATACCATCCGGGAGTCTCGTTCGCGACCACAGAATCTCCTGTCTGTTCCTCTGACCATTGAATCTCCTATCACTATTGCTCTCCTATTCTCCCCCCTTCCCTTCTGAGCCACAGAGCCAGGCTCAGTGCTAGAGACCTGGCCGCTGTGGCTTTCCCCTGGTAGGTCCCCCCCCCCAACCGTATCCAAAATGGTATACTTATTATTGAGGGGAACGGCCACAGGAGATCCCTGCACTACCTCCCTATAACTGCTCTCTATCACCCCCTCAGCCGCATGAATGATCCGAAGTTCATCCAGCTCCAGCTCCCTAACGCGATCTGTGAGGAGCTGGAGTTGGGTGCACTTCTCACAGGTGAAGTCAGCAGGGACACAAGTGGTGACCCTTACCTCCCACATCCTGCAAGAGGAGCATGCAACTGCCCTAGCTTCCATCCCCTCTGCTCTAAATTGACACAGAGATTAAGTAAAAATAAAGGAAAACCTTACCTTACCAAACCCTCCACACAAGAGTCCTTTTTTTTGGTTAGAGGAGGAGGATGGGTGGGAGACACTCCATGTGTAGTGTTTCGGGTTTAGCCACTGCCCGAATATATAAGTTCACTTACCCAGCAGTCCCCGTGTCCGCGTCCGCCAAATCGCTAGATAAGTACTTTATACTGAAACTTACCTTCCCAGCTGCCCCCTGGCTCGCACTCTCACTGCTACCGCTGTTCAAAAAGAAGCTGCCGAATCGCTAGGTAAGTACTTTATTACTGAAACTTACCTTCTCAGCTGCCCCCTGGCTCTCACTGTCACTGCTACCGCTGTTCAAAAACTCTTATAAATCATGGAACATCTGGATAGAAATAAAATCATTAAAGATAGCCAGTATAGGCTCATGAAAAAGGAGGGTTTGCCAATATAATTTTCTTTGGGAGGTACGGCAAAGGAGCTTGATAGAAATAAGGCAGTGCATGTGATGTACTTGAATTTAAGTAAGGCCTTTGGCATAGTTCCTCTGGAAAGACTGCTTCTGAAAATAAAGAAAACAGGTACTAGTGGAAATATTTTGCAATGGGGTTAGTGTGGGAAAATGGCATTGAGATAGAAAATCATCGATGATCTTGCTGAATGGCGGAGCAGGCTTGACAGGCCAAATGACCTATTCATGCTCCTATTTCCTATAATTGGTAGCCTGCAAACTGTGAAAACTTCTACCAGATTAGAGGAGGTTGAACAAATGGCCAAGAGTTGCAAACAAAAGCCTATGTGACAGACATGGGACACCTGAAGTTTGCAAGTGTTTTGGAGTCTGACTCCAAGAACTGCTATACAACACTGGATGTGTCAAACAATTATTGACCAAAGCCTCTCCCTCGCCCCAGTGTCATACAATCATTGGCTGAAGCCTCTCCCTCACCCCATCTGCTAACACTATATAAGCCTGAAGAACCCGAGTAACTTTGCTATATTCAAAGGGAAGAGTGACCTGGCCAGTCACTAAGAAGATTACCATCAATGTGGGGAGACCACTTGTGGGTGATTTAGGTATACTGTCTGTGTAGCTGTTTAAGGGATAAAGAGTTTGTTAAGTTTCAATAGTGTAACTTATAGTAGAAGTACATTCAGTCTTGACAGTGTAACTTGTAGCTGAAGTACACCCAAATAAACAGTTGTTGTTTGCCTTCTGTCTGATTGGTTAAGTCATGTCTTTAGTATAATGTGGCCGGGATTTTATTCAGCTCCCAATGTCGGGCTCTGTGGCAGGGTGGGGCGGGAAGATCATTCCGGCAGTGGCCCGCCATGGAGCTCAATGCCAGTAGTGCCAGGCCCAATCATCCTGGTGGCAGCGACATTCCATGGCGGCACCCCCTGAATGACGGGACTTGGATTAACATATTTAAATTAATGAAATGAATATATTTAAATAAAATCAACAGCGATCTTACCCTCGGGCCGCAATCTTCCGAGTGACAGCTGGCACTCACGCGCCTTCACTTTCCCGTCCAGGGAAAGCAGGTGCCACGTTGGTGGGGAAGGGGTGAACTTATGACTTTTAGTGCATTGAGGGGAGGGGGGGTAAACGGGCTCAAATGTAAATTACTAGTATAGGGGAGGGTGGGAAAGGGTGACCTCTGATCTTTGATCAGTCTAGGGGAGGGGGAAGGTCAAGTGTTAAAGTTAAGTGTTTTGGGGGAGAGAGGGAAAATATTTCATTTAATTGTTATTGGAAGGGAAGGGATTTTTCAGCAGTACATTGGTGAGGTATTGCTTTAAAAATTTAAATAAGCCAGCAGAGCTGGCTGCCCTTTAAAATTGGCTCCGGCCCCATTTCCGGTGTTGGAGAACCCGCCTCCTCCATGTGATTGGGGGGAAGCCCGACCGGCTCATTATCATGAACACTGCAGTAACTCACCAAGTCTAGTTCAACAGGACTTCCTATCTATGCCACCTCCAAGAAGGACAAGAACAGGTTTTTCATGGAAACATCATCTCCAAATTCCCCTTCAAGTCACACACCAACCTGAACTGAACATTTACCGCTGTTCAGTCACATCACTGGGTCAATATCCTGGAACATCATCATGGAATTATTATCAGCACAAAGACTGCAGCAGTTCAATGAGCTTCTTGGTGAAACTAGGGGTGGGCATTCAAAATGCAGTTTTGCCTGAGTTACCGTATCCTAAAATAAAAACTTTTTCAAACTCTGGTAAAGAGAAAGCTCAGGGGAAATATTTGTCAAGTGTTGAAGATTCTTAAGGAATTAGATTATTTGAGCCCTGTTAACATGCTTAAGTTTTCTACCTGCTCTAGAACTTGGGACACAGCTGAAGATTAGAGGACGGAAGGTGGACAAACAGTTTAGAAGTAAAGGCCATGAAATTTAGCTTTGTAGTACCTCTGGTGCCAGTGCTATGGAAGCGCAAAACAACCAAAATGTCAGGCTTGATGAAATGGGCCACTTCCTACAACCCGATCTGCAGCCACACAGCAGGACCAGGACGGTGCTGCCAGTGCTGTCAAGGTCACCATAGCCTTAAAATTCTATGCTAGTGGATCCTTCCAGGTGGGAGCAGGTGACATTAACAACATTTCACAGTTCACCATCCATCACTGCATCAGGGAGGTGACAGAGGCCCTGTATAGAAGGAGAGGAGGCTTCATCTTCTTTGCACTGGCCAGAGAGAAACAGGAGGAGAGAGCACATGGCTTTACCAGGCTAGTAGGATTCCCAATGGGGCAGGTGCCATCGGCTGCATGAACATGGCTCTGCGAGTGGGCCCCACATGCTAACGGGGAAATGAACTGGAATGACAAGGACAAACCCACAATGCCCAGAGAATTCTGTCTGTGAATGCCCACTGTTCTGACAGCAGCCACGATGCATTCATCCTGTGGTAGTCAGCCATACCCACCTTCTTTGGCATCTTTCAGATGAGATGTTAAATCGAGGCCCTGACTCCCTTCTCAGGTTCACATAAAAGATCCCATGGTACTCTTTCAAAGAAGAACAAGGGAGTTATCCCTGGTGTCCTGGCCAATAATTAGCCCTCAACAACATAACAAAAATGGATTATCTGGCCATTGTCATATTGCTGTTTGTGGGAGCTTGCTGTGTACAAATAGACTGCTATGTTTCCTGCATTATAACAGTGACTACACTTCAAAAATAGTAACTCATTGGCTGTAAAGTGCTTTGGGACACCCTGAGGTCAGGAAAAGTACTATATAAATGCAAGTCTTTCTTTCTCTCCAATAATACATACAAAACTGAACTATTCAATCTTGTGCATTTCCTTAGTGCCTGTCTTCCCTGTGCCTTTGCCTGTCATAGTGTTTCATGCAGTACTATCCCACTGGCTGCAGCATGGCTGGTGGAAGGCTGCTGACTTTCATTAGGAGAGAATGCAGATGGCCTTGCAGGACAACCTCATGCAGCTCTGGGTCCAGAAAGCCCTGCTTCGGACTGCACCATCTCGGCATGGGTGGCGGCAGTCTGGGTTGGCTGGCTGACAGGGAAGAGCGAGGACACTGGCTGAGTGGCAGAGGTGGGAGGTTGAATGCTGTGATCCTGAGAGAGGACAGCAGGTCTGAGCTTCACAGAGCTACTTCAACAGTGCTTCAGCAATCCTAGTAACTGTTGGAGGACAGATTGCTGGACTGTGGGGGATGCCCTGCAAGCCCCTTTGAGCACAGGTATCTGCAACCATGATAGCAGCAGTCTGAGCTTGCATGGCAGTAAGCTGAGATTGCATAAGACCAGTCTGAACTTGTATGGCAGAAAGGTAAAATTGCATGACTTCAGTCTGAGCTTCCACTGCAGCATCCAGATGCTTGTGCTGCACTGGAAGCTGAGGCATTGACCATCAGAAGCGACAGCATGGTTTGGTCCCAAGTGTGCTAATGTAGTTGGCTGAACTTCCGCGCTGGAAAGGATGGGCTCCAAATTCAGCACAAAGCCCTAGTGTGTACAATACTTCTCCATACTCCTTTACATTGCATGCAGGCTTTCTGGCAGGCCTGCCCATGCGCCAAGCAAATCATTATGCCTATCTGTCAGCCTTCTTCTATAACCGTCCCCATCGAAGTGCACATCTGAGTCCTCTGCAGGTGAACTCGTGCGCAATCTCACCTTCCGGCTAGCTGGCACCTGCACTACCGTTGTCCCTTGCCCTGGCTACAAGCCACTTGTGTCTGGTGTCTCACCACGCCCAGACCCCAGCTTTATGCTATCTTCTAAGTTACGCAGTATCAATGTCTGAGTTGGGGGGGGGGTGGGGGCTGCGAAGTGTGAGAGTGAGTGATGGTGTTTCTCCTTCATCACTGTCTTCATGCTCTTCCATCTCTTCCTCGTCCACCAGTGCCTGGCCTGACCAAGTTGCAGTTCTTGGGTACCTGACAGGAGAAAGGGAAAAGGGTAGGGCTGTGTTGAGGGGAGCGGAGGAAAGCAAAAGGTGCATGCTTACACCATCGGCAGCTTGTAAATCAGAAGAGATTGTGGGATGAGGTATTTGTAAGGTTGAGCTACACAGATTCTTGATTGACAAAGGAGTCAAAGGTTATGGCAGGTACACAGGAAAGTAGAGCTGAGGCCACAATCAGAATAGCCATGATCTTATCAAAAGGCGGAGGAAGCTGGAGGGCCAAATGGCCTATTCCTGCTCCTATTTTGTATGTTTGTTTGTTTGTACGGAAGTAGGATGTGAGAGGAGGATTAGGTATGAGGACACTTATATCTTCAATGGATTCAGCCCCGCCACTAGCCACAGCCTCAACAATAGCAGCTCCAGTGATGGCGACTGCCAACCTCCAACAGAGTGAGGACATGCAGCTGTGCCTGCCCCCGCTGGTTAGCTCCTGCTGCCTCCAGTTACGCGTCAACTTGACCTACATAAGAGCAGGAAGTGTGTCAGTGAGTGTGGTGCAATCTGTTTAGAGGATGTGCCTATCAGAGTTGAATAGCTGGCAGTGTATGCAAGCTGTGAGATGTGGGTGTGAATCTTGCAGCAGTGCTCAAACGTGAGAGGATGTGGAGAAGCTATGAATGTGAGGTATGAGTCCAGATTGATAGAGATAGATGGTAGGTGAGTGATGGGGCACTGGTGAATTGAGCAGTGTATGAGGCTAGTGGTGCAGTTGGTGGGATATGGCATTGGAAGATGAATTTACTGACAATCACTTGTATAAGATCATTGAAAGTCTTGCAGTATTGCATCCAGGTCCTCAGGGCTTGAAAACTGACATTAACTGCTACAGCTATCCGTTCCGATTACAATTTGGGCTGAATTTTATAGGCCGCCAAGGACGGGAATGGAGGCAGGGAAACCCATAAAATTGCCTGGGAAGATGCCTTCCCAACATCTTTGAATTTTGTCTGGGGTGGGTACGGCTGAGGACGGCCTTCCCATCCCAGGCCAATTGAATCCCTCAAGTAGCCAGTGACCAGTTAATGGAGGGCCCGCCCCAGTGGCAATGGTCACCCCCCCCTCCCCCCAGGAAGACATCCCCCCACCCTCATCAACCACCACCCCCAACTTGTCTTCAGGGCTTGCCTGAATGGCCCCAGCGACCTCGACCCAACCTCACTCTCCCGATGTTCTCCTCTGCAGGGCCTCCTGCAGTAATGGCAGTGGCCACCATGCCTGGTGGCGATGCCGGTACCATAGAACCATAGAAAAATTACGGCACAGAAGGAGGCCATTCAGCCCATCATTTCTGCGCTGCCCAATCTAATCCCACCTTCCAGCACTTGGTCCGTAGCTTTGCAGGTTACAGCACTTCAGGTGCAGGTCCAGGTACCTTGTAAATGAGTTGAGGGTTTCTGCCTCCACCACCGATCCAGGCAGTGAATTCCAGACATCCACCACCCTTTGGGTGAAAACATTTTTCCTCATTTCGCCTCTCATCCTCTACCAATCACCATAAATCTGTGCTCCCTGGTAATTGACGTCTCTGCTAGGGGAAACAGGTCCTTCCTGTCTACTCTATCAAGGCCCCTCATAATTTTGTACACCTCAATTAAGTCACTCCTCAGTCTCCTCTGTTATAAGGAAAACAACCCTAGCCTATCCAATCTTTCCTCATAGCTGCAACTTTCAAGCTCTGGCAAAATTCTTGTAAATCTCCTCTGTACTCTCTCCAGAGCAATTATGTCCTTCCTATAATGCGGTGACCAGAACTGTATGCAATACTCCAGCTGTGACCTAACTAGGTACTGCAGAGCTGCCGGCCTTTCAATTGGCCAGCAGTTCTGGGGGTGGGAGCTTGTCCCTTAAAGGGACAGCGTCCCCGAGAGTGGGCAGTCAATTGGCTGCCCGCCGTTAAATAGCAAGGAGGGCTCTGATGGAGGGCCAGGGTGGGGTCACCCCCCACCTTCCGGCCCTGCCCAGGACCCAAGTCAGGGGAATAAAATCCTCGACCCCTCTAAATAAAGGACCTCTCTCATCCTCTCCATCTCCTCCACAACAAGGCATCCAGTGCAGTATCAGAGAACCTTGAAGCATGCTGTCGCTCCTGTTGCATCATAATTCATTCTTATTCCTGCTCAGACTCTTCCACAAACATTTCCAGTACCTGCTCCAGCCAGAATGCACATCCGCTTTAAGAATTGCAGTCTAGTTTTGTGCCTCCTGCTGAAGCATGCAGCCACTCAACAGCGTTTAGTGCTGGATGAACACAGCAATCATGCAAATTAGCAGGTAGCATGAACTTGGCATGCTGTCTGCATCAGGAGGAACAGGCGTCGGTTAATACCTCATCGCGATCCCCATGCCAGTTATAGAGTCATTTATGGCACAGAAGGAGGCCATTCAGCCTATCGAGTCCATGCCGGCTCTCTGTAGAGCCATCCAGTCAATCCCACTCCCCCTCTCGATTCCCTTAGTCCTGCAAGTTTATTTCCTTCAAGTACCCATCAAATTTCCTTCAGAAATCATTGATTGTCTCCGCTTCCACCACCCTTGTGGGCAGCGGATAACAAGCTAAAACCATCAGCTTACTGGCACAGAGAGTTGATGAGTCTGGAGCCAAAAGGGAAGAATCCGTAGCTTCAGTAACAGTTTCACTGCTCCAGTTCCCATTATCAGGCTCTCTTAAAGAAAGAATAAAAGAACTTGCATTTCTATAGCGCCTTTCACAACCTCAGGAGGTCCCAAAGTGCTTTGAAGTGCAGTCACTGCTGCAATGTTTTAGGGTCTATCAAATTTAGCCCCCATGGACTCTCAAATGTAATTACTTAAATTTGAAAAGTCATTTTCTAATAGGCCCCATTAACTTTTCTTGAGCTGTGACAAACACATTCACGGAATATAAATCTGCTTAATATATGTTTATATTATATCACATATGTGCTTTCCTCACATTTAATTTAGATCATACCACAATTGTTAGTGTAATTCTAAGATGTTTCTGTTCCATTGCACACACTTCTGAGATGGAGGACTATTCCAGTCCCAATTTCCTTATAGCTACATAACACAGATTAAAAAGCTGTAGTGTGTCTGAGATAATGGGAGGCTGAGAGACACTAATTAATACATAAGACTGAAAGACACATTTGCTGTAAATTGTTACTTTCTGTGGTGCTGCTGTCAAACATCCAAAGTGTTGCAGGTTCTTTTCTTAGATCTATACATTATAACGAATGAGCTGGTAGACCTCAGCTGCCCTGCCAATAGCTTCCTCACTGTTCTTTGCTGAGCTCCAATGAAGCTTCCAGCATGTGTGCTTGCACAGAATTTTGCTCAATAGCTTCCAAATACGTCAGTTTTAAACATTAAAGGATTCAAAAGTAACTTTAAAAACTTCACAGATGATTTAATAGGCTAACTGGTAACTTTACTATTTGTCTTATCAATGGACTGAAATAATACCGCACCCAGTGCCAAGTCCAAGTGCTGAGTCTATCTCCTGGAGGCTGTCTGATAACTCTTGGCCCTAAAATTACATTATAAAATACTAGCAAACCAATGAAAATGTGTTTCTTAGAAACTTCTGAAATTTTAGAAGAAGTTTTAAACAATTTAAGATTATTCGATGAACATTAACATTAAAATAATGGAGCAAGTAATTTCAGATGCATCCGTCAGGTTTTATGTACTGATACTCCACAACATTATGTGTCTTTATTATGGCCTTCAGTTGAAACATTGTCCGCTCTGTCTCTTTAGTCATACTTCCAGATGGGTTTGATGCCCATCCAAAGCATCTACACAATGAAGTAATGTGACTGTCCATAGAAGATTCCATTCCTTTTCGCAGTTGTTATTATGCTTGTGGCACATCTTTTTCAGGGGTGGTGAAGGTAGACAATTTGATCTCTTGCTTATTAGAAGGCATGAAGCAACCTCCATGTCCCAAGAGTGATGCTGTAATTGTTTGAACAAACAACACTGGATACACAAATTTATATTTAGACAAATGCATTAAGGCATCATATCAATCTTTGGTGATGTTGGTGTGTGTGGGTGGGCGCACTGGACGCGTCAATATTACATAACTCCATTAATTAAGAATATTCAAATAGAAGGACAACCTCTTTATGCAGTCTGATGTGAAAATGCTCAGATCATGATGGTGCTAGACTGCAGACATCCCGATTTGTGATCTGTATCTGTACCATCCGGCTTTAACGAAAAGTGAACACGAAGTATGAATGTCATGCGCAATCTGTCTGCTGTATTTCAATATTGTTATCTTAATGGCACAGAGCCTTTAAATGAGCTCTTTTTGATTCTACCAGTGCACAGTTAAAGCTATGTACAATTGTCTACTGGACAGAATAACAAAATATGTTCCAGAAGTGGTTTCTACTGTGTCTGCTTATTGACAAGAAACATATACATTGTAAAATGAATGACTGAAGCAGTCCGTGTAGAAATGCAGCAAGACCTGGACAATGTCCAGGATTGGGCTGATAAGTGGCAAGTAACATTCGCACCACACAAGTGCCACGCAATGAGCATCTCCAACAAGAGAGAATCTAATCATCTCCCCTTGACATTCAAAGGCATTACCATCGCTGAATCCCCCACTATCAACATCCTAGGGGCTACCATTGACCAGAAACTGAACTGGAGTAGCCATATAAATACCGTGGCTACAAGAGCAGGTCAGAGGCTAGGAATCCTGAGGCGAGTAACTCACCTCCTGACTCCCCAAAGCCTGTCCACCATCAACAAGGCACAAGTCAGGAGTGTGATGGAATACTCTCCACTTGCCTGGATGGGTGCAGCTCCAACAACACTCAAGAAGCTCGACACCATCCAGGACAAAACAGCCCGCTTGATTGGCACCCCATCTACCACATTCACTCCCTCCACCACCGACGCATAGTGGCAGCAGTGTGTACCATCTACAAGATGCACTGCAGCAATGCACCAAGGGTCCTCAGACAGCACCTTGCAAACCCGCGACCTCTACCAACTAGAAGGACAAGGGCAGAAAATACATGGGAACACCACCACCTGCAAGTTCACCTCCAAGTCACACACCATCCTGACTTGGAACTATAATCGCCATTCCTTCACTGTCGCTGGGTCAAAATCCTTGGGCTCCCTTCCTAACAGCACTGTGGGTGTACCTACCTCACATGGACTGCAGCGGTTCAAGAAGGCAGCTCACCACCACCTTCTCAAGGGCAATTAGGGATGGGCAATAAATGCTGGCCGAGCCAGCGATGCCCACATCCCATGAATGAATTTTAAAAAAATCTACATGATCTTCATACATTTACAATTTTATTATCCCTAAACAATTAAAGATTATTGGAACATCTTAACATACCTCTCCTGATGACTCAGGGCAAGTTTTTTGAGTTAGTAGCTGAGCAGATTAGGAAGGTCACAGGTTTGATCCCTGGACTATGCTGAGTTAGCTGATTCAAACTTAAGCAGTGGTTGGCATGACACAACTGGCCTTCGTGCATCTAGGTTAGGGAGAGGGATTCTTGCTCTTGGCCACTGTTCACTGACCTTTGCTGCAAATATGCAAATGACAGGTCAAGTGAGGACAAGATTGGGGTCAGCTATGATGCTTTCTCTCTTTAAACAACCTGGTGATATTAAGTAATAGGAGCAGGAGTAGGTCATACGGACCATCAAGCCGGTTCCACCATTCAATAAGGTCATGGCTCATTGTCTACCTTAACTCCACTTTCCCACCCTATCCCCATATCCCTTGATTCCTTTAGTATCCAAACATACACCAATATTAGTCTTGACTATACTCAAGAACGGAGCATCCACTGAACTGAGGGGTAGAGAATTCCAAGGATACACAATCCTTTGAGTCGAGAAATTTCTCCTCATCTCAGACCTAAATAACTGATTCCTTAGCCTGAGATTCTGAGTCCTAATTCTAGACTCTCCAGCCAGGGGAAACAGTAACTCAGCATCTATCCTATCAAGACCTCTAAGTATTTTATGTTTCAGTGAGATTACATCTATTCTTCTAAATTCCAGAGGCCCGTTCTACTTAATCTCTCCTGATAGGCCAACCCTCTCATCCCAGGAATCAATCTCATGAACCTTTGTTGCACATGCCCAAGGCAAGTATATATTGTAGGAACTAAGGGGGTTAATAAACTGCTATGTTAATCTGTTTCACTGGATTGCTTAAATGAAATTGTGAAAATTGTTGTCTGCCGCAGATTGCATGAGTTGCTACTTTTTAAAGTGCAATGTTTTTAGGAAATGAGATGGTCACGCTAGTGCATAGTTATATTTTGTACAATGTGTACCAATACATTACATTATGGTTAAGTTGTATACCTTATGTCTGAAATTATGTTTGCACGATGAAATGTATATTTGAATGTTGCGTTGCAAAGATTGTGAAAGATAGTGTATCTGCTGTAGTACAATAACAGAAATTACCTCAAGATAAGAAAATTAAATGTGATTTGTGTAAACTTTTGAAAGAACTTGTTAAAATAAACAGGAACTATTTGTTATTGTGTACCTGCTAGCAGAGAGAGAGAGAGATGTATGGATAATGACATCAACTCTGACTAATCATAGAAGCTATGTTGGAAAATGGACTAATATGATTTGAAGGAAGCTACAGAGAAGGATAAAAGTAGGAGGTTGAGAAATATCGATGTACACAAACTTGAAGAAGATAGATTGCAGTCAATAGAACGAGAAAACCGTGCCACAGCGACTTGGGAAGCAAGAACCGAAGTTTGCGTTATGTAACTTTCACCGTTGTTAAGTATTGCATTGTAAATCCTTGCTGTCTATCTTGATTTAAGAATACCAGAGTCTGTACCTTGTGGATCCAAGACTAGTCAACATCCCCAAAGAAATGAAAATCTTACAATATTAACTGTGAAACACACACATGAATTACAATAACTGGTGTAATGGAGGATATACTGGTCCCTAAATTCCAAAACCTCAACTCACTGCCTGAAAAGCATCACAGTCAGCTGTAGGTTGACATCCAGCATAGTCAAGTAACTTTCCTTGATCCCTACTTGCCATTTCATCTCATCAAACATCAGGGTGGCCATTAAGCAAACCCCAGGATCCTGTTTCAGTCTCTCCACTTATAATATGTAATGAATATACAATACGTATTAATCTGAAAGAAATCCAAAATTCCTTATTAGCAATAGCGGTTCACAGCACTCAACATTATTTATGCGCAAATCAGACAGCAACTTCGGGTGAGTGTACATGCACAGTTAAACGTGAAAATCTGGAGGTTGCTGTCCAAGATACACCCCACCTCCACAAGCTGCTTAGAAACAGCATCTAGTTGGCTGACTCCCCATTCAAATGCATTGAACAGCATGAAGTTCCTGTACTGACATTGCAGATACGGACAAAATTTGCCACAAAAGTCCATTCAAGTCTAAATATCCTTTTAATGACATGGTAAGTCTTAATTACTGCCAAACAACCTCTCTGACATTGAAAATGGAGTCTCATTCCTTCAGCTTTTAATTATTCTTGGAGGTTTTTTTGAATTTATTTTTCAACTTTTCTTTTATCTCTTTCTCAATCCAATCATTCTTTCCCTCTCTTCATTTTGTTTTCTGTAGCTGATTTGACATTGAATTCACTATTCTAATTGACACTTGCTGCATCAGACTCCATGCTGCTTGTTTAAGGAGATACACAGATGCTTGCCCTGTTTGCACAGGTCCCAGATGACCTGTAGAGGGTGCCACTCCATAACATGGCTGCAACACCTCATTTGCATTAGCTATAGCTCGGTTGGAAGCAACCTTACCTTTGAACCACAGGTTTTTGGTTTAAGTCCCACTCCACAACTTGAGTACTGAGGGAATGCTGCACTTTAAGAGGTGCTGTCTTTTGGATGAGACGTTAAACCAACGCTCAATCTGCCTGCTTGGGTGGATGTAAAAGATCCCATGGTGCAATTTTGAAGAAGTGCAGGGGAGTTATTCCTGGTGTCCTGGCCAATATTTATCCTTCCAGCAACATTACAAGCAAAGAGATTATCTGGCCATTATTACATTACTGTTTGTGGGAGTTTGCTGTGCACAAATTGGCTGCCACATTTCCTACATTACAACAGTGATTACACTTCAAAAGTACTTCATTGGCTGTAAAGTGCTTTGAGACGTCTGATAGTCATGAAAAGTTCTATATAAATGCAAGTCTTTCTTTCTTTCTAGTAAGTCTATAAGCAAGTGCAAGTCTAGCAAATGGCAGGTGCCATTCATTCGCCAGTCACAGCAAGACCTGGCCTGACATACCTGCAACATAACATTATTGTTCTAGAACAAATTGAAGAACCACAAGCTCCCATGCATATACCTTGTGACTTTACATTCTCTCCTTTATTTGCATATTTCTTCTAATTACCGTTCAAAGGCCTAAGATCTGTGAAATGATGGCTGCTTACCTTTACAATGGATCTTTTTGGACAAAGGTGGCCCTTTTCTCAGGGCCATTGAGTCCTGGGATAGCCCCACAGCAGATTGCTTTTCTCGGCTTGCTTCCACAGAAGCCTGTGCCTGGATAATTAGTGCCATTTTTGAAGGTATCTGAGGAGGCATAGTTCTTTTGTGGTGCTCTCAGAGAACTTTCCTACTATCCTATTGGGAACAGGGTCAAGAAATTAGTGTTCAAGGATTTGCAGGAGAACAGATTCAGTGGAATTCCTGGGAACCCTAAAATACTAGCTAAAATACTATCTAAAATACTAGCAAGCCAATGAAAATGTGTTTGGTAGAAACTTCTGAAATTTTAGAAGACGTTTTAAACAACTTAAGGGCGGCAGAGTGGTGTAGTGGGGCGGCACAGTCGCACAGTGGTTAGCACTGCAGCCTCACAGCTCCAGCGGCCCGGGTTTAATTCTGGGTACTGCCTGTGCGGAGTTTGTAAGTTCTCCCTGTGACCGCGTGGGTTTTCGCTGGGTGCTGCGGTTTCCTGCTAAAGACTTGCAGGTTGATAGGTAAATTGGCCATTATAAATTGCCCCTAGTATAGGTCGGTGGTAGGGGAAGTGAGGGAAGGTGGGGATGTGGTAGGGAATATGGGATTCATGTAGGATTAGTATAAATGGGTGGTTGATGGTCGGCACAGACTCGGTGGGCCGAAGGGCCTGTTTCAGTGCTGTATCTCTAAATAAAAAAATAAAAATAAAAAAAAGATTATTAGATTAACATCAACATTGAAATAATGGAGAGAGTAATTTCAGATGCATCCGTCAGGTTTTATGTACTGATACTCCACAACATTATATGTCTTTATTATGACCTTCAGTTGAAACATTGTCCGCTCTGTCTCTTTAGTCATACTTCCAGATGGGTTTGATGCCCATCCAAAGCATCTACACAATGAAGTAATGTGACTGTCCATAGAAGATTCCATTCCTTTTCGCAGTTGTTATTATGCTTGTGGCACATCTTTTTCAGGGGTGGTGAAGGTAGACAATTTGATCTCTTGCTTATTAGAAGGCATGAAGCAACCTCCATGTCCCAAGAGTGATGCTGTAATTGTTTGAACAAACAATTGTTTGTATACACAAATTTATTTTTAGACAAATGCATTAAGGCATCATATCAATCTTTGGTGATGTTGGTGTGTGTGGGTGGGCGCACTGGGCGCGTCAATATTACATAACTCCATTAATTAAGAATATTCAAATAGAAGGACAACCTCTTTATGCAGTCTGATGTGAAAATGCTCAGATCATGATGGTGCTAGACTGCAGACATCCCGATTTGTGATCTGTATCTGTACCATCCGGCTTTAACGAAAAGTAAACACGAAGTATGAATGTCATGCGCAATCTGTCTGCTGTATTTCAATATTGTTATCTTAATGGCACAGAGCCTTTAAATGAGCTCTTTTTGATTCTATCAGTGCACAGTTAAAGCTATGTACAATTGTCTACTGGACAGAATAACAAAATATGTTCCAGAAGTGGTTTCTACTGTGTCTGCTTATTGACAAGAAACATATACATTGTAAAATGAATGATCTACATGATCTTCATACATTTCCAATTTTATTATCCCTAAACAATTAAAGTTTATTGCAACATCTTAACATACCTCTCCTGATGACTCAGGGCATGTTTTTTGAATTAGTAGCTGAGCAGATTAGGAAGGTCACAGGTTCCCTGGACTATGTCGAGTTAGCTGATTCCAACTTAAGCAGTAGTTGGCATGACACAACTGGCCTTCGTGCATCTAGGTTAAGGAGAAGGATTCTTGCTCTTGGCCACTGTTCACTTACCTTTGCTGCAAATATGCAAATGACAGGTCAAGTGAGGACAAGATTGGGGTCAGCTATGATGCTTTCTCTCTTTAAACAACCTGGTGATATTAAGTAATAGGAGCAGGAGTAGCCCATACAGACCATCAAGCCGGTTCCACCATCCAATAAGGTCATGGCTGATTTTCTACCTTAACTCCACTTTCCCACCCTATCCCCATATCCCTTGATTCCTTTATTATCCAAAAATACACCAATATCAGTCTTGACTATACTCAAGAACGGAGCATGCACCGAACTGAGGGGTAGAGAATTCCAAGGATACACAATCCTTTGAGTCGAGAAATTTCTCCTCATCTCAGACCTAAATGGCTGATTCCTTAGCTTGAGATTATGAGTCCTAATTCTAGACTCTCCAGCCAGGGGAAACAGTCTCTCAGCATCTACCCTATCAAGACCTCTAAGTATTTTATATGTTTCAGTGAGATCACCTCTATTCTTCTAAATTCCAGAGGCCCGTTCTACTTAATCTCTCCTGATAGGCCAACCCTTTCATCCCAGGAATCAATCTGGGGCGGCACAGTGGTGCAGTGGTTAGCACTGCAGCCTCACAGCTCCAGGGACCCGGGTTCGATTCTGGGTACTGCCTGTGCAGAGTTTTCAAGTTCTCCCTGTGACCGCGTGGGTTTTTGCTGGGTGATCCGGATTCCTCCCACAACCAAAGACTTGCAGGTGATAGGTAAATTGGCCATTATAAATTGCCCCTAGTGTAGGTAGGAGGTAGGGAATATGGGATTACTGTCGGGTTAGTATAAATGGATGGTTGTTGGTCGGCACAGACTCGGTGGGCCGAAGGGCCTGTTTCAGTGCTGTATCTCTAAAAAAAAATCTCGTGAACCTTTGTTGCACATGCCCAAGGCAAGTATATATTGTAGGAACTAAGGGGGTTAATAAACTGCTATGTTAATCTGTTTCACTGTATTGCTTAAATGAAATTGTGCAAATTGTTGTCTGCCGCAGATTGTATGAGTTGCTACTTTTTAAAGTGGGATGTTTTTAGGAAATGAGATGGTTACGCTAGTGAATAGTTATATTTTGTACTATGTGTACCAATACATTACATTATGATTAAGTTGTATACCTTATGTCTGAAATTATGTTTACTATATGAAATGTATATTTGTATATTGCGTTGCAAAGATTGTGAAAGATAGTGTATCTGCTGTAGTACAATAGCAGAAATTACCTCAAGATAAGAAAATTAAATGTGATTTGTGTAAACTTTTGAAAGAACTTGTTAAAATAAACAGGAACTATTTGTTATTGTGTACTTGCTAGCAGAGAGAGAGAGATGTATGGATAATGACATCAACTCTGACTAATCGTAGAAGCTATGTTGGAAAATAGACTAATATGATTTGAAGGAAGCTACAGAGAAGGATAAAAGTAGGAGGTTGAGAAATATCGATGCACACAAACTTGAAGAAGATAGACTGCAGTCAATAGAATGAGAAAACCGTGCCACAGCGACTTGGGAAGCAAGAACCGAAGTTTGCGTTATGTAACTTTCACCGTTGTTAAGTATTGCATTGTAAATCCTTGCTGTCTATCTTGATTTAAGAATACCAGAGTCTGTACCTTGTGGATCCAAGACTAGTCAACGTCCCCAAAGAAATGAAAATCTTACAATATTAACTGTGAAACACACACATGAATTACAATAACTGGTGTAATGGAGAATATACTGGTCCCTAAATTCCAAAACCTCAACTCACTGCCTGAAAAGCATCAGTCAGCTGTAGGTTGACATCCAGCATAGTCAAGTAACTTTCCTTGATCCCTACTTGCTATTTCACCTCATCAAACATCAGGGTGACCATTAAGCAAACCCCAGGATCCTGTTTCAATCGCCCCACTTATAACATGTAATGAATATACAATACGTATTAATCTGAAAGAAATCCAAAATTCCTTATTAGCAATAGCGGTTCACAGCAGTCAATATTATTTATGCGCAAATCAGACAGCAACTTCGGGTGAGTGTACATGCACAGTTAAACGTGAAAATCTGGAGGTTGCTGTCCAAGATACACCCCACCTCCACAAGCTGCTTCGAAACAGCATCTAGTTGGCTGACTCCCCATTCAAATGCATTGAACAGCATGAAGTTCCTGTACTGACATTGCAGATACGGACAAAATTTGCCACAAAAGTCCATTCAAGTCTAAGTATCCTTTTAATGACATGGTAAGTCTTAATTACTGCCAAACAACCTCTTTGACATTGAAAATGGAGTCTCATTCCTTCAGCTTTTAATAATTCTTGGAGGTTTTTAAAAAATTATTTTTCAACTTTTCTTTCTGTCTCTTTTATCTCTTTCTCAATCCAATCATTCTTTCCCTCTCTTCATTTTGTTTTCTGCAGCTGATTTGACATTGAATTCACTATTCTAATTGACACTTGCTGCATCAGACTCCATGCTGCTTGTTTCAGGAGATACACGGATGCTTGCCCTGTTTGCACAGGTCCCAGATGAACTGTAGAGGGTGCCACTCCATAACATGGCTGCAACACCTCATTTGCATCAGCTGTAGCTCAGTTGGAAGCAATCTTACCTTTGAACCACAAGGTTCTTGGTTTAAGTCCCACTCCACAACTTGAGTACTGAGGGAATGCTGCACTTTAAGAGGTGCTGTCTTTTGGATGAGACGTTAAATCAATGCCCAATCTGCCTGCTTGGGTGGATGTAAAAGATCCCATGGCACAATTTTGATGAAGAGCAGGGGAGTTATTCCTGGTGTCCTGGCCAATATTTATCCTTCCAGCAACATTACAAGCAAAGAGATTATCTGGTCATTATTACATTACTGTTTGTGGGAGTTTGCTGTGCACAAATTGGCTGCTACATTTCCTACATTACAACAGTGATTACACTTCAAAAGTACTTCATTGGCTGTAAAGTGCTTTGAGACGTCTGATAGTCATGAAAAGTTCTATATAAATGCAAGTCTTTCTTTCTTTCTAGTAAGTCTATAAGCAAGTGCAAGTCTAGCAAATGGCAGGTGCCATTCATTCGCCAGTCACAGCAAGACCTGGGCCTGACATACCAGCAACATAACATTATTGTTCTAGAACAAATTGAAGAATCACAAGCTCCCATGCATATACCTTGTGACTTTACATTCTCTCCTTTATTTGCATATTTCTTCTAAATACCGTTCAAAGGCCTAAGATCTATGAAATGATGGCTGCTTACCTTTACAATGGATCTTTTTGGACAAAGGTGGCCCTTTCCTCAGGGCCATTGAGTCCTGGGATAGCCCCACAGCAGATTGCTTTTCTAGGCTTGCTTCCACAGAAGCCTGTGCCTGGATAATTAGTGCCATTTTTGAAGGTATCTGAGGAGGCATAGTTCTTTTGTGGTGCTCTCAGAGAACTTTCCTACTATCCTATTGGGAACAGAGTCGAGAAATTAGTGTTCAAGGATTTGCAGGAGAACAGATTCAGTGAAATTCCTGGGAACCCTAAAATACTAAAATACTAGCTAAAATACTAGCAAGCCAATGAAAATGTGTTTGGTAGAAACTTCTGAAATTTTAGAAGAAGTTTTAAACAATTTAAGATTATTAGATTAACATCAACATTAAAATAATGGAGAGAGTAATTTCAGATGCATCCGTCAGGTTTTATGTACTGATCCTCCACAACATTATGTGTCTTTATTATGGCCTTCAGTTAAAACATTGTCCGCTCTGTCTCTTTAGTCATACTTCCAGATGGGTTTGATGCCCATCCAAAGCATCTACACAATGAAGTAATGTGACTGTCCATAGAAGATTCCATTCCTTTTCGCAGTTGTTATTATGCTTGTGGCACATCTTTTTCAGGGGTGGTGAAGGTAGACAATTTGATCTCTCGCTTATTCGAAGGCATGAAGCAACCTCCATGTCCCAAGAGTGATGCTGTAATTGTTTGAACAAACAATTGTTTGTATACACAAATTTATTTTTAGACAAATGCATTAAGGCATCATATCAATCTTTGGTGATGTTGGTGCGTGTGGGTGGGCGCACTGGGCGCGTCAATATTACATAACTCCATTAATTAAGAATATTCAAATAGAAGGACAACCTCTTTATGCAGTCTGATGTGAAAATGCTCAGATCATGATGGTGCTAGACTGCAGACATCCCGATTTGTGATCTGTATCTGTACCATCCGGCTTTAACGAAAAGTGAACACGAAGTATGAATGTCATGCGCAATCTGTCTGCTGTATTTCAATATTGTTATCTTAATGGCACAGAGCCTTGAAATGAGCTCTTTTTGATTCTATCAGTGCACAGTTAAAGCTATGTACAATTGTCTACTGGACAGAATAACAAAATATGTTCCAGAAGTGGTTTCTACTGTGTCTGCTTATTGACAAGAAACATATACATTGTAAAATGAATGATCTACATGATCTTCATACATTTCCAATTTTATTATCCCTAAACAATTAAAGTTTATTGGAACATCTTAACATACCTCTCCTGATGACTCAGGGCAAGTTTTTTGAGTTAGTAGCTGAGCAGATTAGGAAGGTCACAGGTTTGATGCCTGGACTATAAACAATCCCTCGAGTGGAGAAATTTCTCCTCATCTCAGACCTAAATGGCTGATCCCTTAGCCTGAGATTATGAGTCCTAATTCTAGACTCTCCAGCCAGGGGAAACAGTCTCTCAGCGTCTATCCTATCAAGACCTCTAAGAATGTTATATGGTTCAGTGAGATCACCTCTATTCTTCTAAATTCCAGAGGCCCATTCTACAATCTCTCCTGATAGGCCAACCCTTTCATCCCAGGAATCAATCTCGTGAACCTTTGTTGCACATGCCCAAGGCAAGTATATATTGTAGGAACTAAGGGGGTTAATAAACTGTTATGTTAATCTGTTTCACTGTGTTGCTTAAATGAAATTGTGCAAGTTGTTGTCTGCTGCAGATTGCATGAGTTGCTACATCTTAACGTGGGTTGTTTTTAGGAAATGATATGGTTACGCTAGTGAATAGTTATATTTTGTACTATGTGTACCAATACATTACACTATGGTTAAGTTGTATACCTAATATCTGAAATTATGTTTGCTATATGAAATATATTTTTGTATGTTGTGTTGCGAAGATTGTGAAAGATAGTGTATCTGCTGTAGTACAATAGCAGAAATTACCTCAAGATAAGAAAATTAAATGTGATTTGTGTAAATTTTTGAAAGAACTTGTTAAAATAAACAGGAACTATTTGTTATTTGTGGTGCTCTCAGATAACTTTCCTACTATCCTATTGGGAACAGGGTCAAGAAATTAGTGTTCAAGGATTTGCAGGAGAACAGATTCAGCGGAATTCCTGGGAACCCTAAACCCCGGAGTTACAGTGTACCTGATATTCCCCCAGGCCTTCTGAGATGTTGCTCTGGAGAAATTTAAAGCTGGTAGTCATTGATCTCTCCATTTGATCTCCCAAGGCCTGTAGTTCAATAGTAAATGCCACCAAGTTAGAAGCACTAAATTAACTGGATGTCTCATGTCTCACCTCTTCTGCCTCTATGGTTTCAGCCTTTTCCTGTTCTTCCTCCTGGGGTATTTATTTTCAGGCCTTTTCACAAAGCAAAACTGTGAAAACCAAAACAGCCTATGACTATTCTGGAGAATGTTCGAGGAGCAAACTGCAAAGAGAAAGCTGACTTGTTCGGGAACCTGATGCTTCCTTTCAATATAACAACAGAGTGCTCTAACCTTATTCTAGCTCAGATATAAGCTTCATTGCAATACTCCTCTGCTTTATCGATGGTTCACCAGTGCAACAATACCTGCAAATACTGCTGGTCGTATCTTGGTCATCAAGCTTTGCTAGCTGATGTGTATCCTGGCTTGCCATCTTTCTGTAAAGTAAGACGTACTGAAGGAGCAATTAGTATAACAGTTAGTCAAGCTTTCCATCTTCCCAGCATTTCTTGTTTTTATTTCAGATTTCCAGCATCTGCAGTATTTTGCTTTTATTTCCATCTTTCTATGTCATTATGCCCTCTGTCATATCCTATCTTTACAGTTGGAGCCTTCACATGCACTAATTGCCAAGGTGAGATCTGATTATCTGTTTCTGTAGATGTGAGTGTGTGGTTAACAGTGGATGGGCACAAAGCACCTCGTGTAACCAAACCTACCTGCCATCTGTTGGACCCTTCTTTTTGCCAGTATGCCAGATTAGGACAAATTCCTTTAAAACATCCACTGATGACCGTAACAGTGCAGCAGACAAAAAAGACACAAATATTCAAGAGAAAAACAATAAGAATTACAGAAAATAGATTAGAAATGAACTCAAAGCTGCTCACACAAGTCTTACATGGCTTTATAAAATGACCTCCTTGTATTCCTCAATACCTTGAAAACTTGTTTGCCACCTAGTTATAATGGGCATTAAGTTAAAGTGGTGCACAACTAGCAAACAGGGCAGAAAAAGACACATGAAGCATCAGAATGATGCTCTCTGGTTACTTACATATTACTTGAAGCTTCTGCCTGTTTCTAGCAAGAGCTTTCTTTCCTCTATCCATGGTCCACCTGGGCAGAGATCCGACATTATGGGTCTCTGCTATTATTTTCTATTAATAACTTTCTGTGAACTGGCACATATGGACATTATGGCATGGAAAATCATTCTGATTAAGAATGACGGATTTTTTTTGGTTCCTCGGAATTAATGCGTTTTTTGTCACAATTTTTCACTAAGCAACATAATCTACAAAAACACCAAATTCTTTATTAATATAGGCCATAAAGAGGCAAAACATTGAGCTTATCTGTAACATACAGTCTGATGAAAATTAAATAGTCATATCTCATGTTAATTTTAGACTTAAATGAATAATGCTGCAGCTCTCAGATATTTATTGATTAATAATCTGTAAATGCTTTCATTAATGCTGTGTATCAATCCATTCAGTTATGTTTGCTTTCAACACAGCTGCTCCTTCAAAATGTTTTTGGAGTGATGTAATCCTATAGGATCCTATAGGGTCAGTTAGACACATTCCCTGCAGATTACATCAGCATTCATCAAATGCAAAAAAAATCTTATGAGGTTTCTCTGTGGTGTTGAAATAATATACAGGATACCAGAAGTGAGCCACATATAAAAAAATAATTTGCAATAACAGAACCAATGGTAAAATATTTACTGTTGTTGTATTTGACTGCAATGCTTCAGAAATGGACTAGAGGATGGAGAGGTGATACAATTACACAGTAACTGCTGAACATGCCAAATAGCCCAAACAATGAGTGCATGGTGACCCTTTTAATTTGCTAACACTAGGAATACAGTGTCCCTAAGCACAGACCTAGGGAAATCTCTTATGCATCCCTATACAGGCATATCCAACATGGACTGCAATAGGGTGATCAGGAGAATTAATCTCTGACAATCTTTTCCTCACGAGGCTGGGAAAATTAAAGCCAATTCTGCTTACATTGAATTTTTTTCTTTGCTTTTTTTCTTTTTTGGGAAGAGGAAATGTTGTGTGCAGAATTGGAAGAGTACAGAGATCTCGGAGGGTTGTAGGGCTGGAGGAGGTTACAGGTTAGGGAGAGCAAGGCCTTTGTTGCCTCTAGATTTGACTATTCCAATGCACTCCTGGCCTCCCACCTTCCCCCCTCCATAAACTTGAGCTCATGCAAAACTCTACAGTCCTTATCCTAACTTGCACCATATCCTGTTCACCCAACACCCCTATGTTTGCTGACCTACAATGGCTCCCCATCTGGCAATGTCTTGATTTTAAAATTCTCATCCTTGTTTTTAAAGGGAAGGAAGATCAGTGTTAGGAAATTGATTGATTTTCTATTTCAAACACCCGATATTGCTATCACGCTCTCCCAGATCTGGTATAATACAGTAAAGCTCCCCCTTCTCTGGCCTAACAGTGTACATAAACTCTTCAGAAACACATCTGCCACTTCACCAATGTGGTATTTCAATTTCTCCACAAAATGAAAGACTGAGCCTTTTCAATAAAGTAAACCATGGCATAAAGTCTAAATAGGATGCAACAAGACAGTTAAAATTCTGAAAATATTAAGAAATGTTGATTATTATTGTATATTCGATGACATTAAAAATGGTTACTGCTGATGCAACACAGATAACTTTTTTTATTCACGGAATGTAGGCATCACTGGCAAGGCCAGCATTTATTACCCTTAACTGAATGGATTGCTGGGCCATCGCAGAGTCAACCACATTGCTGTGGGTCTGGAGTCACATTGAGCCAAACCAGGTAAGGACAACAGATTTCCTTCCCTAAAGGACGTTAGTGTACTAGATGGCTTTTTACAACAATCATTTCATGGTCACCATTAGACTAGCTTTTTAAACTCCTGATTTATTACTGAGTTCAAGTTCCATTGTTTGCTGTGGTGGGATGTGATTCCATGGCCCCAGAGCTTCAGCCTGAGCTTATGAATCTAGTAACATTACCATTATGCCACCACTTTCCCACATCACTGGATGCTTGATGATTCAGTGGATAACTGCAATCTCAATACAAGTCAGAAAAACTGAATTGTGTCTCTATTCCATCAATTCTTGAAATATGAGTATCACTAGAAAAGCTGCCATTTATTGCCTTTCCCCATTTGCCCTTGAGAAGGTGGTGATGCTGAGCCTTCTCCTTGAATCGTTGCAGTCCATGCAGTGAAGGAGGAATTTCGAGAACCTTGGTGCAATGTCAGTGAAGGAATCGTGGTGTATGTTCAAGAGAAGAACTTGCAGCTCATATTGTTCCCACAACATTGCTTCTCTTGTTCTTATTGGTGTTAGAGGTTGCAGGGGAGGGAGGTGCTAGTGAAACTGCAGTGCATCAGGTAGATTGTTCATGCTGCAGCCACAGCGTACCAATGCTGGAGAGAGTAAATAAGGCAAGAATGTAGCAGATGGAATATAATGAGGAAAAATGTGAGGTTATCCATTTTGGTAGGAGGAACAGATGTGCAGAGTATTTCTTAAATGGTAAGCGATTAGTAAGTGTAGATGTACAAAGGGACCTGGGTGTCCTTGTCAATAAGTCACTTAAAGCTGACATGCAGGTGCAGCAAGCAATTAGGAAGACTAATAGTATGTTAGCCTTTATCGCAAGAGGATTTGAGTACAGGAGTAATGAAGTCTTGCTTCAATTGTATAGAACCTTTGTTAGACTGCACTTGGAGTACTGTGTGCAGTTTTGGTCCCCGCACCTTAGGAAGGATATTAGTGCCACAGAGGGAGTGCAACGAAGGTTCACCAGACTTGTTCCCGGGATGGCGGGACTGTCCTATGAACAGAGATTGGGGAAACTGGGCTTGTATTCTCTAGAGTTTCGAAGAATGAGAGGTGATCGCATTGAAATCTACAAAATACTTAAAGGGATAGACAAGGTAGATGCAGCTAAGATGTTTTCCCTGGTTGGGGAGTCTAGAACCAGGGGACACAATTTCAAAATAAGGGGGAAGCCAGTTAGGACAGAGATGAAGAGATATTTCTTTACTCTGAGGGTTGTGAATCTTTGGAATTCTTTACCTCAGAGAGCTGTGGAAGCTCAGTTATTGAGTATGTTTAAATACAAATGACATAAGGGGATAGGAGGATAGTGTGGGAAAAAGGCATTGAAGTGGATGATCAGCCATGATTGTATTGAATGGTAGGGCAGGCTCAATGGGCTGAATAGCCTACTCCTGCTCCTATGTTCCTAAATCAGGGGCAGAAGCACCAATTAAATAAATTGGTCTAATCTGGGTGGTGTTGAGCTTCTTGTGTATTGTTACAGTCGCATGTGAAGATAATTGCATTGAAGGACAAGGGCCAGGGCAAGCATCTTACTTCTCTGAGGCTGTTGTGGAAGTGCTGCTGACCCATATTAGAGAAAGGAGGGATGCAATTGTTACAAGGAGGAAGCCAGCAACAGCAACAACTTGCATTTATATAGTGTCTTTAACTAAGTAAAAAGAACAAAGATGCTTCTCGAGGGGGGTTGTCAAACAAAATTTGACATCAAGCCATATGAAGAGATATTAGGACAGATGAGAGGTATGTTTTAAGAAGCATCATAAAGGAGGAGAGATAAGTAGAGAGTAGGAGGCATTTAGGGAGGGAATTCCAGAGCTTAGAGCATTTTGAACTGACAATTTTGGAGCAATTAAAATCAGGATATGCAAGAGGCCAGAATTGGAAGAGTACAGAGATCTCAGAGGGTTGTAGGGCTGGAGGAGGTTACAGGTTAAGGAGGGCAAGGCCTTTGTTACCTCTAGATTTGACTACTCCAATGCACTCCTGGCCTCCCACCTTCCCCCCTCCATAAACTTGAGCTCATCCAAAACTCTACTGCCCTTATCCTAACTTGCACCATATCCTGTTCACCCAGCGCCCCTATGTTTGCTGACCTACAATGGCTCCCCATCTGGCAATGTCTTGATTTTAAAATTCTCATCCTTGTTTTCAATATGGAGTCTCACGCATTGGGCTGAATTTAGTGAGCCCATCACTGGTCTCGTCCCATTGGAGGAAAGGGGCAGGCGGGGAGACCGCAATAGCGTCATCGAGATGAACGCAGGTGCTGGCACTATATTTAAAGTGCTGCCAGCCCTGCTTAAACTGCTGCTTTGCCTTTGCAACTCCCCTCGGCTTACACGCTAAAGGCCCTCAGTGCCTACCCTTGCTGAGAAACAGCCCAGCACCCGACTCTCTCACCCAATAGTATGGCTACCTGGTCCTACCACCCAAGACCAAGCCAATCTGTGCAGAGTGCACAGCACCGCAGGCCGACAATGACCTCCGCTCTCCCCTCTTTCACTATCCAGTGTTCGTCATGGTTGCCTTGCCATTGTGACACTGAGGCCTTCCCTCAGTGCCGCCACCTTTCAACAACTAGAGATCCGAGGCACATAAGGGCCACCCACTGTTCACTTAATTCCACGCGCCCCCATTGAATCATCTTCAATTGCATGCTAATGTATTCCAGCGACCGGCTCAGCAATTCAAATGGCAGTCCCATTGCGTCGGGGCAGCAATGCCACCTTGGAGTTTTCCTGCAGCTGATTAAATCTGGAACCGAGGTCATGACATTGAATTTCCAGCGGGCATATCCGACGCAATTCACTGGCCTCCCCAACGTCTCCATTCCCGCTCCAAATAGCCTCACAAAATTCCGCCCATTGGGACATCTTTAACATTGAAAAGGCCTAACATAGAAACATAAAAACATAGAAAATGCAGGAGTAGGCCATTTGGCCCTTCGAGCCGGCTCCATCATTCATTATGATCATGGCTGATCATCCAACTCAGTAACTTGCTCCCGCTTTCGCCCCATACCCTTTGATCCCTTTAAACCCAAGAGCTATATCGAAATCCTTCTTGAAAACATACAATGTTTTGGCCACAACTGCTTTCTGTGGTAACGAATTCCATAGGCTCACCACTCTCTGGGTGAAGAAATTTCTCCTTATCTCAGTCCTGAAAGGTTTACCCCATATCCTTAGACTATGATCCCTGGTTCTGGACTCCCCCACCATCGGGAACATCCTTCCTGCAACAACCCTGTCAAGTCCTGTTAGAATTTTATAGGTTTCAATGAGATCCCCCCTCACTCTTCTGAATTCCAGCGAATATAATCCTAACCGACTCAATCTCTCCTCATACGTCAGTCCCGCCATCCCAGGAATCAGTCTGGTAAACCTTCGCTGCACTCCCTCTATAACAAGAACATCCTTCCTCAGATAAGGAGACCAAAACTGCGCACAATATTCCAGGTGTGGCCTCACTAAGGCCCTGTATAATTGCAGCAAGACATCCCTGCTCCTGTACTCGAATCCTCTTGCTAAGAAGGCCAACATACCATTTGCCTTTTTTACCGCCTGTTGCACCTGCATGCTTACCTTCAGCGACTGGTGAACGAGAACACCTAGGTCTCACTGCATATTCCCCTCTCTCAGCTTATCGCCGTTGAGATAATAATCTGCCTTCCTGTTTTTGCTACCAAAGTGGATAACCTCACATTTAACCACATTATACTGCATCTGCCATGCATTAGCCCACTCACTCAATTGTCCAAATCACCCTGAAGCCTCTCTGCATCCTCCTCACAATTCACCCTCCCACCCCGTTTTGTGTCATCTGCAAATTTGGAGATATTACATTTAGTTCCCTCATCTAAATCATTAATATAGATTGTGAATAGTTGGAGTCCTACCGCTGATCCCTGCGGTACTCCCCTAGTCACTGCCTGCCATTCGGAAAAAGACCCATTTATCCTTACTCTTTGTTTCCTGTCTGCCAAACAATTTTCTATCCATTGCAATACACTACCCCCAATCCCATGCGCTTTAATTTTACACGCTAATCTCTTATGTGGGACTTTGTCAAAAGCCTTCTGAAAGTCCAAATAAACCACATCCACTGACTCCTCCTCATCAACTCTACTCGTTACATCCTCAAAGAATTCTAGTAGATTTGTCAAGCAAGATTTCCCTTTTGTAAACCCATGCTGACTCTGCCCGATTCTACCACTGTTCTCCAAGTGCTCTGCTATAAAATCTTTGATAATGCACTCTAGAATTTTCCCCACTACCAACGTCAGGCTGACTGGTTTATAACTTCCTGCTTTCTCTCTACCTCCCTTTTTAAATAGTGGGGTTACATTAGCTACCCTCCAATCTGTAGGAACTGTTCCAGAGTCTATAGAATCTTGGAAGATGACCACCAATGCATCCATTATTTCTAGGGCCACTTCCTTCAGTACTCTGGGATGCATACCATCAGGCCCTGGGGATTTATCGGCCTTCAATCCCATCAATTTCCCCAACACCATTTCTCTCGTAAGACTGATTTCTTTCAGTTCCTTTCTCTCACTAAGCCCTGTGTTGCCCAACATTTCTGGTATGATATTTGTGTCCTCCTTTGTAAAGACAGAACCAAAGTATGCATTTAGCTGGTCAGCCATTTATTTATTCCCCATAATAAATTCCCCTGTTTCTGACTGTAAGGGACCTACATTTGCCTTCACCAATGTTTTTCTCTTCACATACCTATAGAAACTTTTACAGTCAGTTTTTAATGTTCCCCGCAAACTTGCTCTCATTCTATTTTCCCCTTCTTAATCAATCCCTTGGTCCTCCTTTGCTGAATTCTAAACTGCTCCCAGTCCTCGGGTCTGTTGTTTTTCTGGCAGATTTATATGCCTCTTCCTTGGATCTAATGCTATCTCTAATTTCCCTTGTAAGCCATGGTTTGGCTACCTTCCCCGTTTTACTTTTGCACGAGACAGTAATAAACAATTGTTGCAGTTCATCCATGCGCTCTTTAAATGTTTGCCATTGCCTATCCACTGTCATCCCTTTAAGTAACGTTTCCCAATCCGTAATGGCCAACTCGCGCCTCATACCTTCATAGTTTCCTTTACTAATATTCAGGATCCTAGTCTCAGAATCAACTACATCACTTTCCATCTTGATGAAGAATTCTATCATATTATGGTCGCTCATCACCAAGGGGTCTCGCACCACTAGATTGTCAATTATTCCTCTCATTACACAATTCCCAGTCTAGAACGGCCTGTTCTTTAGTTGGTTCCTCAACGTATTGACTCCAGAGTGAAGACCCTGGCAACATTAGTGAGAGAACAAATAAAAAATTACTTTTTAAAAATAGTTATAAATTTAAAAAGAACTTGGCTCACTCATCTGTTGTTATTTCTGTATTCTGAAACAATGGTAAAATAAAATCAACATTAAATATAATTTTATTTATAACCACTAGATGGAAGCATCTGACTGTCTTCATAGGGTTTATCAGAGCATCATAAGCAGCATGTGGGCAAGATGAACACGATCAGGTCAATGGAAAAAGGCTATTCTGGAATCGTTATTTATATTCAATGGAGCTATTCACAATTAACATAGACGTCAACGGCATTTTGTAACTGAAAACATTTTCCAGCTTAAGGGTCACTGACCCGAAACGTTAACTCTGCTTCTCTTTCCACAGATGCTGCCAGACCTGCTGAGTGGTTCCAGCATTTCTTGTTTTTATTTCAGATTTCCAGCATCCGCAGTATTTTGTTTTTATTCCAGCTTAAGGATCTGTTTTTCAGCAATTTTGCACATCAAAATTTTGTTTGTAAGCAAACATACAAGTGACTGCTGTGTAATGTCAAATGCATGATATAATAGCCTGGCTGCAGTGTAGCCCTGAATCCAGATTGGTAACCTTGGCCATAATAGGCAGAAATCATGTAAAGAACTATTGGCAGTAAGAAGGAGAAACCTTGCCTTCATGTTGCATCTTATCAAGTCCTCAAGACATCCCAGACCACCTGAAAGATTTATTTTACTGTAAACAAATGCAGCAGCCAATTTGCACACAGCAAAATTTCACAAACAGCAGTTAGAGTCATAGAGCCATAGAGTTTTACAGTACAGAAATAGGCCCTTTGGCCCAACACGCTTGCGCCGACCATCAAACACCCATACAATCTAATCCCATTTTCCAGCACTTGGCCCATAGCCTTGTATGCTATGGCGTTTGAAGTGCTCATCTAAATACTTCTTAAATGTTGTGAGAGTTCCTGCCTCTACCACCCCTCCAGGCAGTGTGCTCCAGATTTCAACCACCCTCTGGGTGAAAAAATCTTTCCTCAACTCCCCTCTAAACCTCCTGCCCCTTACCTTAAATTTATGCCCCCTGGTTACTGACGTATCCTTGTACATATCTTTGGGGCTGATTTTCCTGTGGATTAGCCAGGAGCAGTACACTCATAGTGCTCTGAGTCTGACGAGAGCTGAACCTGTCTGAATTTGCAGGTTAAGAAAAGCACAGATCTAATCTCTGGAAATGAGGGAGGAATGAGAGTGCTTAGTAATATCTAGGTTACTATACTCTTTGTACCAAATAAAGATATTGGTCTGTGGATTAAGCTAACTGGAGTTTGCAAACATTTAGCATCTATGGCTTCCACTTGTTACGATCAGGTGAGGAAGGGTAGAAGGGCTGCCCTCTTTTCCCTCTCCTTGTTTGACTACAACAGGTTTAATTATTTTTTTAAGTGGGTATACTTGCCAAGTCAGGGAGTGTTTAACTGTTTACCCGCTGTGATCATAAAAAGAGTCAATTGGACAGGTTTTCTTGAGTTGAACAAAGAACGAGGTTAGCTCGATTGTACTTAAACTGATTTAAGTAAAATAATAAAATATGCTCCAATTTCACACACACACATGAATAGGTTAGAGTGGGGAAGGTAGATTGGTTGAATTATAGTCCAGAGAAATAAAAGGGATATACAGTCTGTGTAGGTTGGTGACTGAGCTGGCTTCAGGCTGAATTCAGTGGTCCTGAGGCTTCTGGTTTGAAGATGTGGACAGCTGACTTGGTGGTTCTCTGGGAGGCAGCAATGCATCTGATTTCCTTCAAGGGAGTCTTTGTCTATTCTTTCTGGAACTTTCTCAAAACAACTCTGTAGCTCCACCCTCTGGCTTAAATCATTAAGCACAGTGAAAATCAATCAGTGAACAGACTAACACAATCAAATACAGATCAATTAAACCTCTAGCATCTATGGCCTGCACTACAGCACTCCTGACACGAGGTTCTGTACAATCGGTGGCATCACAGCCTGCAATGATGCTTACAGTCTATTTACATAATCTACCCAGCAACAACCTACATCACATTATAATACAGCCTGCAGCAAAGGCAATGCATGCCACAAGCAGGATCATCTGTGTTCGGTCCAAAAGCAGCAACCAAAAGGTTACAAGCAATGATTCTTTTGGTTCAGCCTGCTGCTCTATATTCTCCAACCTTCTAGGCACCCTTCAAACTGGGCAAATCAGGAACAACATGAGGTAGGAAAGCCAGAGCCAGACCTTCTCACCTCAGATACATTCATGTCCTTAGCTTGCACATGTTATCGATGTAGGCTCTTCAATGTCCCTTTGAGAAAGCCCTGGAAATCTCAGAGTAATGCAAAGGGAGTGGAGATCTGGCATTACCGGTCCCCTTGTTCCAGGGAAATTTGTGGCCCTTGGAGGACCCCCAGTGAGAACAACTTTACCCTTCCCTCTGGACCACAACCATCTCCCACCCGCCCCTTGCCAGTGACCCCGCCTCACCTACCTCTTGTTTGGGGTTTCAGTGCTGGGCCTGGGTTTGAGGCCTCCGCAATACCAGCAGTGGACACTGCTCTTGGTGGCGCTGCCAATACTGCTGAGCTGCCAGCCCTCTGATTGGCCAGTAACTCATGGAGGCAGGATGCCCATCTTTAAAGGGACAGGTATCCCAGCTTGTGAATCTTGAAAAACACAGAGGATCTTACCGGGGGTGGGGCAGGGGTGCGCAAAATTGCAGAGGCAGGGATCCCCCCACCTTCTCAGCCCGATGCCAGGAGCCCCGCCTCCTACAAAAATCCATCCCCAAGAGTGGCCAGCTGCCTTTAAGAGTTGCAGGCATGCCGCCTGTAGAGCGCACAGTTAGTCAGTAGTGCGTTTCTTCCTGGGCTGCCTGCTGTAATCATTTAGCTGAGGAGGGACTGGGCATGGGATGACTGTGCATCGAGGTCCCCATGCCTAAAAATGGGCCTTAGCTAATGCTTTCCCCTGTGTGTCTCAGTGAGGGTACTTCAGTCTGGTTGATCGAAGAGCCTTGCTGTTGCTTTCCCCGCTCGCACACATCACAGATCCCCTGTAGAGGGTGCCGTACTGAAACAGAGGCCAGATTAGGCGAATTCTCCGCTGACAAGCCCTTGAAAACTGTTAGCAAAGTGAACGGTGAATGCTTTTCCTTTGCCACTGAAAGCAAAATTTGGGCCATAATCCCCAATCTCTTCAAGAGCCTGGATCAGGTTAGACTGCCATATTGATGGTCACATACAACTTTGCCATGAAATGCGAAGGAAACTTATTCTGGCCAAGAAAAGGAGAAATGGGAGTAATCAGTACAACCACTTCTTTAGTAAACAATATAGAAAGCTTTTATAGTGAGTTAAAAAAATCTAGAAAATAAACTTAATACAATTTATATAAATATTCATTACACAAATATCAGCCTTATGAAAATTAACAAGGGACAATTGCATGCAGTAGTATTACCTAGCAATTACTTTTGGCAATATTAGCAGGTGAACAGCAACTTGCATTTACATAGCGCCTTTAACACTGTAAAATGTCTCAAGGTGTTTCACAGGAGTGATATGTGGCTGAATTTAATTCGCATGGCACAGGTCTGGGCGGCAGACCTGGAAGTGGACCCCATTGCCACACAGAAGGAATGTGGCTGGCTGACTGCGATCCCGCAGTGGCTGACCACTTAACGGCCTGGAAGCGTGGGGCGCATGCAATGATGTTATGGGGCAGGGCATGAGGCACTGATCTTGGCATCACCTCATGTGGAGGCAGGTGCTGGTGCCATTTTTAAAGGCCTGCCAGACCTGCAGTCAGTCTCACCTTGAAAGCTGCAAAAGGCACAGCAGCAATCCTCAAAGGGAACATACTCCAAAATGGGCCTCTGCAACCAGAGGGCAGACCCCTACTGAGTGAAGGAACCAGAGGGCAGAGCACTGCTGAGTGGAGGAACTAGAGGACAGAGCACGGCTGAGTGGAGGGACTAGAAGACAGAGGACTGCTGAGTGGAGGCACTAGAGGACAGAGCACGGCTGAGTGGAGGGACTAGAGGACAGAGCACGGCTGAGTGGAGGGACTAGAGGACAGAGGATTGCTGGGTGGTGTCACTAGAGGACAGAGCACGGCTGAGTGGAGGGACTAGAGGACAGAGCACGGCTGAGTGGAGGGACTAGAGGACAGAGGATTGCTGGGTGGTGTCACTAGAGGACAGAGCACGGCTGAGTGGAGGAACTAGAGGACAGAGCACGGCTGAGTGGAGGGACTAGAGGACAGAGCACGGCTGACTGGAGGGACTAGAGGACAGAACACGGCTGAGTCGAGGGACTAGAGAACAGAGCACTGCTGGGTAGAGGCACTGGAGGACAGAGCACGGCTGGGTAGAGGCACTGGAGGACAGAGCACGGCTGGGTGGAGGCACTAGAGGACAGAGCACTGCTGGGTAGAGGCACTAGAGGACAGAGCACTGCTCAGTGAAGGAATTAGAGGACAGAGCACTGCCAGTCAAAAGCAAGGATAGCTGCCCACTGGTCAGTCAAGGACACAGCCAGGAGGGTCCACAAGGCATGATGGAGGGACGACCCCAGGTGGCCCATGATTTAATGAGGCCTACCTTCAGGTTCTCCTTCAGGCTGCACGGGAAAGGCGGGAACTATACTTCTCAAGGGATGGCAAGAAGAAACCCTCCCGTCTGACCGAGGAAACCTGGATGGAGACAGCAGCAGAGGTCAACAGCTGTGGGGTCACCTCCGCACGCCCCCCCCCCCCGCTCCGGGCCGCAGTGCCACAAACTGATTAATTACTTCCTCTACTCCGCAAGGGTGAGTCCTACATACTAATCTTATCATTGGGGCTCACAGTTGGCAATGAGGGTTGGATCGCCACACGGGGAGGGACCAGCTGGGTGCTGGTAGTGGGGAGCACCAGCAATAGCTACCTGCTGATGCATGGCTGCATCTGGGCAACAGACAGTCATCTATCTTCACTTACCCCCTCTACGTCCCTTCAGAGTAAACGTATGGCGGTGACATCCAGGAGCCCCCATCATCAGCCAGAGTGATGCAGCAGCATGAGTGTTATGAGTGTTGTGCTGCTCTTTGTGTAGAAACTCACAGTGTTCTTCCTTTTGCCTGCAGGAGAAATCGGCCCACAACACCAAGGAGAGGGCCGAGACCAGTGGTGGAATGCCCAACATAAGTCTTCAGAGGAGCAGGCCCTCAAACTGGCAGGAGCACAGGGTGTCCTGGGTGATTCTGGATGGTGAGACTGGAGTCACGAGCCAAAAGACTGAAGAGGCATCATGTGTCCACTACTGGACAAATGGAGATTCACTGCAGTCGTAGTTGGGAGGAGGAGAAGTGAAACCCTAAGCCCTAACTGTTTATGTTCCCTCATGGCAGGTTTCCACATTCCACAAGGACGGTCAACCCCTGAGACCGGGGCCCTGTAGCATCACATCATTCCCTGCACCCTCCACTAGCAGAGACTTTCATGTCGGTGGGGATATGCTTGCAATTAGACTCACTCACAAGCTGGTGAGAAGAGCACAGAAGCTCCCGAGCAGCTGATGGAGGCTGTGACACCCAAGGCCACAGATAGTCAGAGGACTGTGGGAGGCCAGGCCCATGCTGAGCCCTAGGCTGATGATGAGCCTCTGGTGTTGGCCACATGAAATCTGATGGAGTTGCAGTGACAGATAATGGAACATCTGGCACAGCTGCCAGAGGCAAAGCACAGCCATGTGTGGACAATGCAGGAGTCCATCCAGGCCATGAGTGCTGCCATGTCTCAGGCATCTGCGTGCATGGCTTCCTCTATTAAGAGGCTGGCGACTCTCATAAAGATCCAGATCCAGCAGACCACTCAATGAATGCTAGAGGTTCGTGGAGACCTGTATACCATCGCCTTGGCCATGAGTTCAACACAGCAGTGGCAAGGCGAGAAAGGGACAAGATGCCTGGAGTCTCCTCCAGGTGCTCCTCCCTCTCCAGTACGCAGGGAGGTACAAAAATGCCTTGCAAAGGGAGGAGGAGAGGCTGTCTTCCCCATCTAGGGGCTCCTCTCAAGGCGCTCTGACAGTGGACAACGGCTGCTCAGACCCTCTGCCAGTGACCCCAGCGCCTCCAGTAGCTGCTGTAACCAAGGCGGTGGGGGGGGGGGGGTGGTGGGGGGTCCTGCACCTCAGCATGCCAAGGTCTTTCAGGCCTCAGGCAGCCAGAAGACGGTTGCCAATGTTATCCCAGGCTACGGGACAGCCTGATCAGCAGCTTGTCTCCACTCCAGCTGCAAGCGCAGGGTCATACCTCATTGAAGCCCAAGTAAGCATGTTAGGAAGAGCACCTAGACACACAGAAGCCTCATGGATATTTAGACTTGGGACATGTTAAGGATTGATAGTGTTGTTCCAATAAATATATGTGATGTGGATCCTTTATGGAGTTATTGTTGCCTTGTCAGATGTCACCTATACCCTTGCACCATATAGGCAGGCGAGTCAGGTCATCTCCTCAGTGTGCGTGGGGAGGCTGGGCACTAGGCAACGCTGAGTGATATGAAGGAAGTGATGTCCTGCCAAAGTGGGTGTGCATCTTTATTAGACAGTCATTGAAAGGGCATCATTTTTGAAGGAAGCAGCTGTGAGTAAGATTGTCAATTGTCTCCCTTGTGCATCTCTCAATGGCTCTTGCCTCCAGTGCAGGGGGTTTATTATCCTGTTCTGCCTGCTCTACCCCCTCCTCCACATCCTCCTCGTCAGAAGAGGAGCAACACTCATCTAGATCCTCCTGATGCAAGGCCTCCCCTGTCTACAGTGCTGGTTTGTGCAGAGCACAGCAGATGATGATGATTCAAGAAACCCTCGCTGGGGCATACCATAGCGCTCCACTGGATCGGTCCAGGCAATGGAGTCTCATTTTTAAGAGGCCAATGGCCTGCTCAATCATCACTTGGGTCGACCCGTGTCAGACGTTGTAATGTTCCTTGGCTGTGGAGCGAGGGTTTATGACCAGTGTCAGCAGCCATGTCTTATGTAGGTATCACTTGTCTCCGAGGATCCATTCCTGAATTCACACAGGAGGCAGGAATAGAATTCTTTGAGGAAGTGACAAAGTTGATTGATGAGGGAAGGGCTGTAGATGTCATATACATGGACTTCAGTAAGGCGTTTGATAAGGTTCCCCATGGTAGGCTGATGGAGAAAGTGAAGTCGCATGGGATCCAGGGTGTACTAGCTAGATGGATAAAGAACTGGCTGGGCAACAGGAGACAGAGAGTAGCAGTGGAAGGGAGTTTCTCAAAAGGGAGATGTGTGACCAGTGGTGTTCCACAGGGATCCGTGCTGGGACCACTGTTGTTTGTGATATACATAAATGATTTGGAGGAAAGTATAGGTGGTCTGAATAGCAAGTTTGCAGACGACACTAAGATTGGTGGAGTAGCAGATAGTGAAGGGGACTGTCAGAGAATACAGCAGAATATAGATAGATTGGAGAGTTGGGCAGAGAAATGGCAGATGGAGTTCAATCAGGGTAAATGCGAGGTGATGCATTTTGGAAGATCCAATTCAAGAGTGAACTATACAGTAAATGGAAAAGTCCTGGGGAAAATTGATGTCCAGAGAGATTTGGGTGTTCAGGTCCATTGTTCCCTGAAGGTGGCAACGCAGGTAAATAGAGTGGTCAAGAAGGCATACGGCATGCTTTCCTTCATCGGACGGGGTATTGAGTACAAGAGTTGGCAGGTCATGTTACAGTTGTATAGGACTTTGGTTCGGCCACATTTGGAATACTGCGTGCAGTTCTGGTCGCCACATTACCAAAAGGATGTGGATGCTTTGGAGAGGGTGCAGAGGAGGTTCACCAGGATGTTGCCTGGCATGGAGGGCGCTAGCTATGAAGAGAGGTTGAGTAGATTAGGATTATTTTCATTATGAAGGTGGAGGTTGAGGGGGGACCTGATTGAGGTGTACAAAATCATGAGAGGTATAGACAGGGTGGATAGCAAGAAGCTTTTTCCCAGAGTGGGGGATTCAAATACTAGGGGTCACGAGTTCAAAGTGAGAGGGGAAAAGTTTAGGGGGGATATGCGTGAAAGTTCTTTACGCAGAGGGTGGTGGGTGCCTGGAACGCGTTGCCAGCGGAGGTGGTAGATGCGAACACGATAGCGTCTTTTAAGATGTATCTAGACAGATACATGAATGGGCAGGAAGCAAAGAGATACAGACCCTTAGAAAATAGGCGACATGTTTAGATAGAGGATCTGGATCGGCGCAGGCTTGGAGGGCCGAAGGGCCTGTTCCTGTGCTGTAATTTTCTTTGTTCTTTGTTCTTTGTTCTGGGATTGTCAAAGTATATATGCGTCATGACTGCTACCGGATACCTGGGCACACAACTACAGGATGAGCTTTAGGTGGTCGCAGACCAGCTGAACCTTGATTGATCCTTTCCTGTTGAAAAAGGCCACAGGCTAGTCTGTGGGAGCCTTGATGGGCACAAGGGTGCAATTGATTACATCTTGCACTTGGGGAACTCCTGCGATTGCACCAAAGCCGATAGCTCTCTCTGCCTGACTGTCCGGTATCACACAAAGTTGCCAGCCCACTTAAACAAGGCATGTTGGTTACTTCCTTAATGCAGCAATGAGTTGCTGCCTGGGAGACACCATACATGTCCCTGGTGGATCACTGGAAAAAGTCAAATATGTAAAAATTCAATGCAACAGTTATCTTCAGGGCCACAGACATCGGCCCCATAGGTCACAGCTCATTCTGCAGCATGGTGCACAGGTTGGTGACGGCATCCATTGACAGCCATAGCCTTCATTGACACTGTTGCTCCGACATCTACAGGTAGTTGAGGGGAGCTCAGAACACTCTTGGCCACAGTTTAGCCCATCTTGGCACGGCTGCCTGCTGCAGGTCCACATAATGCCCTTCTGTGGATTCCCAGCCAGCGGCTGGCCCTCTTGCTGTTGTTGCGGCTGCTGCAGTGGTACCACCAGAGCCTATCCCCCCTCTCCCTCTGTGGTGCTCCTCCTCCTCACGGGGTCCAGGAGGACTGGGTGGATGAGCCCCATGGCTGTTAGTCTGTTCCTTTATCATGCGCTGCCTAAGAACCCTGCCCTTGTCACTCCTCTTGACCTAGCGGCAATGACCCACTGTATGCCCTGTTGAGAGGCCATGACTACAAACTGCTCCCCCAGCCCCTCTGAGCACAACAGCAGGCTGCTGTCCCCCTCTAAGAGACTGACCGCCATAGTCTGGCAATGGCCTCCTCACCCCTCTCTTCCACCGATGTGAAGCACAACAGAAACCAGTTACACTATGGCTGACTTCCACAGGCGACCCTGAGGCCTCGCCTCAATGCTGCCAGCTTTCGGCGGTTGGGGATCTGACAGCCCATGATCCCTGTGTGCTGCTTATTTAATTTGAAACCCTGCACTAAATCGCATTTGGCTGCATTTAAATGAGAGTTATTACCTGCACAAATAGCACAATTGCTTTCCTGCCGCGTCGCAGTGGCAACACCGCCTTGGAGGTACCCCCCGCCGCTGCTAGAATGCAGACTTGACTTCACACTGTTGATGCTCAGCTCCAACACAAACCTCCCATTCTACTGCACTGCCCCCCCCCCCCCGCCACCCACCCAACTCACAACCTGTTCCCAAGGGCCACATTAAATTCAGCCTCTGAGGAGGGGTGACAAATGCTTGGTCAAAGTGGAGGGTTTAGGAATCATCTTGAAGGGAGGCAGCAGTAGAGAGGTGGAGAGGTTTAGGGAGGGAATTGCAGAGCTTAGGGCCTGGGCAGCTGAAGGTACGGCTACCAATGATGGAGTGACAAAAATAGGGGATGCACAAGGACCAGAATTGGAGAAATGCAGGGATTGCAGAGAGTTTTACAGTTGTAGGTGGTTACAGAGATAGACAGGGGAGAGACAATGGAGGGGTTAGAAAACAAGGTTCAGAATTTTAAAATTGAGGTTTTGACAGACCAGGAATGAGGACAGGGGTGATAGGTTTACAGGACTTAGGTAGTTAGCGAGTTAAGGTATGGGCAGCAAAGTTCTGGATGAGGTCAAGCTCATAGGGGATGCAAGGTGGGAGGCCAGCCAGGAGAGCACTGGAATAATCAAATTTAGAGGTAACAAAAGCATGGATGAGGATTTCAATAGCAGATGAGCTGAGGCAAGGGTGGAGATGGGTAATGTTATGGAGGTGGAGGTAGGTGGTCTTCCTGCTGGAGACCTTTTGGGTTGGCAGTTACGAATACATTGGTTCAGCCTCAGACAGTGCCCAGGGAGAGGGATTGCTATGGAACAGAGTTCATGTCAGAGACCACAGACAATGGGCAGAATTTTCCTGGCCCTGTGGAGACAGGGATGGAGAAGGTGGGGGGGAACCGGGAAAATAGGGGTGAGCCACGTCGGGATGGCTCTCTGAAGGTTTCCCTGGGGCAGGCTAGGCTTCGGATCGGCTGCCTGCTCACAGAGGTAGGCAACCAATTTAAATAATTAAGGCCCAGTTAGGGGTGATTTTCTGGATCACGGCATTTTGCCGGTGGCGGAGCGACACCCACCCTCCCCCCTCCCACCCCAATGGGGAAACTGCCAGCTCAACGGAGGCGGCCTTCCTGCAGCAGGGTGGGGGTCATCGGAGCCGAAGGCTTCGTGCTGCATTGACAGGGCTGCAAGAAAGAAAGACCAGTCCTGTGGCCCCAACAATCACACAGAGAGCTTTACTTGCCATTCTGTGGGGCCTGTTCCCTTCTCCCCTCTAAAATATTTAATTATTTTTACCCTTCCGAGGGCGTCTCCATTTTGAGAGAGCTATCTCAGCAGCGCTCACCTCTCCCGGTGGGGCTGCGAGGCTCTAGACCTGCGGGCCCTCTGATTGGGCTGGCAGCTTCGGGAGCCAGCCCGTCATCCTCAAGAGCATGGCGAGTGAGGAAGCAACCAAATAGGAGGCTGCCTCAGGGAAAATAGCTTCACTGATCTGGCTCCCACAAGTACAGGCTTAGGACCCCCATTTGGTCCCGACATCAGGGTCCCAAAGCCTGTGGGAAAATCCTGCCCACCAGCTTCAGTCTTCCCAATATTTTATTGGAGCTCATTTCTGTTCATCCAATACTGGATGTCAGACAAGCAGCATTTGTATAACATTCCTCTGCCTATTTTTTAAGAGAGATATTCATCCATTTAAAATAAATGCATTAAAGCCTGTGGTAAAATAATTGACAGGTATATCATTATATTGTATTAAGCATTCATCCACTGATGTAGCCAAGGTTAATTTCTAGGCTACCCTTTTGAAGGGCTAAAGTACTTTTATGAATCAGTAAAACATCAGAGTTGAAAATATAAATGTTATAAGCCCTTCGAAAGAATCAGGTATTTTATTTTAGATGGAAGCTGAGGAAAAATATGTGTTTTGTGAGCCATCGAGGCAGCGAAATAGAGATGAGCCATGACCAAGAGAAGAATCCTTGCTGTGAGTTACTCAACGGCACTTTCTTTTGAGAAAATCTGGATAAGACAACAACAATAACAACTTAAATTTATATAGCATCTTAAACATAAAAAAATGTCCCTAGGCACTTTACAGGAGCATTATAAAACAAAGTATGACACCAAGCCACAAAAGGAGATATTAGGTCAGATTACCAAAAGCTTGGTCAAAGAGGTAGGTTTTAAGGAGAGTCTTTAAGGAGGAAAGCGAAGTGGAGTGACGGAGAGGTGTAGGGAGGGAATTCCAGAGTTTGGGGCCTATAAGTGAAGGTGCAGCCACCAAGGTGGAACGATTAATATCAGGGATGCACAAGAGGCCAGAATTAGAGGAACACAGATATCCTGGACGGTTGTGATGCTGGAGGAGATTACAGAGATAGAGAGGGGAGAGGCCATGGAGATAAAAATGGTTCAGAAAGCAGGCTGGAAGAAATCAGAAAATTGGAGAAAAAGATCAATTTGCATAGGAATCGGCCAATTCCTGGAGAGCGAAGACATCACCTAAACCAATACAAAATTCTTGCACTGACCCTCTGATGCTAGAAAAGTGGCACACTGGCACACACCTCCTTTGAAAGGCTGCCATAGTGACAGACTTCACCCTCTCAAGGTCATAGTGAGGAGAGAGTGTTTAAAATAGACACATATAGCAGCTTTCTCTATCTCTCTACAGAACAGGCACTTCACTGCATAGACTGCAGAAGGAGGCAACTACAAATGAAGCTTAGCAAAGTCAATTTAGAAAGCAAAAGAGAACAGTATTGAGCACAAAACCAAGGCTGATTGCTCATGTCCATTGACTGTAGCCACGCTTTCCTCACTGACTCACATTAGTTTGTGCCAGGCATCACCTTTTGTTAGTGAGCCTTTGAAATTACAGTGGGATAACGGCATATGAATGCTTCATGTGTTCGTTTGAGGTTCTTTTGTCCATTGTGTGTTAATCGGTTCTGAATAAATGAATTAATGCTTTGGCTAAAATGACAAACAAAGGAGTCTCAAATGAATGTATTAAGGTTCATTTTATCCTACATCTTAATTTCAAGGTTGAGGATTGTAGGGACACTGCGGACCCCAAGTAGAACCATAGAAACCGTAGAAAAATTACGGCACAGAAAGAGGCCATTCAGCCCATCATGTCTGCTCTGGCTGAAAAACCTTGCCACCCAATCTAATCCCACCTCCCAGCACCTGGTCTGTAGCCTTGCATGTTACAGCACTTCAGGTGCAGGTCCAGGTACCTTTTAAATGAGTTGAGGGACTCTGCCTCCACCACCGATCCGGGTAGTGCATTCCATGCACCCACCACCCTCTGGCTGATAAAATGTCTCCCCTCCAAACCTTCTACCAATTACCTTAAATCTGTGCCCCTTGGTAATTGACCTCGCCGCTAGGGGAAACAGGTCTAGTTTCCTGGGTCAGGGATCATTAAACATGCAGTGCAGGCTTATGGTATAATTGAGGGACCTGTTACTGCCAGGGAGAAAAATGTGGTTCACTTGCTGCAGTGCTGGAAGTATTCATGAAAAGTCACAACCCCTTCCTGACTAGTTGTGGGGATAAAAGAGACGAAGAGGTAGCTAAGCTTTTCCCTTCCAGCAGGACCATCAGTATAGTTGCTGAATTTGATTCCGAAACCTCTCTGCCTCTCCCCGTCCTTTATAGTCCTCCTTTGATTGGAAGATTTTTTTGTGTGGTCCCAGCCCTACAAAAATCTTTTTATTTTAACTTACCTCTAGGGAAAGGCCTCCAAATGTTCCTTTAGAGATTGCTGGTTAGGCTGCTCAGAATCTGGAAAATGTGGGACTGGCATGCTTTGTTGCAATCAGAGTCCCACAACAATCTGTTTTTGGCAAGAGTGCTGGGCATCCATTTAAAGGCCTGTCTAAAAGTTGCTTCAAGCACGCAAATGAGATTATTTCTAGGTTCATATTATTAGCAGAGACCTGATGTTTGCATAGGCAGAGGGTTGTCCCTGAGGCAAGGCCTGCACCCTAAGTTAGAATTAGAAATCTAGAATAAAAATACTTAACTGGAGGAGGGTTAATTTTCAGCGAATTGAGGAGGGATGTGGCCTGGGTAAATTGGAGTCAAAGACTGAAAAGCAGGAACATAATAGAACAACGGATTGCCTTTAAAAAGAAGATGGTTTGGGTACAGTCTAGGTATATTTCCACAAGGGGAAAAGGGAGGACAACCAAAGCCAGAGCACCATGGATGATGAAGGTGTTAATGAGTAAGATGAAGCAGAAAAAGGGGGCGTTTGTCACATTGATAACACAAGGGAGGATCAGGTTGAATATAAAAAATAAAGAAATCTGAAAAAGGGAATAAGAGGGGCAAAGAGACAGTAACATGTAAGGGAATCCAAAAGTCTTCTACAGGCATATTAACAGAAAAAGGGTTGTCAGAGGAGTAGTGGGCTGATTAAGGGCCACATAGAGATCTATTGGTGGAGGCAGAAGGCATGGGTGAGGTACCCTCTCTCCACAGATACTGCCAGACCTGCTGAGTATTTTCAGCATTTTCTGTTTTTATTCCAGATTTCCAGCATCTGCAGTATTTTGCTTTTGTACTAAATAAGTACTTTGTATTGATGTTTGCCAAGGGAGAGGACTTTGCCAAAGCTAGATTAAACAAGGAGGTTGTTGGGATACTGAATGAGATAAAAATAGATAAAGAGGAGGTACTAGAAAGGCTAGCAGGTCCAGATGGGAAGCATCCTAGGTTGCTGAGGGCAGTCAGGGTAGACATTGCAAAGGAGCTGGCCATAATCTTCCAATCCTCCTTAGATACAGGGTGGTCCCAGAGGATTGGAGGATTGCAACTGTTGCACCCTTGTTCAAAAAAGGGGGAAAAGATAAACCTGGCAATTACAGGCCAGTCAGTTTAACATCAGTGATGGGGAAGCTTTTAGAAAGAGCAGTCCATTTTAATAACTCTTCACATTGAGTTCTTGTAGTTTCAATCATTGCCCTTTACATAAGCGTCACGTAACTCATTGTACAAAAAAGATTTTCCTCCTGTTGCCTCTGATATTTTTACTAATCATTTTAAATCTGATGAAAGGTCATTCGATCTAAAATGTTAACTTTGTTTCTCTCTCTACAGATGGTGCCAGATTGTGAGTATTTCTAGCATTTTCATTTTTTAAGAAAATATTTCCAGCGTCCTCAGCATTTTGCTTTTTTAAATCTTTGCCCTCTGGTATCAAACCTTCAACCATTAAAAACAGTTTATCTTTATTCAATAAATGTGAGAGGATTTGCAGTGTACCAGGTGTTCGAGAAACAGCTAAAAAAAACAAAGCGAATCATTTGATTGAGGTTGAGGTCTGTTGCAGCAAGCAATCTCTGTATTTTAAATCATACAGGTAATTAACAGCTTTACTTTAATGTGAAAGATACCTTTTGATGTCGATTGTCTCTGGATGAATGGATTAATTAACAGCTCCTTGCCAAATCCAAGGCAGTTTTTTTGCCAATTCAGCATTTCTTTCTGTTTCATCGATGTAGAAGTGAACACATAAAGGTAGTCACAACCTCGCATATAGATTCAGCGTTACAGATCCTAGTTCAGATTAAAGCTCATTATGAGAACTAGTAAAATACAGTGTTGCAATTTATTTTTTTCATAGGTTCAATATTTTAGAACCCTCCCCTAGGTGAGAACTGTCTCCCTGTGACCTGAAATGTGCCTTCCTCTGCTCAGTTACTGGGTGATTTGTAGAGAGCTCAGGGGTGAAACAGAACAAACATTTCATTAGACCTTGGTTAGGCTAAAAGCTATTAAGCACTTTTATTAAACACTGGATGAATAAGTGAACAGAAGTATTCACATTGTAAATTTACAGAAGAAAGAGGTTTGGTCTGGGCAAGATAGAATATAACACAGAAATCCCTGCAAAACACTTAAGAACGTTATAAGGCCATTTGGTTCCTTGAGGCGGATCCATGATTCAATAAGATCATGGCTGATCCGATTGTGGCCTTAACTCCATTTTCCTGCTGGCCCCCATAACCCTTTACTCACTTGTAGATCAAAAATCTGTTTAGCTCAGGCTTGAATATATTCAATGACCCAGCCTCCACTGCTCTTTAGGGAAGACAATTCCAAAGATTAATGACCCTCTGAGAAGAAATTCCTCCTCAGCTCCATCTTAAATGGGAGACCCTTTATTTTGAAACTGTGTCCCCTCATTCTAGATCCCCCAACGAGGGAAAATATCCCGTCAGCATCAACCCAAGCTCCCTCAGAATCTTATATGTTTCAATAAGATCACCTCTCATTCTTCTAAACTTCAATGAATATAGGCCCAACCTGCTCAAGCTTTCCTCATAAGGCAACTCCTTCATCCCAGGAATCAACCTAGTGAACCTTCCCTGAGCTGCCTCCAATGCAAGTCTATCCCTCCTTAAATAAGGAGACGGAAACTGTACACAGTACTCTAGGTGTGATCTCACCAGCACCCTGTACAGTTTTAGCAACACTTCCCTACTTTTCTACTCAATCCCCCTTGCAATAAAGGTCAGCATTCCATTTACCTTCCTAATTACTTGCTGTACCTGCATGCTAACATTTTGTGATTCATACCAGAGCACCAAGATCCCTCTGTGCCACAGCGTTCTGCAGTCTCTCTCCATTTAAATAATATTCTGCTTTTCTATTCTTCCCACCAAATTGAACAACCTCCTCACATTTTCCCACATTATACTCCATCTGCCAAATTTTTGCCCACTCACTTAACCTATCTATATCCCTTTTCTGACTCTTTGGGGGGAATTTATGGGCCCTGCAAGAGTGACTTTGGTAGCATATGGGATGATTTAATTAAGCGTGAGTTGTTTTCAGTCGAGTGCGGGCACCTGCAGTGGAGACAGAAACAGAGGAACATTCAGTATCAGTTCTACATGACGGTGACATTTTCACTCACATTCCTGTGGCATTCACATATGGCTGCTACACCACAATGGACACTTCATCCTTATGCCTTGAGGATGCTGCCTTGCCATCAACAACAGATTTCGCTCCCTCCTCTCTCGCTATTTGTGCTGCCTCCACCTCAGCTGCTGACAGAGCTCGAATATTAGGAACACCTGCACCTGTCTTCGCCCACTCCCACTGCTTTTGGGTGCATTTATCCTGCAGGATACATGCATCAACATCACTCATTCTCCAGACTGGCTTTCACACCATACATCCATACACATGCAAAAGTCAGACACTAGGATTCTGCAGAATTATTTGGTGTCTGTCACCAAGGCTGATCAAGCATTCTAATGCATGCCTTGTCTGCTCACTGTTAAACTCACATGGAGCCAGGGTAACAAAATTAATAGCAGCTTCAGGAAAAGCTCGTACCCTCACCCACCAATCTGAGCAGGTCATTTGCACGTTTCCGACACTGTATCCAGGTTTGCCAGTCACCTCACAGTTCAACACCTCCTCCGCCACCTCCATCCAGGCTGCCTTGGTCAGGCAGGAGGCTCTGCTGACGCCATCAGTAGGGAAGAGGACCTCCCGCCTTTCCTTGACGGTCTGGAGTTAAACCTGCAGGGAGGCATCACTGAACCGTGGGGATGGATGCTGCCTAGTGCCTGACATAATGTGAGTTATGTAGCCCAAAATAAATTATGAGGTGGGGGTGGTGCCGGGGTGGAAACTGAAAATTAAGGAAAAGCAAGTTCAAAAAACTTTAAGGCTTTTCTTTGGCTGTGATCAGCAGAAAATTGTGAAGGATACTGATCCTTGGGGCTTGCAGCACGGAAAGAGTTATAAACGAGTGGCTCATGTTGCTTCTGAGAGTGGCGGCGAGTCCCACCAATGACAATCCGTTGCATGTGTCTCCTGTGCCCGTCACCACACCTTTAATTTACATGTAAAATTGTATGCGAAATGGGAAAAAGGGTGGAAGTGCCGCCAACTTCCGGTTCCACCGTCAGAAACGCCGCGGTACTCATAAAATCCCGACCTATGTGTCCTCCTCACAACTTGCTTTTATATCTAACTTTGTATTGACAGCAAATTTGGCTACAATACACTCGGTCCCTTCATCCAAGATATTAATATAGATTATAAATGGTTAAGGCCCCCGCAGTGATCCCTGTGGCACCCCACTAGTAACAGTTTGCCAACCTAAAATGACCCATTTATCCTGACTCTCTGTCTCCTGTTAACTAGCCAATCCATTATCCATGTCTGATGAAGTGTCACTGACTTGAAACGTTAACTCTGCTTCTCTCTCCACAGATGCTGCCAGACTGCTGAGTATTTTCAGAATTTCTTGTTTTTATTTCAGATTTCCAGCATCTGCAGTATTTTTCTTTTATCTCCATGCTAAGATAGTACCTTCAACATCATGAGCTCTTATCTTGTGAGTAACCTTTTATGTGGCACCTTATCAAAAGCCTTTTGGAAATCCAAATCACAGAATTGTTCCAGTGCAGAAAGAGGCCATTTGGCCCATCATGTCCACACCGGCTCTCCGAAAGAGCAATTCACTTAATGCCATTCCCCCACCTTCTCCCGGTAACCATGCACATTCTTCCTTTTCATATTACAGTTTAATTCCCTTTTGAATGCTTCAATTAAACCTGCCTCCAGCACAATCTCAGGTAGCGCATTCCAGACCTTAATCACTTTCTGCATGAAACAGTTTTTCCTCATGTCACTTTTGCTTCTCTTAACAAATACCTTAAATCTGTTCACGATCCTTTCACGAGTGGGAACAGTTTCTCTCTATCTACTATGTCCAGACCCCTCATGATTTTGAATACCTCTATCAAATCACCTCTCAGCCTTCTCTTCTCCAAGGAAAACAGTCCTAACTTCTCCAATCTATCTTCAAAACTGAAGTTCCTCATCCTTGGAACCATTCTCGTTATTCTTTTCTGCACTCTCTCCAATGCCCTCACATCTTTCCAAAAATGTGGCGCCCAGAATTGGACGCAATACTCCAGCTGAGGCCAAACCAGTGTCTTATTCAAGTTCAGCATAACTTCCTTGCCCCTATTAATAAAGTCCAGGATACTGTATGCTTCATTAGCCGCGCTCTCAACCTGTCCTGCCACTTTCAATGACGTACGCACATATACACCCTGGTCAATCTGCTCCTGCACCCTCTTTAGAGTTGTACCCTTTATTTTATATTGTCTGTCCATGTTCTTCCTACCAAAATAAATCACTTCACATTTCTCTGCATTGAACTTCATCTGCCACCTATCTGCCCATTCCACTAACTTTTCTACATCCTTTTGAAGTTCTACACTATCCTCCTCACAGTTCACAATGCTTCCAAGTTTTGCATCATCTGCAAACTTTGAAATTGTGCCCTGTACACCAAGGTCTAGGTCACTAATATATATCACGAAAAGAAAGGGTCTTAACACTGATCCCTTGGGAATTCCACTACAAACCTTCCTCCAGTCCGAAAAACATCCATTAACCACTACTCTTTGTCTCCTGTCACTCAGCTAATTCCGTATCCATGTTGCTACTGTCCCTTTTATTCCTTGAGCTACAAGTCTGCTCACACGTCTGTTGTGTGGCACTGTATCAAATGCCTTTTGAAAGTCCATGTACACCACATCCACAGCATTGCCCTCATCAACTCTTTCTGTTACCTCCTCAAAAAACTCCAGCAAGTGCATTAAACATGATTTTCCCTTAAGATATCCATGCTGTCTTTCTTTAATTAACCCGCAATTGTCCATGTGACTATCAATTTTGTCCCGAATTATTTTTTCTAGAACCTTCCCCACCACTGAAGTTAAACTGACTGGCCTGTAGTTGCTGGGCTTTTACTTACAGCCTTTTCTGAACAAGGGTGTAACATTTGGAAATACAATGGGTTGGATTTTATAGGCCTGCAAAAAATAGCGGCCCACACACATGGGCCCCATGTTGCGGAGCAGCCGCGATTCCAAACGTGGCGGTTCATTAGCATGCCCGGGGCGGCTGACCCCTCCCCCCCCCCCCGCCCCAATGATGTGGAGGGGACGGGTTGGGTGACACCGTAAACAGCATCGGCTGACGAGTCAGCAGGTGCTACCGCCATATTTAAGTGGCAGCCGGCCCTGCAGACAGAATCAATCAACTTAAAATCCTTGGTGCTGGAGCTGAGATGCCTGCACAGGAGCTGTTGAACATCATCTTGAAACCAAGAGCCCAGCAAGGCACAGGAGATGGCAGAGGTGAGAGGAAGGGTGGCCCCATGGTTCAGCGATGCCTCCCTTCTCACTCTCCTCCAGGCTGCTTGGGCAAGGCGGGAGGTCCTTTTCCCCAGCGATGGCAAGAAGAGGCCCACCTGCCTGACCAAACAAGCCTGGATGGAGATTGCAGAGAACGTAAGCTGCCGTGAGGTCACCTGCCGAGACTGGGTCCAGTGCCACAAGAGGCTGAATGATCTCATGCACAAGGCAAATGTAAGTGGCACTTTTTGTTGCGGCCCCCATCTGACCTGGGTTTTCCCTCACAGCGTGGCACGTGGGTGCCACTGCCATGTTGAATAAAGGTGTTACATTTGCAGTTCTCCAATCCACAGGGAACTTTCCAGAATCTAGATGTTGTGTGATTGCCTTTAAGAGTGATATTAGTATGCTAATGAGCTAAGTGCCAGGACATAGTCATGTGACTACATGCCACTCTCACTCTGTAACTGTACCACCAAGAGGCAAGACCTGCAAATAGATAGCTCTTCACTGTATATACTTGTTAGTTGTTCATAAACCTGTTTGAGATCTTCAATCAATTGAACTCCACACATCTCATTTATATTGCATCAGACAACATAAAAAGCTTCTCATTACACTAGATTACTGGAAGGTTACAATCAATGCATCCACTATCTCTGCTGCCACTCCTTTTAAGACCCTAGGATGCAGGCCATCAGGTCCAGGGGACTTATCAACCATTAGTCCCATTAGTTTTCCTAGTACTTTTTCTCTAGTGATAGTGATTTTTTTAACTTCCTCTCTCCCATATGCCCTTTTGCCCTTTGATTTTCCACTATTCTTGGGATCTTTTTGCCTCTTCTTCCATGAAGACGGATACAAAATACCTATTCAAAGTTTCTGCCATTTCCTTGTTTCCCATTCTTAATTCCCCAGTCTCATCCTCTAAGGGATCAATGTTTACTTTAGCTACTCTGTTCCTTTTTATATACTTGTAGAAGCTCTTACTGTCTGTTTTTATATTTCTTACTGGTTTACTCTCATATTGTAATTTCTCCCTCTTTTTTTCGCTCATCCTTTAATGGTTTCTAAAATTTTCCCAATCTTCTGGTTTACCACTTTAGCATTGCACACCTTTTCTTTAAATTTGATACCATCCTTAACTTCCTTAGTTAGCCACGGATGGTGCATTCTTCTCATAGAGTCTTTCTTTCTCAATGGAATATATCTGTGTTGAGAGTTATGAAATAGCTCCTTAAATGTCTACCTCTACTTATCTACTTGTAACCTATTTTCCCAGTCCACTGTAGCCAACTTTGTCTTCATACCTTTGTAATTGCCTTTATTTAAGTTTAAGACCCAAGTTTCTCACCCACAAACTGGATATGGAATTCTATCATGTTATGATCACTCTTGCACAGAGGATCCTTTGCTATGAGATCATTAATTAGTCCTTTCTCATGACACATTACTAGCTCTAAAATAGCCTGTTCCCTGGTTGGTTCCAGAATGTACTGTTCTAAGAAGCAGTCCTGAATACACTATGAATTCATCCTCAAGTCTACCTTTGCCAATTTGATTTGTCCAATCGATAAAATTAAAATCGCCCATGATTATTGCAGTACCTTTCTTACAAGCCCCCATTATTTCTTGATTTATGCTCTGTCGTACTATGTGGCTACTGGTAGGTGGCTTATAAACTAATCCCACCAGTGACTTCTTTCCCTTTCTATTTCTTATCTCTACCCAAACTGTTTCGACATTCTGACCTTCCAAGCCAAGATCATTTATCACTACTGTACTGACCTCCTCCTTTATTAACAGATCTACCCCACCTACCTTTCCTGTCTACTATTCTACTCAGCATCTATGGAGAGAGAAACAGAATTAACATTTCAGGTCAATGGCCTTTCATCAGAACTGGAAGATGAATGGATTTTGAGCAAATACAGAGCCAAGGAAAAGATGGTTGGGAAATAAACAGGGGAAGGCCTGTGATACAGGTTGTGGGGTGGGGGTGGGGGTGGGGATTGCAGGAATGAGTTAAGGATAAAAAGGACGATGCAAGGCAAAAGTGGGTGGTAATGGGACCAATAAAGAAACTAACATAGTTGTGTTGGCTGTGTTTAACTGCAATGAAAATTGTTGGATTGGACACTAGATGTGGGGGGAGGGGGGCCTTGTTGCTGACTGGCCACAGAGCTTCTGGCCCCTGGTGGCTTCAGATGGCCCACTCAATTTTAAAATCAGGATGAAAGATATTTTTGAACAAAAAATACTGAGACAAAAGTAAATTTGAATATGTGGGGTGAAGTTTCAAATTGTCGCCCATGCTTAAAATTGGCTGTCCATAATAGAAACCACCTGATTCTTATTTCCGTTGAAAATTGTAACACAGGGACTATCGGATCAGGAGTGGAAACCTCAAGTAATTTTTCTACATTTTACACCAGGGATGTGAGGCTAATTATAAAATCCCAACTACTACCACATTTAAGATCACCTAACACATCACAGAGTACAATTGAAATCTGGGACCTGGCTCTATGTATGTTACAGTATCACAAAGAGCAATGCATGTAACCATTCAGCCTCCAGATAAACTCTGTATTTTTATGTGAAAGACAAATAGCACTCAGCATACGGGTTGCTTGGACGGGTTGCACCTGAACCGGAATGGGACAAGCATCCTTGCTGGGAGATTTGCTAGTTCTGTTGGAGGGGGGTTGGGGGGGGGGGGGGTGGGGGTTTAAACTAATTTGGCAGGGGGATGGGACACAGAGTGGAGGCACAGTAGGGGGTAATATAGAACAGAAAGTGAGTCAGCCTGGAAGGCAGACCAAATATAGACCTGGTAAGGCACAAGCGAAAAATACAAGGTTGGATTGCATCTATTTCAATGCAAGGAGTCTTTTTTTATTATTTATTATTTATTTATTTTTTATTTAGAGATACAGCACTGAAACAGGCCCTTTGGCCCACCGAGTCTGTGCCGACCATCAACCACCCATTTATACTGATCCTACACTAATTCCATATTCCTACCACATCCCCACCTGTCCCTATATTTCCCTACCACCTACCTATACTAGGGGCAATTTATAATGGCCAATTTACCTGTCAACCTGCAAGTCTTTGGCATGTGGGAGGAAACCGGAGCACCCGGAGGAAACCCACGCAGACACAGGGAGAACTTGCAAACTCCACACAGGCAGTATCCAGAATTGAACCCGGGTCGCTGGAGCTGTGAGGGTGCGGTGCTAACCACTGCGCCACTGTGCCGCCCATAAGGTAGATGAATTGAGGGCGTTGATTAGCACATGGGCTTATGATATTATTGCTATCACAGAGACATGGTTGAGGGAGGGACAGGACTGGCAGCTCAATATTTCATGGTATAGAATCTTCAGGCGTGACAGGGGAGGGGATAAAAGAGGGGGTGGCATTGCACTGTTGATCAAGGAGTCAATTACTGCAGTAAAGGAGGGATGACATCTTAGAAGGTTCCTCAAATGAGGTCATTTGGGTAGAACTTAAAAACAAAAAGGGGGCAATCACTTGGCTGGGTGTCTACTACAGGCCTCCAAACAGTCAGGAAGAGATAGAGGAGCAGATATGTAGGCAAATCTCTGAGAGGTGTGAAAATAATAGGGTAATAATAGTAGGGGATTTCAACTTCCCCAATATTAACTGTGATAGTCTTAGTGCAAAAGGCTTAAAAGGGGCGGAATTCTTAAAATGCATACAGGAGAGCTTTTTGAGCCAGTATGCAGAAAGTCCTACAAGGGAAAGGGCAGTACTGGACCTAATCCTCGGGAATGAAGTGACAGTGGGGGAGTATTTCGGGGATAGTGACCATAACTCTGTAAGATTTAAGGTAGTTATGGAAAAGGACAAAGATGGACCAGAAATAAAAGTACTTAATTGGGGGAAGGCCGATTTCAATATGATAAAACAGGATCTGGCCAAAGTGGACTGGAAGCAGCTACTTGTAGGAAAGTCTACATCACATCAGTGGGAATCATTCAAAGAGGAAATAGTGAGAGTCCAGAGCCAACATGTACCCGTTAAGATGAAGGGTCGGACTAACAGGCCCAGGGAACCCTGGATGTCAAGGGATATAGAGCATTAGATCAGGAAAAAAAGGGGGCTTATGGCAGATCCCAAGTGCTGAAAACAGTGGAGGCACTAGAGGAGTATAGAAAGTGTAAGGTGGCACTTAAAAAAGTACTTAGGAGAGCGAAGAGGGGGCATGAAAAAACACTGACCGGCAAGGTAAAGGAAAATCCCAAGGCGTTTTATAAGTATATTAAGGGTAAGAGGATAACCAGGGAAAGAGTCGGGCCCATTAGGGACCAACCTGGCAATCTTTGTGTGGCAATCTTTGTGTGGAGCCGGAGGACATAGGTGAGGTTTTAAATGATTACTTTTCATCGGTGTTCACTATGGAGAAGGATGATGTAGGTGTAGAGATCAGGGAGGGGGACTGTAATATACTTGAACATACTAGCATTGAAAGGCAGGAAATATTAGCTGTTTTAGCGGGCTTAAAAGTGGATAAATCCTCAGGCCCAGATGAGATGTATCCCAGGCTGTTATGTGAGGCAAGGGAGGAGATTGCAGGGGCTTTGACACAATTTTCAAATCCTCTCTGGCCACAGGAGAGGTACCAGAGGACTGGAAGACAGCGAATGTGGTACCATTATTCAAGAAGGGTAGTAGGGATAAACCAGGTAATTGCAAGCTGGTGAATCTAACATCAGTGGTTGGGAAAATATTGGAAAAGATTCTGAGGGATAGGATTAATCTCCACTTGGAGAGGCAGGGATTAATCAGGGATTGTCAAAATGGCTTTGTCAGGGGGAGATCGTGTCCAACTAACTTGATTGAATTTTTTGAGGAGGTGACTAGATGTGTAGATGAGGGTAAAGCAGTTGATGTAGTCTACATGGACTTCAGTAAGGCTTTTGATAAGGTCCCGCATGGGAGATTGGTTCATGGGATCCAGGGCAATTTGGCAAATTGGATCCAAAATTGGTTTCGTGGCAGGAGGCAGAGGGTAATGGTCGAGGGCTGTTTTTGCGATTGGAAGCCTGTGACCAGTGGTGTACTGCAGGGATCGGTGCTGGGACCCTTGCTGTTTGTAGTGTACGTTAATGATTTAGATGTGAAAATAGGAGGTATGATCAGTAAGTTCGGAGATGACACAAAAATTGGTGGTGTTATAAATAGTGAGGAGGAAATCCTTAGATTACAGGGAGATGTAGATGGGCTGGTAAGATGGGCGGAGCAGTGGCAAATGGAATTTAATCCTGAAAAGTGTGAGGTGATGCATTTTGGGAGGACTAACAAGGCAAGGGAATACACAATGAATGGTAGCACCCTAGGAAGTACAGAAAGTCGCAGGGACCTTGGTGTACTTGTCCATAGATCACTGAAGGCAGCAGCACAGGTAGATAAGGTGGTTAGGAAGGCATATGGGATATTTGCCTTTATTAGCCAAGGCATAGAATATAAGAGCAGGGAGGTTATGATGGAGCTGTATAAAATGCTAGTTAGGCCACAGCTGGACTACTGTGTACAGTTCTGGGCACCACACTATAGGAAGGATGTGCTTGCACTGGAGAGGGTGCAGAGAAGATTCACCAGGATGTTGCCTGGGCTGGAGCATTTCAGCTATGAAGAGAGATTGAAAAGGCTCGGGTTGTTTTCCTTAGAGCAGAGAAGGCTGAGGGGGACATGATTGAGGTGTACAAAATTATGAGGGGCATTGATAGGTTAGATAGGAGGAAAATTTTTCCCTTAGCAGAGGGGTCAAGAACCAGGGGGCATAGATTTAGGGTAAGGGGCAGGAGGTTTAGGGGAAATTTGAGGAAACATTTTTTCACCCAGAGGGTGGTTGGAATCTGGAACGCATAGCCTGAAGAGGTGGTGGAGGCAGGAACCCTCACACATTTAAGAAGTATTTAGATGGGCACTTGAAACGCCATAGCATACAGGGCCACGGGCCAAGTGCAGGAATATGGGATTAGAATAGTTGGGTGCTGTATGGCTGGCACAGACATGATGGGCCGAAGGGCCTGTTTCTGTGCTGTATAACTCTATGACTCTATGACATACACGACAGAAACCAATGCACAAATTTTGAGTTGAAACGTACAAGTAGGACTTAATAGCTTGTATTCTTTCCAGAAGAAGCCAAGCTTTATTAAAGGCATGTAAATCTACTTTAATGCAGTGTATCACTTATTTGTCTAGCTCTAATCAATGACATTTGACTGGTCATTGAAGACAATATGGTTGTTTCTTCCAATCCTGAAATGTTATCTCCCTAGTAATAAGTAGGTAGACAAGACTCAATCTGATATATTTAAGACCCACCAAAAGGGTTGGATCAGTCAGTTTGGGATTAGGAATATAAAAGGTTAGCTATATTTACAGCATATCAACTATTTGAAGGCACTTTGGCACAGCGTTCAGGCAGTTCACAGTACATGAACCAGAGTAATTAAATGAACCTGCTCTGTCCCAATATCTTCAACAGGACGAATTATCTTTCAGATCCATTCTAAACAATTTCTAACTGGTATGGAAACTGAAAACTGGTATGGAAACTGAATCAGACATAATCTGCTATTAATTGTGGAATTTTTAATATTCTTAAATTTTGACTCACATATCATGATCAGTGTTTATGCAGAGTTCCCTTCCCACTTAGTGCTTAGGTCAAGATTATGTTGCAGTTGGGCAGAAACTCAAACAATGTGGAACAAAATGTTCACTCTTTTTCGCAAAAAGTAGCAGTTAGTACAAAGTGATGTTCCCCACTTTATATCCGTGTTTACATTTTCACTAAAACTAGTAAACAGAGGACAGCATATCTCTAATTTCAGTTATGTGGAGAGACTAGAAAAGCTGGGATTGTTCTCCTCAGAGCAGAGAAGGGGACATTTAATAGTGATGTGTTGTGTCCTTGAATGTACGGCCTGAAAGGGTGGTGGAAGGAGACTCAATGGTAGCTTTCAGAAAGGAATTGGATATATACACTTGAACAGGAAAAAATTGCAGGCCTATGGGGAAAAAGTGGGGGATTGGGACTAATTGGATAGCTCTTTCAAACAGCTGGCACAGATATGATGGGATGATTGGCCTCCTTGTGTACTACAAGATTCAATGATTATATGTGAGTTTGTTTCTGTACCACTTTGAAGCAGTTGTGTATAAATTTTTATTGTGGTTTTTCCTTGATTTAACAATTGAATTCCAGCACATTTTGGGAATGTGCACAAAAGATTGTAGGCCTATGATTGTCAGCAATAAGGCCGAATACTCTTAAATTACAAAAGATCAAAACCAAGAATTTCAACTTTTGACCAAAATGGCTGGACAGTTAGCAGAGCTACCATGGAAAAAGGAAAGATTGAGGATTGGCACATTATAGGCAGAATTTTCTGGGCCCCCGGCAGATGGGATGGGAGCGGGGAAGGCCCATAAAATAGCGACAGAAGGCTGAGAGCGATAGATTTCTACATATTGTAAACATCAAGGGTTAGGAGGATCGTGCAGGAAAATGGTGTTGAAGTAGAAGATCAGCCATGATCTCTTTGAATGGCAGAACGGATTCAAAGGGCTGAATGGTCTACTCCTGCTCCTATTTCTTATGTTGTTATGTAAGGGGTGGACTGCCCATCACCTTCCAGTCGCCCTGTGATTAAGTCAGGGATGGGAAAGACCAAAGACGGCCTTCCCGCCAGAGGCCAACTAATAGCCGCTTAAGGCCTCATCCCACTGCTGCTAAAATTACACCAGCAACTGGGGCGGGGAGGGGGGGGCCTCTGCCATGTGGGGAGCTCGCCCAGTAAAATGTGGCCTCCCTGTGGGCTTCGTGGAGAGTGGGGGGGCCTTCTCCATGGACAATCTGTGGCCCACAGAGGGCCCCTGGTGGCAAAGGCCACCCTTCATGAACACCCCTCCTGTCCTCAATGGCTCCCCTTCCCCTCCCCTCACGGGGTCTTTTGAACTGGCCCCAGTGACCTCATTACACTTACCTGAGGTCAGGTTCTCCAGCGCTGGGCCAAGTCCCACACTGCTCCCGGTGGTGTTGCTGATACTATTCAGCTGATTGGCTGGCAGCTCAGGAAGGAGGGATTTCCGTCCTGAAAGGGAATGTATCGCAGTGCCAGGCAGCTAAGTGCCTGAGCGCCGCTAAATTGTGCCGGGAGCTCCAAAGGGCTGAGGTGGGGTTCCGCTTGCCTTTTTGGTCCAGCGTCAGGACCCCCGCCAGCACCACAAAATTAAGCCCTATATGTGCATCATGACTACTGCCAGTAAACTGGGCACATTTTCCACTGCCTGTGGTCACATGCCAGTTGCATGTTCAGGAAGAGTTATAAATCATACTGGTTCTTGAAGGGGAGAATGCAGGGTAATTTGTGTGGCGTCAATTATGCCCTGCACCAAGGAAAATCCGGCGATGTGAATCTGAGAGCTCTCAGCCTATAAATATTCTCAATTGATGTATTTCCATCTCTTTGCAAAGAGGGCATTTGTCACCTGACTAATAGTTGTATGGACAGCAACCTGACTGATGTTGCTGATGTCAACTTTGCAGCTTGGAATGAACCTTTTTGTTATTTGTTGGAGGATGTGGGTGTCGCTGGCTAGGCCAGCATTTATTTCCCATCCCTAATTGCCCTTGAGATGTTAGTGGTGAGCTGCCTTCTTGAACCACGGCAGATTTTGGGGAGTAGGTACACCAACAGTGCTGTTAGGAAGGGAGTTCCAGGATTTTGACCCAGCGACAGTGAAGGAATGGCGATCTAGTTCCAAGTCAGGATGGTGTGTGGCTTGCAGGGGAACTTGCAAGTGGTGGTGTTCCCATGCATCTGCTACCCTTGTCCTTCTAGGTGGTAGAAGTCATAGGTTTGGAAGGTGCTGTCTAAGGAGCCTTGCTGAGTTGCTACAGTGCATCTTGTAGATGGTACACATTGCTGCCACTGTGCGTCAGTGGTGTAGGGAGTGAACGTTGAAGGTGGTGGATGGGTAATCAAGCGGGCTGCTTTGTCCTGGATGGTGTTCAGCTTCTTGAGTGTTATTGGAGCTACACTCATTCAGGCAAGTGGAGAGTATTCCATCACACTCCTGGCTTGTGCTTTGTAGATGGTGGACTGGCACTGGGGAGACAGGTGGTGAGTTACTCGCTTGTGGCATAGCAGTTGATGGCCACCATTACCTTTACAGCCACTGTCAGTACTGTGTGTGCCCTAGTATTTGGCTCCAATTCCTGCTGCAACAGATGACATAGGTTAGTGACTGCCAGCTTTCTGACGTGGAGCCTTCGCACACATTGCTCCTCTGTCAAGTTCAGGCATGGCATTCTGTTCTGAAATATCCACCTCCTGTAAGGTCTCCTATTCATTTCCCTTATCTTGAGCATCTACAGGTCTTGGTTGCCTTGCTTGCTGCTGCTGATACTTCCTCCTGGTATGGCAACCTCAATGGTAATCCCAGCAGCAACCCACCCCCCCCCACCCCCCCCCCCACCCCTCCACACACACACATTTTTCCCAGTAAGACTGCAGCCAATGAGATAAAATAAAGCAGTTGCTGCCAAAAATCAGTTCTCCAATAGCTTGATAGTATCAAAATATTTCTCAAATACAGCCAATACAGCCAAAATATGGCTCCAAAAATCCCCAGCAACCTAACTTTCCAGAAACTTATCTAATTGATGATGAAGATCCCTTTAAATATGTTGCTGCAACCTGCTTCCTGAGTGTTCTCCTCATCTTCCGATGGGCAGACTTAAGAATAACAAAATATAATTCGTACAGGCATCAATTTCCAAACAGGGTCCTAACACAAGCACAGAACCCAGCATTTATTTCCAACAGTTGACAGGAATACCTAAGGAACATCTTAAACAAAACGGAGGCCACCGCATTTCATTCTCGTTTCCAGTGCTAGATGTCCCACTGCAAAATTCGAATGTTGAATGACCATTTAGTGCCTAAAGAGTGGGAAAAATGCTATTAAATATTTACCTCAGAGAGAAAAGGGAGGGAAAAAGTGGAAGAGGCATATATAGAGATGGAGATGCATACAGGAGAGGAGCCACACAAAGGGAGAGCCATACAGAAACATAGATAGAGAAAAAGTGAGTAAATAAAGGTTGCTTATGATCAGATACAGAGAAAACAGAGATAAAATGTGCTTACAATCCAAGTGCTCTCTAGATACTTTTTTCATGCCTAGAACGTCTTCACTCCCTTTGAACTGAAAAATTACCATATGTGCAAAGTGTCTGATAATGTAGTATAATCTGGGGTCAACAATAAATCCCTAATGCTACTGATAAACTCACTGGTAATTATATAAGATGCCTTGTACTTATCTAAACTATACAACTGATAGGCAAAGAACACTTTGACAGACTGCCATTAACTACAAAGCAGCTTTAAGAAGTAAAACTAAATGGAAGAACAGCAAACACTGCAGCTTTCACTAGATTACAGTAAAATACCTGACTTAACATTGGAATTTAAAAACTTTTTCAAAAATAAGGAACATACTGGAACTTTGATTATTCTCAAAACTTAGAAGAAATGCCTGAGAGGAAATGTTTATCCATTGAATTGAAGAATTATGCATTGATTCAAACATTCACAGCACGTTAAACTGCTTCCCACAGTACAGATTCACACTCATACAGGATACCAATTATATCTCCTCTTCCAGATAAAGCAGGAAGAAAAGAACGTCAAAAGAGTATCTTAATTGTTGCTAACAATTGAATGAACTTTGCATCCATAACTTGCTATGCATGGAATTCTGTATCACTGTGACGACTGTGCTTTATCCCTAATCTGCCTCCTTGACCTCTACAGTATTCAACATGGTCACCCATATCATCCTTTTCCTGAATTTCTCTCTGTGCTCCACTCGCATGTCCTCTCATTATTGCATTCCTACCTGTCCTGCTGGAATTAACACAAATCCCCGAAGAGATTTCCTCCAATGCTTACATAATCATATCTGGTGCATCCCAATGTTCCATCCTTGGCCTTCTTTTATTTCTTATCAGCAACTTGGTGATATTATCAATAAGCATGGAGTCAACTTTCAAATGTATGTCAATGATCTCTCCACTAATTCCCTTGATTCTATGACTTTTGCTGCACTCTCTGGTTGCCCATCCAGCATCAAATTGTGAATGAGCTAGAACTTTCTGCAGCATAACATTAGCAATAGTGAAACCATCTTGTTTGGCTCCTTCCAGAAAATGTATTCCCATTCCTAGTTGTCTGCTGAAGCTTAACTTGATGGCGCAGAACCTTGGTGTCCTCCTGGACCCCAAGATTAGCTCAGTGCATTATCAAGACCACCTGTTTACACCCAGAAAATATCTCCTGTCTCCAATCTTAGCTCACCCTTACTACTACTAAGATATCTCTCATGTCTTTATCACCTTAAGACTTGACTTTTCCAATATCCTCTATTGGCCACCCAAGCTCCAATCTACATTGACCAGAACACATCTCTGCTTCTGTTTGTTCCTCACAATGGTGCACTATCAAGAGCAGAGCCTTCAGCCCTCTCACTCCTACACTCTGGGATAGCCACCTCAACCTGATCTGTCCTATCTCTCCCTATCTTCAACTGCTTTGATTGCACTTTTGGCCACCCTCACAAATTCCGCTCCCAGCCCAACTAATCCACCCTTGAGCTGTGAAGCACATGGAGATTTTATGATGTCGAAGTCATTGGATAAATGTAAGCTGTTTTTGTTAGGTTATTGTGCTCCCTGGACAGAAGTACCTCATCTGCCTTTGTAGTGGCAGCTGTATTCTAGCCAGTGTTGTTTACGCAGATAATTTGATCCCAGCAGGCAGTGATCAATTAAAAGTGGTCACTGGGTGTCCAGATACCAAATTCCCATAAGGATATATATCAAAATAAATAATTTTAACAATTTGAAACTAAACAGATCTCCAATCTGTCACAGTGAGCTGGATTTTGTTCTCCCCCAGGCGTCGAGTATCGTGGTGAGGGGAGCCTGAAGATGGCTCTGGATGAGGCCCGCCATTGACCTCGACGGCGTGAGGGCTTGGCCTGATCCTCCCGACGGCAGCGAGGTTCCATGGCGGCCCCCTACCGCTGGGCGATGGGACCTCAATTAAAATATTCAAATCAATAAAATGAATACATTTAAATAGACTTACCTGCGATCTTGAGGGCCCACTGCGATCTTTGGCACAGCGGCCGGCACCCCAGTGCCTTCAAATCGCTGTCCGGGGAAACGCAGTGCCACACTGGTGGGGAGGGAGCAGGAGGTAAGAATTTCAGTGCAGGAGGTGGGGACGGGGTCAAATAAACGTAATGGGTGTAGGGCATGGTGGGAAGGATTGACCTTTAACCATTGTTTAGTTTGGGGAGGGAAAGGCCAGATGTAAAAGGTAAGTGTTTTGGGAGAAAAGGGCAAATAGTTACTGTAATTGTTATTGGGGGAGGTTGGAAAGAAGCGTTATAAATTTATTTATTTAATTCAGGGGGGTAAATTCTTTAAAAATTTAAATGTGCTGGCAGGACTCGCTGCCCTTTAAAAATGGTGTCAGCGCCTGTGCACAGGCAGCTGCCCCATTGCCAGCGACAGACAGATCGGCCCCTCCATGTGATTTGGGGGTGGGGGGGCGGTGGTGCGGGCCGCCCCGGTCATTTAAAGATTGTGGCAGCTCCTTGGCGTGCGGCCCAGCTGAGCTCACCACCAACATTGGCGGCGAGCCCTTAAAATCCAGTCCAGTACGTGAAACCTATAGAGAGACAAAGTAGGAGGTTCAAAAAAAGTGCAAGAAACATAGGGATAAGACAAAAAGGATTAGTACACAGGAGAGAAGCAGACACAAGAAGAGACGTGCACTTTTTTTGTCTGTGATTAATACCATGGGCAGGCAACAAATATAAATGTGTCAGGAGTGCAGTAATCTACTTGTTGTGGTACTGGACCAGTAAACCAGAGGATGAAGCTCAAATCCCAACATAACAAGTTGTAAAAGTGAATTAAATAAATCTGATAAATAGTGGATTAGAACAATGTTGTGCAATATGTGAATAATCGGTCACAAGGTTAATAGTGAATCCAGATATAGCTAATTATGTTTTGATCAGTAAATACAAAATGAGTAATTGACATTGTCATTGGGCATGTGATTCAATACTCATACCCATATGGTGCATGCATTTATACTTTAGCCCTTCTGTGTGTTTGTTGGTAAAATGGTGAGACAAAAAGCAGTGTGTATTTTCTGATTGTTGTGTGTACTTTACTTCTTTGGTTATTGCTTATTGATTATCTTCTAAAATATTATGTAACACAGGTGAAAACACCAGACTTTCAGCATCATGGAAACACCAGCAACACTGTATGGAGAAGGAAGCTGTCATCCTGGTCCTTCAACTAAATATTGGGAAGACTGAAGCCATTATCTTTGGTCCCCACCACAAAATCTGATCCATCGCCACCGATTATATCACTCTCTCTGACATATTTACCCCCGAGATGAGCTTTCAACCACATATCGGTGCTGTCACGAACACTGTCTATTTCCATATCCATGACATCACCTGACACCACTCTGCCTCAGCTTTTCTGCCGCTGAAACACTCATATGTGCCTTTGTTATCTCAGGACATGATTATTATAAAGCAGTTCTGGCCAGCCTCCCAAATCTGACCTTCCGTATACTTGAGGTCATATAAAGGTCTGCTGCCTGTGTTCTAATCACACCAAATGCCATTCACCCCTCTGCTTGTTGGCCTACACTGGCTCCTGGTTAAACAAGGCCTCAATTTTAACATTTTCAGCCTTGTTTTCAAATCGCTCTATGGCCTGGCCTATCTCTATAATCTCCTGCAGCCATACAAACCTCCGAGATATCTGCACTCCTCTAATTCCAGCCTCTTGAGTATCCGCGATTTTAATCACTCCGCTATTGGTGACTGTGCCTTCAACTGCCTAGACACTAAACTCGGGAATTCCCTCCCTATACCTCTCCACCTCTCTATTTTGCTTTCCTCCTTTAAGACACTCCTTGAAAATTTTCTCTTTGACCAAGCTTTTGGTCATCTGCCTTAATATCTCCTTATGTGGCTTGGTGTCATATTTTAGCAACATCGAAGCAGGAGTAGGCCATTCAGCCCATCCAGCCTGCTCCGCCATTCAATACGATCATGGCTGATCATCCACTTCAATGCCTTTTTCCCACACTATCCCCATATCCCTTTATGTCATTGGTATTTAGAAATCTGTCAATCTCTACTTTAAACATATTCAATGACTGAACTTCCACATCCCTCTGGGGTAGAGAATTCCAAAGATTCACAACCCTCTGAGTAAAGAAATTTATCCTCATCTCTGTCCTATGTGGCTTCCCCCTTATTTTGAAATTCTGTCCCCTGGTTCTAGATTCCCCAACCAGGGGAAACATCTTAGCGGCATCTACCCTGTCTAACCCTTTAAGTATTTTGTAGGTTTCAATGAGATCACCTCTCATTCTTGGAAACTAGAGAATACAGGCCCATTTCCCCAATCTCTCTTCATAGGACAGTCCCGCCACCCCGGGAACAAATCTGGTGAACCTTTGTTGCACTCCCTCTATGGCAATAATATCCTTCCTAAGATAAGGGGACCAGGTGCGGTCTAACCAAGCTTCTACACAATTGAAGCAGGACGTCGCTACTCCTGTACTCAAATCCTCTTGTGATAAAGGCTAACATAGCAGTCTTAGCCTTCTTAATTGCTTGCTGTTGTTTTATAATGCCTCTGTGAAGCATCTTGGGACGTTTTATTATGGTAAAGGTGCTATATAAATACAAGTTGTTGTTATTGGAAGAACTCCATGCCTAATTTGGATCTGGTGATCAGAACTCACCAGGATTAAAGCAAGAGATCACAAAGGGATTCAGCGACTTAAAGTTCAATGACCACTTAATTAGACAATATGTCGATGTTTCTAGCATTTTTAGAACATATCTCAATCTTTACAAGGCTTCTAATATTTGTCATAAACAATCAGCCTTTTCAAAGGTTGTTTAAATGGAGATAATAGCTGGAAAAATCCAATGATTGCCATCAGTAGGTATTGTGCTGGACTAGCAACCCAGAAGTTGAGAGTTCAGATCCCACCCTGGCATACCTTAGGATGCAACACCTAAGGAGGGGGTGCAGCGTAGATTTGCTAGAATGCTATCTGGACTCCAAAGGTTAAATTATGAAGAGAGATTACAGAAACATATCATGGAAACAACAGCAACACTGTATGGAGAAGGAAACTGTCATCCTGGTCCTTCAACTAAATATGTGGATCATTGGGATACCTTCTGGGGAAGGTGGGACCTGTACAAGAAGGACGGGTTGCATCTGAACTGGAGGGGCACCAATATCCTGGGCGGGATGTTTGCTAGCACATTTCGGGAGGGTTTAAACTAGTTTGGCAGGGGGATGGGAACCAGAGCTACGGATCAGTGGATGGGGTAGCTGTTGAACAGGCAGATACAGAGTGCAGAGAGTCTGTGAGGAAGGTTAGACAGTTGACAGGGCAAAGTTGCAGCCAGTATGATGGGTTGAAGTGTGTCTATTTTAACGCAAGAAGTGTCAGGAATAAGGGTGATGAACTGAGAGCATGGATCAGTACTTGGAGCTACGATGTTGTGGCCATTACGGAAACTTGGATATCACAGGGGCAGGAATGGATGTTGGATGTTCCGGGGTTTAGATGTTTCAAAAGGAATAGAGAGGGAGGTAAAAGAGGTGGGAGAGTGGCATTGCTAATCAGGGATAGTATCACAGCTGCAGAAAGGGAGGTTGTCGAGGAGGGTTTGTCTACTGAGTCAGTATGGGTGGAAGTCAGAAACAGGAAAGGAGCAGTCACTTTATTGGGAGTTTTCTATAGACCCCCCAATAGCAACAGAGACACAGAGGAACAGATTGGGAGGCAGATTTTGGAAAGATGCAGAAGTAACAGGATTGTTGTCATGGGTGACTTCAACTTCCCTAATATTGATTGGAACCTCCATAGTGCAAATAGTTTGGATGGAGCAGATTTTGTCAGGTGTGTCCAGGAAGGTTTCCTGACTCAATATGTAGATAGGCCGACCAGAGGGGAGGCTATGTTGGATTTGGTGCTTGGCAATGAACCAGGCCAGGTGGCAGATCTCTCGGTGGGAGCAGCATTTCGGTGATAGTGATCACAACTCTCTGACCTGTACTATAGTCTTGGACAGGGATAGGAGCAGACAGGATGGGAAAATATTTAAGTGGGGGAGGGGGAATTACAATGCTATTAGGCAGGAACTGGGGAGCTTAAATTGGGAACAGATGTTCTCAGGGAAATGCACGACAGAAATGTGGAGGTTGTTTAGGGAGCACTTGCTGCGACTGCTGGATAGGTTTGTCCCGATGAGGCAAGGAAGGGATGGTAGGGGTAAGGAAACTTGGATGACAAGAGAAGTGGAACAGCTAGTCAAGAGGAAGAAGGAAGCTTACTTAAGGTTGAGGAAGCAAGGATCAGACAGGGCTCTAGAGGGTTACAAGGTAGCCAGGAAGGAACTGAAGAATGGACTTAGGAGAGCTAGAAGGGGACATGAAAAAGTCTTGGCGGGTAGGATTAAGGAAAATCCCAAGGCGTTCTACACTTATGTGAGGAACAAGAGGATGGTCAGAGTGAGGGTAGGGCCGATCAGGGATAGTGGAGGGAACTTGTGCCTGGAGTCGGAGGAGGTAGGGGAGGTCCTTCATGAATACTTTGCTTCAGTATTCACTAGTGAGAGGGACCTAGTCGTTTGTGAGGACAGCGTGGAACAGGCTGATATGCTCGAACAGGTTGATGTTAAGAAGGAGGATGTGCTGGAAATTCTGAAGGACATGAGGATAGATAAGTCCCCGGGGCCATACGGGATATACCCAAGGATATTACGGGAAGCGAGGGAAGAGATTGCCGCGCCTTTGGCGATGATCTTTGCGTCCTCACTGTCCACTGGAATAGTACCAGATGATTGGAGGGTGGCAAATGTTATCCCCTTGTTCAAGAAAGGGAATAGGGATATCCCTGGGAATTACAGACCAGTCAGTCTTACGTTGGTGGTGGGAAAATTATTGGAGAGGATTCTGAGAGACAGGATTTATGATTATTTGGAAAAGCATAGTCTGATTAGAGATAGTCAGCATGGCTTTGTGAGGGGCAGGACATGCCTCACAAGCCTTATTGAATTATTTGAGGATGTGACAAAACACATTGATGAAGGAAGAGCAGTGGTGTACATGGATTTTAGCAAGGCATTTGATAAGGTTCCCCATGGTAGGCTCATTCAGAAAGTAAGGAGGCATGGGATACAGGGATACAGAATTGGCTGGCCCATAGAAGACAGAGGGTGGTAGTAGATGGAAAGTATTCAGCCTGGAGCTCGGTGACCAGTGGTGTTTTGCAAGGGATCTGTTCTGGGACCTCTGCTCTTTGTAATTTTTATAAATGACTTGGATGAGGAAGTGGAAGGCTGGGTTAGTAAGTTTGCCGATGACACAAAGGTTGCTGGAGTTGTGCATAGTGTGGAGGGCTGTTGTAGGTTGCAACGGGACATTGACAGGATGCAGAGCTGGGCTGAGAAGTGGCAGATGGAGTTCAACCTGGAAAAGTGTGAAGTGATTCGTTTTGGAAGGTCGAATTTGAATGCAGAATACAGGCTTAAAGACAGGATTCTTGGCAGTGTGGAGGAACAGAGGGATCTTAGGGTCCACGTCCATAGATCTCTCAAAGTTGCCACCCAAGTTGATAGGGTTGTTAAGAAGGCGTATGGGGTGTTGGCTTTCATTAACAGGGGGATTGAGTTTAAGAGTCGCGAGGTTATGCTGCAGCTCTATAAAGCCCTGGTTAGACCACACTTGGAATATTGTGTTCAGTTCTGGTCGCCTCATTATAGGAAGGATGTGGAAGCTTTAGAAAGGGTGCAGAGGAGATTTACCAGCATGCTGTCTGGACTGGAGGGCATGTCTTATGAAGAAAGGTTGAGGGAGCTAGGGCTTTTCTCATTGGAGCGAAGAAGGATGAGAGGTGACTTGATAGAGGTGTGCAAGATGATGAGAGGCATAGATAGAGTGCATAGCCAGAGACTTTTTCCCAGGGCGGAAAGGGATATCACCAGGGAGCATAATTTTAAGGTGATTGGAGGAAGGTTTAGGGGAGATGTCAGAGGTAGGTTCTGTACACGGAGAGTGGTGGGTGCGTGGAATGCACTGCCAGCGGTGGTAGTAGAAGCAGACACATTAGGGACATTTAAGCGACTCTTGGATAGGTACATGGATGATAGTAGAATGAAGGGTATGTAGGTAGTTTGATCTTAGAGTAGGTTAAAAGGTCGGCACAACATCATGGGCCGAAGGGCCTGTACTCTGCTGTACTGTTCTATGTTCTATATTCTATGTTCTAAACTATGGTTGTACTCCCTGCAATTTAGAAGCTTAAGGGGTGATTTGACCTAAGTTTTCAAGATATTACGAGGAACAGATAAGGTAGATAGAGTGAAACTATTTTTGCTAGTTGGGGAGTCTAGGACTGGGGAATATAGTATAAAAATTAGAGCCAGACCTTCAGGAGTGAAATTAGGAAACACTTCTCCACACAAAGGGTGGTAGAAGTTTGGTACTCTCTTCCACAAATAGCAATTGATGCTAGATTAATAGCTACATAAGTTTCTAAATTCACTTGAAAAAGCCCTTCAAAACACTCTTACAGAGGATGCAGAGATCAAGTGGGCCCACATCAGAGATGCCATCTATGACTCAGCAATGACCACCTATGGCAAATGTGTGAAGCGGAATGCAGACTGGTTTCACTCTCACTTTGAAGAGCTGGAACCTGTCATAGCCGCTAAGCGCATTGCACTGCTGAACTACAAGAAAGCCCCCAGCGAGTTAACATCCGTAGCACTTAAAGCAGCCAGAAGCGCTGTTCAAAGAACAGCCAGGCGCTGCGCAAATGACTACTGGCAACACCTATGCAGTCATATTCAGCTGGCCTCTGACACCGGAAACATCAGAGGAATGTATGATGGCATTAAGAGAGCTTTTGGGCCAACCATCAAGAAGATCGCCCCCCTCAAATCTAAATCAGGGGACACAATCACTGCCCAACGCAAGCAAATGGACCGCTGGGTTGCGAACTACCTAGAACTGTACTCCAGGGAAAATGTTGTCACTGAGACCGCCCTCAATGCAACCCAGTCTCTGCCAGTCATGGATGAGCTGGACGTACAGCCAACAAAATCGGAACTCAGTGATGCCATTGATTCTCTAGCCAGCGGAAAAGCCCCTGGGAAGGACGGCATTACCCCTGAAATAATCAAGAGTGCCAAGCCTGCTATACTTTCAGCACTGTACGAATTGCTTTGCCTGTGCTGGGACGAGGGAGCAGTACCACAGGACATGCGCGATGCCAATATCATCACCCTCTATAAGAACAAGGGTGACAGCGGTGACTGCAGCAACTACCGTGGAATCTCCCTGCTCAGCATAGCGGGGAAAGTCTTCGCTCGAATCACTTTAAACAGGCTCCAGAAGCTGGCTGAGTGTGTCTACCCTGAGACACAGTGTGGCTTTCGAGCAGAGAGATCCACCATTGACATGCTGTTCTCCCTTCGCCAGCTACAGGAGAAATGCCTTGAACAACAGTTGCCCCTCTACGTTGCTTTCATTGATCGCGCCAAAGCCTTTGACCTCGTATGTCCACCAAAGCTACTAAGCATCATCACCTCATTCCATGACAATATGAAAGGCTCAATTCAGCATAGCGGTGCCTCATCAGACCCCTTTCCTATCCTGAGTGGTGTGAAACTGGGCCGTGTTCTCGCACCTGCACTGTTTGGGATCTTCTTCTCCCTGCTGCTCTCACATGTGTTCAAGTCTTCAGAAGAAGGAATTTTCCTCCAGCACAAGATCAGGTGGCAGGATGTTCAAACTTGCCTGTCTAAGAGCGAAGACAAAAGTATGGAAAGTCCTCATAAGGGAACTCCTCTTTGCTGACATCTCACACTGAAGAGTGCCTGCAGAGACTCATCGACAGGATTGCGGCTGCCTGCAACGAATTTGGCCTAATCATCAGCCTCAAGAAAACGAACATCACGGGACAGGACGTCAGAAATGCTCCATCCATCAATATCGGTGACCACGCTCTGGAACTGGTTCAAGAGTTCACCTACCTAGGCTCAACTATCACCAGTAACCTGTCTCTCGATGCAGAAATCAACAAGCGCATGGGAAAGGCTTCCACTGCTATGTCCAGACTGGCCAAAAGAGTGTGGGATAATGGCGCACTGACACGGAACACAAAAGTCCGAGTGTATCAAGCCTGTGTCCTCAATACCTTGCTCTATGGCAGCGAGGCCTGGACAATGTATGTTAGCCAAGTGCGACGTCTCAATTCATTCCATCTTCGCTGCCTCCAAAGAATCCTTGGCAGCATCCTCCGGAGAATCAGGTGGCAGGACCATATCTCCAACACAGAAGTCCTCGAGGTGGCCAAGATCCCCAGCATATACATCCTACTGAGCCAGTGGCGCTTGAGATGGCTTGGCCACGTGAGCCGCATGGAGATGGCAGGATCCCCAAAGACACATTGTACAGCGAGCTCATCACTGGTATCAGACCCACCGGCCGTCCATGTCTCCGCTTTAAAGACATCTGCAAACGCGACATGAAGTCCTGTGACATTGATCACAAGTCGTGGGAGTCAGTTGCCGGCGATCGCCAGAGCTGGCGGGCAGTCATAAAGGCGGGGCAAAAGTGTGGCGAGTCGAAGAGACTTCGCAGTTGGCAGGAAAAAAGACAGAAGCGCAAAGCGCAAGGGGAGAGCCAACTGTGTAACAGCCCCGACAACCAATTTTATCTGTAGCACCTGTGGAAGAGTCTGTCACTCTAGAATTGGCCTTTATAGCCACTCCAGGCACTGCTTCACAAACCACTGACCACCTCCAGGCGCTTCCCCATTGTCTCTCGAGACAAAAACTGCCTACTCCTGTTCCTGTTTCCTTCCTCTGTCACCAACCTAGTGAAGCTACAATGCATAGAAAGTAAAGCAAGGAAACAGGCCTTGTGGCCCAACAAGCCCGTGTTGCTGTTTATCGTCCACACGAGCAGTATTCTCATTCCAATATTCCCCAATGTTCAAATATCCCTTTGTCCCTTTCCTGCAACTAAAGGAGAACAACATATTCTTAAGTGCTAACATGATCTCTGCTTCAATCACTAAATGTGATAATGCAATCCACGCCCTTGCAACCTTCTCTATAAAAAGATTCTTCTTTGCTCTGTCCTAAATCTTTTCCATTTTATCTTATATCTATGCCCCTTCATTCTAGAGTCCTCAAGCACTGATTCAGTCTACCTTGTCCCATCCCTCTATCAAGTCACTCTGCAACCTTCTCTGTTATTATGAAAATAGCCCCAATTTTTACATCTTTCAAACTTATTTGTATTTCCTTCAACCAGGGAGCATCCTAGTGAATCTGCAATGCTTGTTTTCAATATGCCTCAATATCCTTCTCATAATTCAGAGCCCAAAACTGCAGAAAAACTGCAACTCTGCTCTGACTAAGGTTTTATATATATAGTCACTATTACATCTCACCATTTATATTTTGTTCCACTGCCCATAAAACCAAGTATTTCATTAGCTTTCATTTTGACTTCATCCACCTGAGGTGTTCCTTTTACCATCGTGTGAACATAAATCTTTAAATCCCTCTGCTCTGCGATGTCACCCAGCCATCTCCTCATTCAAAGTATAGTTATTACTTTTATTCTTTTTACCAAAATGTACCGTTTTACACTTGCTGACATTGAATCTTATCTGTGCCAGACAGGATCTCCAGAATCATGATTGCTGTGCTCTTCAAAGTTTTGCCAGCCAAGAAGGGCTGCATTTTTAACATGGCTGAAGAAAAAGAGCTGGTTCTGGAGGATCCTGAACTTCAGGGAACAGAACATCAAAAATGATAACTGCTCCTCAGAATTTCACTGACAAGGGCCTAAGAGGGCAGAGACTCTCAGAAATCTTTTCTTTGTGACTTAGTTTACAAAGACGTCATAGCCCATAATTCCCCTGGGGGCTGAATGTATCTTTCTACCACCTATTCTAGTACTTCTTCTAAACTCTAGGAGATGCTTGGCTCCTCATGCTGTACAGAAGTGCCATGGGATTGAGATAGCCCTCATCTCATGGTGACTGGCACATGGCATGGAGATACAGCTCACTATATCTCTGGAGGATGCTCTTAATTGTACAAGAGGGTGAAGAGTTTGCTGGTGACTAGGTTGGGGAAGGAAGAGAGGGAGAGCATGTGTGTTACCTTGTCATTCCTGGTCAGGTCATTGAACTTCTTGGAGCACTGTTTTACAGTCTTGGGAGTGAGGGATTTGGTGGCATGAGTGCCAATCTTAGAAGGTATAGTGGAACACACACCCAGGATTCTGTGCCTCCAGCCTTCTGTCTGCTCGAGGAGGGTTTGGAGATTCATATCAGTAAATTTCTATGTTCTTCTCCTGAATAGAGCTCTGTCCTGCTGCTCTTTTGGCACAGATGTCACTTCAGCAGTCATAATTCTGTCCAAGTTTGATCACAGAATAATACAGTGCAGAAGAGGCCCTTCGGCCCATCGAGTCTGCACCGATGCATTAAAGACACCTGACCTGTCTACCTAATCCCATTTGCCAGCACTTGGCCCATAGCCTTGAATGTTATGATGCGCCAAGTGCTCATCCAGGTACTTTTTAAAGGATGTGAGGCAACCTGCCTCTACCACCCTCCCAGGCAGTGCATTCCAGACCGTCACCACCCTCTGGGTAAAAACGTTCTTCCTCAAACCCCCCTTAAACCTCCTGTCCTCACCTTAAACTTGTGGCCCCTCGTAACTGACCCTTCAACTAAGGGGAACAGCTGCTCCCTATCCACCCTGTCCATGCCCCTCATAATCTTGTACACCTCGATTGGGTCACCCCTCAGTCTTCTCTGCTCCAGCGAAAACAACCCAAGCCTATCCAACCTCTCTTCATAGCTTAAATGTTCCATCCCAGGCAACATCCTGGTGAATCGCCTCTGCACCCCCTCCAATGCAATCACATCCTTCCTATAATGTGGCGACCAGAATTGCACACAGTACTCCAGCTGTGGCCTTACCAAAGTTCTATACAACTCCAACATGACCTCCCTGCTTTTGTAATCTATGCCTCGATTGATAAAGGCAAGTGTCCATATGCCTTTTTCACCACCCTATTAACCTGCCCTTCCGCCTTCAGAGATCTATGGACAAGCACGCCAAGGTCTCTTTGTTCCTCAGAACTTCCCAGTGTCAGGCCATTCATTGAATACTTCCGTGTCACATTACTCCTTCCAAAGTGTAGCACCTCATATTTTTCAGCGTTAAATTCCATCTGCCACTTTTCTGCCCATTTGACCATCCCATCTATATCTTCCTGTAACACAAGACACTCAACCTCACTGTTAACCACTCGGCCAATCTTTGTGTCATCCGCGAACTTACTGATCCTACCCTCCACATAGTCATCTATGTCGTTTATATAAATGACAAACAATAGGGGACCCAGCACAGATCCCTGTGGTATGCCATTGGACACTGGCTTCCAGTCACTAAAACAGCCATCTGTCATCACTCTCTGTCTCCTACAGCTAAGCCAATTTTGAATCCACCTTTTCAAGTTACCTTGTATCCCATGTGCATTTGCTTTCTTGATAAGTCTCCCATGTGGGACCTTGTCAAAGGCTTTGCTGAAATCCATGTAAACTACATCAACTGCACTACCTTCACCTACACACCCGGTCACACGCTCAAAAAATTCAATCAAATTTGTTAGGCATGACCTCCCTCTGACAAAGCCATGCTGACTATTCCTAATCAAATTTTGCCTCTCCAAGTGGAGATCGATTCTCTCCTTCAGAATTTTCTCCAATAGTTTCCCTACCACTGACGTGAGACTCACTGGCTTGTAGTTCCCTGGCTTATCTTTACAACCTTTCTTAAATAGTGGGACCACAATTCTCCAGTCCTCTGGCACCTCCCCACAGTGCTGTTAGGAAGGGAGTTCCAGGATTTTGACCCATCACACTCCTAACCTGTGCCTTGTAGATGATGGACAGGCTTTGGGGAGTCAGGAGGTGAGTTACCCGCTGCAGGATTCCTAGCCTCTGACCTGCTCTTGTAGCCATGGTATTTATATGGCTGCTCCAGTTCAGTTTCCAGTCAATGGTAGCCCCTCGGATGTTGATAATGGGGGATTCAGCGATGGTAATGCCATTGAATGTCAAGGGGAGATGGTTAGATTCTCTCTTGTTGGAGATGATCATTGCCTAGTACTTGTGTGGCAGAAATGTTACTTGCCACTTACCAGCACAAGATCGGATATTGTTCAAGTCTTGCTGCATTTCTACACGGACTGCTTCAGCATCTGAGGAGTCACGAATGGTGCTGAACATTGTGCAATCATCAGCGAACATCCCCACTTCGACCTTATGATTGAAGGAAGGTCAGAGGTAATTTGAGAGAGTGCTGCGGTATTATGCAGACTGAATAGTGTTGCAAAAAGGCTGCGGGGAGTTCAGCTTTTACAATTGTTCTACATGGGTTTTATACATCACTATCTGCAGCAATTGTTAGGCAAATAAGCATACCCAAAAAAATTGTGTGTAACTTCCTCCGCAGGGCACCATCGGGGCAACAGTAATGTTAATCACATGGGAGGAAGTCTAGATCCTCATCTTTTTCATGCTAAAATTTTACAATTTTTTCAGCTTTATTTTATTTGTTCAAATTGATACCGCATACATTTCCATCAGTCTTGTCTTTGCTTATAACAGGTCATGTTGATTTCCCTCCTCTACTTCCTTTATTCTTTCTTTTATTAAATTACTTATTGTCATATTAACCTTGTTTACTACTACCTTCTTCATTTGCTCTTTCTGATTGTTACTTCCATCCAATAAACAGAGCCAAATGGTCCCAGAACCAATAGATGAGAGCAAATCTCTGTTGTCCCATCACATCCAGTCAAGAATGATAGTGGATAATCAGCAACTAGCAGAAGCTGGAGGAGGCTCCATCATTGATATTCTTTACAATAATATTATGGTAGGACACAGGCATAGACCTCTGATTCTCTAAAATAAAAGCAAAATACTGCGGATGCTGGAAATCTGAAATAAAAACAAGAAATGCTGGAACCACTCAGCAGGTCTGGCAGCATCTGTGAAAAGAGAAGCAGAGTTAACGTTTCGGGTCAGTGACCTTGAAACAGTTCCGATGAAGGGTCACTGACCCGAAACGTTAACTCTGCTTCACTTTTCACAGATGCTGCCAGACCTGCTGAGTGGTTCCAACATTTCTTGTTTTTATTACCTCTGGTTCTCTATGTAGCTGTTGTTGTCTATAAAGTCATAGTAGCAGAGGTCATGCAGCAGGTCAACTGCATGTTCTGTCAACAAGACAGCTAGGCTTGACGCAAAGAGAAATTAGCTAAAGGATGGGGATATGAAAATTATTTTTTAATAGCAATGCTATTTTAATAAACAAGATTAAGATACACAACGAAAAACCAACACGGTTACTTTATAACACAGAACTGCTTCAGGACTGATAATGATGTCAGGCTGGATTTTAAGCTTCAAAAATGGCAGCCCACACGCCAAAGAGCCGCCACGATCTCAAGGGCGGCAGCTCATTTAAATAACTGGGGTGGGCTGCTCCCACCCGCCCCCCCCCCCCCGATCACATGGAGGGGGCAGGCTGTCCGCCCCTGGCAATGGCATCAGTTGCCTGTGCGCAGGCCTGACGCCATTTTTAAAGGGCTGTCAGCACTACTGCGAATTTAAATATTTAAAGATAGATGGAATAAAATTAAATGAATACATTTATTTTGCCCCTCTCCCACCCCCCAATAACAATTCAATTATTTGCAATTTCACCACCCGAAACATTTACCTTTACTATCTGACCTTTCCCCCTTCCCCAAACTGCACAAAGTTTAAACTATAACTCTTCCCCCATCCCCTACACCCATTCCGTTAATTTGACCCCCTCCCCCCCACTCCCGCACTGATAAATTTACTTCCTCCCCCCTCCCCACCAGTGTTGCGCCTCGCTTCCCTGGACAGGGATCCAAAGGCGCGGGAATGCCGACTGCTGGGCTGAAGATTGCGGTGAACCATCAAGAGGCGACATAAGTATATCTTCGCCCAGCGGCAGGGAGGCTGCCACGGTGCCTCGTCTCCGCTGGGAGGATCGGGCTGGGCCCTGCCGGTGTCAAGGTCCGTGGCCGGCCTGATCCGGGGCCATCTTCAGTCGGCACCACCCCCACCGCCACGGATCCCGACTTCGATGGCTCCTTAAAATCCAGTCCGTCATCTCTGAAGGTGGCATACAAAATATCTGTTGATGTTCCGACAAACCAACTGTTGTAATACAGTAATTACAATCTAATTATGTTGTACTGTATATAATAACATGTAACAAAAGAGTTGTGGACAAACAGGTTTTCATAAATAGCTGTGTCTATGCTGTCATTATTAACTTTGAAAGTAATTGAGATTTAATAACAAATTATGTATGTCAATCTCCTAGATTGCGTATCATTGTACAATTTCATTAGAGTAGGATGTTTTTAATCAATGTCAAGAGAGGCAAAACAATGGACAGACAAAAAGTTACACTATTTAACTTTTTGTTCAAAGTGGTCGAATCTGAACAGACAGAATTGATCTTTAACCTGGAATAGTGCCAGTCTATTTTGTGCAGGGGAGAGAATCTAAAGACAGTGGCCCAGCAGCTGCAGCAGTTGCGCCAGAACTAATGGTGGCAGCTGCTAAAAGCTGGCATCCATTCTTAGTAATATTGCCAATGAAGCACTCTGATGGCCAGATGTTTGGAGTAGAAGAACTTTGTTGATGCATTCCAGTTAAGAGTCTCACTTTCAGGGTTCAAAGGCTTCCTCTCACTCTCCCAGGCGTAAGTGCCAAGAGATTTAGGAAAATTGAGCCAGCGGCAAAAGGCAGACTACAGACTATTTACAAGACAATGATAGATGTTGATTGCAAACCTCATTGTTTTGAATAATCCAGTTTTCTTTTCCATTTATGTCAGCATGTAATTGAAAATTGGATCTTTTGCAAATCCTTCAGTATGAGGGATGGTACAAATCCAATTTAAAGTACTTCAATGATGTTGGCAAAGTCTTATGTCCTTTGGATATCAGCCTTCATTCTTGCCTCTGAATTAAAAATTTCTGACCACTCTCCACTCTAAGGACTTGAACACATAATCTAGGCTGACATTTTGGTGCACTACTGAGGAAGTGTCATGTTTTGAATGAGATGGAGGGAACCTGCCCCTGCGAGGCCAGAAAATACTGGTAGTGTAGTCACGGGTTGGGGCTGCACCACCAGAAGAGGCAGGCTACCAATTTAAAAGGATGGAAAATCCACAAAGAGGACAGCAAATGTTTTTAGACCCCTGCTAAACGGAGGCACAAAAACGTTAGGCCCTCTACTTACACCCTGACATGTTTAGGCCTTCCCACTACTCCCACAGGGATTAATGCCAGGCTTCTTCTTAATGGTCCCTGGAGTGGCATTAACAGTGATGGATGCAGGAAAATCTAGCAGGAATGAGGGAGAAGCAGGCAGTCACAATCCCACAAAGAGAAAGAAGGGAAATCAGTCCTCACTTCTTCATCTTGGCTCATTTTCCAATTTCAGGCAGGATAACAGAGGAAAATCCAGCTCAATGGACAAGAGTTTCCACAAGATTTCTGCCCAGCTAACAGCTTAAGAGGGTGGAATCAAACCAAATAGCAAAAATGATAGCAGAATTATAATCCATGATCCATGATCTTTTATGCGAATTCAACAGATCCTTCGCCTGAAGCAGTCCCGCCCACAAAACTGGCCAGGCCCCAAGTCAGAAAGGCATGTTTCTGCCAATTGAACTCATTCAAGGTGGGATTCATCACAGTGTCCAGATTCTCAGGTGCAGACACCTGTTCTCATATGAATGACCAGCAGTGGCCAGCAGTCAATTGAAACAAATTAAAAAGTAAAATCAAGAGCATTAAATCAGTCAACTGATCTGCCCAGCTCTGCTTTAGATCAATTAGTTGAAAAAGTTGTCATTCCTGCTCGTCTTTGCGATGCTGGAGGATACTCTGTTCCACTCACAAATCAATTGCGCTCATCGATTGTGATCATTTATGGGAGATTTTATGTTCAGGCTTATGCTAATGAATGTGTGTGCAAATGTCAGCATAACCTCACCTCAGCAAAGATGTTTAACACAGTCTCAGCGCATTTTGTTGCTAGCGTCCCTAGTGGAAACCCCATGCCCTTGTGTCGAACTCTTTCTGCAATTTCCGAGTTGCCTTTTCAGTTTCCACTGCCCTTCCAAATTCAGTATCATCCGCTATTTTGACCACTTTGCTTTGAAGTTCTGAATTTGAGTCATTCATGTGAATTAGAAATAGTAGTACTCCTAGTGCTAAACCCTGGGGTGCCCCACTCAATACTTCCCCTCACCCCAAAATTGCTCCTCAAAGAAATATAACTTATTTTCTACCAATCAGCCAATTCCTTATCCATTCCCAAATTTTACCCTGAATCCCCAGGTTTGAGTTTCATTAGCAGCTTGTCACATGGAACTTTATCAAATACCATTTGGAAGCCTAAAAACACAATAATGCAGTAAACTTAGGTTGTCAATTCCTCAAAGAAATTTTGAAGTTTTTTCAGAAATGATCTCGCTGTCCAAAGGTGTGTTGACTGATTTTACTAGGTCGTTACTGTCTACATAATCCTCAGATTTACTCCTGATTAGTGATTCAATTATTCTACTGGAACTAGACTAAGAAATCTGTAGTTGCCTGTGTCTGTTTTGACACATCTCTGTTTCCAATCTACTGGTACCTCCCCAGTAGCTACTTCATAATGATTCCATTACACACAATGAAACCACCCAAAATCTAATTACCAGTGCAAGTACAGACTAGTGGACTTCTCTACCAATAGGTAGGTATAATGTATGTGTGGTCTGGTTATTAGAGCCACATATGTTGGATGTTCTGATTTTCTACAGAGCTTGGAGCAGTACTACTTATGCGTACAGGTATGTAAACAATTTATATGGCATGTAAGTACCTGTACAGTGGTGCTCCATGCTTTACTGAGTTTATGAGATCTTTTAACATGTTTCATTCATAGCACTAATGTATGTCCAGAAGTATAATCACTTTGAGGCATTACATTGATTAATAACATTTTTTAAATACATTCGGGGGATGTGGGCGTTGCTGGCTAGGCCAGCATTTGGTGCCCATCCCTATTTGCCCTTGAGAAGGTGGTGGTGAGCTGCCTTCTTGAACCAATGCAGTCCTTGGGGAATAGGTACACCCACAGTGCTGTTAGGAAGGGCGTTCCAGGATTTTGACCCTGCGACAGTGAAGGAACGGCGATATAGTTCCAAGTCAGGAATGTGTGTGGCTTGGAGGGGAACTTGCAGGCAGTGGTGTTCCCAAGCATCTGCTGCCCTTGTTCTTCTAGGTGGTAGAGGTCACGGGTTTGGAAGGTGCTATCGAAGGGGCCTTGGTGAGTTGCTGCAGTGCATCTTGTAGATGGTACGCACTGCTGCTATTGTGCATTGGTGGTGGAGGGAGTGAATGTCTGTGGATGGGGTGCCAATCAAGCGGGCTGCTTTCTCCTGGATGGTGTCAAGCTTCTTGAATGTTGTTGGATCTGCACCCATCCAGGCAAGTGGAAAGTATGCCATCACATCCTGACTTGTGCCTTGTAGATATTACCAAGATTTTACCAAGTTACCAGAACCAAATCTATACCAAATTTAATTCAGTAGTAATATAAATTCAGCATAAAATTTAGCAGCACAGAGCTAGCAACAGTCCAATTCCTGGAGGAGAAATATACCCCAGAATTCTAACCAAACAGAAACTGTTTAAGAAACAACAAAAATGCAGCCAAATCAAGATAAAACAAACCTAAGAAAAATAATTTTTGGCACTTTTCTGATGTATGTTAATTATTAACAAGTCTCAATTTTACTCTTTACATTCAATAGTGGTCCCACCTACCAAGCATGAGGCATATTAATTTTGCCACATGGACATTGAATTTCAAACTGTTGTTGAAGTTTAAAAAGGACTTGCTTTAAAAAATTGCCAGATCTTGGCTGGAAAGACATTTGCATATTAATAGACAGTGTTTGGAAGGACAAAGCAGCCATTCCCTTACACATTCCACCCACAATGGACCCTTGGCTGGAAAGTCATTTGCATATTAACAGACAGTGCTTGGAAAGGACAAAGGACCATTCCCTGACACATTCAACCCACAATGGACTTTTGATCACCAGATGTTGAAGATGGGGGAGCTCGCATTCCACGTTGACTGCTAAGCTGGCCGAATACACAAACAGACATGGTCAAACAAACTAGTCACATGACTAACCTGCTGGGCAACCTGAGTTTTTTGCATTTGTACAAACAGATTGGGCATAAAGTCTATTTGCTCCTGGACTGAGACGATCTCTCTTGTATGCTCTGTCTCACAAGCCTCTGAATCTACTGAAGCCATATGAACCCCAAGAGAGAAAAGTCTCCCACAGCGAACAAGATTTAAAGAAGAATACTGGGCCCCAATGAAAAGCAAGATCTACTTACAATCAAGGATTCTACAGTGAGCTCGAAGAACCGCAACAAAAGCTCTTCAGATATTGCCTCAAACTTTTCCACTTTATTTTTCTTTTGCTCTTTTCTGTCTCTATTTGCATGTGTGTATCGCGTATGTATGCGAGCGTGGGCGTGTCGTGTATCCATATGCGTTAACTGAATTACAGTTTAAGTTTAATAAATTTCAACTTTTCTTCTTTAAACCTAATAAAGCCAGTTTGTGCTAGTTTCTTTGCCTTGTAATTGGAAAGTGGTGAGCAAGAATTCACCAAGGGGGAGCTAAAAAGACAGTGTTCAAAATTAAACCCTGTTACAGTAAGATCAGGTGAAAGCTGAAAGGGAACCCTAGACCTCTTTCTCACTTGTTTGTAACACAATCAATAGTGGTATTGTCAGCTTAGTTTATGAAAGTCTACTTATCCATAACTCATTTGTCTGTAACTATTATATAAATTAGACTTATTGTGTTACAACATCAATGGAGTCAGTCAAAGTATAAAACATAATTTTTGCTTTTTTTATAAATATAAGTATTATTAGAAACTCATACTGAGAAAACAGGTAAGAACTGTACAATAAATAATAAACGTATGGCTGAATAGCAATCATCTCATCCTGGATTATAACTACTATAAACCACTTTTTGTAATCTGCTTTGCTACAGCATTGTACTATGATTAATACATAAATCCAGTAGTGATGTTAACTTTGAAGAGTTATAGATGAAAACTTGGACCAACTACTTTCAAGTTTAAAACAAATGTGTAACTAATAAGGTTTTACAATAATTATCACTATGATATTAGATGAAAGTGTTTGTCTAATGCAGGAAATTTCTTGGAGCTTCTCCTGACTGGCTGCAGTAACTTTAGTGGAAAATGGCTGTCTATTTTTATGTTGAGTAAACTGGGTGTCCACTGATATAGTGCGGTGGATCAGAAGAACCCCAGAGGAAATTCCTAACTTTTAGTAAACATGCTAAGGTATCTATGGGAAAGCATACTTGCTGCAGAAACATTTTAGTTGCTTTTATACCTTGTCCTAGAATTTCCTTATGCTGATTTAGTATTGCCCATTTACAAAAACTGCGGAGTTGTCAGTGGCCTGCAGAGGGTATAACAAGCATGTTTGCTGCATGTGTTTCTTTGTATATCCATTGATGCAGGCATTGGCATAAAACCCATGTAAAATGGGTGTTGGAGAGTGAACCACCAGGATATTTATATGCAGCCATTTTAAAGCACAGTTTCTCTGTACTATTCTACAGCATTCTGGGTACGTGGGTAAAGCGGGAACAGTATTTCACTCCTTTATTTCTCTCAAATTATTTCACCAAAAGCTTTACCAAGATTCTAATTACACTTGGCCAAGGGCCATCTGTGCCAAGACAACAGCAAGGCAGGGCGCCATCCAGGGGAAGTACACAGAACTTCACTGATATACACCTCAAGTCCAACTTGAGGAGATAGAAGACAGGAGTCACAGACTCCTTGGTGTGTGTTCCACCAAACCTGCCAGGAGTGTCATTCATGCCAACTAGAGGAAGTGGAACTGACAATGAGTGCCAAACCCCTCATTCTCAATAAAGCAGAACAGACTTGCAAGAAGTTCAATGACCTGGGCCAGCCACATTCTCCCTTTCTTCCTTACTCACTCTGGGAACCAGTACACTCTTCAACCCCTTCAAATGATACTTAGAAAATTAATCCATTGCACTGCACACTGGTTGAGGGCACCTCTAATTTTCTATCCTGCATTATGGTTACACATCTCTCCAAATACACAAGAACCTTCTTACACAATTCCAACACTACCTCCTTTGCTTTAGCACCCTCATACCCTCATATCCATTACTTCACCTCTCTCATGCTATTTGACACAAACTCCTCAACTGCAAGGCTGAACCTCAATCACTCTATCTATCTGCAAGAGAAGTTCATAAACAATACAACACCAACTTGCATTTACTTAACATAGTGAAATGTACAAAGGTGCTTCAAAGGAGCATTATCAAACAAAATATGGTACTGAGCCACATAGATATTAGGGCAAGGGGTCAAAGGTTTGGTTGATGAGATAGGTTTTAAGGAATGTTTTAAAGGAGGGAGAGGTGGAGAGGTTTATGGAGGGAATTCCAGATGATAGGACCTTGGCAGCTAACATCACGGCCTTCTCCGCCCTGGACTAAATTGGAAGGTATCAGGAAACTGACGGGCACTTAGCACACGCACCCCCCCCCCCAAGGAGACCCAACCAATTTAACAGTAGTGAAGATAACAAAGACAGCAATCAAAGGTGGAGGAGAAGGAGCACATATGAAGATGATGACGGTGAAGAGGAGGATGAGAACCAAGCCATTCACCATTTCCTGCTGCTTCATCTTGCTCCAACTGCCTCAGTCCCAAATAAACACTTATGCCACTTGTGTCATCTCTCGTAGTCGTGGCTTTCACCCGAAGGAAATTACATAGTGATAGTAAGGAATAACCACTGGGTGATTCACTGAGCAGGAGGGTTCTAGAGGACTGAAAAGTGAAGGAAGATATACCCCTTTCCCAGCAGAGACTGATAAGAACACTGCCTATGACAGTTGTAGGATCCAGAAAAGAAGAATGTTTAACATTGGGTTCAAAATCTAATATTGTTGCACCCATTTTATGGGCCTAAAATGAGTGCAACGATAACCAATTTAGCAGTGCAAAGGCCAGCACCTGATCTGCACAGGCATTCAGGTCACTGTTATAAAATAAAAACAGAAAGTGCTGGAAATACTCAGCAAGTCTGACAGCATCTGTGGAGAGAGAAACAGAGTTAACGGTTCAGGACTGTGACCTTTCATCGGAACCAAGCCACTGTTAAATTGGTTGGGTCTCCTTTTCAGGCAACCCTGGGAGATGCACAAGATCTAACTGGCATTTAACTCCAACTTGAGCAGCCTAACCATTGGCCATTAAAGGGACCACTGGACGCTGCTCAAAAAGGCCCAATGGCTTAGAAGATCTTTAGAGTCAACAGCTCTTTTTTGAGGCAACATCACAGAAGCTTTGCCTTCCTTGCAGGTGTCAGAAGAGGGGTAAACGTGTGTGTTCAAAATTACTCCTCAAATCAACAACGTTTGCAACATTGAATATCAGACATTACATATTTATTAAATACACAGTAATTAAACATACACTTAATAAGCAGTACATACAACCAAATCATGCAAAATTAGTTGGAGGACACAAAGACATTACACTTCCATGTCTGCCATGTCCAGCATGATGCCATTACCAAACACATCTTCCCCTCCCCTCCCCTGTCAGCATTCTGAAGGGATCGTTCCCTCCGCGGCATCCTGATCCACTCCTCCATTACCCCAGCACCACATCCCCTTCCCACGGCACCTTCCCATGCAATCGCAGGAGGTGTAACACCTGCCATTTTACTTCCTCTCTCCTCACTATCCTAGGCCCCAAACACTTCTTTCAGGTGAAGCAGCGATTTACTTGTACTTCTTTCAATTTAGTATACTGTATTCGCTGCTCACAATGTGGTCTCCTCTACAGTGGGGAGACCAAACGTAGATTGAGTGACCGCTTTGCTGAACACCTCCACTCAATCCGAAAGCATGACTCTGAGCTTCCGGTTGCTTGCCGTTTCAACACATCCCCCTGCTCTCATGCTCTCCTGGACTTGCTGCAGTGTTCCAGTGAACATCAACGCAAGCTCGAGGAACAGCATCTCATTTACCGATTAGGCACACTACAGCCTGCCGGACTGAACATTGAGTTCAATAATTTCAGAACATGATGGCCCCCTTTTTATTTCTAGTTATTGTTTCTTTTTTATTATTTATTTTTTATTTGTTTATTTTATTTTAGTTTGTTTCATCATTCATTTTTTTTACCATGTGCCTACCCACTGGTTTTTTTCATGTTTGTGCTTTGGGCCAGGGCTGTTCATTTTTCTATCAATTGACACCCTCTCTGCAACGCTTTGTCTTTCAGCACACCATTAATATACCGTTTGCCTTTGCTCCATGACCTTATTCTCTGTGACCCTGTCCTATCAACACCTTGCCTTTTGTTATCTCTTGCCCCACCCCTGCTTTATTTGCTTAAAACCTATTACATTTCTAACATTTGACAGTTGTGATGAAGGGTCACTGACCTGAAGCATTAACTCTGCTTCTCTCTCGACAGATGTTGCCAGACCTGCTGAGTATTTCCAGCATTTCTTGTTTTTATTTCAGATTTCCAGCATCTGCGGTATTTTGCTTTTATTACACTTCCAAGCTTTGGGTTGTACAGGTTGCGGACCTTAATGAAACCCTAAGTATTCGTTCTCACATCTACTTTGTGTGCAATAGCAAAATACTGCCACTCTGGAAATTTGAAATAAATACAGGAAATGTTGGAAAACACTCAGAGAGTCAGGCAGCATCTGTGGAAAGACAAACAGAGTTAAATGGGTGAGATTTTAACTCAAAACATGTCCACTTGCACAGAGTTAAAATCGGGCCAATGTTTCACATTGCTGACCTTCAATCTAACTTATTCTGAGTCTAATAGTAGAGTAAAACCAGGAAAGTGGATCTATGGCACCACTGGCTGACAGGAGGCTTCACACAAATGAGACTACTTGGGTCATGGCAGGTAAAACATAGAGGGCTGGATTTTTGTTACTGAGGCATGAAACAGGAACTGAGTCTGGTTTTGGATCAGAAACCCACCTTTTGTGGGAATCTGATTTAGATTCAGATTTTCTAATGTGTAAGCCCTTATTTGGTAGGGAAGCAGGTTTCTTGTCCACTTGGAGCCATGGGAAAAGGAATGGAGGTGAGTCAGAGCAAGTGTGGGACTCATGTAGACTTCCACGGCAGACATCACTGAGTCTGCTGGTTTTCCTGAGGGAGAGATTTGCCTTCCAAAGCACCTCTCTGTTTAGTGTTATCATACTCCGCCTCCTCTTCCTCCTCCTGTCTTACCTTCTGCTCCTCCCCCGATGAGCTGTCTCCTTCCAGGGCCTCACTGTCCTCAAGGTTCACACCTCTCTGGAGGGCCACGCTATGGTGAGCGCAGCAAACCACCACAATGACAGAGACCCTTGCAGGAAGGTATTGGAGGGTGCCACCTGACTGATCCAGGCACCTGAATCACAAATTCAGAAACCTGATGACCTGCTCAATGGTAGTCCTGTTGAGTAGGTGGCATTAGTTGTATCGCCTCTGTGCCTCTGTCTGGAGCTCCCGTAGAGGGGTCAGTAGTCATTTCTTCAAGGGATTTCTCTTGTGCTCTTGGATCCATCTATGCACATTGGGAATGGCGTGAAGATCCGAGGCAACCTGCACTGCCAGAGGATGAAGGAGTTATGGCAGCTGTCAAGAAAGTGAATACACACATGGAGAAAGCTTTTGTTATGATTGCAGACTAGTTGGACATTGAGGGAATGGAAGCCCTTCCTGGTGATGGATCTCACTGGCTGGTTACTGGGTGCCTAGATGGCCACATGGGCTCAATTGATGATGCCCTGCACCTGGGGAAATCCAGACAGGGAAGAGAAATCCAATGCTCTCTGTGCCTGCGCAGGCCCATCTGTGTCAGCATGGACGTATTCCCCTGCCCTCCTAAATATGGCATCCGTGACCTTCCTGATGGCCTGATGAGCTGCTGACTGCGAGATGCCACCTAGGTGCACAGCTGATCTCTGGAATGACCCAGTTAGATAAAAATTCAGCGTGACAGTGACCTTGACAGCTGCAGGTAAGGGAATGCCATGGGGGCGGGAAGGCCTCAAATCATTGTAGATCAGAGCATAAAGGTCCAAGACATCTACCTGGATAGATGTAGCTTCCTAAGGCATTGGCGCTCTGTCATTTGCAGGTAACTTTCTCCTGGGTGGCAAGCAGGTCCTTTGTCTTGGGTAGGGCCTTCTTCTTCTTTAAGCCCCTCGCTATGCTCCTCTGGCCTCCTGCTGTTCACGAGGTTGCATCTGCTGAAGCTCATCCTGGCTACTCTGTCCAATGTCAGAGTAGTCTGTTCCCATCTAAAATCACTCAGCTGGGCTTTGCGAGTTCACCAGGCCTTCCCCTCCCAACCCCAGGTGCCCAAGTGTTGCCAGTAGCCTCATGTCCCTCTCCTGATTCCTACAACTCACGACTGAGAAAAGCAGGACTTTCAGCTCCAGCAATAGCTACTCTGTGGCACTTTTGGAGCAACTGAGCTTTATTTTGTGCCTCTGCATTATTTTAATCAGCCCTTCCCATAGCCCTCATGACCCTCCGCATTGCTTACCTCTCCTAAACCCTGCCGTGATACAGACATGGCATTCTGCCCGTTCCCTTCCTTTAAAAATTCAAAACTGCTGCTGACAAGCCTGTAAATTTTCTCTATAGACTTGCAAGTTTACGGGGATTGAGCCAGTGGAACTGATAGCACAACTCCATGGAACACCTGCATAGACTCGATGGGCTGAATGGCCCCTTCTGTGCTGTAAATGATTAGATTAGAGATACAGCACTGAAACAGGCCCTTCGGCCCACCGAGTCTGTGCCGAACATCAACCACCCATTTATACTAATCCTACACTAATCCCATACTTCTACCAAACATCCCCACCTGTCCCTATATTTCCCTACCACCTACCTATACTAGTGACAATTTTTATAATGGCCAATTTACCTATCAACCTGCAAGTCTTTTGGCTTGTGGGAGGAAACTGGAGCACCCGGAGAAAACCCACGCAGACACAGGGAGAACTTGCAAACTCCACACGGGCAGTACCCGGAATCGAACCCAGGTCCCTGGAGCTGTGAGGCTGCGGTGCTAACCACTGCGCCACTGTGCCGCCCTATGATTTTATGACTCTAATAAGCTCCTCAATGAGCTCAACAGGCACTTAATTGGATGCGTACGGAGTTGCCATTCTCTCCCACCCAGTGTCCCTTTAAAAATGGCATTGCATTCTGGAGGTGGCAGGACCCAGCGCCAACCTCCGAGAACGCAATTGTCAAATCATGCTCCTACCCGCTCCTGCACCCAGCGGCCTTTAAAAATCCCATGCAGGAAGCCTGAATAAGCACAAAGAAACACAAAGGAAGCATTTCAAAGGCACGCAGGTGGCTTCCACCTGAATTTCCTATGGTAAAAAAGGTGCTGCGCTGTTTCCAGCATCATTAATGTACTTAAAATGTTGAAGAAATTCACCATCACAGGGGATTAACTGGGCTCCCTGTAATGTACCTGTAATGAGCACTATTTACAAAAAGTATGACCCTAATTTCTGAATGGGCACCAAGTTAAAAAAAGAACAGCATTTCTTTCAGCTGTGATAGTTTTTTAAAGTTCCTAATCATCCATCAAATCATCCATCTGCTCCTGCATTTTCTCACTTCTCTGTATACCTCTCACCTTACTACTGCACTTTGATGTCTGATCTTGTCCAACCACTTTCTTCAATTGGTAATTTTTCTAGCTTTTAAACCCATGTCCTTCATAATATAAAAACATTAAAGCTGTATGATGACTCATAATTTCAGAAATATTACACCCATCCCATAACTGAAATAAGTTTGGATCAGCAGAATCCAAATTGACTTGGTTACACCCAAATAAATTGACGAGGAGCAGAAGAAATGGCATTTGCGCTGTACCTGTACGTGTTACACCACTTCAGAAGGTGGTGGAGTGGGGCGGGGCGGGGCGGGGGGGGTGGTTCATTGAATATTTTTAAGGTGGAGTTAGATAGATTCTTGTTAGGCAAGGGAATCAAAGATTATCCGGGGTATATGGGAGTGTGGAATTCGAGACAGAATCAGAATCAGATCTTATTAAATGGCGGAGCAGGCTCGACGGGCTGAATGGCCTACTACTGCTCCTAATTCATATGGCCGGATGGTAATGTGAACTTAAGTCAAGCCATTACGAAAACTCAACTAAAATCAAAACTGGAACTAAATCTAATTCATTTCCACATGGCAAAATAGCTCCTATATAAATAGAATAAAAATGGCTCAATTAATAAATGCATTGAATAGTCCCAATTAGTCAATCTGAACCACAGAAAAACAACTGTTAACCGTAGTTCCTGGACAGCCTTGCTGTTTTGGATTAATATCCAACACGATCAGTTTCAGCCGTAATGGTCCACATGGCAAATAGCTTATTGACATTGTTACAGCCAGGTGGTAAAGAGTTTGGGTGGTTCCCACTCTTCACCTCCCAACTGACCACAGAAAGTGTTTTGTTACCAGGGTTTTAACCCCTTGTGTCTTAATGTACAAATAAACAGACAGTGACAGGTTTTCTTGTAGGTTTAAAACAGAAGATTAATTATTTATTGAAGAATATTCATTCCCGAAATTGTCGCAACTACACCTATGCACGCATTCACTCACACACAGACACACAAGAATAGATAGATAGAGAGGAAAATGGTAAGTGGTTTGAAGTGAGATAGGTGATGGGGTTCATGGTAAACCTGTTGGATCTTCTCGGAGGACAGTTTCTCTTTTAAAGTTGCAGGCCTGAGTTGTTTGCAAATTTTCTGGTGGTTGAGACTTTAGTCTGAGGCGGTGGTCACATTCAGTTCTCTGCCACACTGAGTTGAAGGGTAAAATTCACAGCAGGGCTCCTCCTTTGCTTTTTGCTGGATCTCTCACAGCTCTCGGCTGTATAGGCTTTTTGTGATGTTGTTGTGATCTCTCCCCTCCCTCTCCAGGGCTACTTTTTAAGGCAAAAATGTCACACATGTTACCTCTGTTAAGAGGCGCAGAGCCCCCTCCCTATGGTGGCCAATAATAGACCAGGCCAATCAAGGCCCTTAAGTGGCCTCCACGGGGATTTTACCCATGGCAAGCAGGCATCCGGGAGGCTTAAAAGGCCGCCCAGTGAAACCTGGCTGGCAGCCTCTCAGTGCACCGTTGGGGGGCGGGGGGGTGGGGTTGTCCCCAGGACCCGAGATGCCCCCTTTTCCCCCCAGACGACCAACCTGCCTCGCCGGGGCCTGACCGATTCGCCTGGCGAGGCAAATCCCAATTTACCTGGACTCCTGGCTTCATGTCCTCGGCTGGGCTGCAGTCCCAGCAGTGGCCATCGCTCCTGGTGGCGCTGCTGGGCCTAAGAGCTGCCGGCCCAATGATTGGCCAGCAGCTCAATGAGGCGGGATTTCCTCCCTCAAGCGGGTGGAAGTTTCACCTCAGACCAATTAAAGCCCGGGGACCCGTAAAATGCTGGTCGGATCCCCAGGCCGGGCAGAAGCAGATTCGCCACTGACATTTACGTCGGTGGCCACTTTTCGTCCGCCTGACGTAAAATCCAGCCCTCAGTTTCTTTGTGACTTGCACTCTCTTTCTGACTTTCATTTGGAACTGTAGTAATTTGGACTATAGCTGGTTTCTCATGCTCTCCCTTTGTCAGACTTCCTCTTTCAAGCAAATAATCTACATGACACTGACAGAGTCTCTCCAATCTTCACTAGATATGTGAATACACTTAGTGTTTTTACAACAACTCCAAACACATACTTCTCCTCATCACCTCGGTGGTTTTTCACCATGTCCTTCTGACTAGCACTGAACTCTCTAAGTTTCATTGTAGGATTGGAATCTCCTCCAACTGGGAAATTTATGGAATATAAAAATCCAGGTCCACGGACATGTTTTGACTTCATGTTGGAACTATAAAATACAAAAGCCAAGCTGCAGCCAGCAGCACAGGGCTGGGCAGCAAGGGTTAATTTGGACATTTAGTAAAAGACAGTGGCTCATCAAAAAGGATTCAGACATTGACTGAGTGCTATCATGGAACAATGATACCAGAGAAAAGCCATTACCTGCAATTAAGAGACTGATTACCCTGCACAATGGTACAAGGAACATGCCATCGATAATAAGGCTAGCATCATAGACAATGGGACTGGAATTTGGCCATTGTAACTACACTCAAATTGCCACGGCTGTCTAAATTAATTACTGTAATCTAGCTGCTGTTTCATATTATCTGCCGGCAGAGGGAGGAATTTTTTTTTATCTTGTAGAATGGCGGAAGCACCTCCTTTGCAAGCTGCACAGAATCAAAGAATTGCTACAGTGCAGAAGGAGGCCATTCGGCCCATTGTGTCTGCACTGGCTCTCCGAAGGAGCAGTTTACCTAATGCCATTCCCCCCCCCCCCCCCCACCGCCTTCTCCCTGTAACCCCGTGTTGTAAGTATGTAGAACTAGTGGAAACCCTTGCCCGCGGGAAAATGCAGCGTCTGTTGCTCGTAATTTCCAATTTAATTTATTCCTGTGACTTCCTGAAATGTGACTGCGGGAGTCACAGACTCGGAAAGCTATTTAGGGGCGGCACGGCGGCACAGTGGTTAGCACTGCAGCCTCACAGCTCCAGCGACCCGGGTTTGATTCTGGGTACTGCCTGTGCGGAGTTTGCAAGTTTGTGTGGGTTTTCATCGGGTGCTCCGGTTTCCTCCCACAGCCAAAGATTTGCAGATTGATAGGTAAATTGGCCATTATAAATTGCCCCTAGTATAGGTAGGTAGTAGGGGAATTGAGGGAAGGTGGGGATGTGAGAGGGTAATGGATTAATGTAGGATTAGTATAAATGGGTGGTTGATGGTCGGCACAGACTCGGTGGGCCGAAGGGCCTGTTTCAGTGCTGTATCTCTAAATAAATAAAAAAATAAATAAAGTGATTCCTCACAACGCAGCAGCCCACTGACGTCATCAGAGTGTGCCAAGAAGCGCACATGCACAGCTATATCTTGCCAGGACTCAGTGGCGCGTGCGCAGGATGATGTCACCCCCACAGCCGCAACATCATCATGTATCTGTGCGGTTTTCTTGTGTTTAACCATGGAATGAAAGGAACCTTGGTTGGATCATTTCTTATTCTGAGACACACTTCACGACCTTTCACCAACTCTTCAATATCTACCTTTGGATACCAAAAATAGCTTCTTGCTACTGCTTTCATATGGACTATCCCTGTGTGCTCTTGATGAAATTCCTCTAACAATCTCTTCCTAAACCTTGGCAGAATAATGACTCTTAAAACCCATAGGAGACAGCCTTGATCTAAACTCAGTTCATTTCTATGTGTGAAATACTGCCGCTGGAATTATATCTTCAGCCCTTTTACTCCCAACTGCCATGCACTGTTTTTCTTGCTCTTTGACTGAGTACTGAGAACTCTGGATCTTCCTGCTCGATTATATCAACTCCTGTTTCCATATCTATCATGTGCGCATTCGAGGATTTCAAAGGAGCCTGAACTAGCTTTAGGTTTACCATGACCTCGACCTGGTGCAGTGCTGCAACCTGGAGCTTTACCGCAACCTGGAGCATTACCGTTTCCTCTACTCCTGCATGCAGTCTGGATAATGACCAACTTTCCCACCGGCATAGCACTTCAACCAGAAATGGGAGCATTTTGATGGTTTGTAGCTATCAGAGCAATGGTAGCATCTAAATTTCTGACTCTAAGTCTGTGAAACTTGGCTGCTGTGGCCTGGTTCCCACTGAAATCCGGTGGACATTCCCTGTCAGCTCAGGAAAAGAACTTGCTTGCAATCCGTAACTATCTCTTCTTGTTATTTTCAAGGCTGTGCCCTCATCACAGGCCTCCTTCCACATTAGCATATTGCCTTTACTCAAAAACTTGGTGTGGATTTTACTGTTCTTTAGACCTCCCACTTCATGTTTCTAAGGCTGACTTCTAAGTTTGCACCATAACCACTGTGACAAGAGTTTCTTTAAGTCAAGAATATAATTTGCAGTAGACTCACTTGGCAACTGCTTCCTTCCACAAAATACAACACGGAGTGCAATTTTGTTCTTCATTGTGCCATAATATTAGTCTAGAACCTCATTAATTTCAGAATAGTCCAAAGTACTAGGGTCTCGTGGGCAACATTTGTAAAACACCACATCAAAAGCATCTGGCCCCATCATCGTGGGGAAAACATTCATCTTATCCTCATCCCCTATTTTATTAGTTTGCAGCCAAATGCGTAACCTTCGTTCATAATTACACCAGTCCTCTTTGTTAGGGCTGAATTCCCCCATTCCCCCAAAATATGTCTTCAGTGACAAATTTTTAAAATAATGTACCATGCTGACTCACAGTGTTGAACCTGAACACGAATTGCAGACACACCTGTAGCAATCTTTCAAATCACTTAAACTTCCTCAAAATCGATTTTGGGAGTTCCAAAAGGTATGCCACACTATTCTCCTGACTGTAATCTCTTGAATGAATGTAAAAAAAAAACTTCAATTCCATCCTCTCGTCATCATCTTTCTGTTGTGTATTCAGAATAAATCTAAAATGAGCCTTACTGTAAGCAGCCATTTGTTCAACTTTTATTTACACCTCCCAACAGAGAGGGCCACAGAGGCAGAATAGCAGTATACAAATGTTTATTTAGCACAATACCCTAGCTCAGCCAGTTCAACACACCAGCTATTTCAAAACACTCCAATCACCTAACTCCTCCTGCTGCTCCCAGTCCTCTTTGATGTGCTATGTTGTGCAAGGCGCAGCAGACTACTGTCATTCTAGATACCCTTGCTGGTGCACACAGAAAGACGCTCTCAGAGCTGTTCAGGCACCAGAATCACATCTTCAGCATCCTGATGGCTTGCTCAATGGCCACTCTTGTGTTCATGTGGCTTCTGTTGGACCTTTTCTGGCTGTCAGTGGTGGAGCTTCTCATATGTTTCATCAGCCACTTCTGTCGAGGGTAGCCCTTGTCTCCAAGCAGCCAACCGCTGACTCTGCTTGGAAGTACAAAAATCTGTGGAAGACTTGACTGGTGCAGAATGAAGGCTTCCTGGCAGCTTCCTGGGTATCTTGCACAGACATGCATGATGATCTTTTGGTAGTTCCTTTCCAGCTGAACATTAATGGAGCAGAATCCCTTGTGATTGATGAATATTGCTGGTTGATCTGAGGACACTTTGATTGCCATATGTGTGCAATCTATGACTCCCTGTACCTGTCGGAATCCAGCCAGAGCAGCAAATCCAATTCTCTGCTTGTTCTGACTAACCTCATCAGTAGAAAAGTGGATGTAAGTCCCTGGCAAACATGGGATCTGCCACCAATGAGATGCAATTCTGCACAGTAGATTGTGAGATACTACAAATGTCACCAGCAGATCCCTGGAAGGAGCTAAAGATGAGGAAATTCAGGCTGTGGTGACCTTGATTGCCACTGGCAATGCATGTTTACCTGGTCTACGTGGCAACAGGTCTTCTTCCAGAAGGCTGCAAATATCAGCACCGAGTTGATACGAGTCTGAGGCTCCTGAGGCACTGGTGCTCAGTCATGTCCAGAAAGTTAATCCTTTGCTTGTATACCTTGTTCTGGAGCTTCCCCTCTTGCAAGCTGGAGCTCTGTGCCCATCTCCTCTGTCCTATGGAGTGGCAGGTGGCTGAGGAAAAGGCAGCTGCTGTTTCTGTTGGTGCTGCTCCTGCTGGTGGTAGCATTGCTGGTGCTGCTCCTCTTGTTCCTCATCAGAGGTCCATGGTAGAGCTGCATATGCTGTTCCCAAGCTGCAGAGAAGGCTGATGGCTGGGCAGTGCAGATCAAAGTCAAAAAAGCTCAAAGTACCATAAGTGACCTCCAAAGTCTTGGAAATCACCACAAAAGCACTGAAAGCACACTCTCAGAACAGGTCCTGTGAGCAAAAGCCTTTAACCTAGACAAAGAAGCAGCTGTCAGACTTCAGTATTTAAAGGCTTTTCAGCCTGTCAATTTCTCAGCCCCATCATTCCCCACAGACTTCTCACCTTGTTCAACCTAGCGACTTCCAGGAAACCCATGTGCTGGCAACTAAAGCCAGAATCCATGGTTAAAGATGCACACGAGAGAGAGAGAGAGTCTTCCAGAAAAAAGCATCATCAAGAAACTTGTCCAGCTAAGAGCTGGGGAGAAAATCCAACAAGCCAGAAGAAAGGTGCCTGCTCTTAGTTTGATATTTTCAACCTATGCAGCAGTGAATTGAAAGTGATCCTCTGTCTTCAAACTGATCCTCTGTCTTCAAACTGAACTTTCCACCAAAAGAGAAACCTCAGGCCTGCAACCAACGAGAACTTGACTTCCGAGAGAATTCAGCAGGCTTACTGTGAACTCCAGAACCCTACCTCACTCGAAAAACACTTAACCTCTTTTCCTCTCTATCTGTGTATGTGTGTGTGTGAGTACACATGCGCGAGTGAATGCGTGAGTGGATGAGTGAACGGATGCGTGAGATAAACAAGAAAACCTGTTTATCTGACAAATAAAACAAAAATAGGTCAAACCTTGATAACAAAAAACACTTGCTGCAGTCAGGTGGGTGTTGAACAGTGGAACCACCCACACCCCTCACCATGTGGCCATAACAAATTGGAGGCTCGAAGCCAGGATCTGAAATGCCAGACAAACAAGAGATTTGAAAACGGGAGGAAACTTGACATCTAAAATTGTGGAAGAGTAAACAAACAAGTTTTCTTGTACTCATCAGGTTAGTAAACAGACAGAGAGCTACTTTTAAGATCAAAATGGTCTTATACCTTGCCTCTATTGGGAGACAGAGATTTTTTTCCCTGTGGTGACACACAATGGCCCAGGATGTGGCTACTTCACACCTTGTTTCAGAAGAACCCATTCAAGTCAAGAATGCTTCAGGATGGATGTAATTGACACCTATCAACCTGGTAAGGCATCCTTTGTTCTAAACAGACAGGGCTGAATTTTACAGACCCCCTGACATCGGGGGCCATGGCAGGGGTGGGGGGCATCCGGGAGAAGGCTGCCATGCACCCCGATGCTGGGAAGGCCCGGCTCGATATTGCTGGCGGCGGCACGGCGTTGCGGCGGCGCCTGCCACCCACCCCCCCCCCCCAACCCCCCCGCTGCTTGGTGATGGGACGTCCATTTAAATATTTAAATTAATTAAAATCAATGGATTAATGAGATGTACATTCCCACCATCTGTCCCGGTGCACTCTTCACTGGCTGGCTCTCCCGTGCCTTCGGATCCTCATACAGGGAATCAAGGTGGAACACTGGCGGAGAGGGGGGGAGGAGAAGTAAGTTTCTCAGTGCGGGGGGGGGGGGGGTGGTGGGGGAGCAGGGTCAAAGTAATATCATCAGTGTAGAGGATGATGGGGAGGGTTATAGTTTAAAGTTTATGTATTTGGGGGCAGGATGGTCAGGTGGACAGGGTAAGTGTTTTGGGGGGAGAGGGCAAGTAGTCAATTTCACTGTTATTGGAGGGTGGGAAAGGGACAGAATAAATGTATTTAATTTTTTTAATCATATGTCTCTTTAAATATTTAAATTTTTCATTAGGGCTTGAAGCCCATTAAAAATGGCATCAGCGCCTGAACGCAGGCAGCTGACGCCATTGCCGGGATGGACAAGCCGCCCTCTCCACATCATCAGGGGGCGGTCTGCCCCGGCTATTTAAATGAGGCGCCGCGGAGCACACATTTCAGCGCACAGTGTGGCAATGTTCAAATACACATAGGAATAGGAACATAGGAATAGGAACATAGGAGCAGGAGTAGGCCATTCAGCCCATCGAGCCTGCCCCGCCATTCAATATGATCATGGCCGATCATCCACTTCAATGCCTTTTTCCCACACTATCCTCATATCTCTTTATGTCATTTGTATTTAGAAATCTGTCAATGTCTGCTTTAAGCATACTCAATGACTGAGCTTCCACAGCCCTGTGGAATATAGAATCCCTTAGATTCACAACTCGCTGAGTAAAGAAATTTCTCCTCATCACTGTCCTAAATGGCTTCCTCCTTATTTTGAAATTGTGTGCCTGCATCTAGACTCCCCAACCAGGGGAAACATCTGAGCTGCATCTACCCTGTCTATCCCTTTAAGTATTTTGTAGGTTTCAATGAAATCACCTCACATTCTTCAAAACTTTAGAGAATACAGGCCCAGTTTCCCCAATCTCTCTTCATAGGACAGTCCTGCCATCCCTCGATAGCAGTAATATCCTTCCTAAGGTAAGGGGGCCAAAACTGCACACAGTACTCCAAGTGCAGTCTAAGCAAGGTTCTATACAATTGAAGCAAGACTTCACTACTCCTGTACTCAAAACCTCTTGCGATAAAGGCTAACATACCATTAGCCTTCCTAATTGCTTGCTGCATGCGGCCATCTTTTGCAGTATTATCCATTTTTTAAAAAAGGTAAAAGTCAATTTTTATAACTCTTCAGTTTGAGTTTGTATTTTTTCATTGTTGCACTTCTCATATGCATGACACCTCCCTCAAAAGGGAAAAAATGAAATTCCGAAGATTTCGTTTGTTTTTTGTTTTTTTACGGTCATACCACTGCACCCATTCATATATACCTCAATCTTACAGTTGTTACAACTGGCATTGCCTGTAACAGCATTTCTTGTTCAAGTTTGGAGTTTTTTCATCATCCTTCCTTTGGATGAGGTACCATTAAAAATTGCATTTCTTTGGGTTACGTGTTGTCAAATTGGGTTGTATTTTCTCTAGCATCAGTTTGTAGTACTTTGGGAACATTAATCTCCATAAGCATGTGATTGTTGGTGAAGCTTGTAATATGCAAATTTCCATTACTGCGTTGTCTTTGGCTGGTGGCAAGCTTCCCTTTCTATACAAGTTTTAACCCCTTAACTGCTGCATCCACAACACATGGCTTTAACAATTCAGGTTCTGGCACATTGATAGTTCCTATCTCTAGGATGGTAGTGGGTGATAAATTGTTTTTTTTAACCCCTGTGAGGCATCTGGGATTTCCTCCTGCCCCTTGTTCTTGCTGAGTTCTGAGTCTAAATTGTTGGTTTTGATTAGCTTTGGATTTGGAACCTGATCATTTGATTGTTCAGTGGTAGCTCTTCACTGACCTCACTTTTAGTTTACTTGTGATTTTCACAAGTGCTCTTTACCTTTGGGCATTTTATCTTCCCTTTTACATCAGGGATCATTTTTTCCCTAATCTGCCCATGTCCTCTGGGACACTACTGCTTGCAGGTGGTTGTCTATCTTGCACTGTATTTCCCTGTGGCACTTCAACTAGGTGAGGCATCTCCCTCACTTTTGGCTTGGCTGTTTGGGAACTTTCCTTGTCCCTATTTAAATCTTTAAAGAAGGTTCAGCTAACCATATCTCTGGTGCTTTCCTTCAACCGTTGCTGCTTCTATCTTAGCTCCTTTAAATTCTTCTGACTCTATCTTGGCCTTTTTAAATTCTCCTGGCTCTATCGCCCTCTGTGGCCAACTTACTCTGTGGGTAAGCTTTAACTAAGGGAACCTCTAAGCATTTGCCAATAAGCCCTTTCACCAATATCATGGTGATTTGTTTTGCTTTTGGGTGGCATTTCTATAGGGTTTGAAAACAACTGGTATCCATGAGAATGGTTATTTCTTCACCTGGTGCCTGGAATACAAAAGAAGTCTTTTTCACATTTTGTAAAAAATTCTGGTATCTGTTTTGTTCTTGGGTTATATTAGAACACATGTTTAACACTTTCATAGCCGCAGTCACTGGCTTGAATGCAGTGCCTCCTGTTGGTTTTTTAGAATACCAATAATTTGCCTAGACACGCCCAGATTTGCCATACTGGAAACACGTCAAGCTGGCTTATCACCTGGGTTCCATCTTTTAAAAGTTGGAGACTGGTCTGGTTTTCCTTCTCTACTCTCCTTTTTTTTCAAGCACATTTCTGCTTCCTCTGCATCCCTGTTATCTCTCCCTAGCCTGTAAGAGTTACTAGACCTAAATTTATTCTGAGTTAGGGGTTCTGTGTATTAACTCATAATTGTCAGCCATTTCTCTTGTAACTCTTTGTTATTCAATGTGGGTTCTTAGACTAATTGGGCTGCTAGTTTTAAATTCTTCCAGAGCATCGCTTCTCTCAAATTTTCATATTAGGAATCTGGCTTGTGAGATTGTATCCAGCGATCGAAAGACATATGTTTAATTCTTTCCAATTCAGTGTAAGTTTGTGTGGGTCTTTTCTTGGTGTGTCTGCATTTCTGTCTATATGCTTCAGGTACAAACTCATATGCATTAAGAATTGCAGTTTTAGTTTGTTCATAGTCAGTGGAACTCCCTTCTAATAACAAAGAAAAAGCTTCCCAAGCCCTACCCACGAACTCGCCTTGTATGAGGAGAATCCAAAATTCTTTCCGCCATTTTAGCCTGGTAGCTATTTTCACAAATGAGATAAAATATAACTCAACCTCCTCCTCATTAAATTTTGGCCCAAACCTTAAGTGTCTCAGTACATCAAAGTTTTGTTCTGCATTGGTTTGAGTGGCTGGTAGCATGCTCACCTTGTGCTTGTCGGCTTTCTAACTCAAACTTTCTTGCTGCTTCTTCTCTTTACACCTCTCTTTCCTCTTTTTCCTTCTGAAACTGCAACTCCTCTCTTTTCAACTGAATTTTATCTAGAGCTATTTCTTTCCATTTCAGATTCCATGCTTGCCTCTTCTTCGGGCTCACCAGTTCAGGTTTCTTTGCTTTTGTTTGAGAGTGATTCCCACCTCTGTAGCTAAGCTTTTTAAATCTTCAATACTTAATTTATTAAACCTTTCATGGGATATGTCTCCCTGTTGTACAAGCTCTTCAGCATTAAACGTAGCCATATCTTTTGTTTCTAGCAATGTAGAGATAAACAGAAGAAAACCTGTTTGTTCACTTTTCCACAATTTTAGAGGTCAATTTTCCTCCCATTTTCAAATCTCTCATTTGTCTGGCGTTTCAGATCCTGGCTTCGAGCCCCTAATATGTTACGGCCACATGGTGTGATGTGGGTGGTTCCCACTGTTCTGTCCTTGATAAGTATGTACCTGTGAGGCAGGGAGGAAGTTGTCGAGCGAGGGAGCTGTGGTTTACTAAAGAAGTTGAAGCGCTTGTCAAGAGGAAGAAGAAGGCTTATGTTAGGATGAGACGTGAAGGCTCAGTTAGGGCGCTTGAGAGTTACAAGCTAGCCAGGAAGGATCTAAAGGGAGAGCTAAGAAGAGCAAGGAGAGGACACGAGAAGTCATTGGCGGATAGGATCAGGGAAAACCCTAAGGCTTTCTATAGGTATATCAGGAATAAAAGAATGACTAGAGTTAGATTAGGGCCAATCAAGGATAGTAGTGGGAAGTTGTGTGTGGAATCAGAGGAGATAGGGGAAGCGTTAAATGAATATTTTTCGTCAGTATTTACAGTAGAGAAAGAAAATGTTGTCGAGGAGAATACTGAGATTCAGGCTACTAGGCTAGATGGGATTGAGGTTCACAAGGAGGAGGTGTTATCAATTTTGGAAAGTGTGAAAATAGATAAGTCCCCTGGGCCAGATGGGATTTATCCTAGGATTCTCTGGGAAGCTAGGGAGGAGATTGCAGAGCCTTTGTCCTTGATCTTTATGTCGTCATTGTCGACAGGAATAGTGCCAGAAGACTGGAGGATAGCAAATGTTGTCCCCTTGTTCAAGAAGGGGAGTAGAGACAGCCCTGGTAATTATAGACCTGTGAGCCTTACTTCGGTTGTGGGTAAAATGTTGGAAAAGGTTATAAGAGACAGGATTTATAATCATCTTGTAAAGAATAAGTTCATTAGCGATAGTCAGCACGGTTTTGTGACGGGTAGGTCGTGCCTCACAAAGCTTATTGAGTTTTTCGAGAAGGTGACCAAACAGATGGATGAGGGTAAAGCAGTGGATGTGGTGTATATGGATTTCAGTAAGGTGTTTGATAAGGTTCCCCACGGTAGGCTATTGCAGAAAATACGGAAGTATGGGGTTGAAGGTGATTTAGAGCTTTGGATCAGAAATTGGCTCGCTGAAAGAAGACAGAGGATGGTGGTTGATGGCAAATGTTCATCCTGGAGTTTAGTTACAAGTGGTGTACCGCAAGGATCTGTTTTGGGGCCACTGCTGTTTGTCATTTTTATAAATGACCTGGAAGAGGGTGTAGAAGGGTGGGTTAGTAAATTTGCGGATGACACTAAGGTCGGTGGAGTTGTGGATAGTGCTGAAGGATGTTGTAGGGTACAGAGGGTCATAGATAGGCTGCAGAGCTGGGCTGAGAGATGGCAAATGGAGTTTAATGCGGAAAAGTGCGAGGTGATTCACTTTGAAAGGAGTAACAGGAATGCGGAGTACTGGGCTAATGGGAAGATTCTTGGTAGTGTAGATGAACAGAGAGATCTTGGTGTCCAGGTACATAAATCCCTGAAGGTTGCTACCCAGGTTAATAGGGATGTTAAGAAGGCATATGGTGTGTTAGCTTTTATTAGTAGGGGGATCGAGTTTCGGAGCCACGAGGTCATGCTGCAGCTGTACAAAACTCTGGTGAGACCGCACCTGGAGTATTGCGTGCAGTTCTGGTCACCGCATTATAGGAAGGATGTGGAAGCTTTGGAAAGGGTGCAGAGGAGATGTACTAGGATGTTGCCTGGTATGGAGGGAAGGTCTTACGAGGAAAGGCTGAGGGACTTGAGGTTGTTTTCGTTGGAGAGAAGGAGGAGGAGAGGTGACTTAATAGAGACATATAAGATAATCAGAGGGTTAGATGGGGTGGATAGTGAGAGTCTTTTTCCTCGGATGGTGATGGCAAACACGAGGGGACATAGCTTTAAGTTGAGGGGTGATAGATATAGGACAGATGTCAGAGGTAGTTTCTTTACTCAGAGAGTAGTAGGGGCGTGGAACGCCCTGCCTGCAGCAGTAGTAGACTCGCCAACTTTAAGGGCATTTAAGTGGTCATTGGATAGACATATGGATGAAATTGGAATATTGTCGGTCAGATGGTTTCACAGGTCGACGCAACATCGAGGGCCGAAGGGCCTGTACTGCGTTGTAATGTTCTAAAAAAAATCTCTCCACCTGACTGCAGCAAGTGTTTTTTCATTAATAGGGTTTAGCCCTTTTTGTTTTATTTGTCAGATAAACAGGTTTCCTTGTCAGTTTAAAACAGAAGATTAGTTATTTAATGAACACTATGTCTTATCCTCAAATTATCACAACTGCATCTACTCGCACATTCACTCGGGCACAGACACACACGCACACAAGAGACAGATACAGAGGAAAAGGGATAAGTGGTTTTCAATTGAGGTAGGGTTCCAGGGTTCACTGTAAATCTGTTGAATTCTTTCAGAAGTCATGTTCTAGTTGGTTGTAGGCCTGAGGTGATTGTAGGTTTCCCTCTTGGTGTAAAGTTCCGTTGGAAGACATAGGATTCCTTTCAATTCACTGCTGCATAGGTTGGAAATGTCTAATTTATAGCAGGACACCTTTCTTCTGGCTTGTTGGATTTTCTCCCAAGCTCTCAGCTGAACAAGCTTCTTGGTGATGCTTCTTTCTGGATGTCTCTCTCTTGAGAGAGCTACTTTTAAGGTCAAAATGGTCTTACATCTTGTCTCTGTTGGGAGATGTAGATCTCCCTCCCTATAATAATCCACAATGACACAGAAAGTGGCTACTTCACACCTTCTTTGTTTCAGGAGAACCCATTCAATTCGGGAATGTTTCAGGATGGGTGTAATTGACATCTAACAACCTGGTTAGGCATTCTTTGTTCTAAACAGTGTGGCAATGTTCAAATACACATGCGGCCATCTTTTGCAGCATTGTCCATTTATTTTTTAAAAATGGTATGGTCAATTTTTGTAACTCTTCAGTTTGAGGTTGTATTTTTCTCATCATCACACTTCTCGTAAGCACGACACTTGACATAACCTGATTCTGCTCAATAGTTATTAGCAGCAGAAAGGCTGGGAAATTTGTCTTTCTGTTATCCAGCCACAAAGATTGATTTTTTTTACCTTGGGATGAAAAACACAATATATTAGATAAGCCACTAAAAGTAAAAATGATCCAAATAAAATAGAGTTTCATCACAAATTTACTGACAGTTCAATTTGGACAATGCCCCTAAATCCATACATTTACCTTAGAATGAGGCATCACCCTAGTGAAGCTACAAAACAGGGCTACCTATACGTTAAACAAACAAAGAAAGTCTGTAGACAGAACTAAACATTCCTTCAATCAATGTATCAGAAGAAAACTCTTAACCCTATTACAGCTAGTCGAGAATGATGGTGGACAATCAGGCAATTAACAGGAGAAGGAGGTTCTATAAATGTCTCCATCCTCATTTGAGTGCAAAATACAAGGTTGGAGTGTTTGTAAGCACCCTCAAAGTCACATTAACAAGCACATGAGTATATTGGACACAGCAAAGGTCATGAACCCTCATTGCTGCAATGTCAATGACCTGTGCACATTCTTTTAGCAAAGCTATTCCAGTGCAGCTATGAAACTGACATCTACCAACAATATGTAAAATTACTCAGGTGTGTCCTTCATCAAAAATCAGGATAAATCTAACCTGGTCACTTACCAGCCTAACAGCCTTCTCCCAATCATCAATAAAGTGACTGAGGTAGTCACCAACAGTGCCAATAAGCAACTGCTGCTCACCAATGCTCAATTTGAGTTCTGTCAGAACCACTTGGCTCCAGACCTTCTCACAGCCTTAATCCAAACATGGGCATAAAATCTGAATGCCAAAGGAGAGGTCAGAGTACCTGCACGAAGCATCATGGCTGCTTTCAACCAAGTATGGTGCCAAGAAGCTCTAGCAAAACTGAGATCAATGGGAAAACATTGCATGGATAATGGTCATGGTTGCCAGAAGCCAATCATTGCAGCCCCATGACTTTGAGGCTGGATGCCCTTAGAGCAACATCTTTCATCCAAACATTTCCAGCAACTTCATCAATGGCCTTCTCTCTGTCTCTGTTCTCTGACATGTTTTCAGTATTCTACTCCATTCACAATTTCTCTGATAATGAGGCAGCCCATGCTAGCCCAAGGGGGACCTGAACAACTTGGGCTGACAAGTGACATGTAAGGTTCACAGCAAAAAAGTGCCAGCTAAGACTATCTTTAACAAAAAAAGGTCCAACCATTTTCCATTGACCTTCAATATGCCACCATCACCATATCATCCACCATTAAAATCCTGGGGGCACAGTTGACCAAAAGCTTAACTGGACCAGTCATATCAACAACCTGGGTACAAGAGCAGAACAGAGGCTGGATATTCTGCAATGGCTGACTCAATTTCTGACCCTTTATTATCTCTCCACTATTTTCAAAGCACAAGTCAGGAGTGTGGTGGAATACTCACAACTCATTTACATGGGTGCAGCAGCAACAACACCCTAGAAACTCAACACTGTCCAGGACAAAGCAGACCCCTTGAGCAAAAACCACCACTGACCGTCGCATCCAACCCTATAGGCTTCCAGTGCCTTGTGACTACAGGATAGTTACTTTAACAGCACCTTCTATCCCCATTACCTCAAGGACATAATCAGCAACATCATAGTAATCCCATCACCTCCAATTTTCCCTTCAAGCCACACACCATTGTCACTTGGATATAGAACACAGTTCTTTCATCATCACTGGATTAATATCCACTGCTATGGGAACACCATTCCCAGAAGGACTTCAGCAGTTAAAGGAAAAATCCTTTTAATCTTTCAGGGCAGCTACAGACAGGCAATAAATGTGGCCTTGCCAGCATCACCCACATAATAAAAACAAATTTTTAAAATCACTTTTGATTGCAATCGACAGACTCAGCTACTCCTTTGTATCTTCCTGTTCTTTTCTTCATGTTCCTGATTCCCATCATATCAGATAATGTTACTTCCTGGTGATGGGCACTTTCTCCATAGTTGCACTGAAGCATTTTTCAAGGGTGAGGCAATCAGTCTGTCTTAACCCTAAGCTGCCTGCACTGGTATTTCTTCACTAGAATGCAAATGTAACCAAATTGCATTATTTTAATCTATTCCAAAAACATTATAAAATATTCAATACTGGTCACATGCTGGAGCTTCAAAATGCTGTGTCACGAATGGGTACACTAAAAGTTTCCATGGTATAGTGATTTATCAGTTTTTGCATGCTGTCCGAGCTTGTACTCTGTGGACAGCAGGTGTTTCCTAACAGGAGGAATGAAAGAAACAGATTGAAGTGGTTTTTATCTACTGTAGATCCTGGCTTTGAGACTAGGACCTTCTTAGAGTACAGACAGTTGGCAGAATTGAATAAACGCCACACCACTGTGCTTTCAGACCACATGCAGAGCTATACTCAATGCTGGGGGAACGCTAGTTTAAGCCTTCAAATTTGGTGAAGAACTGACTGTACAACCAGCTTTACATTGGCATTCAGAACAAAGAGCAGAAGACCAGCAACTTCAGTGTCCAGTAATATTGGCTGGGATTTTATCTTGGTGACAGGGGTCTTGACCACCATCAAAAGCGCCAGCAAGAGACATACGTCGCCTCTGCTGGGGAAGGCCTGCCAGATCAAATGCCAATTAGGGCTAATTCCGGTGGTGGTAGGATAAGGCCCTTAATTGGGCATTAATTGCCCACTTAAGGGCTTCAATTGGCAGCAGGGTGGGAAGGCCATTCACAGGCTTTCGCATCCCGGACTTAATTTGGGCGAAGGCAGGAAGGTGGCAGAGTCCCTCCCCGCCACCATCCCACCCGATTATATGCTCTCTCCGCCTCCACACTCGACATGGGGAGAACATAAAATTCCCCCAATTGTGTCGTTTTTTGATTATAGTACCGTTGTTCCACCGTAATTATGCCAACCTGCAGCTGACTGAGTTGCACACAAGTTTCTTAGGTATGCTAATTCAAGAGCAAAATACAGCAGACGCTGGAAATCTGAAATCAAAACAGAAAATGTGAGAAAAAGTCAGCAGATCTGGTAGCATCTGTGCAGAAACAGAATTAATGGAACAGATGTTGCCAAATAAGAGGAAGTCCCGTCGCTGGGGTTAAATGCGGGCCCTGTGGCTGTGGTGCGCAGTGGCGACCTGGTGGTCTTTCCATCTGTATACAATTAATGTCTGGCAGGTCAGTGAGCCAGCCAGTAATGGGTGGTGGGCAGAAGGAAGTTCCAACAGGTCAATGGAAGGCACCATATTTAAAGGCCGGTCTGCAGCCTTCATACAGGTTGTACACATTGGGCTGAATTCTATCCAGCCAGGAGCAGCTAAATTGGAGGCATGGGTGGCTGGAAAACCAGGAGAGGACATGCTCTCCCAGACATCTGATGTTGGTTCCGGATTTTGTCAGTGACGGGAAAGGTCTGAGGCAGTGTTGCTTCACTGGCTTCTGATCCCCACCCAGTTAAAGATGGCAAGGCCTCAGTACCGTCCCACGAAAGCAGCCATGGGGACCGTTGGATGAATGCAAGAAGGGGAACAGAGGGGTGCAGTGGCCATTGCCCAACAGTGGTGTAGACCTCACAGCAAGGGTGGCGCAGAGTGGCTCTAGTCCTCAGAGCAAAGGTGAGCGCAGAGGGGGTGCAGCTCTCACAGCAAGGGTGGGCACAGAGGGGTTGCAGCTCTCACAGCAAGGGTGGGCACAGAGGGGTTGCAGCTCTCACAGCAAGGGTGGGCACAGAGGGGTTGCAGCTCTCACAGCAAGGGTGGGCACAGAGGGGTTGCAGCTCTCACAGCAAGGGTGGGCACAGAGGGGTTGCAGCTCTCACAGCAAGGGTGGTCTTTGTCTCAGGTGGTGTGCTCTCTGCCAGGATGCGCAGAGAGGCCTGTGTTCAGAGGGGAGTGGCAAGGGGAATGTTCCAAAGGCAAAATCCTCTCTCCAGGAGCAGCACAAGGGAGGGGGAATAATCAGCTTTTACACCCAGTCTTTGTAGATCCTGGCGCTGCACAGCAGAGATTCGGAGGGAGGCAGAGTCAGGCGGCGGCAGAGTAAGCCAGTGAAGATTGACTAGGAGAACCATAGCAGCTGACCTCACCTAGAAGGGCTTATCTATGACAGAGAGTGTACCGAACCCATTTCAATTATCTCCAAATGTCCAAGCAGCAGTATCAGCGAAGACTGTGGCTCTCCAGGGAGGCCGTCATCAACTTAGGCGCCATGTTGCAGGATGAGCTGCAACCCATGGGTTTTGGTGGACATCCAATGCCTGTGGGCCTGAAGATCACTGTGACACTCAACCTTTACACCTCGAATCTTTCCAAGGATCCATTCGGGACCCGCTGCATTAAGAAGGTGAACAATGCCTTGTTCAAGAGGGCCAGAGACTGTGGTACCGGATCGACCATGACAGTCAGGCAGAGGGCCGTTGGCTTCGTTGGCATTTCTGGATTCCCCTGGGTGCAAAGTGTCATTGACTGCATGCATGCGGCCATCAAGACTCCCATGGAGCAGCAAGCGACCTTTATCAACAGGAAGGGCTTCCATTCCATCAACGTACGACTGATCAGCGGCCATCAAAAGCGTTTCCTGCAGGTGTGTGCCCGCTTCCCAGGAAGCAGCCATGACGCCTACATACTTCGGCAGTCCCAGGTGCCACAGCATTTCTGGCCCCCCATTGCCTTTAAAGATGGATTCCCGAGGACAAGGGCTACCTATTGAAGACATGGCTATTCAGGGACCCTCACACTGCAGCAGAGGAGTAATACAACACCTACCACAGGTCCACCCAAGTGACCATCAAGCAGGCCATTGGGCTGCTGAAGACGAGATTCCGGTGCCTCGATCAATCCGGTGGAGCTCAGCAGTATGCCCCAGCGGGGGTCTTGCGTATCGTGGTGATCTGCTTACTTTGCACAATCTAGCACTGCAGAAGGGAGAGACTTTGCATCGAGGACATGATGGAACGCCATTGCCCATCCAACGAGGAGGATGCCGAGCAGGCAGTGCAGGATGATGAAGCCCTTGTACAGAAGGCGAGGGTCATTGTGAGAGCATAAAGAAGGCTCAGGACAATCTCATACATACCCATTTCCTTCCACCATGATGCTCCTTCCAAATGAACTCAACAAATGCTCACCTCACTGTATTCCGCAAGTTGCCTCTTTCTTTTCACACTCTCATGCCTTGTACCCCGGCTCACCAGGTGCATGCACAGAGCTGAGAAAGTGACCATACGTGGCCTGCGCCTGCACTGACAGCTCCCTGAGGGAGCAAGGGTGATGGCGGAATCTGACAGGGCAGCAGGGAAAGCATGAGAGATTCTCAGCAATGAAAGTGACCTCCATTTACTTAAATATTCACACAACACAATAACAAGGCCAAGTTGCACCCACCCTTGGAACCCCAAGTGCATCTATGTACTCTTCTTCACATGCTTCCCTGAGCTTCTACGAAGTCCTCCGCCTGCACTGGCAGCTGAATTGCTGGCTGGCTGCTGAATGCTCTGCCCCATGGCCTGGGATGATTTTGGGCATCCTTTGGCTGCCTGAGGCCTGGAGAGTCTTGGCTGGCTGATGGATTCCTGCATAAGTGCAGGAGCCTCCTCAGTCACCACAGCTACTGGAACTGGACTCACTGGTGGAGGGGCTGAGAAGCGACTGTCCACACTCAGGGCTCCCTGATGGAAGCCCCCAGATGTGGAGGTTGGCCTTTCCTTTTCCCTTTCAAGACTCACTTGAACCTCCCTGCTGACCATACCAGGACGAGGACCTGGAGTGGATACTGGGCGCCTTGTTCCCCCCTCGCCTTGCCACTACAGTGTTGAGCTCATTGCCAAGGTGAGGGTATGCAGGTCTGCGCACATCACTGGGATCTGGTTCTCCAGGAGGATTGGCAATCTCTTGATGGAGGAAGCCATGCGCTCACACACCAGTGACATAGCAGCACTCATGGCAATGGTATTGCCTCTGGCAGCTGCCCCAGATGTTCCCTTACCTCTCTCTGCAACTCCTTCATATTCTGTGCAGCCGACAAAACTTGTCACCAGCTGGGGGCTCAGCATGGGCTTGGCCACCCACAGTCCTCTGACTGTCAGTGGCTTCGCCAGTCACAGCCTCTGTCAGTTGTTCGGATGTGTGTGGGGTGCTTTCACCCGCTTGTAACCCTGCATCTAAGCCCAAGCGCATTCCCCACAAGGTGAGAGTGTCTGCGCTGGTGGAGGGTGCAGGGGAACCGTGTGATGGTGCAACTTTTGAAGATTCTTCCTCCTTGTCCTCAAAGGACGACGGGATTCCAGGGGCGCCAACAGACGATCTTCCTTCTGAGGTGCCACGACCTGTATGAGAAAACACAATCATTAAGGGGTTCTGCTTCATGAAACTGCTCAGGCCAACCATGCGTGATGTGGTTCTCTAGAAGGGTGGTGGTGGGCACATGAACACAATGCCCCCTCACTCTCTTTGGTGGACACTCCAGTCTTTTTGTTTGCTATGGAATGGCTGTCCTGGAGCCCACTAATTCCAGGGCCTCCTCCTCTGCTGAGGTCAGTTCACAGATGTACAGGATCCCGCCTCCAGTATTTGCCCTTTCCTTAGTGTTGTGGGCTATTTTCTCCTGGGAGCAGAAAGAGGGACACTTTAGTTTTCCCATGGATACCAGCAGGACACTTGTTTTGGTGGCAACCCTTTGGCCCCAATGGGAGTTCCCGAATGTCACTCCTCAAGTCCAGTCTCAAGGGACGTGCAGGGGGTAAGCTAGGACAGTAGACCGGCTGGCTTGGAGAAGCAGCCATGCATCTGACATGATCTGGTGTCGCCTCAGACCCTTGCCAACCCCTTGGCAGCCACTCCCTGACTATGTTATGCTCCCTCCCGCGTGGCCACATGCAAACCCCAATGATGAGATGGAGGACTCACCTTGATGGAGCGAAGGAGGTCATTGACCCTCTTGCGGCACTGCACCCAGTATTGGAGGTTGACCACATGGCTGCTGACCTCCTCTGTGATCTCCATCTCAGCTTGCTTGCTCAGGCATGAGGATTTCTTCCTGCTGTCCATTGGGAAGAAGACCTCCCATGTTTTCCTTAGAGCAGAAACCACAGGGAGGCTTGTTAAACCCTGGCGATACCTGCTGTCTTCTGCCTGACATAGCCCCTCTTGGTTTCTGGTCTGTTCCTGACCTCCTGAGGCCTACAACTGCACAGGATCTACATTGAGCTGCACAGCAGCACAGGGACTCCAGATTGTGGGGAGGAGGTTGGTGGGGTGGGGGGGGGGGGGGGGGGGAGAGGGGAGGAGGTCAGCAGCACAGTAGCATGAAGGCAAACCTGCATGAAGCTCAACAAGTGAAGCAGCAGTTCAAGTAGAGCCAGCAGCGCTTTAAATATGGCGCTAGCACCTGCGTTCGTCTCAGATGAAGACGCCATCGGTGCCTCATCGCCCCCGCCCCATCCACCAATTGACAGGGCCCGCGCCTCCTGCATTCAAATGGGCCAGCCGCTGTGGGATCATGGTCAGCTGACTGCACCCATGATGTGTAGTGACGCCACACTAATCTGTTGCCACTGCTGGGACCCACAACAGGCTGAGAAAATTTATCCCATAAAGGGCATTGGAAGGGGTGCAGAACAAGGGAGGCTGTGAAGAAATGGCTGGAGTCAGATGAAGAGTAGCTCCACAGTTCAGCGATGCCTCCCTGGAGGTGCTCCTGCAGGCAGTGAGGGAGTGGAGAGAGGTGCTGTTCCCAGTGAACAGGAGGAGGGGGCCAGCAAGCCTGACGAAGAATACATGGCTGGAAGTGGCCGAGGAAGTCAACAGCCATGGGGTGGTCGCATGAACACGGAAACATTTCAATGATCTGGTGCACATTGGTGAGGTGAGTGGCATTCATAGCTGCAAACTTGCAGCCCTGCAAGTCTTAAATGGTACCCATGAGATGTGAGGTGAGGTGGCCAACCCATGCATCAGACATGACCAGGAACCAGTGTCCACAATGTGATGCAGAGTTGCCTCACACCAGAGGCCCATAGTCAGTCAGAGGTGATTGCTGCATTGCCACGGCCGAATGGCTGTTTGCAGCAGGCATCCCAGTGGCAGGATGCTGGACACGTGAAGTGGCACAGAGTGAGTAACACAGCTGCGCTATGAGACAAGAGTGATACTGTGTATGCATGTGGTTACAAAATGTGCTCACAATGCAAGGGAGCGGAGAAGAACAGGAGGTGGTATGCCATTAATAGCTGTAGTGATGCCGATGGAGCAGAAGGCAGTGGAGGTGGTATGGGTTGCAGCAAGGCAGCCTGTCGCTGAGGACGAGGTGGGTGTGGAGCCCATAAAGAGTGAGTAACACGATGGATGCAGGCATTGAACTTTCTGACGAGTATTACGTATGGGTCCTCTGTGGGCCTTGAAAACACAGGAAGCTCCGCAGCAAGGACAGGCTGCAGGAGTTGGTTGAAAGCGCAACTAGTTAACATCACTCTTGCCTCATTTACAGGTCCAGTAGCAGATGAGGGACCAACGATGGCTCTGGGACCACATGAGGCCTCAAAACAGGATCTGTCATCTGAGGTCACTTCAGTCCTGCACACCCTCCACCAGTACAGGTACTCTCACATCGGTGAGTACTAACATGCATTTAGAAAGGGTGGCATTAGCTGGTGAGCACGGCACAGATGTGCACAAGGAGCTATCAGAAGCAGCGACTGCCACGGTCACTCCAGGTCGGAGGACTGAGGAAGGGCCCAGCGATGCTCAGCTTCCCGCAGATGGCGAGCCTCAGGAGTCATCAGCAAAGCAGCAGATACTGGAGTAGCAGCATGAAATGTGTGTACATCTGTTAGAGTTCCCAGAGGCTGTTCACTCCTGTGCACATATGATGGAAGAGTCCATCGATGCCATGGGTGGCACCATGTCTGGCGTGTGAGCGCATGGCCTCCTCCATTGACAGTAGCAGCCCTCATGGAGAGCCACATGCAGCATACCACCAAGTGGAAGCAGGACCTCCACAGTCTAGCCTCATCCATGAGCTGTATGGAGCAATGGGTAGGCTGGATGACCCTGAAGCGCCTAGACTCATTAAACCTCTCCAGGAAAGCAGAGAAGGGCAGCTAGGCTGCCTGAAACCTACAAGGGCTCTTCTCAGGGTGTTCCATGCGTTTACTACAGATCCTTCGCCCCTTTGATGGTGACACAAATGCTGCCTGCAGCGCCAATGATAGAGGCAGCCATTGCACAGATGCAGGTGGCCCCGAATGTGCTGAGCCCCTATAGGACTCCAGCACCAAGAGTGTGGCCACTGCAGCCATCTCTCAGCACTGGAACAGAAAAGGCACCAGCTGCCTCCATATCAACTGCAGCTGCTGGGAGAACACACGTCGGAGCATCTGGAAGCAGACTTGGGGCTTCACAGGGTGATACTTTTTGCTGAATGACAAAGCATTAGATGTGTGTGCAAATTTAAAGTTCTTATAATGCATACTTTAATGGATCACTGTTTATTTCTGCACCAGTGGGCTGCAACTAGATGGTGAGCACTTGAGATGGAGGGCATGAAAAGATGTGCACAGAATGAGGGCAATGGTGAATGTAACCCTGGAATGATGTAATAACAGGACCAGTGAGATGATATTGGTGTTTAATGAAAGGCCACCAAGGCTACCTCAGAGAGAAGACTGATTGGTTTTACGGGGCGTTCAAAGGAATCTGAGGAGAAACGCGTGCTTATGAGTGAGCTGTGTGTCGCCCTGGCAAGCGAGTTAATGCCCACTGACATCAGACCCAATGGTGCATTTCCATGGCTGCCTGGTCTCAAAACTCCTCCAACTCATCCTTCTCAGAGGAGGAGGTGACGCAGTCAATGTGGTCATCCATCTCCAATGCAACTCCCCTCTGGAATGCCAGGTTGTGCAGAGTGCAGCATAGCACCACAATACATGAGACCCTTGATGGGACCTCCCCAGATCTATCTAGGCATCTGAACCTCATTTTCAGAAGGCCTGTTTGATGGTCGGTCTTGTAGTGACATGGCAGCAGTCGTAGGTGTCCTCTGGCTGTGGTGAAGTTGCACACAGATGCAAGCAGCCATATCTTTAGTGCATACCCCTTGTCACCCAGGATCCATCCACGAAGGCATTTGGTGGCTTAATCAGCTGAGGCACCTGGGATGTCTCAGGATGTACAAATCAAGGCATCTTCCCAGGAACCTTGCACAGACCTGCAGGATCCTTTTGCTGTGGTTGCAGACTCTTTGCACATTCAACGAATGGAACGCCTTCCTGTTCACGAAGGCACCTGGCTGCTCTGCGAAAGCCTTAATGGCCACATGTGTGCAGTCGCTTACCCCCTGCACTTAAGGGAATCCAGAGATGGCCCCGAATCCTATCACCCCCTCGGACTGACAGGCCTGATGGGTCCAATACCTGATGTATTACCCTGTCCTCGGGTACATGGCATGCACCACCTGCTTGATGCAGTGATAAGCCACTGACTGAGAGATTCCACGTCTCCAGACAATCCCTGGTACGAGCTTGAGGCATAAATGTCAAGTGCCACAGTCACCTTCACCGCGACAGGCAATGGATGGCTACCACATCCCTGTGGCCTCAACTCCTCCTCCAGCCTTCTGTACAGCTTGCTACCACTTGCCTAGATAGATGCAGACTTTGGAGAAACTGGTGCTCTGACATCTCCATGAAGCTAAGCCTTTGTAAACCCTTTCAGCTGGGTAACACTTTCTGAGACATTAGCCTGCATTCTTTGTCCGCGTCCCATCGCAGCCTCATGAGGCTTATGCTCCTCTGGCCATTGCAGCCTCACTCCATGTGGTTGAAGCTGTCTCTCTACCACTCCTCATTAGAGGAGTCAAACTCAGAATGCAGAGCACCCATTGAGGTTTGGAGCCTTCATGGCTCAATGCTTCTCAACCCCCCAGTGAGCCTGTACTTGCTGCTGGACCTTAGAGCACACTCCCAATAACTCTGATCTGGGGTCACACTCTGCAATCCCTCCAAATGTACAAACCTTCACTTATCTGAACCTCAGCCTGCCTGGTTGACAACACCGCTGTACTCAACAGCTGCCACTTCCAGCCAACACTCACCTGCCGCTGGGCTCTCACCTTCTTTGAGCAGGCGAGCCGCTGATGCTCCGTGGAACCCATACAGCCCATGGAAAATTTAAAAAGCATTCAAAATCGCTCTCAATTGGCTGTTTAACATTTCAGGACGATGACCTTCCATCAGAACTGTCGCCAGAGGAGTGAGATTAGGAAACACTTGGTAAAGCAAAGGGTCGTAGAAGGTTGGAACTCTCTTCTACAAGTGACAGTTGATGATAGATCAACTGTTAATTTCAAAACTGAAACTGATAGATTTTTATTAACCACAGGTATCAAGGGATATGGGGGCAAAGGCAGGGATATGGAGTTAGGTCACAGATCAGCCATGGTCTCACTGAATGGCGGAACAGGCTCAAGGGCCTACTCCTGTTGCTATATTCCTAGATGCTGCACAACCTGCTGAGCATTTAGAGTCATAGAGTCATTTATGGCACAGGAGGTCATCATTTGGCCCATCGAGTCCATGCTAGCTCTCCATGGAGGTATTCAGTCAATCCAACTCCCCTGCTTGATCCTCGTAGCCCTGCAAGTTTATTTCCTTCAAGTGGCCGTCCAATTTCCTTTTGAAGTCATATATTGTCTCCACTTCCACCATCCTTGTGGGCAGCAAGTTCCAGGTCATTACAACCCACTGCGTAAAAAAGATCTGCCTCCTATTCCCCCTGCGTCTCTTGCCTAAAACCTACAACCTGTGTCACCTAGTCCTTGTACCATTAGTTAATGGGAAAAGTTTTTCCTTATCTAACTTATCCAAGCCAGTCATAATCTTGTACATTTCTATTAAATCTCCCCTCAATCTCCTTTGCTCTAAGGAGAACAACCCCAGCTTTTCCAACCTAATCTTGTAAGTAAAATCCCCCATCCCTGGAATTATTCTGGTAAATCTCCTCTGCACCCTCTCAAGGACCCTCATATCCTTCCTAAAGTGTAGTGACCAGAACTGGATGCAATACTCCAGTTGGGGCCTAACCAGAGCTTCATAAAGGTGCAGCATAACTTCCCTGCCACTTTTCTGTTTTTATCTTAGGTATGCTAATTTAGGTTATGATAATTTGAATATGAAGTGGTGTAAGTTCAGGCATAAATGTATTCTAAAGGGAAAGTGAGCAGTATAAGCCCCAGGAAATGTCAATGCCAAAGCAGAGCAGCCTCTGTAAAGACTGCAGTCTGCATTCGAGCATTGGGGACAGCAAGGGCAGGCTGCAGAGATTATTTTTCCAACCTTATTATGTTTTATCCACTCTGGCCATCTTCCATCTTCAGCTGAAGTGCCTCCTGCCAGAACCATGAATAGTCACAGGCTGCACACAGGGCACAATGACAGGGCAGCCCGACGACAAAGGACTTTGAGTTTTTCACATGAAGACCTGCTAAAGGAGGTAGAACAACAAAAGGAACAGACTCCTGGGTATGTCAGGCAGTAATACATCTTGGAGTGGCCAGTGACACATGTGTGTCATCACCCCAGGGAATCCAACAATGTGGTAGATCTCCTTAGCTCCCTCCCTCTACAACCTGGGAAGATGCCAAAGTTAGAAACATAGAATCGTTACAGCACAGAAGAAGGCCATTTGGCCCATCATGTCAGTGCTGGCTCTCTGCAAGAGCAACTCATCCATTCCCACTCCCCTGCCTTTTCCCCATAGCCCTGCAATTTGTTTTCTCTTCAAATATTTATCCAGTTGTCTTTAGAAGGCCTGTATTGAATCTGCCTCCACCACACTCTCAGGCAGTATATTACAGATGCTAACCACTTGCTGCATAAAAAAGTTTTTCCTTATGTTGCTGTTGCTTTTTTTGCCAATCATCTTAAATCAGTGCCCTCTGTTTCTGGATCCTTCTACCAATGGGGACAGTTTAACAGTTTCTCCCTATCTACTCTTTCCAGACTCCTCATGATTTTGAACACCTCTATCAAATCTCCTCTTAATCTTCTCTTCTCCAGGAAGAACAGCCCCAGCTTCTCCAACCTATCCAACTGAAGTTCCTCATCCCTGGAACCATTCTCGTGAATCTTTTCTGCACCCTCTCTAATGCCTTAACATCCTTCCTAATGTGCAGTGCCCAGAACTGGACACAATACTCAAGTTGAGGGTGAACCAATGTTTCATACAAGTTTATCATAAACTTCCTTGCTCTTGTACTCTATGCCCCTCTTTATAAAGCCCAGGATTCCATATGCTTTATTAACCACTTTCTCAACCTGCCCTGCAACCTTCACTGATTTGTGCACATATACCCCAAGGTCTCTCTGCTCCTGCACCCCCTTTAGAATTGTACTGTTCAATTTATATTGCCCCTCCTCAATCTTCCTACTAAAACGAATCACTTCACACCTATCTGCATTAAATTTCATCTGCCACGTGTCTGCCCATTCAACCAGCCTTGAAGTCGATCACTATCCTCACAGTTCACTGTACATTCAAGTTTTGTGTCATCTGCAAATGTTGAAATTGTGCCCTGCGCATCCAAGTCTAGGTCATTAATATATATCAAGAATAGCAGGAGTCCTAACACCGACCGCTGGGGAACCCCACTGTATACCTTCCTCCAGACTGTTCATAACTACTCTCTGTTTCTCATTACTAAGCTAATCCATGCATATCCATGCTGCAACTGTCCCTTTATTCCATGGACTCTAACTTTGCTGACAAGCCTTTATCAAACACCTTTTGGAATTTCATGTACACCACATCAACCACATTACCTTCATCAACCCTCTCTGTTACCTCATCAAAAAACTCAAGCAAGTTTAGTTAAACATGACTTGCCCTTAACAAATCCATGCTGGCTTTCTTTAACTAATCCACATTTGTCCAAATGACTATTAATTTTGATCTGAATTATCAATTCTAAAAGCTTTCCCACCACTGAGGTTAAACTAGCTGGCTTGTAGCTGCTGGGCTTATCCTCATACCTTTTTTGAACAAGGGTGTAACATTTACAATTCTTCCATCCTCCTGTGGCATCTAAGGAGGATTGGAAGATTATGGTCAGTGCCTCCACAATTTCCATCCTTACTTCCTTAAGTAGCCTTGGATACATCTGATCTGGTTTTGGTGATTTATCAACTTTAAGTACAGCCAGCCTATCTAATACCTCCTGTTTATCAATTTTTAGCCCATCCAGTGTCTCAACTATCTCCTTCTTCACCGTAACATGGGCAGTATCTAGCAGGTGTAAAGTACTCATTTCAGCCATGCCCCTGTCTCCATGTGTAAATCCCTTTTTGGGTCCTTAATCAGCCCAACTCCTCCTTTTACCACCACCCTTTTGTAGTATTACTGTCCCTTTGGTGCATGAATCATTGGGTTGGATTTTGTGCCCACCACGTGGCTCCTGGCAACAGGCTGAAATGGTGGGGGAATTCCCGCCTCGGCCAGCTGCAGCAGCCCTGGAATGATTCTAGGGCACTGGGCCAATTTACAGCCTGGCATCAGGATCCTCCTCCCTTTAAAGACAGTGATCCCGCCTCCAGGAGCTGCTGGCAAATCACAGCTCAACAGTATCGGCAGCACCACCAGGAGTGGTGGCCACTGCAGAGGCTTTGGACCCAGGCCCAGTGCTGGAGCCCGAATCCAAGGTAATTGAGGCGGAGTCACCGGGGTCAGTCCGGGAGGCCCTGGCAAGGGGGTGAAAAGGTGGGCGTGAAGTCCAGGCGAGGGAGGGCCATGGAGTTGGAAGTTTTGCTGACAGGGGTCCTCTGTGGGCCACAGGTTGTCCACAGAAGAGGGACAGCCTCCCCCAAGCCCGCAGGGAGGCTGCCTCATATTACAAGGTGCCATCCCTTCATGTTGGAGGAATCCCCCCGCCGCTGGGGGGAAAGAGTCCCTTAAGTGGCCGTTAATAGGCCACTTAAGGACCTCAATTGGCCTCTGGGTGGTTAGGCTGTCATCAGCCTATCCTGCCCACAGCAAAGTCGCTTCGCGACAGGAAGTTGACCCTGCTGCGGTTCGAGGGGCCTTCCCACACCTCTGACTCTGCCTCAGCGGGGCCCATAAAATCCTGCCCATTGTAAGATTCACAGGACTACAAGTAATATCCGAAGAATATGTGGGTTTTCATTATAACTTAAACTAGAACATACAACACAGCTATAACAGGAGTACACCTACACATATCTTACTCTGTGGAGCTGCACCACAACTCTCTGGTCATGTGAGGTGTGACATCACTTGCGGTTCAGGCTAGCTATACAGGAATTGAACAAAATGTCATTTACAAGTAAGTCAGTTTAATACTCTCTAAAACGTAGAGGAGGTTACGAACATACATACAAACATATGAATTAGGAGCAGGAATAGGCCAGTCGGCCCTTTGAGCCTGCTCCATCATTCAATAAGTTCATGGCTGAACTGATTACTCCACATTTCCACCTACCCCTGATAACCTTCCACCCCCTTGCTTATCAAGAGTCTATCTACCAATCTACCTCAAAATAGTCAAAGACTCTGCTTCGACCGCCTCTTGAGGAAGAGAATTCCAAAGACTCACGACCCTCTGAGAGAAAAAATTTCTCTTCATCTCTGTCTTAAATGGGTGACCCCTTATTTTTAAACAGTGACCCCTAGTTCTAGATTCTCCCACAAGAGGAAACACCCTTTCCACATCCACCCTGTCAAGACCCCTCAGGATCGTATATGTTTCAATCAAGTCGCCTCTTACTCTTCTAAATTCCAGCGGATACAAGCCTAGCCTGTCCAATCTTTCCTTGTAAGACAGCCCGCCCATTCCAGGTATTAGTCCAGTAAACCTTCTCTGTACTGCCTCCAATGCATTTACATCCTTCCTTAAATAAGGAGACCAATACTGTACACAATACTCCAGATGTGGTCTCATCAATGCCCTGCATAGCTGAAGCATAACCTCCCTATTTTTGTATTCAATTCCCCTCGCGATAAACGATAACATTCTATAGCTTTCTTAATTATGTGCTGTACCTGCATACTAACCTTTAGTATGTAATTAGTGCTTGTGACTAAAGCACTAGGACACCCAGATCCCTCTGTATCTCAGAGCTCTGCAATCTCTCACCATTTAGATAATAAGCTTCTTTTTTATTCTTCCTGCGAAAGTGGACAATTTCACACTTTCCCACATTATACCAATTTGCCAGGTCTTTGCCCAATCACTTAACCTATCTATATCTCTTTGTAGCCCCCTTATGTCCTCTTCACAAGTTACTTTCCTACCTATCTTTGTGTCATCAGCAAATTTAGCAACTATACCTTCGGTCCCTTCATCTAAGTCATTTATATAAATTGTAAAAAGTTGAGGCCCTAGCACAGATCCCTGTGGCACACCACTCGTTATATCTTGTTAATCAGAAAATGACCCATTTATGCCTACTCTCCACTTCATGTTAGCTAGCCAATCTTCTATCCATGCCAATATGAGCTACACCATGAGCTTTTATTTTCTGCAATAACCTTTGATGAGGCACCTTATCAAATGCCTTCTGGAAATCTAAGTACAATACATCCACCAGTTCCCCTATATTCCCAACACAGGTAACTCCTTCAAAGAACTCCAATATATTGGTTAAACATGATTTGTCTTTCGCAAAACCTTGAATTTTTCTAAATGCCCTGCTATAATGTCTTTAATAATAGCTTCCAACATTTTCCCAAAGACTGATGTTAAGCTAACTGGCCTGTAGTTTCCTGCTTTCTGTCTCCCTCCCTTTTTGAATAAAGGAGCTACATTCGCTATTTTCCAATCTAAAATAACTTTGCCCGAATCTAGGGAATTTTGGAAAATTAAAACTAACGCATCAACTATCTCACTAGCCACTTCTTTTAACACCCTAAGATGAAGTCCATCAGGACCCGAGGACTTGTCAGCCCACAGCTCCAACAATTTGTTCAGTACCACTTCCCTGATGATTGTAATTTTCTTGAGTTCCTCCCTCCCTTCCATTTCCTAACTTACAGCTAATACTGGGATGTTACTTGTATCCTCAATAGTGAAGACCGATGCAAAATATCTGTTCAATTCATCTGCCATCTCCTTTTTACCATTATTAATTCCCCAGACTCACTTTCTATAGGACCAACGCTCACTTTGTTAACTCTTTTCTTTTTTAAATATCTATAGGAACTCTTACTATCTGTCTTTATATTTCTAGCTAGCTTTCTCTTGTACTCTAATTTTACCTTCCTTATCAGTCTTTTAGTCTTTTTTTGTTGTTTTTTATATTCTGTCCAATCTTCTGACTGGCCTCCCATCTTTGCGCAATTATAGACTTTTTCTTTAAGTTTGATACAATCTTTAACTGTTTTAGTTAACCACAGATGGCGGGTCCCACCCTTGGAATTTTTCTTTCTCGTTGAAATATACCTATTCTGTGTATTCTGAAATATCCTCTTAAATGTCTGCCACTGCATCTTTGTTGACCTATGCCTTAACCTAATTTGCCAGTTCACTTTAGCTAGCTCTGCTTTCATGCCCTCATAATTGCCCTTATTTAAGTTTAAAATACTAGTCTTGGACCTACTCTTCTCCCCCTCAAACTGAATGTAAAATTCATTCATATTATGATCGCTGCTACCTAGGGGCACCTTAACTATGAGGTCATTAATTAATCCTATCTCATTGCACAATACCAGGTCTAGTATAGCCTGCTCTCTGGTTGGTTCCAGAATGTATTGTTACAAGAAATTATCCCGAAAACATTCTATGTACTCCTCATCTAGGCTACCTCTGCTCATCTGATTTTTCTAGTCCATATGTAGGTTAAAAACACCCATAATTATCACTGTACCTTTCTGACAAGCTGCCATTATTTCTTCCTTTATATCCTGTCCTACAGTGTGGTTAATGTTCGGTGGCCTGTACACTACTTCCACAAGTGACTTCTTGCCTTTATAATTTCTCATCTCTACCAAACAGCTTCTACATCCTGGTCTCCTTAACTTAGGTCATCCCTCTCTAATGCGCTAATACTATCATTAATTAACAGAGCTACCCCTCCATCTTTTCCTAGCTTCCTGTCCATCCTAAATGCCATGTACCCTTCAATATTCAGGTCCCAATCTATGTCATCCTGCAGCCATGTTTCTGTAATGGCTATCAGATCGTACTTATTTATTTCCATTTGTGCTCTCAGTTCATCTGTTTTGTTTCGAATGCTACATTATTTTTGTAACCTGTGGCCTTATCTGTTGATTTACTCCTAGATTTGTACACTCTGTCCCTTCCTGTCATAGTCTGTTTATCATTTCCCACATTAATACCTTTCTCTCTTGCCTTGTCTCTACTCTTTGATTTATGATATCTTCCCAAATTTTGATCCCTTGCCCCCACTATTCAATTTAAAACCCTCTCTACTTCCCTAGTTATGCGGCTCACTGGAACACCGGCCCCAGCATGGTTCAGGTGTGGACCATCCCAACGGGACAGCCAGCACTTTCCCCAGTACTGGTGCCAGTGCCTCATGAACTTGAACCCACTTCTACCACACCAGCCTTTGAGCCACGCATTAAATTCTCTAATCTTATTTGCCCTATGCCAATTTGCACGTGGCTCAGGTAATATCCAGAGATTATTACCTTTGAGGTTATGCTTCTTAATTTGGCGTTGAGTTCCTCATACTGACTATGCAGAACCTCTTTCCTTGTCTTGCCTATGTCATTGGCTCCTATATGGACCACGACGACTGGATCCTCTATCTCCCACTGTAAGTTCCTCTCCAGCCCTGAGCAGATGTCCCGAACCCTGGCACCGGGCAGGCAACACAGTCGTCTGGACTCTCACTCATTGCTGCAGAGAACCGTGTCAATCCCCCTAATTATACTGCCCTCTACTACCGCTACATTCCTTTTCTCTACCTCCACTTGAATGGCTTCCTGTACCATGGCACCATAGTCAGGTTGCTCATCCACCCTGCAGTCCCCACTCTCTTCCAAACAAGCTGAAAGAACCTCAAGCCTGTTGGACAATCGCAAAGCCTGAGGCTCCTGCTTTCTGGATCCCTTTACTTGCCTCAGTGGCAGCCACACTCTCCTGTCCCTGACCACTGACCAAATCAGAAGACCCTATCCTAAGGGGTGTGACTGCCTCCTGGTACAAAATGTCCAAGTAACTTTCCCCCTCCCGATGTGTCGCAGTGTCAGCAGCTCGGCCTCCAGTTCAATGACTCTGAGCCGAAGCTCTTCCAGCTGCAAACACTTACTGCAGACGTGTTTGCCCTGGATCACACTGGCATCCAGGAGCTTCCACATGCTGCAGCCGTGACACAGCACCTGTCCTGCCATCCTTAATGCCTTTTAATTAACTACTTAATTATTTTATTCAATTATATGTTTTATTTTCCTCTTTTTATACATTTTATTAAGCTTACATGTGAGCCGCATGGAAGATGGCAGGATCCCCAAAGACACATTGTACAGCGAGCTCGCCACTGGTATCAGACCCACCGGCCGTCCATGTCTCCGCTTTAAAGACGTCTGCAAACGCGACATGAAATCCTGTGACATTGATCACAAGTTGTGGGAGTCAGTTGCCAGCGTTCGCCAGAGCTGGCGGGCAGCCATAAAGACGGGGCTAAAGTGTGACGAGTCGAAGAGACTTAGTAGTGGGCAGGAAAAAAGACAGAGGCGCAAGGGGAGAGCCAACTGTGAAACAGCCCCGACAAACAAATTTCTCTGCAGCACCTGTGGAAGAGCCTGTCACTCTAGAATTGGCCTTTATAGCCACTCCAGGCGCTGCTTCACAAACCACTGACCACCTCCAGGCGCTTATCCATTGTCTCTCGAGATAAGGAGGCCAAAGAAGAAGATTAAGCTTACCACTAGTTCCTTTACTATTTTTAACGTTAGGATTAGAATGGACCTTAATCACTTACCAGATACTTACCAAACAGGTAGCCTCTTCCCAAACCAATCCCCTACCTGCTTGCCTGTGATGTTTGATGCTATGTTTGATTGAAATTAAAGTAAACTAAAAGCTTACCTGTATGCTCACCCCGGCGGCTCTCTGTTTCCCTGTTCTCACTGTTGATTGTGACGTCACTCTGATGTCACTTTTCGATTTTTCCCTGCTGCTCCCGCTGCGCTCCTCTCTCTCTCGCTCTGTCTCTGGTCTCCGACTCTGGGCTTTTGGCATGATTTTTAAACCTCCGCTCTCACCGTGCTCCTCTCTCTCTCTCGCAGGTTTGCTTATTCGTCCCGATCTTATTATCGTAAATCTCTTCACAGAGATGAGCTCGTCTTGACAACTCCTCTGAGAGTCTGGTAGAACAAAGAACAAAGAACAGTACAGCACAGGAACAGGCCATTTGGCCCTCCAAGCCTGCGCCGATCTTAATGCCTGCCTAAACTAACACCTTCTGCACTTCCGGAGTCCATATCCCTCTATTCCCTTCTGATTCATATATTTGTCAAGATGTCTCTTAAACGTCGCTATCGTATCTGCTTCCACCACCTCCCCCGACAGCAAGTTCCAGGCACTCACCACCCTCTGAGTAAAAAACTTGCCTCGCACATCCCCTCTAAACTTTGCCCCTCGCACCTTAAACCTATGTCCCCTAGTAACTGACTCGTCCACCCTGGGAAAAAGCTTCTGACTATCCACTCTGTCCATGCCGCTCATAACTTTGTAAACCTCTATCATGTCGCCCCTCCACCTCCGTCGTTCCAGTGAAAACAATCCGAATTTTTCCAACCTCTCCTCATAGCTAATGCCCTCCAGACCAGGCAACATCCTGGTAAACCTCCTCTGTACCCTCTCCAAAGCCTCCACGTCCTTCTGGTAGTGTGGCGACCAGAATTGCATGCAATATTCTAAGTGTGGCCTAACTAAGGTTCTGTACAGCTGCAACATGACTTGCCAATTTTTATACTCTATGCCCCGACCGATGAAGGCAAGCATGCCGTATGCCTTCTTGACTACCTTATCCACCTGCGTTGCCACTTTCAGTGATCTGTGGACCTGTACGCCCAGATCTCTCTGCCTGTCAATACTCCTAAGGGTTCTGCCATTTACTGTATACCTCACACCTGCATTAGACCTTCCAAAATGCATTATCTCACATTTGTCTGGATTAAACTCCATCTGCCATTTCTCCGCCCAAGTCTCCAACCGATCTATATCCTGCTGTATCCTCTGACAATCCTCATCAATATCCGCAACTCCACCAACCTTTGTGTCGTCCGCAAACTTACTAATCAGATCAGATACATTTTCCTCCAAAACATTTATATATACTACAAACAGCAAAGGTCCCAGCACTGATCCCTGCGGAACACCACTAGTCACAACCTCTGGCTGTTCACCCTCCCCCTTCAGAATGCCCTCTGTCCATTCAGAGACATCCTTGACCTTGGCACCAGGGAGGCAACATACCTTCCTGGAGTCTCTTTCACGTCCACAGAAGCGCCTATCTGTGCCCCTGACTATAGAGTCCCCTATAACTATTGCTCTTCTGCGCTTTGTCCCTCCCTGCTGAACAACAGTACCAGCCGTGGTGCCACTGCTCTGGCTGCTGCTGTTTTCCCCTGATAGGCCATCCCCCGCAACAGTATCCAAAACGGTATACTTGTGAGAGAGGGGGATAGCCACAGGGGATTCCTGCACTGACTGCCTGCCCCTTCTAGCGGTCACCCATCTATCATGCCTGCACCTTGGGTGTAACCACTTCTCTAAAACTCCTGTCTATGACGCTTTCCGCCACCTGCATGCTCCTAAGTGCATCCAGTTGCCGCTCCAACCGATCCATGCGGTCTGTGAGGAGCTGCAACTGGGTTCACTTCCTGCAGATGTAGTCGCCCGGAACGCTGGAAGCGTCACGGACTTCCCACATCTCACAGGTGAAGCACTTCACCCCTCAAGCTGACATTTCTATCACTAATTAGTTACTTGATATAAAATAAATAAATACTTATTAAATCCTTACTAAATTATGATACACTTCACTATGTGGTCCCTAGTGCTAGATTTCTACAATAAATATTAAATGCTATCCAAATACATTAATCTCCTCCCTCTGGTTTAGTTACTCTACTTATTAATTAGTTAATTAGTGTTTTAATCAATTTTTATCAGTTTTATTTTCAAATTCTGTACAGATTCCCTACCAGCCAATCAGGTCACAGCTTTCCTGTGACGTCACTTTTTCAGTTTTTATTTTCCCCACCCGAGGTAACTTACTCTGTAAACTCACCGCTCCGGAACTCCGCCCTCCGTGTCTGCTCCGAGAATCCCCGATGTGAGTTTTTTTTATATACTCACCGCTCCGGAACTCCGCCCTCCGAGTCTGCTCCGAGAATCCCCGAGGTTAACTCCGCCCTCCGAGTCTGCTCCGAGAATCTCCGAGGTTAACTCTGCCCTCCGAGTCTGCTCCGAGAATCCCCAAGGTAAGTTTTTATATACTCACCGCTCTGGAACTCCGCCCTCCGTGTCTGCTCCAAGAATCTCCGAGGTAAGTTTTTTTATATACTTACCGTTCTGGAACTCCGCCCTCTGAGTCTGCTCCGAGAATCCCCGAGGTAAGTTTTTTTATATACTCACCGCTCTGGAACTCTGCCCTCCGAGTCTGCTCCGAGAATCCCCGAGGTAAGTTTTTTTTATATACTCACTGCTCTGGAACTCCGCCCTCCGAGGCTGTCCGAGAATCCCCGAGGTAAGTTTTCTTTTATATACTCACCGCTCTGGAACTCTGCCCTCCGAGTCTGTGGTAACTCAGAGCATTGGTTAACATGCTCTTCCTCTGTGCTCGTAGCCTCTGTACATTCATCTTCATACTTTGTCTTTGAAAGTGGCCGCAATGCCACATGGTTGTCTCGCGTAGTATTGTTGTACAGCTCTCCAAGTTGATTTCGGTTCCGTCTGAGAATCGCACCTTTGGGTGTCTGGACCTCGTATGATCTGGGCTGGTTGCATATCCTAGCAACCTCTGCAGGATACCAAGTTCCTGGCGTATGATTGAGGACTCTGACCTTCTGACCTACTTGCAATCAAACTTAATCTGGTCCCTTGTTTAGAAAGCTTAGAAAAATGATGATTGGCAACATCATCAATCACCGGCAATCCATCTGGCCTCCAGGTACTTGCTGTAATGAACTTAAGCCTGAGGAGAGACCCGATCACATTGCCTCTTCATGTCAAGACTCCCAGCCTTTGTGTCATCCTTTAAATGGACTGATCCAATACACTTGACCTGGATATTTTCTACCATTTTGTACCATCTTCGGTGTGTTACTGACTTCATGTATTGTGACAATTTGTAAACTTCGGCATACTGGAAGTGTTGTGGCCGCTGCGCCAATTGTGTCTATGACATAAACCATTTATGGAAGCCATCTGGAGCTCCCATAGCTGCACTGTAAAGTTAACATTCCAATGCACTTGACTGGAGAACCATTATGGGCAGTCAACCTAGGTGGCGAGTCGTACCATAGATTCCCATTTCTTTAAGTACGTTTTTTTTTATTCATTCATGGGATGTGGGCATCGCTGGCTAGGCCAGCATTTACTGCCCATCTCTAATTGCCCTTGAAAAGGTGGTGGTGAGTTGCCTCTTGAACCGCTGCAGTCCATGTGAGGTACGTAAACCCACAGTACTGTTAGGAAAGGAGTTCCAGGATTTTGACCCAGCGACAGTGAAGAAACGACGATATAGTTCCAAGTCAGGAAGCTGTGCGACTTGGAGAGGAACTTGCAGGTGGTGGTGTGCCCATGTATTTGCTGCCCTTGTCCTTCTAGTTGGTAGAGGTCCGGGTTTGGAACGTGCCGTCTAAGGAGCCTTGGTGCTTTGCTGCAGTGCATCTTGTAGATGGTACACACTGCTGCCACTGTGCGTCGGTGGTGGAGGGAGTGAATGTTTGTGGATGGGGTGCCAATCAAGCGGGTTGCTTTGGGCCTGGATGGTGTCGAGCTTCTTGAGTGTTGTTGGAGCTGCACCCATCCAGGTAAGTGCAGAGTATTCCATCACACTCCTGACTTGTGCCTTGTAGATGGTGGACAGGCTTTGGGGAGTCATGAGGTGAGTTACTTGCCTCAGGATTCCTAGTCTCTGACCTGCTCTTGTAGCCACGGTATTTATATGGCTACACCAGTTCAGTTTCTGGTCAATGGTAGCCCCTAGGATGTTGATAGTGGGGGATTCAGCGATTGTAATGCTATTGAATGTCAAGGATAGATGGTTAGATTCTCTCTTGTTGGAGACGGTCATTGCATGTCCTTCAGTTTACGGATGGGCAGCATATTTGAACTTGCTCCGGTGTCGATTTTTACTCTGAGCTTATGCCTGCCACTCTTCTGTAGGCAAATAACCCCAATCATGGCAGATGCCTCAGATTGCTTGATAGCATTGACATGTTGATCCAAATTAACCATGTGGAATGCTTGCTCGCTGTTTGTACAAGTACACTCTTCATCCTTGTCCTCCTGGTAATCTGTCTCATTGCTGACCTGATGTACCTGCTTAGGGTTTTGTTGTGTGTTGGCATACCTTTTGTTGCATTTGCCATCCTGTCTTGCAGATGTTCTCTCTGCATGAGTTCAGCCACCATTCCTGTGTGCAGTATCTGAGCTCAGCTTTCTGCACTGCCTTGCCAATGCCTTCACAGGCCACAAGCTTTCCACAGGTCCTGGTATGCCAGGCACCTGCAAATTGGGTGAGTTAGGCAACATTTGCCACCAGGCTTAGCACACTTCTGAGCCGTGGTTACCATACCAACTGTCATAGCCACCCCCAACGTTTGTAACTGTTGGCACCCAGCCATGATGGCTTCAAATTTCCTTCCCTTATTGTGTGGTGTGTCTATGGTGTGCCCTTTCTTCTTTTCCAGCAGGTCTTTTTGAAAGGCCTGTAATGGGGTAGATGTGATTACCAATTCTATAACCCCTTCTGACAATTCTTTATCTGCGAAGTCGCATTCTTGAGCATTGTCTCGGCACCTTGCAACAAACAATGGAGTCATCTAGCCTTTTCCGGTAGATCATAAGCTCAAGTCCATGTACTCGAAAATTGACCTTTACCTTGCGTTGATTTTCCAGGAATGCCCATAGCTTTCTCGGGTTCTTCTGATCTTTAGCTGACAATCCTGATGTATTGATTCATTGCAGGCCCTTGTTTCCCAGAGTGATCTTGATGGTTACAGCTTGTTTCTCTAGTTCGCTCACTTCTTGAAACAAAGTTCCATCCGTTGTCAAAACAACTTAAACTCAGACGCTATGTCTAACACCTTCCAATCCATAACTGGATACAAGGGAGTTAAGGGTTATGGGGGACAGACAGGAAAGTGGAGTTGAGGCCACAATCAGATCAGCCATGATCTTATCAAATAGCAGAGCAGGCTCGAGCGACCGAATGGTCTACTCCTGCTCCTAATTCTTGTGAATGCCATTTTCTGGATCCTGCTTTTTCACAGGTTTTCTTTTAACCAGGCTCGCTGCTTTGTAGGTTTTCTGTTTTACAGGCACAACTCTCTGTTTCCTTCTTTAGACAGATTCATTTTTGCAGGCCTGCCCTTTTTAAGAGTGAGAGACCACAGCTGCTTTTTTGTTTATACAGCTGGTTCATTTTTTTAAACTGAGAGAGCAGGTTTGTTTCCGCAGAGAGCTGCTGTTTGCAGTACTGGCAGCTGCCATAACTAGCCTTTTTCACTGTGCTGTGGACCTCCAGTGATGCTGTTGAGCTCTTCCCACTCTTTTTGGCTTAGGCTCTGCCCACGAAGCAAAACTCAGGATAACTAATGCAATAATGGCTACAGCTATCTCTTTTCAAATTTTTCAACCCACTGCCAGATTAGTTGAAAGCACCAATTCCCTGGCAATTTGCTAGCTGGACTCACAGAGTTTCAACACCTCCCGGGGTCCTGGCTGCAGTTCAAGTTCACTGCACTGTTATGGGGTTTTCAGCCACTCTAGGTAGGCAAACAGCTGTCCTTTTTTTTTGTTTTGGTGTGTTTCTGCAGTTACAAAAGGCTGTTGTTGTCCTGTACTTGATATGTTGAGAAAAAAATCAAACGTTGCCACGATATAATATTTTGTGGTCTTCAGAAGTATATCTCAAATGTTTCCACCATGTAATATTACTCATTCCTTTGGTGCGTGAATTCACAGGATTACAAGTACTATCTGAAGAATACATGGGTTTTTATTATAACTTAAACTAAAACATACATAGGTACAGCTACTATAGGAGCACACCTATACACGTCTTACTCTGCTGGGCTACAAACACAACTCTCTGATCATGGGTGACACATCACTTCCTCTGGTGATCTTCACTTACAGCATCTTAAAGTGACCCTTCTATATTTAGCCTGGTTCTCAATTGTATTATCCACCTGACATCTGTCATATGCACCCTTTTTCTGCTTCACCTTATGCTGTATCTCTTTTGTCATCCCGGGGGCTCTGGATCTGTTTGCCCTACCTTTCCCCCTTATGGGAATGTACCTTGACTGTACCTGAACTATCTCCTCTTTAAAGGCAACCCATTGTTCAGTTATAGTTTAGCCAGCCATTCTTTGATTTCAATTTACTTGGGCCATATCAGTTCTCACTCCATTGAAGTTGGCCCTCCCCCAATTAATTATCTTTACTCTGAATTGCTCCATGTCCTTTTCCATTGCTAACCTAAAGCATATGATGTTAAGGTCATTGTCCCCTAAATGTTCCCCTGCTAATACTTGGTTCACTTGGCCCACCTCATTCCCCAGAACCAGATCCTTGTTGAGCTGGAAACATACTGATGCAGAAAATTCTCTTGAACACACTCTATAAACTCTTGCCCCTCTCTGCCTTTTACACTATTACTATCCCAGTCTATATTAGGATAAATAATGTTCCTTATTATAACTACGCTATAATTCTTGCATCTCTCTGTAATTTCCTTGCAAATTTGTTCCTCTATATCTTTTCCACTAGTTGGTGGCCTATAGAATACACCCAGCAATGTAATGGTACCTCTATTGCTTCTTAGCTCTAACCAAATAGATTCTGTTCTTGACCCCGCTAGAATATCCTCTCTCTCCAGGACTGCTACCCCTCCTCCTTTCTTTGTTCCCTATCTTTAATGAACACCTTGTATCATGGAATGCTTAGTATCCAGTCCTGCCCTTTTTTGAGCTAGGTCTCTGTTCCCACCGCAACATCAAATTTCCTATGGCTATTTGTGCCTGCAGCTCACCAGCCTTATTTACCACAGTCTGTGCATTCATATACATGCATAATAAACCTAATTTAGACCTTATTACATTCCCTCTTACACTGACCCCACCTAATGCTTTACTATTTTTATTCTAGTGCTACCTATCCCTCCCAATTCTCTGTGCACCTTGGTTTTCCTCTCTAATATTATCTCCTGATTCCTACATGCCTGCCAAGTTAGTTTAACTCCTCTCCAACAGCACTAGCAAATCGCCCTGCAAGGACATTGGTCCCAACTCTGTTCAAGTGCCATCAGTCCGACCTGTACAGGTCCCATCTTCCCAGAACCGATTGCAACGTCCCAGGAATCTGTAGCCCTCCATCCTGCACCATCACTCCAGCCATACATTAATCAGCTCTATCCTCCTATTTCTATACACTTGCGCATGGTATCGGGTGTAATCCAGAGATTACTACCTTTGAGGTCCTGTTTGCTAGTTTATTTCCTAGCTCCCTAAACTCTGTCTGCAGGAACTGATCCCTCTTTCTACGTATGTCGTTGGTACTGATATGGACCATGAAAGGTGGCTGTTCACGTTCCCCCGTCACAGTACTTTGCAGCCGCTCAGTGACATCCTTGACACTCGCACCAGGGAGGCAATATACCATTCTAAATTCATATCTGCAGCCACAGAAGCGTTAGTCTCTTGCCCTAATTATAAAATCCCCTATTACTATTAATTTTCCAATCTTCTTCCTCCACCTTGTACAGCTGAGCTAGCTGTGCACTAGATTCTGACTGCACACCCCAGAAGATCCACCGCTTTCACCAGTATTCAGAACAGAATACTGGTTGATGACTGAGGGGACTTCTGCACTACCTGCCTGGTGCTTCTTGACTGTCTGGCAGCCACCCATTCTCTCTCTGCCTGCATACCCTCAAGCTGCAGGGTGACCACCTCCATAAAAGTACAATCCACGAATTCTCAGCCTCGCGGATGCATCGCAGTGACCCCAGTTGCTGCACAATCTCCAAAACCTGAAGCTCAAGCTGTTGCAGCTGATGACAGTTTCTGCACATGTGGTTGTCCAGGAGGTGAGAAGCATTCTAGAGTTCCCACCTGGAGCAGGATGTGCACTCCACGGGTCCGACCTGCCCTGCCAGGCCTCTATTTATTAGACTATTAAACTTACTACTTAAAGAAATAAAGACTCACCAATCAGCTGCTTTTCCTGTGCTGAAGTCACTTTATTTTATAGGAAGATTAACTGAAATGTTGTTACTTAACTCATTATTAAAAAACCTTAGATTTTAATTTACTGAAAAATTCAGACTTGTTTAGTTTTACTATCCCCTTTTATTTAATTTTTAACTTTATCTCCTAGATCTGATTGAATAATTGAGCACGGATGTTAGTTATATGATAAATTATACAATCCACTTTAGTATTTAGCTTTTATACTTATGAATCAATCAAGTCTTATTAGTATGATTAATTTAGGTTAAATTAAAAGTTGTTGAGCTCTGCAGTTCTATTGAAGATCACATCTATGATCTGTTGAGTGGCTACCTGAGTTGGTGTTACACAGTTTGCCTGTGGCACCTTGAAAGGATCTGGTGCCAAAAAAGCAGGGATGTGGTTGCTATCATAGTGACAGACAGAGCTATTCTGGCAATGGAACGAGGTTGAAGATCTTCGTAAGGCACATTATAGAGGTGTGCAATAGCAGACTTGGACAATCCGGTCTTTAAACGCAGAGCTCCTCCAGGAGGTCCTCAAAGAACTTATGTTACCTCTGGACATGCTATGGAGGATAATATCTAGTGTGCCAGTGTCTTCTGCCATGCTGTCTTATTCTGCTTGCCTCCATGCAAGTCTGTTTCTCCTCCTGCATTAAAAGGTTATAGAGATGTGTAAAATAAATACAAGTTTCCTCAATCTTTTTTAGTGTAATAACAGCATTAGTGCTGCAGATACTAAGAAAATTCATGTGAAAGCATGCGGCATTGATGCACTAACTACAGTAGAACTGAAATTTTAGCTACTTTGGGTAGCACTCAAAGCAGCACCAGCCTCAGAACATGTTTACCTGTCTGTCCTCTCAAATCTGGATGGTAGTCGATGTGAGAAAACTATAAATGGAGTATGACGAACATAAATAACATTTAAAATAAGCACTCTTAAAATATTGAGAAGTAACATTTTCTACACTTCTGTTATCTGAACAAAAGGAAATCTGAAATGCAATTAATTCACCCGGAGGATCGACCATCAATGTTTGCATGTATATTATAGATTTTGCATTATACATGCGCCAACTCATTTAACATTCAGCCAGCAACATCAACCAGTTAACCTGGTGTTTGCAGTTTCCCCTAACCAATTGAACAAATGTCACAGAAAACAATAGGCTGCATTTCAGATATTTTGTTTATTTGTTGGAGTATGAATTTGAAAGACTACATGGTTAGTTAATTCATATCTTTGAAAGGGAATAGGACAACTACATGTCCAAAATTCAGAAAATGCATAGTTTTAGACCTCAGGGCTTTGTTACAATTATTCTTCAGCAAGAATGCTGTCATATTTTGCTTCCTAATATGCAATATACATGGCAAACATAGTGGGTATTATATTTTTTTAGTATTTGGATATGTACTTGAAAAGGAGGACTAACTGGATAGCTCTTTCAAAGAGCCAGGACAGGCATGACATGCTGAATAACTTTCTGTGTTCTATAATTCTATGATATTTTCCAGCTTATATGAACACAAGGCACAAGATTTGTTACAGTCAACACTAGGCATATTATAGAAGAATAATTTATGAGAGTCAAAACAACCGATTGAAAAAAATCACCAAGTTATGGCAGTTAAGTTAAAACTGCAATCCATACTGTGGTAATTGTAGCAATCCATCTATGAATATCTGGCAAATACCAAATCTACAAAAGCAAAATATTGTGGATGCTGGAAATCTGAAATTAAATAAAGAAAATGCTGGACTTACTCAGCTAGTCTGGCAACATCTGTAGAGAGAGAAAAACACCATTAACATGATCGACCTGAAAAGTTGATTCACTTTCTCTTTCCACAGGTGCAGCCTAACCTGGGAAATACCAGATCTATTTTCTAGGGATGTCCACAAGTCACTCATCAGGTGATTAGTTAATTCATATCTTTGAAAGGGAGCAGGACAAATAATATCCAAAATTCAGAAAAAGCGCAGAAAAGCTAGACAACAGAAAAACATTTTCTATCATGATTTCAAACTACAGTCAAAGTTCCCTCGACAGTTTATCTAATGAATACTTTTAACTACACAGAACAGAAAGCTTTCAGGTTCATTCCCGGTCTGTGGTAAGCTAAATGATCTGAGCCAGAGTCGAGCAGTCAGCGTCCCTTGGTTCAGGAGGGGAATCTCACCAGGATTCCCATTTTTGATTACCATCTAATGATCCCTACTGGAATTGTGCATGTCTGGACATTGGTTCAGACAAAATTCAGTTTTGAAGCGCCTTGCAGTCAAATATGTTGCCAGTTCCCATTGTCAAGGTTCACACATGAAAAATGATCATTTGGGCAAGTGACTGGAGGGCAACTGGACCGACACATCAGCTGGAAGTCAACATTTACTGAACAGGGGAAGGGGGAGAAAAACTGACAGAGAAAAATCAGTGAGATAAATAGCTAAGCCAAATTCTCAAATAAAAAATCATGCCAATGTCGAGATGTATGAAAATTGTCACCATCGCAATTTCTGCCCATGTTGTAGACAATAGCGTAGACTGTTCTTTGTATACAGTTTTTTGTGGTTGCATACAACTTTGTATGTACTCCGACTGATTACAGAGGGTAATTATTCCATGCAATGCAGTTTCAACAATAAGAATCACGCCGTCGTTATTATTGTTATAAATAAGTGCGTTCACACATTCATGTTGATTCAATGAGGTTTTCAAAAATGCACGTATTGATATTAAACGAGATAGTGCATCTAGCTGCATCTGTCTTTGTCCAGCACTCGTCAGCATTACGCTCTCAATTTAAGCAGGCATGTGTGTAAACCCAATCTGAAGAAGGATTAAAGTTTTGTTCTATACTATTACCAATTTTCCCCAGGATGCCTCATTCCTAACCAATCCCTTTGCAGTCTGAAGTTTAGATGATGTCATGGGATCTGAAAAGGGAGATGAAAGGGATAGACTGTAACCCCTGGCGCTGAGAAGTGCTTGACACACACACAGTCTGAAACTCCCAAACACTCTAGAGCCGCAGCGGTTAGATTCAGATAAAACATCAGCGTAGGAAGGCTGCCACGGCTCGGTTGCTTTTACGGACTGCTAGGTACAAGAAAAAGGATCTGCATCCAAAAGAAACAAAAAGGAGTCGACTTTCGAGGTATAGAGGAACACGAACAGGGGTCTGCGCTCCAACTCTGCGCTGGCGCTGTACCTGCTTTTAAATGCTCTTGGTCCGCAGCAGCCTTTGATCGCTCAGTGATCTCCGATCAGATTACCACAGGCTACTGCTGGCCCTGGCTGCTGCCTTTGAAGTGGCTGCACTGCATTGAAATGTTGCTGGGCGATCAGAGTGTGGGGCGGCGGATGGCGGGGGGTTTGCGGACACTGAGCTGGGGGAAGGGGGAACTTTAGATGTGAAAAGAGAGAAACCAAAGGAGAAAGTCAAGAGAATAAAGATCGCGAGTTCGGGGCAGGTAAGCCGATGGCTTGCGGGTTGGAGGAAATGGGCGGCAGATTTACTTGTCCGAAAGGCGAGTGCAGGCAGTTTAATGCCCCGTATTCCAACTTTTAATGGAATTGATCGCTCGGAATGAGTGTTGCCAATCACAAGGCTGGCTCGGTGGCTTTTAGCATTTGGTGCTTTGCTTTCCACACGCGCGGAGAATGTTTTGGTATTTTTTTTGAGGAGTGAGGGGTGAGCTCCCACCGGTTTCAATTGATGTTCGGAGGGATGGTGGTGATGATGTTCATTGAAATCGGCCAATATTCGGCGTCTATGACAGTTATTTACTTCACCAAATTGCCCGCCTTTTAGGATAGAATTGGTGACTGTGCGCGGATTAAATATCGGTGTCTATTGGGGAAGTAAAAAGTTTATGGAGATGCAAAATCCGCCGTCGGCTGCTAGCCATCCCTTCACCGAGCTCAGGCTGTGAGGAGAAAAGGGAACTTTCACTGAAAATAAACAAGGGCACAGATTCACGGCCTCACTACATCAACTGACTATTATAAAGAGGGAAGAATTGCTCCGCTCAGACTGTGTGGCGACATCCATCACAATATTTTTTTCAAATGCACTCACCCTGTCGCTGTAGAAAACCTTCTCTGGCCTGAAGGTGAGTCAGGCAAACTGGGCCAACAATCAGGAAATTATCTGACCCCCTGACCTCTGCCAATCCAGCCGGAATTCGGACGGAGTTGCAAAGAATTGCACGAATTTGGCCACCTTTTTGGAGACTGCCTCTCAAATCCCGTCTCTGCTTCCATAAGCAGTGAATAAATCCAGCAAAAATGAGCTTTGTGTTTCGATATTCCCATGTGTGCCCAAGATAATCAGGTCTTTCTAAAAGTAGAAAGTTGTGGCCTTTATATTTGATAAGACAAAATTCTGCAAACTCGGCACTTGAGAATTCTTTAAAGGATTTTATGATCAACCTTACAAGCTCTTAATTAAAAAGTACACATTTAAAAAAAGGCGATCTGAAACACGGAATATGTTGGAAATGCTGAGAAAATATAAGCTGAGAATAGACGTGTTAATGTTTGGATGTAACCCATCGTCAGGAGCGTTAGATATCTTACAATTTTACAACAAAAACAGGTTTGCTGCAGTTTAATTTTAGAAGGGACGCGATTCCAAAAGCTTATGAACCAATCCAGAATTTCTCTAAATAAACATATTTTGCAGAATTGTTCAGGCACTGGACACCTCTGTGTGGAACAGTGTCACTCATACATGGCAAGGAATTCTTGCAGCACTTGAGCATTCTATGATGCCGATATAAGGACCGATTGTTGTGTGATACAGTTCTTACTTATAATCCTTTGTCCACTTGAGATTTACTAGAAAGTGTTTTACTTTCCAGACCTATTTATTGATGAGAAAGCCGAGGTAGATCTCAGCGGAGATACTTTGTACCGCAGGAATGAGAGTCTGGATGTTCCACAAACAAAAAGGCATGTTGCAACACCTGCTGATCGCTTTGTTTTGTCTGGTAAGGAGTTTGTATTTGATGTCTTTGTACCAGTCCTTGAAAGTCTCCACTTTCCAGAAAATTGCAATGTATCATTACAAGACCGAATGCAAATATCAGAAGACTCCCAAAATGATGATTGTGATATTTTGTGTTCAAATGACATAGGGTTGCATTTTGCTTCCAAGTATAGAGTGCTTTCACATTGGCTGTCTCTAGCAGGTTGGAACACAGAGTTAGAGATATGAAAAATGTTGCATATTGCTACCAGCTCTCTAATTCTCAGAAAGTATGTAACACAAAGGTTTATTGTTATATTTTTACAAAGGATTGGGACCACAGTCACTCCAAAAAAAAAGCTGCACTTCCTTTGTCAAATACCATTATGGTGGATAATCTTTCCAAAATATTCTTTACAAATTGATATGTTACTGTTAACCCTTCAAAGTGTTTATTAGGTGTGCAAATTTTCTAGAGTCCTTCTGGTTTATTAAGAATTATTAGGAAAAGGGTTAGTTTATAGAGATAGTTTATTCAGAAACAGCTGAATACAGTCAACCTTTGTAATTACAGACTTATGGTGACTAGCAAAATAGCTCTCATCAGGAATTTGGATTTCGAGCTTTGAACCTTTCTACTGGATATAATGATAGCTTTTACCTGACCTGGGAGCAAAATTGTTCTAGTAAAATGTTTGTAATTATCGTTCCACTGAATCTGAATAGTTTTTGCTATTGCCTTAAATCACCAGCCAAACACACATCCCTGTCAGTGAAATGTTTCAGATCCTGTGCTATTCATTGTTCACTGAAAGAGATCAAACAAATAGGCCAAATCCATATAAAACAGCTATTTTCAAGAAAATTAATTTTCGTTTTACCTCCTTCTCCATAAGAATCAACAATGTAGTACCAAAAACTTTTAAATTGAAATCTTACAGCTGTGCTATGTGGGCTCCCTGTTGCGAATACCTCGATTTTAGAATTTTTATCTTTATTTTACCATGTTAAAGGTGCTATATAAATACAAGTTGTTGTTGGCTCTGTCTATCACAGTGCACCAAGTCCTGCTCACCCATCACTGCTGTGCTCACTGATCTACATGTTCCAGTACAGCTACAACACTGGCATCTACCCAGCAATGTGGAAAATTGCCCAGGTATGGACTGTGCACAAAAAGCAGGACAAATCCAACCCAGCCAATTACTGCCCTATCAGTCGACTCCCGATCATCAGCAAAGTGATGGAAGGGGTCATTGATAGTGCTGTCAAGTGGCACTTGCTCAGCAATAACCTGCTCACTGATGCTCAGTTTAGGTTCCATCAGGGCCACTCAGCTCCTGACCTCATTACAGCCTTGGTCCAAACAAGGACAAAAGAGCTGAACTCCAGAGGTGAGAGTGACTGCCCTTGACATCATGGCAGCATTTGACTGAGTATGGCATCAAGGAGGCGGAGTCAATGGGAATCAGGGGGAAAACTCTTCGCTGGTTGGAGTCATACCGAGCACAAAGGAAGATGGTTGTGGTTGTCGGAGGTCAAGAATCTCAGTCCCAGGACATCACTGCAGGAGTTCCTCAGGGTATTGTCCTAGGCCCAACCATCTTAAGCTGTTTCATCAATGACCTTCCCTCCATCATAAGGTCAGAAGTGGGGATGTTCACTGATGATTACACAATGTTCATCACCATTCGTAACCTCTCGGATACTGAAGCAGCCAATGTCCATATGCAGCAAGACCTGGACAATATCCAGGCTTGGGCTGATAAGTGAGTCATGCAGACCTCCACCTGCCAAGAATGAGGCACACACATGAATATTAAAACTTAAAATTGCTGCTGGGAAGAAAAGAAGGCCGATCACAAGGAAATGCCAGGCCCCTCGCTGGAAAGACCTTTTTTTGCATACTAGCAGACGGTGTTGAAACAAAGGACCCAATCCCTGCTTCCCCAATACACAGAAGACCTGGTCAGACCAGTTTAGTCACATGACTAATTAGCAGTTGGAGTTTTTGAATTTGAACTTACCACAGAGAATTTGAACTGAGAAAGCGTTTTTCTCCTGGACTGAGAACACCTCTCTCCTGTCTGCTCCCATCTCTTTCTCACGGAACTAAAGATCCATTGAAGACATATGAACCCCAAGAGAGAAAAGTCTCCTACAGTGAACAAGGTTTAAGAAGAATACTGGGCCCCAACAAAAAGCAAGACTACCTACAAATGGACCGCAGTGAGTTCGAAGCACTGTAACAAGAAACTCTTCTGATATTGCCTCAAACCTCTCTACTTTATTTTTCTCCTGCTCTTTTCTGTCTCTATTTGCATGTGCATATCGCGTATGCATGCTAGCATGAGGCGCGGCGTGTATCCGTAGGCATTAACTGAATTAGAGTTACAGTTTAAGTTTTAATAAATTTCACTTTTCTTCTTTAAACCTAAGAAAACCTGGTGTGCTCATATCTTTGCCTTATAATTGGAAAGCGGTGAACAAGGATTCACCAAGGGGGAACTCAAAAACACAGTGTGTTTAAAAATTAAACCCTTGTTACAATAAGACCAGATGAAGACAGTAAAAGACTGCAGTAAAAGAAGGCAGCTCACCACCACCTTTCTCACCTGGTTGTAACAAGTGGCAAGTAGCAGTCACGTCACACAAGTGCCAGGCAATGACCATCTCAAACAAGAGAGAATCTAACCATGTCCCCTTGACGTTCAATGGTATTACCATCGCAGAAACCCTGACAATCAACATCCTGGGGGTCACCATTGACCAGAAACTGAACAGTACCTGCCACATAAATGCTGTGGCTACAAGAGCAGGTCAGAGGCTGGGGATTCTGTGGCGTGTAACTCACCTCCTGACTCCCCAAAGCCTATCCACCATCTACAAGGCACAAGTCAGGAGTCTGATGGAATACAGTCCACTTGCCTGGATGGGTGTAGCTCCAACAACACTCAAGAAGCTCAACATCAACCAGGACAAAGCAGCCCATTTGATTGGTACCCCATCCACCACCTTCAACAGTAACTCGCTCCGCCACTGACGCACAGTGGCAGCAGTGTGTACCATCTACAAGATGCACTGCAGCAACTCACCAAGGCTCCTTCGACAGCACCTTCCAAACCCGTGACCTCTACTGCCTAGAAGGACAAGGGCAGCAGATGCATGGGAACACCACCACCTGCAAGTTCCCCTCCAAGCCACACAGCTTCCTGACGTGGAACCATATCACCGTTCCTTCAGTGTTGCTGGGTCAAAATCCTGGAACTCCCTTCCTAACAGCACTGTTGGTGTACCTACACCACAAGGACTGCAGCGGTTCAAGAAGGCAGCTCACCACCACCTTCTCAAGAGCAATTAGGGATGGCTTTAAATGCTGGCCTAGGCAGCGACGCCCACATCCCCCGAATGAATAATAAAAAATCATTGGCTCCTGATCCCTCAATGCCTCCAAATTAAAACTCTCATCCTCACCTTCATGCCTCTTTTCTTTGGAACCTCTTCCAGCCCTACAACTGTTTGACAAGTCGCATTCCTTTTACTCTCCCCTCTGGTACAATCCTCTGTCCTCTTCACTGCACCATTGGTGGCCATGCCATCTTGGACCCAAACTCTGGAATTCTATCCTTAAACCTCTCCACCTTTCCAGCTCTATCATCTCCTTTAAGACTCTCCTTAAAACCCACCTCTTTGACCAAGCTTTTGGTCACCGCTCTTAATAACTCCTTCTTTGGTTTGATGTCCATTTTTGTCTGCTAACAATTCTGTGAGGCACATTGGAATGTTTTCATATTTTAAAGCCTGTATATAAATGCAAGTATTATGTTGTTATCCCAGCAAAGGATCTGTCAAATATATAAATTAAGCAGTTGCTTGACTTGTAAGGAGGGTGACTTGGAAGTAAAGCCCATCAGTAAATCAGTAATTCTAATAAAAGTTAATAACCTTTCAAAACAATAAATTGAACAAAAATAATTCAACCAGAGAGTAATACACATTTGGTTGTATTTATGTTTCAATATTAAGGTGAAAAGAGCCAAGCAAAGTAATAGGAATATAAGCTTATTTGACTAAGTAATGGTTGTTCACTAGTCTGATTCAGAACTGAAGAAAGGTCACTGACCTGAAACGTTAACTCTGCTTCTCTCTCCACAGATGCTGCCAGACCTGCTAAGTGTTTCCAGCATTTCTTGTTGTTAAGATTCTGAGCGGGCTTGACAGGGTAGATGCTGAGAGAATATTTCCCCTTCTGAGTGAATCTAGAACTAGGGAACACAGTTGCAAATTAAGGGGGCTGTCATTTAAGATGGAGATGAGGAAGAATTTATTTTCTCAGTGTTTGGAATTCTCTTCCCAGTGAGCAGTGGAGGCTGGGTCATTGAATATATTCAAGGCTGAGTTAGACAGATTTTTGATCTACAGGGCGGCATAGTGGCGCAGTGGTTAGCACCGCAGCCTCACAGCTCCAGGGACCCGGGTTCGATTCCGGGTACCACCTGTGTGGAGTTTGCAAGTTCTCCCTGTGTCTGCGTGGGTTTTCTCCGGGTGCTCCGGTTTCCTCCCACAAGCCAAAAGACTTGCAGGTTGATAGGTAAATTGGCCATTATAAATTGTCACTAGTGTAGGTAGGTGGTAGGGAAATGTAGGGACAGGTGGGGATGTTTGGTAGGAATATGGGATTAGTGTAGGATTAGTATAAATGGGTGGTTGATGTTCGGCACAGACTCAGTGGGCCGAAGGGCCTGTTTCAGTGCTGTATCTCTAATCTAATTAATCTAATCTAAGAGTTATGGGGGGGGTGTGGGCAGGGATGGGGGTGGGGTTGGTGGTGGTGCAGGGAGTTGGTGACAGGAAAGTGGAGTAAGGCCATAATCAGATCAGCCATGATCTTGTTTAACGGCAGAGTAGACTCAAGGGTCTGAATGGCCTACTCCAGCTCCTATTTCTTATGTTCTTATTCAGTTTGTCAGATTAGGATGATTTTCACAATTTACACTGGGCTATTCTCATCTGACTCTTAGTACAAAACATTCACTCCACTCCTTGCTGGATTAGAAATCTTTCCAATTCTTTTTTGAATACGTTACTTGAGTTGTAACTAACTACACTAGGTGGCAGTCTAGCTCTAAAGTCAATACAGCTTTTTAGGGCTACAAGTTATTTCTCAAGTTACACTCAACACATAGTTTGACCTAGCTGATTAAATAGAATTTACAGAGCAGAAACAGGATATTTGGCCCAACACGTCTGTGCTTCATGCGAGCATCCTCCCACTTTAATTCACCTCACCCTATTAACTTATCTTTCTATTCCCTTCTCTCTCATGTACTCATTTAGCTTTCCCTTAAATGCATCTATCAATGACCTACCATTCTAAAGATTTGCCTGTCTTGTCATTTTTAATGTACTGTAGTTTGTGCTGTTGTGTCCTTGGCAAGTCCAGTTGGGGCCATGAAATATTTGCAGCCTTTTAATTATACAAAATGTAGAGTTACACATTGAATAGTGATTGCAAAAACATAAATCAGAGTAAATGCCTATGTAGTAGAGGGAGCATCACAGAAAACCGTTATAATGGACTCTGAAGTAGATTCTTTACAGTCCTTGTAGTGTTGGTTCAACTAACCTTTCTTTATATATCACAATGCAGCAATAGGACTAAGATTACATTGCAATTCACAGATGTTTGTTTCTATGAAACCAATTTAATAAGGCCTTGTTTATCCTGTCTTTTTAAATGAAAGTCAAAGACTTTTCATGCTTGCTATTCCTTAACTCTTTGTATCGTTATTCAGTTTTCAGCAAACCAGAGGCAATGGGACAAGGAATTGCCAGTATAATATTTAGGAGAACAAATAAGCAGAGTCTAATAAATTTGGAACTTAAGTTGATACCATGCTGAGGCCATTGCATGACCCAAATGCGAGGAGTTCCAGAAATAGTGATTCCTTTGTCAGAGAAGGTTTTGATGTTGGAGACCACACTGTTTATATGGTGTTGCCTCTCACAGCAAAGTTATGCAGGTATGGTTCATTCAGGGACCTGCTGAGCTGTTTGATGTCCCCAACATTTACACCATTACAGGCCTCAGATTGTGGAATCAAGCTGTGCAAGGAGACAGAGCAGATAGTAGAATAGTAACATCACACTGCTAGCCTCCCATTGTTCTGAAGACAAATGGCACAGATCAAACATTCTTGTCAGAAGCTTTGCTTACAGTGGCACTGCCAGTAATCAGCTTGCAGTAGTGACTGATAACAAAATTCACTCTGGCATTAATGCCACGTCAGACTTCCTCTGGCATTAAAAATCATAATACTGCGGATGCTAGAAATCTAAAAAACAAAACCAGAAAAGCTGGAATACTCTGTAAATCAGACAGCATCTGTGGAACAACAAAAGTCAGCTAGTTGATGTTTTAAGTTTAAAAGACCCTTCCTCGGGCTTTATCTGCTTTGATTCCTTCTTGATTTAGGGCAGCCAGAAAATTTATATGTTTAGTATATACATTGCAATTATCAATAGCGGCTTTTTCAATATTACTCTGCAGACTGCCTGTACGCAATCAGAAAAGGATGCTTTTTTTTAATTACCCAGTTACTACTTACCAATATTTTGCTCTTCCAACTTCAATGAAAAACGAAAGATTCTTTTGGAACTGAATTTATTCAGTAATTCTGCCTGTTTTCATTAGGTTCGCTTAGCTGCAGGCGAGACAGGAGACTGCCGGGAGCAGGAGTACAGAGACCAAGCTGGGAACTGTGTGGCCTGCAAACAGTGTGGTCCAGGGCAAGAACTCTCAAAGGTATGAAGAGCTGAAGAATTTATTTCTCCAGTTTCATCCACTGCCTCCTACAGTCATAGGATGTATCAATGGATCAGATTCAACATATTCATTCTGAAATTTGAATCTCCATAGCCTACACTTGCCAGCACAAGTTCTCAGAGAATGGAATGGCAGACTAGCACTGGCAGAGTACAAAACACATGTTGAGAGCCACAGCTATAAGCTGTGAGTTAATGCTCCTTCCCTCGGGTACATTTGAAACAATTAATTTAAATCAGTCGCTGCCTTATACTTGAAAAGTGAGTGAGTTTGTGTCATTCAGATTTGTTTATGGGTCCTGGCACACAAAGGGGCACTGGTTCAGAGATCACAAGGAAATACAAAAAGGTCAGGCCCGGAGCCCTACTGTGCTCTGCATTGTCTTTTTGTGCATACATAGTAAAATCAACTCTCTACACACTGGGACTTAGACTGATTCACAATGATTGCTGTAAAGGCCCATTTACACAGGGGCCACATATTCAAGACAGAATGAAGTAACATTTGCACTGAAATAAGCTATGTTTTATATGTGTTTAGAGAACATTTTAGAATAAATTTAGAATTATTGACAAAAAACATTCTTCACGTTTTGAATGAAAACTCAGTTTGCTTTTACTCTGATGCTCTGTTTCGTGCTCTCAGGCAATCTGATGAAATGGTGGTAGACGGTGTTTTCAAAATGTGTGCGCCAGAAGTTTTGTCGATGATGTTGCGTGCATAACCCAGGCTATGGGTCTGGCATCCCAATGCTGGAATTTGAGGGTTAGCCTGATTTAGATCTTCTGGGGGCTCTGCCAACTCCTGCTGCAAATTCAAAATAAAAGTTAACAGAATTGACTCCAGATTCACTGTGAAAATGAAGCTTAAGGCCAGAGCCTTTTTTCAAAGGATATTAGAAACATACACTGTTCTTTTTTAAAAAAAACATTTGGTTTGTTAACTCTTTATGTTCAGAATGTGATAAGCCCCTGCTATTAATTTTAAAAATTGTTATTCAAAAGGCGGTGTTTTTGAAATTAAAGTGGAGATAATATTTTGATTTCAGTTAATTGAATCTCTCTGCAGAAATCAAAAATCTGAGGTTCAAAAGTAAGTCCAAAATGCTCTCATAATTCTCAAATGATTAATAAACTTCCTATCGATTGATCAAACTAGCTTGCAGTTAAAATCCTGATTTAAAATACAACATGGCTAAAATTGATTAATGATTAGCATGAAAATGGGAAGAGGAAAGAGAGAGAAAAGTGATTTAGAAGTCCTATTGTTGGAGAAACTAGATTAAGTTGTTGTTTACTTTGTCAGACATTGATCACTGTTTTGGCTTCAAGTTATCTTTAGTTCTATCATCTTGTTCCTACCCACATTAGAGCTGCTTTACATGGTCATGCTAAGAAGTCAGGGACAATGGTGACTTTTTGTTTGTGAGAATGCCATGTCATCCATTGAAATTCAAGTGTTTGTTCTTGTGCACATTGCGCCTTTGTGCTCAACTAACCCTTTGTTGTTCATGGACCATTACGAATTTTGATCATTGGCCCGAGAACCAAGGAGCAAAATTACACACAAGTTTCAGCAAGGATAACTAAATTAGTAACTCCTATTTACAGTCTTATTGCCTTCCTCTGGTAGTCCAGCATTCCCAACATAAACCCTTTCCCTGCCTTCCATTTACACTCCTTAGTTTTGGAAAGAATGTTTCTGTTACAATTGTCTGTTGGCTAATCTCAGCTAGGGAAGCAGTGGGAGCACTGCAATTGGACTGAGCCCCGGGCTAGGGAGCGGTAATATCAGCCATATTTCCAAATCTTGATCACTGTTTAGTTGATTGTTGCTGGAAAGTGCATGTCTGGATGTCAACTGAGGACATGTCAGATTCAGCTGTGATGCCTGCCGCAACTTTATGGCTGTTATGGGAGCGCTCTTCAAACTGGGGGTTGGAAGGATATGGTTTCAAGCCCCATGACAAGGATTGAATTCATAATCTAGGTTTACACTGTAATGAAGCACAGAATGAGTGTTGCATTGCTGAAGATACTGACCTTTGGATGAGATGGAAACTGAAGTTCTTTGCCTGTTCCAGTCGAGTCTACATGTTCTGCTGGATGTTGAAGATCACAAGGCACATTATAAAGACAAGCAAAGAGTTCTCTTATGTGATGAGTAATATTCCTTCTAACCAACAGCATCAAAAAGCAAAATAAACTGATATACATCTAATCCCTGTTTGCGAATGCTGTTAGCACAGGATGGCTCTCTCATTTGGTTACAAAGAAACAGTCACTGGATTGAATTTTATAAGCCTGCGGCCTAAATCGGCGGCAGGTGAAAAAATGTCCCAGCCGTGCGGGTCGCACACCAAAGTGTCGCCGTGATTCTAAGCGCGGCAGCATATTTAAATAGCCAGGCGGGCCACCCGCCCCTCCCCCCGATCATGTGGAGGGGGCAGGCTGTCCGTCCCCAGAAATGGCATCAGGTGCTTGTGCGCAAGCGCTGACGCCATTTATAAAGGGCTGTCAGCCTTACTGGCTTTTTAAAAAATTTAATGCAATTAAATAAATAATTCTCTTTTGCCCCTCTCTCACCCCACCCCCAATAACAATTAAATTAATTTGCCCTTCCCCCCAAAAAAACACTTGCCTTTACCATCTGACCGTACACCCCAAACTGCCTTAACTTTCAACTACAATCCTTCCCACCATCCCTTACACCCATGATGATAATATGACCCCGTTAACTCCTGCACTGATAATTTGATGAACTCTCATCTGGCAACAGGGAATAAACCTCATGGGCTTTTCCGGTTAGCTTACTTTGTAATAAAAGAGATCAGGTCTCAGCTGGCCATTTTAGCTGCCTTGCCAGTTTCTCAAAAGACACAAAAATTTTTCTACATCCTCTTCATTGAATCTTGGAATTAATCGAGCTAGTTTTAACAATTCTGTACCCAACCCTAAATTACGCTCCTCCATATTGGCCATGCTTTCACTCTGTCGCCCCCTGGTTAACTCAAGCCGCTTCAGTTCTCTCTCTTCGCATTCCTTCCAGAATATTCTTTCTCTCTCTCCTCTCTTTTTCTTCACGTTCCTTCTGGAAAGCTGTCTCCTTCTCCCTCTCCTCTCTCTCTTTTTCCTCTAATTCAAGTTTCCTCTGTTCCAATTGTAGCTTTGCTGCCAGTATCGTATCAGGATCTACTTCTAATACTGCTTCTGCTTCCTCAGATTCAAGGGAAAAATGGCTTACCACTAGTCTTAGGAGCTCACACTTCCTAGCCTTGCCACGTACAGTGATCCCACACTGCTCAGCCATTTTCCTCAGCTCCATAGACAGTGCTTTTAACTTATCCCAAGTTACATCACCCTGGCTTGGGGAGCTACTAGCTTCATTGGCAGACAAGTATTCAAGCACACACAACCACAAGAAAACCTGTAGTGAAATCTTGCTTTTTTTGATTGGGAACAATTTGGCTTCCCACTTCCAATTTCTTTCATTTGTCTGTGGGTCAATTCCGAATGCTAGAACCCAAATTTCTGTTACAACCAGGTGAAAAAGGTGTCTGGGGGTCCCTCTCAGCCTTCACCTGGTCTTACTGTAACAGGGTTTAATTTTAAACACACCGTGTTTTTAGCTCCCCCTTGGTGAATCCTTGTTCACTGCTTTCCAATTATAAAGCAAAGAAACCAGCACAAACAGGTTTCCTTAGGTTTAAAGAAGAAAAGTTGAAATTTATTAAACGGTTGGCGCCTACGGATACACAACACGCCCACGCTAGCGTGCATATGCGATACACACATGCAAAAAGAGACAGAAAAGAGCAGAAGAAAAATAAAATGGAAAGTTTGAGGCAATATCTGGAGAGTTTTTGTTATGGTTCTTCGAGCTCACTGTAGAGTCCTTGATTGTAGGTACATCTTGCTTTTCGTTGGGGCCCAGGATTCTTCTTAAACCTTGTTTGCTGTAGGAGACTTTTCTTTCTTGGGGTTCATGTGTCTTCAGTGGATTCAGAGGCTTGTGAAAAAGAGATGGGAGCAGACAGGAGAATCTTCTCAGTCCAGGAGCAAACAGACTTTCTGAGTTCAAACTGTTTGTACAATTCAGAAAAACCCAGGTTGCCAAGCAGGTTAGTCATGTGACTAACTGGTCTGACCATATCTTAGCAGGGCCTGGAATGCACTTCCCTGCCTTCAATGTCTGGTGCTCAAAGTCCATTGTGAGTTAAATGGACAAGGGGATAAACCTTCTTGTCCCTATTGGTATGTAAATGTCTTCCAACCAAGTGTCTGGCATCCCTTGTAACAGGCCTTCTCTTCTTACCAGCAACAATTTGAAATTTAATGTCCATTACTTTATTTGTATATGGTAATTGAGCTCCCGTCACCGAGCGGCGGTGGGGGTGGGGGGGGCCACCATGGTGCCCCACCACCACCGGGTGGATTGGGCTGGGGTTGTAAAGATTTTAAGGAGCCCTCGGTGTCGAGGTCCGTGGCCGGCCTCATCGGGGGCCATTTTCAGGCCCCCCTTGCCACGGATCCTGACGTCGAGGGCTCCTTAAAATCCAGCCCTCCATTTGGCTTAGCCATGAGAGCCAGCCATGGATCAGCTTTGTCTAGGGAAGGGGGAAAAAATTACTTCAGCATTTTAAAAATCTCTTGCCCTGTCAGCTTAGCTCAGCTGGTAGCACTTGTCACGGAGTCTGAAGGTTCAAGCCCCAGTAAAGTACATTATCTAGGCTCGCAGTTTAATGCAGTACTGAAGGAGTACTGCATTATCTTTCACGTGAGGTCCTGTTTGCCTGCTCAGGTGACATAAAGGATCTCATAGCACAAGTTGAAGAAGAACACTATTATCCTTAACCAACACCACCAAAAACAGATTATCAGGTCATTCATTCAGCTTATTCGTGGGATATTGCTGCTGGTAAACTGCATGCATGCCACATTGGCCTACATAACAATAATGACTGTATTTTAAAAGTAGTTAATCAGTTGAGGATGTGATGAAATACGAGATAAATACAAGTTCTTTCTTTATATTTATTTGTATAATTGTCCATTGTCAATATTACCATTTCTCATCAATAGGTTTCTATGTTGTACAAGATCAAAAATAATACTGACTGGCCTTACAAGCCTTAAATAATCATCCATCTTGCTCCTAACTCCTTCAAAATCCATTTTATGGATGTCCTGACATAAATCAAAGACCAGTAAAATAGTATTTTGGGATTCTCAGCTTATTACAAGCAATGTTCAGTGGTTTTCAGCTTAAACTGTTTGGTTTTCGAAGAATAGAAATTCCCATCAGTAAGATTCACATGCAAATACTTAGTGATATTCCTGTTTGAGCTACTTTTGCACACATATTTTGCTCATTTATATTTTAAAAGTAGAACACATAGGATGTAGTAGGTGCACATTAAGCAACTGTACATGAACTTCACTGAGTGGAAATTCTATCCTCAAAAGTTTAGTTAATGATCCACATACTTGGTACCAAGTCCCAGGAGCCAGATATTTTTAGTGGTCAACAATAAAGGCTATGTTGATTTTTTTTGGTAAAATGGTTAAAAACACTTTTTTGTTGAATTTAATGGCTTAATTAAAACAGCCGCTGAGCCTGATTTTGTGTGGGAAGTTCATAACACCCATTCTCATTAGAACTAATGACAGAAAGTCAGACATTCACAAAACATCTGTAATAATATTGCTTCACATTTCTAAGTACAACTAGCCGTTTAAATGGCATACCTAATGAAAAGTTTGGTATTCCTGCTGTGGCATGCACAATAATTATATATAATGGCATCATAAAAATGGAGAAAATGCCAGTTTAGCTGCACAAAACCATATATAATACAAATTCCAGTACTTCCCACTGATTTGTATCACCGGTCCATTCCTGCTTTTTTATTTTTTCATGGGATATGAGCATCGCTGGCAAGGCCTGCATTTGTTGCCCATCCTACAGCTCCAGGGACCCGGGTTCGATTCCGGGTACTGCCTGTGTGGAGTTTGCAAGTTCTCCCTGTGTCTGAGTGGGTTTTCTCCGGGTGCTCCGGTTTCCTCCCACAAGCCAAAAGACTTGCAGGTTGATAGGTTAATTGGCCATTATAAATTGCCCCTAGTATAGGTAGGTGGTAGGGAAATATAGGGACAGGTGGGGATGTTTGGTAGAGATATGGGATTAGTGTAGGATTAGTATAAATGGGTGGTTGATGTTCGGCACAGACTCGGTGGGCCGAAGGGCCTGTTTCAGTGCTGTATCTCTAAATCTAATCCTAATTGCTCTTCAGAAGATGGTGGTGAGCTACCTTCTTGAACCGCTGCAGTCCCTCTGGTGTAGGTACACCCACAGTGCTCTTAGGAATGGAGTTCAGGATTTTGATCCAGTGACAGTGAAGGAATGGTGATATAGGTCCAAGTCAGGATGTGCATTTGCTGTAGGGATGCAAGCTTTACAGATATTGAACCATAATTTAGGCATAATCTGGACAGGTTCCAGTTACTTACACAGCCTACACCTCTCCAGTTACCTCTCAGTTACCTGTAAACTGTGTGCAAGCAGTTAGTGTGTGAACAAATGTTAACCTACAAATTGAATACATTCTACAAGCCACCAATTCAATAAATATGTGAAGAGATTACATAGGTATTCATTTGTTTAAATATTATCAATGAGTTGCCTCAGTGAATGAGGAGGGTACTTAATCTGGCTTAGTCCAAAAAAATAGAAAACTATTAACGTATTAGAATTTAGATCCAAGGGCTTAGAATCATAGAATGGTTACAGCATAAAAGGAGGCCATTTGGTCCGTTATGTTCGTGATGGCTCTCTGCAAGAGCTTGTCCAACTCCCCCACTTTTTCACCGCAGCGCTGCAAATTTTCTCTCTTCAGGTGCTTATTCAGTTTCCTTTTGAAAGCTCTGATTGAATCTGCCTCCACATCTCTCAGGCAGTACAATCAAGATCCAAAACCACTTGCTGCGTAAAAAGGGTTTCCTCATGTCACCATTGATTCATTTGACTATTGACCAGAAACTGAACTGGATCAGCCATATAAATACTATGACCACAAGAGCGGGTCAGAGGCTGGGAATTCTGTGGCGAGTAACTCACCTCCTGACTCCCCAAAGCCTCTCCATCATCTACAGGAGTGTGATGAAATACTCTCCACTTGCCTGGATGACTGCAGCTCCAACAACACTCAAGAAGCGCGATACCATTCAGGACAAAGCAGCCCGCTTGATTGGCACCTCATCCACCACCTTTAACATTCACTCCCTTCACCACCAATGCACAGTGGCAGCAGTGTGTACCATCTACAAGATGCACTGCAGCAACTCACCAAGTCTTCTTCGACAGCACTTTCCAAACCTGCAACCTTTACCACCTAAAAGGACAAGAGCATCAGATGCATGGGAACACTACGACCTGCAAGTTCCCCTGCAAGACACACACGATCCTGACTTGGAACTATATTGCTGTTCCTTCACTGTCGCTGGGTCAAAATCCTGGAACTCCCTTCCTAACAGCACTGTTGGTGTACTTACACCTCATGGACTGCAGTAGTTCAAGAAGGTCGCTCTCCACCACCTTCTCAAGGGCAATTAGGGATGGGCAATAAATGTTGGCCTGGCCAGCGATGCCCGCATACCGCAAAATAATTTTTAAAATTGCCAATCACCTTAAAGCTATGTCCTGTAGTTCTGGATCCTTCCACCAATGGGAACAGTTTCTCTCTATCCACTCTGGCTAGACCCCTCATGATTTTGAACACCTCTATCAACTCTCCACTCAATCTTCTCTCAGGAGGACAACCTCAGCTTCTTCAATTTATCCACGCAACTAAAGTCTGTCATCCCTGAAACCATTCTCATAAATCCTGTCTGCACCTTCTCTAAGCCCTTCACATTCTTCCTAAAGTGTGGTGCTGGAATTGGAGACAATACTCCAGTTGAGGTCGAACCAGTATTTTATAAAGGTTCATCGTAACTTCCTGCTTTTGTACTCTATGCCTCTAATTATAAAGCCAGGATCCCATATGCATTTGTAACTACTTTCTCAACCTGCCCTGCTACCTTCAACAATTTGTGCATATATACCCCCAGGTCTCTCTGTTCCTGCACCCACTTTAGAATTGTCCTTTAATTATATTGCCTCTTAAAGAACATAGAACAGTACAGCACAGTACAGGCCCTTCGGCCCACAATGTTGTGCCGAACCTTTAACCTACTCTAAGATCAAACTACCTACACACCCTTCATACTACTATCATCCATGTACCTATCCAAGAGTCGCTTAAATGTCCCTAATGTATCTGCTTCCACTACCACCGCTGGCAGTGCATTCCACGCACCCACCACTCTCTGTGTAAAGAACCTACCTCTGACATCTCCCCTAAACCTTCCTCCAATCACCTTAAAATTATGCCCCCTGGTGATAGCCCTTTCCGCCCTGGGAAAAAGTCTCTGGCTATCCACTCTATCGATGCCTCTCATCATCTTGTACCCCTCTATCAAGTCACCTCTCATCCTTCTTTGCTCCAATGAGAAAAGCCCTAGCGCCCTCAACCTTTCTTCGTAAGACATGCCCTCCAGTCCAGGCAGCATCTTAGTAAATCTCCTCTGCACCCTCTCTAAAGCTTCCACATCCTTCCGATAATGAGGCAACCAGAACTGAACACAATATTCCAACTGTGGCCTAACCAGGGCCTTATAGAGCTGCAGCATAACCTCGCGGCTCTTAAACTCAATCCCCCTGTTAATGAAAGCCAACACACCATACGCTTTCTTAACAACCCTATCAACTTGGGTGGCAACTTTGAGCGATCTATGGACATGGACCCCAAGATCCCTCTGTTCCTCCACACTACTAAGAATCCTGTCTTTAAGTCTGTATTCTGCATTCAAATTCGACCTTCCACAATGAATCACTTCACACTTTTCCAGGTTGAACTCCATCTGCCACTTCTCAGACCAGCTCTGCATCCTGTCAATGTCCCGTTGCAACCTACAACAGCCTTCCACACTATCCACAACTCCAGCAACCTTCGTGTCATCGGCAAACTTGCTAACCCAGCCTTCCACTTCCTCATCCAAGTCATTTATAAAAATCACAAAGAGCAGAGGTCCCAGAACAAATCCCTGCGGAACACCACTGGTCACCGAGCTCCAGGCTGAATACTTTCCATCTACTACCACCCTCTGTCTTCTATGGGCCAGCCAATTCTGTATCCAGACAGCCAACTTTCCCTGTATCTCATGCCTCCTTACTTTCTGAATGAGCCTACCATGGGGAACCTTATCAAACGCCTTGCTAAAATCCATATACACCACATCCACTGCGGTTCCTTCATCAACATGTTTTGTCACATCTTCAAATAATTCAATAAGGCTTGTGAGGCATGACCGCCCCTCACAAAGCCATGCTGACTGTCTCTAATCAAACTATGCTTTTCCAAATAATCATAAATCCTGTCTCTCAGAATCCTTTCCAATAATTTTCCCACTACCGACGTAAGACTGACTGGTCTATAATTCCCAGGGTTATCCCTATTCCCTTTCTTGAACAAGGGAACAACATTTGCCACCCTCCAATCATCTGGTACTACTCAAGTGGACAGTGAGGACGCAAAGATCATCGCCAAAGGCGCGGCAATCTCTTCCCTCGCTTCCCGTAATATCCTTGGGTATATCCCGTCTGGCCCCGGGGACTTATCTATCCTCATGTCTTTCAAAATTCCCAGCACATCCTCCTTCTTAACATCAACCTGTTCGAGCATATCAGCCTGTTTCACGCTGTCCTCACAAACGACCAGCTCCCTCTCACTAGTGAATACTGAAGCAAAGTATTCATTTAGGACCTCCCCTACCTCCTCCGACTCCAGGCACAAGTTCCCTCCACTATCCCTGATTGGCCCTCCCCTCACTCTGGCCATCCTCTTGTTCCTCACATAAGTGTAGAACGCCTTGGGATTTTCCTTAATCCTACATACCACGACTTTTTCATGTCCCCTTCTAGCTCTCCTAAGTCCATTCTTCAGTTCCTTCCTGGCTACCTTGTAACCCTCTAGAGCCCTGTCTGATCCTTGCTTCCTCAACCTTAAGTAAGCTTCCTTCTTCCTCTTGACTAGCTGTTCCACATCTCTTGTCATCCAAGGTTCCTTCACCCTACCATCCCTTCCTTCTCGTTCTTCTACCAAAATATATCACGTCAAACTCTTTGCATTAAATTTCATCTGCCTCGTGTCCGCCCGTTCCACAAGTCTGTCTGTGTCATCTTGAAGTCTATCACTATCCTCCTCACAGTTCACAAAACTTCCAAGTTTTGTGCCATCTGCAAATTTTGGAATTCTGCCCTGTACTCCCAAGTCTAGGTCATTAATATATGTCACAAAAAGCAATGGTCCTATACCTACCCCAGGGGAACCTCACTGTACACCACCCTCCCGTCCAAAAAACGACCCTTCACCACTACTCTCTGCTTCCTGTCACTCAGCCAACTTTGTGTCCATGCTTTGTATCCAGTTCTGAAGAAGGGTCACTGACCTGAAATGTTAACTCTGCTTCTCTCTCCACAGATGCTGCCAGACCTGCTGAGTATTTCCACTGTTTCTTGTTTTTATTTGTATCCATGCTGCTACTTTGCCTTTTATTCCGTGGGTGTCAACTTTGCTGACAAGCCTATTATGTGGCACTGTATCAAACACCTTTTGGAAGTCCAAATACACCACATCAACCACATTACCCTCACAACTCTGTTGCCTTATCAGAAAGCTCAATCAAGTTAGTTGAACATGATTTGCATTTAAGAAATCTGTGCTGGCTTTCCTTAATTAATCCACACTTGTCCAAGTGACTGTTCATTTTGTTCCAGATTATCGTTTCGAAAAGCTTTCCCATCACCGAGATTAAACTGACTGCCCTTTTGTTGCTGGGTTTACTCTTACAGCTTTTTTTGAAAAAGGGTGGAACATTTTCAGTTCTCCAGTCCTCGGCCACGATCCTCTCTATCTAAGGAGAATTGGAAGATTATGTTCTTCTCCTCGCAAAATTCCACCCTTACTTCCCTCAGCATCCTTGCATACATCCCACTCGGACCTGGTGACTTATCAATTTTAAGTACAACCAGTCTTTCTAATACCTCCTCTTTATCAATTTTTAGCCCATCCAGTGTCTCAATTACCTCCTCTTTCACAATGACTTGGGCAGCAGCTTCTACCTTGGTAAAGATAGATGCAAAGTACTCAGATAGTGCCTCAGCTATGACACCTGACTCCGTGCATAGATCCCCTTTTTGGTCCCTAATTGGCCCCAGTCGTCCTCTAACTTTTTACTATTTATATGCCCATAGCAGACTTGTGGATCCCCTTTTATTTTAGCTGCCAGTCTCTTCTCATATTCTCTCTTTGCTCTGTTATTTCCTTTTTCGTTTTCACCCTGAACTTCCCATATTCAGCCTGGATGTCACAAGTAATATCAACCTGACATCTGTCATATGCCTTTTTCTACTTCATCTTACTCTCTATCTCTTTCATCATTCAGGGAGCTCTGACTTTGTTTATCCTACCTTTTACCCTCGTGGGAATCTACCTCGATTGTACCCAAACCATGTCCTCTTGAAAGGCAGCCCATTGTTCCATTACAGTTTTACTGCCAATCTTTGAGTCCAGTTTTCCTGGGACAGATCCATTCTCACACCACTGATATTGGCCGTCCTCCAGTTAAGTATTGTTTTACTCTAGATTTCTCCTTGTCCTTTTCCATAGCTAACCTATACGTTATGATGCTATAGTCACTGACCTCTAAATGTTCTCCTATTGACACTTGATTCCATTTGACCCACCTCTTCCCCAGAACCAGATCCAGCAATGCCTCCTTCCTCGTTGGGTCAGAAACATACTGATCAAGATAATTCTCCTGAACACACTTCAGAAACTTCTCCCTCTCTACCCTTACCAAATTACTATCCTAGTTTATATTCGGATAATTAAAATCCCCGACTATCATTTCTTTATAGTTTTTGTGCCTCTCTGTATTTTCCCAGCAAATATGCTCCTCTATATTTTTCCCATTAGTTAGTGGCCTAGAGAATACATAAAGTAGTGTAATGGTAACTCTATTGTTTCATAACTGTAATCAAATAGATTCTGTACTTGACCCCTCCAGGACATTCTGTCCCTCCAGCACTGTAATATTCTCCTTAATCAACACTGCCATCTCTCCTCCTTTCTTTCCTTCCCTATCTTTCCTTTACACCTTGTATCCAGGAATATTCAGTACCCAGCTCACCAACTTTATTTACCATGCTTCATGCATTTACATACATGCACTATAAATCTAATATAGACTTTATTGAATTCCCTCTTAGTCTGACCCCACCTAATACCTTACTATTTCTTTCTCTAGTGCTATCTTTCTCACTCAATCCTTAGTGCACCTTGTTTCTCCTTTCTAATGCTACATCCTGGTCCCAATTCCCCTTCCAAGTTAGATTAAATCCTCTTCAACCGCACTAGCAAACCGCCCCATGAGGACATTGGTCCCGGCTCTGTTGAGGTGCAACCCCTCCAGCCCTCTTACAGAACTTGTCCCTATGTCCAAGGAAACGAAAGCCCTCTCTCTGGCACTGTCTCTCCAGCCATGCATTCATCTGCGCTATCCTCCTATTTCTAGACGCACTAGCACATGGCACCAGAAGAAATCTTGAGGTTACTACCTTTGAGGTCATGCTTGCTAGTCTCCTTCCTAGCTCTCTAAAATCTGCCTGTAGGGCCTCATCCTTCTTTCGACCTATGTCATTGGTATCAATATGGACCACGACCTCTGGCTGTTCACCCTTTCCCCTCAGAGTAGTCTGCAGCCTTTCAATGACATCCTTGACCCTGGTTCCAGGGAGGCAACATACCATCTGGAACCACAGAAACACATGTGTGTTCGCCCAACTATTAAATCCTCTATCACTATTGCTTTCCCAATCTTCCTCCTGTCGCCCTTGTTATGACTGAGGCGGGAGGAATGCACTGTTTATTCCACTTCTCCATAGGTGACAACATATATTTACATTTTTTTTCACTTATCGATACGGTCAATCATATAATCTATTTTTCCTAGAATAAAACACACCAACCAGGTTTCTTTAATAAACAACATAATTATCAGTTTATTATAAGACAAGTCTTAACCAGTTAGGAAGTAAAGCATAAACACACAGATTGAAATTTTAAAGTTCCTTTTTACCTTAGCCCCTCACACTCACACACAAACACACACACACACCGGTTAACTGGAAAAATAACGTGGATTTTTGTTTAGAGCTCTGTTACAGACAAAAAAAAACTTGGGCTGAATACTTGCTCATTCTTGAAGAAAACAGCAAATGATTTATGTTGTGTTCCAAACTGGCATACAATCTAGCCTCCGAGTACACGTAGATGGGTCACTGGGATCTTTTCGAACAGTTCTTTTCAGGCGGTGTTGAGAATTAATTTAGCAGGCTTTTCTTCAAAGACAGGAGACGAGATGAGTTGACACAGTTGACTTCTCAGGGTCTTTTAGAGAGGTTTGGGAAAGCTGAGCCTGGTTGTAGTCTTCTCTCGTTCCTTGGGAATTCTCTTCTTCTGCAGGCTTGACTCTTTAAACATTCAGCAAAAATCTGGCCTGTTCCTCTGTGACACTTCTTCAGCAGCAGGAGCTAACTTTATCTCATTCCAGAAGGTAAACACTGAGAATACAACCAAAAGCTTGTGAGTTTGCTGCTCTCTTGGGTGCACGCTGCTGCTCCTGGGCTTGTCCTGACAAGGGGCGTGCAACTGTCACTTCTCTGCACACATCATCTCCAGTTACCAGGGTTTCTGTTCCATTTTTAACTTGAGTCATGTGACAACCAGTAAACGTTGTTGCCAAACCAGTTCTTTCAGTGTCCTCTTCATGACCCTCTTGAAAAAAAACTGGTCCAACATATTTTCAGTTTGACTATGAATTCCTCAAAAAATATTTTAACAAAAACAGAATCACTTTCAGCTGTACAGCTGAGCCACCTGGGGTGCCATGGAATTGGCTCTGGCTGCAGTCCTTGGAGGCGCCATCACCCTCACCAGTATTCAGAACTGGAATACCAGTTGGAGAGCAAGATGCACTCAGGAGACTCCTGCGCTACCTGCCTGGTCCTGCTGGACTGTCTGGCAGTCACCCATTCCCTCTCTGCCTGCATACCCTTAAGCTGCAGGGTGACCACTTCCAGAAACATGCTATCCACCAAACTCTCTGTCTCATGGATGCACCACAGCTGCTGCTCAAGCTCCAAACATGGAGCTGGATGTGCATCGAACAGGATTGAAGTGGCCTGTCATGCCTCTATTGGTCTACTAACTAAATTGATTAGAAATAAAACTTAAGGCTTTAAAAAGAAAATTAAGATTTAAAACCCAATTTAATTATTCTAGTTCCTTATCTTGGATCTAAGATCCTTACCTCAATACTTATCCTCAATACTGATCTTAGTTCCCTTGGGGTCTGCCACTCCTTCCTTTCCGCATTGATTCTGACCTCACTTAGACGACATTCCTTCAATTTCTGCCTGTGCTCGTTCCAGCCTCAACCCTGCTGCGCCCCGTGCTTTTTATCCTGCTCCACTCATACTCCTCATGGTCTGCAAAATTATACAGTTATTGGAGTGGATGATACAAAAAATACTGACTTTTTAAAAAAATGCATACATATTAGACACAGCATTAAGCACAGCCTACTGAAGATTCATCAGTGGCTTACTAGGGAAGTTAAGGAGGCTTATAATGTTGATTGATCAGACTGAGTCAACATGGTTTTATGAAAGCGAGATCATGTTTAATAAAGGTATTAGAGTCTTTTGAGGATGTAACTGGTGGGGTAGATAAAGGGGAGACAGTAGATGTGGTATACTTGGATTTCCAAAAGGCATTTGATAAGGTGCCACATAAAATGTTAATATGTAAGATAAGGGGTCCTGAAGTTGGGGCAGCTAATATATTTGTATGGTTGGAGGTTTGGTTAACGGATAGGAAGCAGAGAGTAGTGATGAATGGGGCACTTTCAAGTTGACAGGCTGTAACTAGTGGAGTGCCACAAGGATCAGTACTGCGGCCTCAGATATTTACAATCTATATTAATGACTTAGACAAAGAAACCAAGAGTAATGCATCCAAGTTTGCTGATAATACAAAGCTAGGTGGGAATGTAAGCTGTGAGGAGGACACAAAGAAGTTGCAAAGAGATATAGACAGGTTAAGTGAGTGGGCAACAAGGTAGCAGTTGGAGTATAATCTGGGGACATGTGAGGTGATTCACTTCAATAGGAAGAATAGAAAAACAATATTTTTTTAAAGGTTTGACGCTTCATAATGTAAATGTTCAGAGAGACTTGGGTATATTCATATAAGGAACACAGAAAGATCGCATACAAGTACATCAAGCAATTAGGGAGACAAATTGCATGTTGGCCTTTATTGCAAGGGCGTTGGAGTACAAGAATACAGAATTCTTCCTACAATTATATTGGACTTTTGGTGAGACTGCACCTGGAGCACTGTGCTCAGTTTTGGCCTCCATACTTAAGTTTGGAAGATTATGACAAGCCTTTCCGCTACCTCCACTCCCACTTCCTTTAGTAACCTGGGATGCAAGCCATCTGAACCAGGCAACCAATCCACTCTAAGCACAGCCAGCCTTTCCAGTGCAACCTTCCTATCAATTTTCACCCCATCCATTACCTCTGCCATCTCTGCTTAGAGTCATAGGGCTGGGTTTTCGTTTTTGGGTTGGGACCCTGACAACTGGATTATTTTCAAGTCCTGAGCCCGCGCCACATCAGTATCGCTGACTCGGCGCTATTTTTAAATGCAAAATAAGCAATTGGCCTGGGAGCGCGCCCGGCATCCAATTAGAGGCGCTGAACTGTTCTGGAGGTGGGATCGGAAAACTGAATGCAATCTTTAAAGGCAAGCAATAGGCTTGCCATTGCCTATACAAATGAGTCACCAGGAATCTCCGAGGGCCGTGTGGGCATGGGAACGTATCCCTTCGCAGCCCTCCGCCATGCTCCTCTGGCCTCCAGCTGTCCAGAAGCTTGCAGGGTCAAAATCCTGGAACTCCCTTTCTAACAGCACTGTGGGTGTACCTACCCCACATGGACTGCAGCGGTTCAAGAAGGCAGCTCAGCACCACCTTCTCAAGGGCAATTAGGGATGGGCAATAAATGCTGGCCTAGCCAGTGCCACCCACATCCCATGAATGAATAAAAAAAGCTCATCCTGGCTTCTCTGTCCAATGTCAGCTGGGTCTTGAACAGTCACCAGGCCTTCCTGTGCCAACTCCAGCTGCCACATTGCTGCCAATGGGCTCACTTTCCTGTCTAGTTTCCAGCCACTGTCCACCCCCTTGACACTAAACACTTACAGTTGCAGTGATATCCACAGCTCATCCTGGTCTGCTGTGTCCAATGTCAGAGTAGCGTGTTCCCATCTGACCTCCGTCAGCTGGGCCTTGAGGGTTCACCCGGCCTTTCCGTGTCAACTCCAGCTGCCACATTGCTGCCAGTGGGCTCACTTTCCTATCCTGTTTCCTGCCACTCTCCACTGTGACACTAAACTCTTCCAGTTGCAGCAATATCCACACTAAGACACATCTGAAGCACCAAAGTTTTATTTGCTGCCTCTGAATTACTTCAGTTCAGCCCTTCCGATAGCCCTCATGTCCCTCCACGCTGCTGACATGTTCACAATCCTGTCGTGTTCCCCCTATGGCATTTTCATCATTTCCAGCCTTTAAAAATTGCTCCCTGCTACTGACAAACCTATTAATGAGCCCTTTAATGAGCTCAACAGGCACTTACTTGGAGAAGAGCGCTTGTCCTGCTCCCTCCCTGCCAGCGGCCCTTTGAAAATAACACTCGTTCCAGAGATGACGAGACGCATTGCCGTTCTCTGAGAAAGCGATATTCAAATCGCGCTCTCAGCGGGGTTTGAAAATCTGGCCCATAGAGTCATACTGGCACAGAAAGAGGCCATTCAGTCCATCAAATCCATGCCAGCTCTCTGGAGAGCAATCCAGTCAGTCCCATTCCTCAGCTCTATCCCCGTAGTCCTTCAAGTTTATTTCTGTCAAATGCCCATCCAATTTCCTTTTGAAATTATTCATCGTTTCCACTTCCACCACCCTCGTAGGCAGCGAGTTCCAGGTCATTACCACTCACTGCCTAAAAATGTTCTTCCTCACACCCCCCTTCATCTCTTGCCAAAAACCTTAAGTCTGTGTCTCCTAATCATTGTACCGTCAGCTAGTGGGATTAGCTTTTCTTTGCCCATCCTATTCAAAGCTGTTAGAATCTTGTCCACCTCGATCAAATCTCCCCTCAGTCGCCTTTGCTCCAAGGAGAACAACACCAGCTTCTCTACCAGCTTGTGGCTAAATTCTCTCGTCCCTGGAAGCATTTGGTAAATCTCCTCTGCACTCTCTCAAGGACCCTCTCATCCTTCCTAAAGTGTGGTGACCAAAACTGGTCACAATACTCTAGGTGGGGCCTAACCAGAGCTTTACATAACATTCAGCATAACTTAGCATCATAGAAAATCTAAGGCACAGAAAGAGGCCACTTGGCCCATCGTGTCTGTGCCGGCTGAAAAATAATCCACCTATTCCAATCCCATCTTCCAGCGTTTGGTCCGTAGCCTTGCAGATTACGGCCCTTGAGGTGCATATCCAGACTCCTTTTGAATGAGTTGAGGGTTTTTGCCTCAACTACCCTTTCAGGCAGTGAATTCCAGACCCCCACCACCCTCTGGGTGAAAAAGTTTTTCCTCATCTCCCCTCTACTTTTTCTACCAATCACTTTAAATCTATGCCCCCTTGTCACTGACCTGTCTGCTAAGGTGAATAGACCCTTCACTTCCTCTCTATCCAGGCCCCTCACAATTTTGTACATCGCAATCAAATCTCGCCTCAGCCTTCTCTGTTCCAAGGAGAACAACCCCTGCCTATCCAATCTTTCCTCATAGCTGCATTTTTCCAGTCCTGGCAACATCCTCGTAAATCTCCTCTGTACCCTCTCTAGCGCAATTACATTCTTTCTGTAATGAGGTGACCAGAACTGCACACAGTACTCAAGTTGTGGCCTAACCAATGAGTTATACAATTCCAGCATAACCTCCCTGCTCTTGTATTCTATACCTAGGCTAATAAATGAAAGGATTCCATATGCCTTTTTAACCACCTTATCGACCTGTCCTGCTACCTTCAGGGAGCTGTGGACATTCACTCCAAGGACCCTCACTTCCCTGATTTTGTACTCAATACCTCTATTTATGAATCCCAAGATCCCATATTTATTTTTTTAAATTAATTCTTGGGATGTAGGCATCTCTGGCTAGGACAGCATTTATTGCCCATCCCCAATTGCCCTTGAGAAGGTGGTGGTGAGCCGCTTTCTTGAACTGCTGCAGTCCATGTGGGGTAGGTACACCAACAGTGCTGTTAGGAAAGGAGTTCCAGGATTTTGACCCAGTAACAGTGAAGGAACGGCGATATAGTTCCAAGTCAGGATGGTGTGTGGCTTGGAGGGGAACTTGCAGGTGGTGTGTTCCCATGCAACTGCTGCCCTTGTCCTTCTCGGTGGTAGAGTTGGTGGGTTTGGAAGGTGCTGTCTAAGAAGCCTTGATGCATTATTGCAGTGCATCTTGTAGATGGTACACACTGCTGCCACTGAATGTTCATGGATGGGTTACCAATCAAGCGGGCTGCTTTGTCCTGGATGGTGTCAATCTTCTTAAGTGTTGATGAAGCTGTACCTATCCAGGCAAGTGGAGAGTATTCCATGCTTTGTTAACTACTCTTTCAATATGTCCTTCCCCCTGTCCCTGTACACTCAAAATGCATCACCTCACACTTCTCTGTATTAAATTACATCTGCTACTTGTCTGCCCATTCTGCCAGCCTATCTGTGTCCCGTTGCAGTGGATTGATATCATCCTCACTGTCTGCCACACAAATTTAGCAAATTTTGAAATTTTACTCTGTATTCCAATATCCAAGTCATTTATGTCCATCAAAAAAAGCAGTGGTCCTAGCACTGAACCTCGGGAAACACCACTGACTACTGGCTTCCAATCTGAAAAACAACTATTTACAACGGCTTGCTGTTTTCTGTCTTCAGCCAATTTTTATATCCAAGCTGACACTGACCCTTCTATTCCATGAGCCTCAATTTTGTTAACCAGCCTTTTATGTAGTACTTTGTCAAACACTTTCTTAAAATCCATATAGACAACATCCATTGCTTTCCCTTCGTCAATCTGCTCTGTTTATTTATTTTATTTTATTTATTTATTTAGAGATACAGCACTGAAACAGGCCCTTCGGCCCACCGAGTCTGTGCCGACCATCAACCACCCATTTATACTAATCCTACATTAATCCCATTACCCTCTCACATCCCCATCTTCCCTCAATTCCCCTACCACCTACCTATACTAGGGGCAATTTATAATGGCCAATTTACCTATCAACCTGCAAGTCTTTGGCTGTGGGAGGAAACCGGAGCACCCAGCGAAAACCCACACGGTAACAGGGAGAACTTGCAAACTCCGCACAGGCAGTACCCAGAATCGAACCCGGGTCGTTGGAGCTGTGAGGCTGCGGTGCTAACCATTGTGCCACTGTGCCGCCCTGTTACTTCATCAAAATAATTCAATTAGATTAGTTTAGCACGATCTGCCTTTTACAAATCCATGCTGGCTCTCCCTAATTAACTCATACCACTCCAAGTGCCTATTGATTTTTTTCGCTGATTATTGTTTCTAAAATCTTACCCACCACAGATATTGAACTGACTGGCCTGTAGTTTCAAGAAATGTCTTTACACCCTTTACATAAGAACATAAGAAATAGGAGCAGAAGTAGGCCATTCAGCCCCTCGAGCCTGCTCCACCATTCAATAAGATCATGGCTGATCTGATTGTGGTCTTAACTCCACTTTCTTGCCTGCCCCCCATAACCCTTGTAGATCAAAAGTCTGTCTAATTTAGCCTTGAATATATTCATCTCTGTCTTAAAAGGGAGAACCCTTATTTTGAAACTGTGTCCCCTAGTTCTGATTTCTCCAACAAGGGGAACCATCCACTAAACAGCTACCTTATCAAGCCCCCTCAGAATCCTACATGTTTTTAGAAATGTCTTTACACTCTTTCTTGAATAAGGATGCACATTTACCACTCTGTAACGCTCTGGCACCTCCTCTGTATCTAGGGAAGATTGAAAGATTATAGCAAGCCCACCCATTATCTCCACTCCCACTTTCTTTAGCAACCTGGATGCAAGCCATCCAGACCAGGTGACTTATTTGCTCTAAGCATAGGCAGCTTTTCCAGTACATGCTGCCTTTCAATTTTCACCTTATCCATTACCTCTACTATCTCTGCTTCTACCAATATTTTGTCAGATACCTCTTCCTTAGTAAATACCGATACAAAGTGTAGCATAAGGATGTAAAGGGTTATTATCGAAGACAGTGAAAGAGACCCCACTCACTGTACGAGCGATGATGTAACAGCCACATGAGATAGGCTTGAGAAGAAGAAGGTATAGCAGTACAAAGGATGCTCGCTTCGGTGGCTTGCAGAGATTGTATATAGTAACTGTAAACAATAGAGCTGTTAGTTAACCTTTACTGGTGTCTAAGACTTTCTCTAGAATGTCCTAGAACGGTACTAATACAAACCCAACAATGCAGTATGGTGGCAACGGTGAAAGCGATCAGGAGGATTTGAAGATCTTACCTTAAGAAGAAACACCAGGTGAACAACAGAGAAATACTGGGCTGGAACAGTAAGAAAACTACTTACTTACAGAAGAGGCTGTGTGGGGCTCCTCAGCTGTGGTGAGCCAGAGCACTGAAATACAGGCTGCACCACAGAACAGAACCTGTAAATAGAATCCAGCGATCAGGTGAGTTAAAAGCTCTTTGAAAAGCTTGAAGTAACTTTCTTAAGGTATTGTGCTCAGAAAAAAAAAACGGGGAACAAAACAATCCTTCACATGGGCTGAATGCGAGGGCAAGGATCAAGAAACCCCCGAAAAGCATGCGAACTGCTGAAAAGCATGGGAAACCCCTGAACACAGCAGGGACATTCCATTAAGGCAAGCAAGCCTAAAAAAAACAAAGTGAATTTCTCAAGCAATGGGGAAACCCTAAAAAAGCCTATTAAAACAAAGGGGAACACTCTAAAACAGTCTATCAAATAAAGCAATATGGATCCAAAATTGGAAATGCCAGAGAGTTTCCAATCAGATTTTTTTTTTAATTCATTCATGGGATGTGGGCATCACTGGCTCGGCCAGCATGTATTGCCCATCCCTAATTGCTCTTGAGAAGGTGGTGGTGAGCTGAGATTAAAAACTGGCTATTATGGAGGAAAAGGGTCCTAAGCTTTAGAATTGCTTTGCAACTCCATACAAAATCTGAAGTGGAACAAGTGAATACCCGCCTGTATTCAGTAAGAGCAATTGTGGATGGCGTAATTGTCTGACAGGGGATAAATGAGGCTGCTGATAAACTCGAAGAAGTACTCCAAGCCTTTGATAAATATTTTAAACTCCATACCAATAAAATTTAATAAGCGGCCGCAGATGATTGATGAATCTGTAGACTCCTATGTTAATGACCTATATAGATTAGCAGAAGGTTGCGAATATGGGGAATTAAAGGCAGAACTAATCAGAGACAGGATTGTCATCGGCATAGTGGATGAATCTTTGTCAGACCTGCTGCAATCCAAGGAAGGCCTTACACTGGAAAAAGCCATTCAAATGGTAAGACAGGCTGAAGTTTGCAAACAGAATAGGGACATCCTAGGAGCTGAAGACAAGCCGTGGATGAGAAGGAGTCCAATGCCCATCCAGCTGGTTAAGCCATAGTCGGGGAAACACTTTGAGGAACAGAAAAAACATACAGATGAGAAAGCGCATGAAAGCAAGATGTTGCCAACATAGTGGAGCCAAGAAGACCCACAGACGAGAGCACTGCCCAGCATGTAAAGCTGAGTGCTTTAATTGTGGCAAACTGGACAGTATGGGAAGATGTGCCATAGCAATATTTCTTCACTTAAAGGTACAAAGCAGAAGACCTTCAGGCAAACGGCAGTGAATCAAGTACAGCAATACCCACTAGAGAAAGAACCAGGAGAGTCCTAGGGAGAAATCAGTAATCCAGACCAAGATTTCTGGACAGCAGACATCTATGTGAATGGACATGTCACGAACTTTAAGCTTGACACGGGCTAGAGTCACGGTATTGGCTGATCAAGAGCCTTGGGTGAAGAGACATTACCTTCAACCGACAGATATACAGTTGCATGGTCCAGGTGGGACACAACTGCGAGTAAAAGGCAAACTCCAGGCAACTCTTCAGCATAAAGGAAGACAACTGGTAGAGACCTTATGTGCCCTACACAATCAAGAATTTTCTTTACTGAGGAGGAATGCATGCTTGGAACTGCAGTTGATTGAAAAGGTAGCTGAAGTCAAGCAAACAAAGGTAAACAATTTCTTATTATCACCAACAGAATTACTAATGGGAAGGAAGTTAAGAACACAGCTTCTAGTATTGCCTAAACAATTAATGCCTGGATTGAAGACTCAAGACTACGAGAAAGTTTGAGAAAGAGAAAACTCCTACAGAAGGAAACAAGCCAGAAATTACAATAGGAGATTTCGAGCGAGAAGCTTACCCAAATTAAACAATGGTCAAAAAGTTTGGATACATGATCTGGAACGAGAAGGTACAGTTATCCATAAACATAAAGACTAACAACGATCACATTTTGTATGAACGAACGAAGGAAACATGTGAAGGAATCAGAGGAATATCATTCCTATTCCACAAAAGCAACAGCCAGCAATCCATCTGCAAGATCCAGATAAAGATGAACAAACCTAAACCAAAGAAAATACTACAAACAATAGAGCCAAAAAACCAAGTCAGCAACCCAGACTTCCTACGAAGACTACTGATCGTCCCAGACAGATTACAACCAGATCGGGGAGAGTTGTCAAACCTCTGAGGAGACTGAATCTGTAAAGCAGGAGACTTGGGGGGCAGAGAGAGTAGTAGAGAAGCTATAAATGTACATATGTTTGGAAAAATGTTGGATAAAGATTTTGGGGGAGATGTAGTATAAGGATGTAAAGAGTTAATATCGAAGACAGTGAGAGAGATCCCTCCCACTGTACGAGTGATGACGTAACAGTCACATGAGATAGGCTTAAGAAGAAGAAGGTAGAGCAGCACGAAAGATGCTAGCTTACGTGGCTTGCATAGAGTGTATATAGTAACTTATTAATAAAAATTTGTTCATTAACCTTTACCAGAGTCTAAGACTTCTTCTAGAACACCCTACAATGCTACTAATACAAACTCAACAATGCAACACAAAGTACTCATTAGACTTTGGGAGGGAGTGAGTTGAGCAGGAATAAGGAGCAGAGGCGAAAGTGAGACTTCACTTTGGGAAGGAGCGAGAGTTGAGCAGGAATGAGGAGCAGCGGCGAAAGTGAGACTTCACTTTGGGAAGGAATGAGAGCTGATTGGCTGGTGTGGATTGCTGCTTAGGGACTGAGTCGAAACAACTAGCAGATTAAAAAGTTAAAAATATTAAGCATTAATAACAAAAAACAAGTGAACAGTTGGTGAGTCTATCTGACCTTTTGAAGTGATATTTATTACGACTAGAGCCGGGACTGAGTTCCTTCCAGGGCGATTTGCAAGTGCTTTTGGGGAAGGTTTAAGCTAACCCGGCAGGCGTGTGGGAACCAGGAGGAAGTATCAGAGAGGAATACCAAGGTGCATGGAATATTGGGAAAGATAGATAGCATTAGAGTAGGGAATGGTAGGTTATGAGGTTAGGTCAGAGTAAGGGAGAAAGTAATAAAGTCTAAATCAGGGTTAATGTGCATGTATGTGAAGGCACGGAATGTGGTAAATAAGATTGGTGAGTTAAAGGCGCAGATTGCCGTGTGGAAATACGATGTTGTGGCTATAACAGAAACTTGGCTCAAAGAAGGGCAGGACTGGGTGTTAAATATTCCTGGATACAAGGTGTTCAGGAAAGATAGAAAACAAGAAAAGGAGGGGGAGTGGTGGTATTGATTAAGGAGAGCATTGCAGTGCTGGAGAGAGAGGATATTCCAGAGGGGTCAAGGACGGAATCTATTTGGCTAGAGCTAAAGAACAAAAAAGGTGCAGTTACATTGCTTGGTGTAGTCTGTAGGCTACCGACTAGTGGAAAGGATGCAGAGGAACAGATTTGCAAGGAAATTACAGAGGGATGCAAGAATTATCGAGTAGTTTAATGGGGGACTTCAATTATCCAAATATATACTGGGATAGTAGTAGTGTAAAGGGCAGAGTTCCTAGAGTGTGTTCAGGAAAATTTTCTACAACAGTATGTTTCCAGTCCAACAAGAGAGGAGGCATTGCTGGACCTGGTTCTTGGGAATCAAATATCAGGAGGAGAACACTTAGGGGACAGTGATCATTGTATCATAAGGTTTAGGTTAGCTCTTGTAAAGGAGGAAGAATAATTAACTGTGGGAAAGCCAAATTCAATGGTAAGAATGGGTCTGGGCCAAATAAATTGGAATCAAAGGTTGGCAGGGAAATTGGTAGCTGAACAATGGGCTACCTTCAGAGAAGAGATAGTTCGGGCATAGTCAAGGTATATTCCCTCGAAGGGGAAAGGTAGGGCAAACAAATCCAGAGCTCCCTGGATGACAAAAGAGATAGAGGTTAAGATGAAGAAGAGAAAGTGTGCTTATGTCAGGTAGGTGATACAATAGAGAACCAGGCTGAATGTAGAAGGGAAGTGAAAAAAGTGAAAAAGCAAATAAGAGAAGCAAAGAGAGAGTATGAAAAGAGATTGCAGCTTACATAAAAGGGAATCCCAAAATCTTCTCCAAGTTTATAAATAGTGAAAGGGTGGTAAAATGTGGAGTAAGGCCAATTAAGGACCAAAAGTGGGATTTACGCATGGAGGCTGGGGGAATAGCTATGGTATTAAATTAGAAGACTAATTTATTAATGTACTTTCTCATCACTATGCTGAACACTGATTTAGTGGAATACCTGGCATTGTTTTTGCTTGCAGAAGTAGACAATGTCTGCCCGCACGCTTGGTGTAGCGATGCAGAGTATTCTGGATAGATGTCCATCTGTCAGGAATGATCTTGTTCTCTATCTCTTCCCCCTCTCTCCCTCTGTGTCTCGTTCTCTGTGTTTGTCTCTCTCTGTCTTCGTGTGTGTGTCTCTCTGTGTCTCTTGTCCGTCTCTCTCTGTGTCTTTGTTTCTCTCTGTCTCCCCCTCCCTCTGTGAGACCCCTTCTTTCTGTGTCACACCCCTCAACCCCCATTACCACCCCGCACACCCCCCCACACCCTGGCTCCCAGGGCCGGTTAATCCAGCACTCTGCCCCCAGGCCTGGGCCCGTGCCGCCTCTTCAGGCAGCTCCTCCTTGATGATGGTAGCAGAGATGAAGAGCCCGAGGCCCAGGCCAGATCTGTATGTAGGAAGAGCCAGTGCTGGGCCTGGGGCCCAAGCTCAAGGCCAGGAAGGCCGCACTGGGAACAGAGTTCTGGCGGGAAGCACCAGCAGACATGCAGCTCAGTCTGGGCACTGCCATCTTACTAAAGGAGCCAGAAAATCAGGTACTGAAGCATGTCCTCCATCTTAGTGAAGGAGGACATGCACAGTGAGGCGTCCCCGCCATGTCAGTAAAGGAGCTGCCGCCATTGTCAGTCACAGAAGGTTTTGGAAAGCTGGAAGAAGCCAATGGCGGATTTCCAGCAGAGATTTCTAATCCTTGACGGCCGGATGGAAACCTTTGGCGGGTCGGATTCTGGCCCGCAGGCCAGATGTTGGACAACCCTGTCATACAATGATCACTCTTACCCAAGTGTTTCCTCACAGACACTTAGTCCACCTCATTCCCCAGCACCAGATCCAGCAATGCCTCTTTTCTAGTTGGACTGGGAGCATACTGGTCAAGGAAGTTCTCCTGAACACACTTCAGAAATTCCACTCCCTCTTTTCCCTATACTTTAATGTTATCCCAATTGATATTTGGGAAATGAAAGTTCCCCAATATCACCACTCTATAATTCTTGCACATCTCTGATTTCCCTTCAGATTTGCTCCTCTATCTCTCTCACTGTTTGGAGGCCTATAGAATACCCTTGTCTTCCCTAATCAGTACCACCCCACTTCCCATTTTTTTCTGCCTTATCTTTTCTGAACACGTCGTATCCTTGAATATTAAGTATCCAGTCCTCACCATTTTTAAGTCACATTTCCATTATTGCCAGTACTTCATATTCCACATGACTATTTGTGTTTGTAGCTCACCAATCTTATTCAGCATACATGCATTGTAAACCTGTCTTTGCATTCCACATAATCTTCCTTAGTCTGCTTCTATCTAATATGGTACTACTTCCTTCCCTAGTACTATCCAACACTCTCACTCCTTTCTGCACCTTATTCCTCTTTTCTGCCTCTATATGCTGGTGCCCATCACCCTGCCAATTTAGTTGAAACCCTCCCCAACCACACTAGTGAATCTACCCATGAGGACGTTGGTTCTGGTCCTGTTGAGGTGCAACCTGTCCCTTTTGAAGAGGTGCCTCCTGCTCCAGAACTGGTCCCAATGACCCAAGAATCTGAAGCCCTCCCTTCTGCACCATGCTTCAATTGATCCTCAGTATCTTCCTATTTCTACTCGCTAGTGCGTGGCACTGGGAGTAATTTAGAGATTACAACCTTAGAGGCCCTAATTTTTAACTTGCTCCTGAAAATCTGACTGTGGGACCGCAATAGCTGCTCTATTTCTGTTGTTGGTACTGAAATGTACCACGACCTCTGGCTCACTCCCTTCCCCTGCAGAATATTATGCACCCTCTCCGTGAGGTGTTTTATCCTGGCACCAGGGAGGCAACACACCACATGATGACAGTTACAGAAATGCCTGTCTTTCCCCCTAAATCATGTGAATTCTATAAAGTGTGGGCAATCCACTCCCATCAGTTTAGCCTTCGAGCGTTGAATTCAAAAATCTACCCTCACGTGTCCACCTGCTATACACAGCTGCATCAAGAATTTTGGATAGCCTCTGGTACAGCTACTCTGTGCCATTCATTTCAGTACTGTCTAGCAGTGGCTTACTTTTGCTTTTCGCTCTATTTCTTTCTCTATGCCGATTATTCTCCCTTTCTGTTTTTTCATTTATTATTCCCTGTGTATGCCTCCTTAACTCTCCCTCTTCTCTCTGCTTTCGTTGCTATGTTACTCCTCCTTGAACCAAACCACAGTATGCCAGAAGAGAGTAGGCAGCAACTGTAGCTGCCACTAGCACACAAGGAGTGACAAACTCATCAACATATTTTTGCGTTTGGTGTGCTTATTGATGAGTTCTTCAGCATCATGCCTTACCACACTGGAACAGGGCACTGAGTATAGGTGTGGTATTATTTGCTAGTGATAGAGGGTATGGGCGGAATGCATTTTTCATGATAGTGGGGAACATTAGAGAAATTAGAAGGTAGAATGGACACCTTTTTTGAGTAGGTTTGTGGGTTACTAAATTTGTTTTCTACATTAATTATGTGGTAAAGTATGTGGTGGAGTGGTTGAAGGACTGTCATAGCAGCTGCATGTATTTGATCAAATTTGATTCATTAACTTAGTTATCTGAATTGACTGCAGTGTTGGTTGTGGAATCTGATTGGTTGAACAGAGGCTATGGTATCTTGCTAGAACTGTTTAAGTATAGGACAGCTCTAAGGAGAGCAATTTAAGGCTATCATTCTCCAGTATGTACTTTCAAATCATGACATTGGTTTGCCTGAATTGGCGGCACAAGGGGAAGTGCCTGATGCACAGAACTTTGCATATGCATGATGTCGTGACGTCATCCACTTGGGCACACTTAGTGCCACTGGCCACTACTTTAGAAGGCATGAGCAGGCACTAGGTTCCAAGGGAAAATACATGTTCCCTTGATGTTGATCTAACAGCATCCAGCATTTTTACCTTCACCTGGCCCCTGGCTGCAGGAGAGCTGTGCTACAGGAGCTAGCAACAAAAACAACTTGCATTTATAGTTTTTATTGCCAAAGAACAGTGCAAAAGACTTAGGATCTGATACATTAAAATTCTGAGATTTTATTGGTTGAAGGGAAAGTGATCTGTGATGCACTGACCTACATTCATGTAGATACAAGATTTAAAAAATATAGTATGTCTCTGTTTTTCTTGTTTCCAGTCCTATCATTTTGAAACAGATGCACTTTAAAAGCCAGAGTTAAAGAATAAAGAAAATGTGTGACTCAGTATGAACAGGGCCAGTTACTTTTGTTCAAGAGGCTAATGGTGACTGAATGAGAATTTTTAAATGGCACTCCAAAAGCATAGACACATCTGATAATCAAAAAGGGGCTAAATCAAGGCTCGAAGTCTATTATATTGCTTCATCTCTATTTTTGTTTAGCATACATGTTATGAAAGGACTTCAAAAGATTGCTTTTACATTTAAGTTTGCATTGTAAAAATACCAACAAAAGGCATTACAACTCTTTAGAACATTGGAATTGATTCAAATGAAGCACAAAAGCACTAGAAGTTTCTGTTCTAGCAGGTACTATCAGATGTATTCTCTTTTACAGTCGAAAGTGTAGAAGAAATTGTTTAAATGAAAGGTGCATTCACAAAATGCCAATAGCTTGCTGTATCAATGCTGATATTTTGGCAAATTTGTGAACTTGTATTGGTGTGTTACCATGGTAACTCAAAGAAAACGATCGAAAATAAAGCCATGCGGCATAGCGTAAAGTGAAAAGAATGTATTACAAAAACTGTGATTTACAAAAAGATGCAAAGCCCAGTTTCACAGTAGAATAATTTTGTAATCTCACTTGATCTTTTAATTGAATAAGTAAATGTTCATTCATTTGAGCTATTACTGATATTCGTCAGAATATGCAGCCCAGAAGAAAAAGCTAATATACTGCAGATACCGAAAATCTGAAATAAAAACAGAAAATGCTGGAAACACTCAGCAGATTAAGCAACATCTGTGAAGATATCTTTCAGATGAGATGTTAAACTGAGGCCCTGTCTGCCCACTCAGCTGGACACTATTCAAAGAAGAGCAGGGGGAGTTCACAACAGTGACCATAAAAAGTATTTAATTAGGGGTGAATTTCTGAAGACATGAATGGTGCTATATAAATGCAGGCACTTTTGTTGATGTTAAAAAATCAACAGATCCAACATTTAGAATTTATTGATGGACTACAGTATTTTTAAAATGTTTAGTTATCTTGTTTTCATTGAAGATTCTAAACTTATTCTATTAAATGTCACTTGTACATTGATGATCGCTTCCCTTAAATGAGTCCATTCAAATCAAGGACAAATTCCAAGAACACTGGATCATTAATTCCTACCCGCAGGACAATGCACAAATGCCCTTAAGCAGAAAACAATTAACTTTATTAAATTAATACTGCACTAGCTTTGCTGTTAACTCTGCTGTCTTTTGACAGAAAGCCAAAAGATTCTGTGCGCTGTAGCCAAAAATGGATATGATGCAGAATGTGCAGTTTCCACGATTAACCTGAGTGAATATATAATCTGGACTACAAAAATTCGTTTACCAGCATTCAACAAAGAATATAACATGTACAGACATATTTGGAGATGTGAACTTCTGGTGATTTAACAGATCTCATTTATATAATGAAATAAATCATATCCACAATCCAGTGTGGGATCTGTGCATTGTTTTTGAAGAATTGCATTACCTCTACATAACCCACATCTTTGCTCTTATCTAAATGTTACCCTGCATTCCTTTCAACAGACTGTCAGGAAGTAGGCTTTTCACAAAGCCACTTCTATTTTTTTATTCATGCTTGGCAGACACTTCAAAGTCATTTGAACTTGTTAATATTACAGCAGTTTATGTATAAATAATTTGGCTCTGACAGTGCCCCATTTTCCATGTAGTCTGATATAAACTCATCATGTTTGAGATCTTATTTGCAGCCCAACTCTGACAGGCCCCTTCATCATTTTCTTTGGCAGGGAATGTTCTAATTAAAGTTTGTTTTGATTCTGTCCCATATATTTTTGGAAGATAGCTTTTAAAGCAGGCCCAACTCAACAAGAGACTATACTGCGGAAGTTAAGGACTCGTCACATTCTCCTTGTTAAAGGAAATAACATGGCAAAATTATTTTTAAAAATAAATGATAAATGCACTGCAAATTGTGGAATTGAGTTATGTAGGCAGAAAATAGCTTCAGCTATCCTGTGTGCAGTTAGCCGATCTCATGTGGACAAAGGTGGGCACTTAGCAACATTGGTACCTTCGATTAGGAAAAGGAAAAGTCAGCCTGGGTTCTCATTCTTATACAGAGACAGCTGCTGGAAATTATATGTTAACATGAGATGACGACAGGCTTGAGCACACCTGTGGTGCCCGAATGACAATATAGCCTGCCAACACTCACTACTTAAGCTCACCCATGCTAAGTCGAGAGGTTAGAGTGCTGCCATGCCAGTGGAGACACATGCCAGCAGGAATTACATGGGGGTATGCCCAGCCCAGTTTTCCTACCACATGTTGTCAAGGGACATTTTTTTGATTCATTCATGGGATGTGAGCATCACTGTCAAGGCCAGCATTTGTTTCCCATCTCTGATTGCCCTTGAGAAGGTGGTGGTGAGCCACCCTTTTCAACCACTGCAGTCCATGTGGTGTAGGTACTTCCACAGTGTTGTTAGGGGGAGGGTTCCAGGTTTTTAACCCAGTGACAGTGAAGGAACAGCGATATAGTTCCAAGTCAGGATGGTGTGTGACTTGGAGGGGAACTTACAGGTGGTGGTGTTCCCATGCATCTGCTGCCCTTGTCCTTCTAGGTGGTAGAGGTTGTGGTGTTGTCGAAGGAGGCCTGGTGAGTTGCTGCAGTGCACCTTGTAGATGGTATGCACTGCTGTCACTGTGCGCCAGTAGTAGAAGAAGTGAATGTTGGTGGATGGGGTGCCGATCAAGTGGGCTGCTTCCTGGATGGTGTCGAGCTTCTTGAGTGTTGTTGGATTTGCACTCATCCAGGCTAGTAGAGAGTATTCCATTACACTCCTGACTTTTGCCTTGCATTTGATGGACAGGCTTTGGGGAGTCAGGAGGTGAGTTACTCGCCGAAGAATTCCCAACCTCTGACCTGCTCTTGTAGCTAGAGTATTTATGTGGCTAGTCCTCTTAAGTTTCTGGTCAATGGTAACCCCCTGCACCACCGCCCCCCCCCCCCCCCCCCCCACCAGGATGTTGATGGTGGGGGATTCAGCGATGGTAATGCCATTGAACATCAAGGGGAGATGGTTAGATTCTCTTTTGTTGGAGATGGTCATTGCCTGGCACTTGTGTGGCATGAATGTTACTTGCCACTTATCAGCCCAACCCTGAATATTGCCCAGGTCTTGCTGCATGCAGGCATGGACTGCTTCAGTATCTGAGGAGTCACGAATAGTACTGAACACTGTACAATCAATGACCTTATGATGGAGGGAAGGTCGTTGATGAAGCAGCTGGAGATGTTTTGGCCTCGGACACTACCCTGAGGAACTCTTGCACTGATGTCCTGGGGCTGAGATCATTCACCTCCAACAATCACAATCTTTGTGCTAGGTATGACTTCAACCAGTGGAGAGTTTTTCCCCTGATTCCCATTGACTTCAAATTTGCTGGAGCTCCTTGATACCACACTTAGTCAAATGCTGCCTTGATGTCAAGGGCAGTCACTGTCACCTCATCTCCGGAATTCAGCTCTTTTGTCTCTGTTTGGGCCCAGGTCTGGAGCCGAGTAGCCCTGACAGAACCCATATTGAGTATTTATTGAGCAGTTTATTGCTGAGTAATTGCTGCTTGACAGCATTGTCAATGACACCTTCCTTCACTTTGCTGATGATTGAGAATAGACTGATGGGGCAGTAATTGGCAGGATTGGATTTGTCCTGCTTTTTGTGGACAGGATATATGTGGGCAATTTTCTACATTGTTGGGTAGATGCCAGTGTTGTAGCTGCACTGGAACAGCTTGGCTGGGGTGCAGCTAATTCTGGAGCACAAGTTTTCAGTACTATTGCTGGAATGTTGTCAGGGCCCATAGTCTTTGCTATGTCTAGTGCATTCATCTGTTTCTTGATATCATGTGGAGTGAATCAAATTGGCTGAAGACTGACATCTGTGATGCTGGGGACCTCAGGAGGAGGCCGAGATGGATCATCCACTTGGCACTTCTGGCTGAAGATGGATGCAAATGTTTCAGTCTTGTCTTCTGCATTGATATACTGGGTTCCCCCATCTTGAAGATGGGGATGTTTGTGGAGCCTCCTTCTCCAGTTAGTCATTTAACTATCCACCACCATTCATGACTGATGTGGCAGGACTGCAGAACTTTAATCTGATCCGTTGGTTGTGGGATCACTTTGCTCTGTCTCTCAGTCTCTCACATGCTGCTTTTGCTGTTTAGCATGGATGACGTGCTGTGTTGGAGCTTCAGCAGGTTGGAACCCCATTTTTAGGTATGCCTGGTCCTGCTCCTGGCATGCTCTCCTGCACTCCTCATTGAATCAGGATTGATCTCCTGGCTTGATGGTAATGGTAGAGTGGGTGATATGCCGGGCCATGAGGTTACAGATTGTGGTTGAATACAATTCTGCTGCTGCTGATGGCCCATGGTGCCTTATGGATGTCCAGTTTTGAGCTGCTAGATTTGTTGTGAATCTATTCCATTTGGCATGGTGGTAGTGTCACAGAACACGATAGAGCATGTCCTCAGTGTGATGATGATATGTCATTTCCACAAGAACTGTACAATGGTCACTCCTACCAATACTGTCATGGCCTGTTGCATCTGCGACAGGTAGGTTGGTGAGAGTGAGGTCATGTAGGTTTTTCCCTCTTGTTGGTTCTCTCACCACCTGCCGCAGACCCAGTCTGGCAGATATGTCCAGCTCAGTCAGTAATGGTGCTACCGAGCCACTCTTGGTGATGGACATTGAAGTCGTCTACCTAGAGTACATTCTGGGCCCCTGCTACCTTTAGTGCTTCCTCCAAGTGGTGTTCAACATGGAGGAGTACTGATTCATCAGCTGAGAGAGGACAGTAGATGGTAATCAGCAGGAGGTTTCCTTGCCCATGATTGACCTGATGCCATGATACTTCATGGGATCTAGAGTCAATGTTGAGGACCCCCAGGGCCACTCCCTCCTGACTGCATACCACTGTGCCGCCACCTGGGACAGGACACACCCAGGGCTGGTGATGGGGACATCTGGGACATTGACTGTAAGGTATGTTTCTTTATGTCTATGTCAGGCTGTTGCTCTCCCAATTTTGGCACAAATCCCCAGATGTTACCGAGTTGGAGTTTGCAGGGATGACTGGGCTGGGTGTGTCTTTGTCATTTCCAGTACTTAGGTCAATGCCGGGTTGTCCATTCGGGTTTATTCTTTTTCAACTTTTCTGTCGCAGTTTGATACAGCTGAGTGGCTTACTGAGCCATTTCAGATGGCAGTTGCTGTGAATCTGAGTCATATGTAAGCCAGACCATGTAAGGACAGCAGATTTCCTTCCCTGAGACATTAGTGAACTGAATTGGTTTTTACGACAATCTGGTAGTTTCATTACTGAGGCAAGTTTTTTAATTCCAGATTTATGAATTAATTGAATTCAAATTCCACCAGCTACCATGGTGTGATTTGAACTCATGTCTCCAGAGCATTAGCCTGGTCCTCTGGATTACTAATCCAGTACCATTACCACTGTGCAATGGATACATCATTGTGCCCTAGTACCTGATGCTGGAAAATACAGGCTCCAGTCACTTGATGGGTGCTCAGCTAAGTCGTCTTCTCCTTTGTAAAAATGTATCTGTGGGATTTGTGGCACCAAACAAAAGGACATCAGGGAAGATTTTTTTCTGAATAAAGCAAAACACCTTTTTAGGATGTTTATATAAATAAATATGGGTATACAAGTTTAGAAATCCAATGTACAGTTATGTTCACACTCATGATTCTGCAACCTGTCTTATTTGACCTGCCAGAGTATTTTAAATTGGAAGCCCCTTGTCTATAAGTATCACTTTAATGAAGAAACAATCTTGATTCTCCAAATAGCAGTTGATTAACAGCCTCTTCATGGGAGCCCTTCTTCAGTATGCAAGTATTTATCTAGTTATTTCCAATGTTTGAGTAATGCCCTTTCAAGGCCAGGTATAAACAAAGAGTTCTGTGTTGTGATCAGTGACATAATCAGATCACCAATTAATTACTTTGAAAATACACTTAGAAGCTAAAATTAAAAGTGAAAATTGCATCAAATGTGGCTGGAAGCCTACCTAAAATCTCCACTGTTGCCCCTTAAGAAGATGGGACAGCGAATTCTGTGCTGGTCCCAGTTATTGATAATGTCCCAAGATATAATATAATGCGAGCAAAACAGAGCTCTTTAGAGATGGATCTGTTGCTGACCTAGAGGGAGATTATGAAACAAATGACTGAAATAAGTTGGTAACTTGCCAGATTGCCATATTTACAATACCCAGGTCATGACTTAAAGACTGTTCAAGAGAAAATGTTGAGATTCAGAATAAATGTCTGTGCAAATTTATTAAAATAAGTTATTCCAAGTATATTCCAATATTTTCATCCCCTGCCCCAGCTCCCAGGCTCCAAACCGTCCCTTCCTCTCTTGTAGGCTTAATTCTTGCTAGGCTATAGTTCCATTACAACAGCTATCCTTCTTTACGTTGCCCAAGGGATCATTCTTCGTGTGTATATGTGCACACATTGCTGAACATAAGAGCATATGAACATAAGAAACAGGAGCAGAAGTAGGCTTTTTAGCCCTTCAAGCCTGCTCCACCATTCAACAAGATCATGGCTGATCATCTACCTCAACTCCACCTTCCCTTACTATCCCCATATCGCTGAATTCACTTAGTGCACAAAACTCTATTGATTTCAGTTGAGTATTCACAACTCTCTGAGGTAGAGAATTCCAAATGAAGAAATTTCTCCTCATCTCAGTCCTAAATGGTCAACCCCTTATTTGGACTGTGACCCACTGTCCTAGATTCCCTGGCAGGGAAACATTTTTTCAGCATCTACCCTGTCAAGCCCCTTAAGAATTTACATGTTTTAGTTACTCTCATTTCCTAAACTCCAGGAAATATAGGCCTGGTCTAATCAACCTCTCCTCATAGGACAATCCCCTCATCCCAGGAATCAGTCTAGTGAACATTCATTGCACTTCCTCTAGGGCAAATATGTCCTTTCTTAGGCAAGGAGACTAAAACTGCACGCTGTACTACAGGTGTGGCCTCCCCAATGCCCTGTATAATTGTACTAAGACATCTTTACTTTTATACTCTTATCTAGTCCCTTTGTAACAAAAGCTAACATACCATTTGCCTTCCTAATTGCTTGCTGTACCTGCATGCTAACTTTCTGTGGTTCATGTACAAGGACACCCATATTCCTCTGAATGCAAACATTTCCCAACCTCTCACTATACAAAAACATTTTTTTTAATCATGCCTACCCAGGTGGATAACTTCACACTTTGTCATATTGTATGCCATCTGCCATGTTCTTGCTCACTCACTCAACGGGCTGGGTTTTACCAAGCCCTTGACGTCAGGCTCCATGGCAGTGTGGGAGGGGGCCTGAAGATGAGTCCGGAAGAGGCCCGCCACAAACCTCGATGCCAGGAGGATCTTGCCGAATCCTCCTGGTGGCTGTGAGGCTCCGTGGTGGCCCCCCCCCACCACTGGGCAACGGGATCTCAATTACAATATTCAAATGAATAAATTTACATAGACTTACCTGCAATCTTGAGGGCCCACAGCATTCTTGGGATTGGCGGCCAGCGCTCCCGCGTCTTCAATTCCCTGTCTGGAGAAAGGACGCGTGACACTGCTGGGGATGGGGGAGGAGGTAAGATTTTCAGTGTGGGGTGGGGGAAAATGAGGTCAAATACACGTAATAGGTATAGAGGATGGTGGGAAGGTTGAACTTCAAACTTTGTGCAGTCTGGTGGGGAGGGAAGGTCACATTTAAAAGGTAAGTGTTTTGGGGGGAAAGGGCAAATAGTTATTGCTTGAGATGCCATGCTTGAGAACGCAGCGGCTCTTTGGCGTGTGGCCCACGCGTGCAGGCCGCCATTATTTGAGCTCGTCATTGAGATTGGCAGCAGGCTCTTAAAATCCAGCCCAACCTGTCTATGTTCCTCTGCAGCTTCTTTCCCACCTAACTCTGTATCATCAGCAAACTCATACATCACACTCAGTCCCCCTAACTCATTAATAATAAACTGGAAATAGCAGAGGCCCAGGTACTGAGCCTTGCAGTGCCTCAGCCTGCCAACCTGATGATGTCCTGTTTATTCCTACTCTGATTTCTGTCAATTAGCCAATCCTCAATCCATGCTAATGCATTGCCCCCAATCCTATAAGTCCTAATTTTGTGCAATAACTTTGGGGGAATTTTATGTTAGGGGCGAGGGTCTCGACATCAGGCGAAACTGATGTCAAGATCTCTGCGTTGCCTCTTCTGGAAGGCCCACCGAATTTGGTGCCAAATAGGCACTTAAGAGGATATTTAGGACCCTGTCGCTGGAAGTCCAATCAAAGGCCAGCAGCTGCAGCGCCACCACAGAGGCAGTGGCTGCTGCTGGAGATGTCCGTCCTGGAGGCTGAGGATTGTCATTGGACCCAGGCCTCAGGTAGGTCAGGGTGGGAGGGATCTTGTGGGGTGAGGGTCGTGGGGGGAGGGGGGTGGTTGGCAGCAAAGGCAGGGGACTGCCCATCGGGCGCCCCACCCGCTGCCCCTTACCAATGCCGGGTCCCTCGTTCAGGCACTGATACACCCCGCAGAGCCGGGAAGCTGCCTACATGCTTTTTCCTACCACGCTTCCCATGCAGTGACATGGCCATCTGCCGCACGGGTAATTGCAGCTGCGGCGGGAAGAGGCCCTTAACTGGGGGGTTAACTGTCCAGTTGAGGGCCTCAATTGGTGGCAGGGCTGGAAGGCTGTTCAGAGGCCTTCCCGCCCCGTCCTAAATTACAGTGGATGCGGGATGATGTCGGGAATGACCCCCCCACCACCACCACCATCCCACACGATTTTATGTTCTCCCTGCTTCCAATCCCATTGCAGGGGAGAGCATAAAATTCCACCCTTCTTGTCTGGCACCTTATCAAATGCTTTTTGTAAACTGATAGCAATCAGAACCAGAAACCCTAGAGATTTGCCCCTCCTTAGGCCAGGGGTGCTGAAGCTAATTCTAGCACCCTTACTGTTTCCCTGGCTGTTATCAACAAACTCAGCACAGACTAGTTATTGAGCCTGCGACCTTCTGCTCTGCATGGCTTAGCACTACATTTGTCAGTGCCTTACCCAATAGCTATTGAAGGATAGCTATTCTTTTATATGAAAGTAATTTCCAATCAGTATTTACAAACACTGAAGTCTTCAACATTAGATTTTTTCAGGAGTGATCTTTACCAAAGCAGATGCATTAGTTTCAGTGGTTCATTTTGGATCTGTGCAGTTAGAATCTAACCTGTTTATTTGAAAGCCATGTTTTGTTTGGTCGGGATATTTGGATCATGTTATAGTGCGTATGCAAGATGCCTCAGTGTTTTGTTGTCGGTGAGGCCATGTATAGCCTTATGGTCCATGTGTGTGGAAGACTGGGAGCTGGTAATATCTCTTTAAACATTGTTTATCTGAGTTTCTTTCTGTATGACTGAGATAATGCACTGAAGAAACAATCTGTTTTATTAAATCAATAATGAGTTGGAGCTTTAAAAGGTAGTAACTCACTATAATGACCCAATAAAACCTGTTGAACTCTGACTTCAGAGGGTTTTTCTTTTTCACATAGTGAGCTAATTAAACATTATGAAGTAACTAGAGAATGAATAATGTTTCATTAGAAACCAGAAAGAATTTAAAAGCAGCTTTAAGTAGAGTGAGACCATTTATTTAATGTAGCAATTCCTCACTAGTTGTCAAAGTTGCTTTAATGGACTCCTGATGGTAAAGTTAGATTTGGTTAGGCTCAGGATGTTGATAGACTCATCCAGTACAACATTGTGGAGAGTGAATGGGTAGTAGAGTACACACAAAAGTGATGAGCGGGGTTACAGAGGAGCAGAGAGATATTAAGGAGGATATAGAGTTTTCCTAAGAGAGAAACAGGTGGCCAGGAGTTATGCCATCAGAGAGGAATGAAGTGAAGTAGGTTGTTGCTTTAAATAGCAATGGGCATGGCAAAGGATGCCATGGACAGAGCAGAGAAAAGCAATGGGCCTATCTAGGAGGGTCACAACCCTGCGGCTGGAAAGGAGATGAGCAGAGGAAAAGCAGCAAATTGGTTGGACAACCAAAAGGGAGATGTGGGATGTATTGATAATAGGGCCAAGTAGGAAAGGGGACATGAGGAGGAGAGTGGTGCAGAGTGGGACAAAAAGATGAGAGAAGTCAGAGTTTGAATCTGGAGTGACAGTGAAAGGGGTGGTAGAACTTGTAGCCTAGCAGGGCAAACTCAGTGAGGAAAAAGTGACCTTGAGTTACATGTATAAACCAGATAACCTATACATGATATCGAGTGTTCAGTTTGGCAATCAAAGTCTGGCGATTCATGAATATTCGGGCTTGATTAGTTGGCATTCAGCATCCGAGATTTAGATAGCAGAGGGTCTGAGGCTTAGGCAGTAAGGATTCCGGCCTGGTTAGCTGACTAACAGGTAAAGTCTGGGGCCTAGCTGGTGAACAAGCCCCAAACCTAGATGACACTAATTGTTTGTTTGTCAACGACCAAACATATGGATGACTAATAATAGAGCAGATGGAATCACGGAATTGTTACATTATACTCAGGGTTTCAGTGCTTTATTGCTGTTGTTTCATTGTACTGGGGAATGGAGATGACATTTCTGAGCACACAAATGAAATTGAGTACCATCATTTACAAATAGAATTTCAGCCTCAAACAGAGGTACAGAAATAATCTGTTCCTCAGAAACAAATGAATCGCACTGCACTGTTCAGATTTTACAACAACACCATGAATGAATGTAAAAGCATTTCATTTACTCCCTACTCCTGGACATTCACATGACTGACTTAATTAAAAAAAACTCTATCATAGCTATTAATAATGTAGCTGTAGGAGACCTCAAGCCTTATTGTCATTCAAATTATCTGTGTATTGTGAAATAACTGAATGATTAAGTGTTGATTAAAGCAGTAAGGGAGATTATTAGTAGTGAAAGGGACATTTGAATCCACTGAAAGGTTGCCATTGTCTCCTGACTGAGGCCTGTCTGCAGTAATCATTACACATGCCTCTTGTTTTTATCATAGTAATTTCTCCTTATTCACACTCCTTTTTTTCTCTAACAGTGGGTATTTCTTGTTAATCCTTACAGGAATGTGGGTTTGGATATGGGGATGATGGACAGTGCGTGACCTGCAGGCCAAGCAGGTTCAAGGAAGACTGGGGATTTCAAAAGTGTAAGCCATGCTTGGACTGTGCTCTCGTAAACCGCATCCAAAAGGCCAACTGCACAGCCACCAGTAATGCTGTGTGTGGAGACTGCTTGTCAGGGTAGGTTCAAGGAGCATCAGATTTAATCTGCATACTTAGCAAGTATCTGGGATGACCCAATTTCATTCTCCCTCAACTCAAAGTGCTGGCAAATTCCCACTTATCAGTTCCCATGGGATGCTTACAAAATTATCTGCTCATTAGCTGTGCACTTTTGCAAAATAATCCACCTGAGCCATTCCAAAAGCTTCCCCATTCACCTCAATGTCATTTATTCCACTTTCTGTTGTAACAGAGCATTTTTTTGATTGTGGGAAATTTAATGAGACTGTGTATACAACTGAAATTACCAAAATTAAATATTGCCTGATTTGGAAGAATTTAACAAGAAAGCCAATGCAGAATCTGTTGTCACTCACTTTGGATTGGCAACCCTCTTTTTCTAAGTTATGTTCTCCTTATTTTCCCTGAATCATGCAACAATTTGGATTTTGCCTTTAACATAGAAAAACATCCCAAAGCATTTCACAGAGGTGTAATTTGTTATAACAAGCACTAACAGAAAGGATCTGCAGGCAGAGCAGGAGGACTGTCTCCCCTTGAACTTTGCCATGTTGTTCTAAAAGCAGCAACTGGGATGTGGACAAGTCATCTAAAAGATCAAGTTTCCTGTCCCTCTCTGTTACATAATCCCTGCATGCACTCAGTGCTTCCCCACAGCAGCACAACTGAGATCAAGAGCTGAGTGGTGTGTGTTCATATTTTGGGATTGGGGAGTGAGGGAAAGGTGTGCTGCGATCCCATATCCCATTGCTCCATGGTGGCACATGTTTGCATTTTATCAAACTTCATTGCCTAGGTCTTGCATTAATCTAAACATGTCAGACCTCAAAATTTCTGTCAATGAGAGGGATGATTGTGGAATCTCTTTCCAAACTTGATGATACTGGCCCTTCACCAAGGATTCACATCATAAACACTGAAAACATTGCCCTGCAAATGGACTGTTCTATTCAGAATGGGAGTCCCTGCTCGTTCTGTACTGCACTGTGCTATACTTCAGTAAAACTAGCATCTACACATAACAGGGACAGAGACAAGGAGAGCTCAGATGAAGATCCTGGGTACCCTCTCCACCCCTGCTGAGATATTTTCCCTCTCTCCCTCCCCCAACTCTGTCCCTTTGTCTACCCCATCCCCTCCCCTTCCCATCATCCCCAACCCATTCCCTTATCCCTTCTTGACAATCTTCCATCTGTCTCCTAGCCCCATCAACTCTCCAGCCTCGGCCCAATTATCCCACCCCGAACTCTAATGGCTCTTCGCCTGAATATTTTGAGGCATCTAAGGTCTGAGTAGATGTTACTTTAACATCTTATGATAATAATCATGAGAATATCATCAAAAGTAACATTGATATTGTATTGCAGCCACTGTATTGCAGTTATTTCTAACCATTGTTCTAATTTTTTCCTTCTCTTCGCCTGTGTTTACCCCTCTGCGTCAGGTACCTTTGATTATGTTGTCAGGCCTCTGCCTGTACTACCGTATAACCAGCAGTTAGGTGAGGGATCAGTGGGGTGAGGGGTGGGAATGTGGTGCTACACAAAAGCCATCCAATGTGACCATCCCCCAACATTCTTTTCTTGCAAAAAAAACTTAGCCTTCAATCATCATCTCCCTGTAACACCTTAAAATCGGAAAGTTACGGGAAACCATGAATATAAACTTGAAATGTACTACTCTGCTGCACAGAGCAATAAAATACACCATGATCTGTACCACCCTAAATTTATTTGTTACAATATGGTAATATTTTAAAAGATATGTTATTTATGTTAATCATGAAATTAAATTGGGGTATTAGATTGTTCAAAGGTTTCAAAATCACTATTTGTTTTTGTGTGTGACGTCTTGATCCTTTAGCTATCACTGACAACTGTGGCAATTAGAAAAGATTTTTACAAGCCATTAGCGTGTCTCACAGTTTTATTGCCTGCCATTCTGTTTATTGCTCACTCTGAGATGTACAGCCTGATGCTTTTTTGTTGCAGCACTTTTACCATTCCTGCTCACTAAATATGCTTTTAAAGGAGGTAATGGAAGGTCAGTTTGTAAAACGTAGTGTCTATCATTTTATTTAAATGCTTGAATTTAATGCTTTGTCAATTTACTTTCGTGAGGAATTAACTCAGGAAATGAGAACTGTAAACAAGGGTGGATACGAAGATTGTTCCACAGTTGTTCAAATAGCCTAGTTATGTCCCTGGCCTTGTTATGTGTAGGAGCAACTTTTTGTGAAGTATAGCACAGTGCAGCACAAAACAAGCAAGCGGACCCATTTTAGTTGAACAAAAACCTTTTACAGAGCATTGATTTCGGTGTTTATGATTAGAATAATTTTTTGAGATTCCCAAACTGAAGGACCTGGCATCACAATCACCAAGGTTAAAAAGAGTTAGTGAAAACAAGTAATGGTTAGCTGACGTCTAGTTTGGGTTTCAAAAGCCTGTGGGTTGTTGGAGGAGAGGATAGACTGAGGGAAGAAAAGAGTTCCACAATTTTGAGATAGCATTTAAGAAAGTTGAGTTGTAGGGAAAATACATATTTGGCATGAAGGAGGAGCTCAACTTCTTGGATGCTGCACATCAGAATTCATCACCGCATAGAGAGGGGAATGTCAAGCAACTTGTTTTAATGTTTTTTTTCTCCTTTTAAGCCTCCAAAAACAAAATGTTTGCAATATGAGAAGAATAGTCTGCAATTTTGCTATAGTGATTTGCACAATCTGGTCACACTTCAGACAAATAAGTAGTGAGTCAGTCTGAAGCTTTTCCTACTGTATTTCCTGCCTGTAAAACCATTGATTAACCTAAATTGATATAAGAAAGCCTTTTGTTATGTCTCAATTTTATAAGTAATACTCAAAGGACTCCCAACTGCTAAACTTTTTTTCTATGTTTTCCATGTGATCCAGCTGATCTTCAGAGCACCTTTAGAATGACTTTTCACTGTTTTCCAATTCCCCAAGAATCCTCTGGTCACCCAGTGAGACAGACAATTTAGTGCCAAATAGTATCAGGTTAGAGGCAGTTTTGTGGAATGGGCCCATGCTTACTTGGAATCATATGGGATTACCAAAAAAACACCTCATGGTTGGTGGATGGATTTGAAGCCAGGTCCTTGATGAAACCCTTTCTAATACTAAGCGTTATAGAGTGGAATTAAAAATTCTACAGAAAAAAACATTTATTAATTTTAAATATTTTGCGATCAACTATTTTTCTCTCCATAAAGTCCAGTTTTGTAACATAATAGACTTTTTCATGCAGAAATGTAACTTAAACAAGGTTAAAACCATTTCCCCTTGCTTTCTGTGAGATTGACCTGACAGCAGTACCTCAATTCATACTATTATAACTGTGCATAGGGTTTGGTGTTGAGTATCTACCTTCAACACCATGTCCTACAATAGTTCTTTAAAGAGACAGTAGTACTGAACTACTCAAAATTAGCTTTTAAAAGTATTTCCTCTAGCTCCAAAGGACGGTAATTTATTGTGTCATTTCTGACCTGCATGTGCTTTGGTCCATCTCTAGCCACATGTTCACAACAACCTGTGAATAAACTTCTCCTTTCATTTAATTCAATGAATCCTTTTATGATTCTCTTACCTTATATATTGCATAACCCTCTCTCTTAGTTCCTTTTTCCCCCAATTTCCTCCCCTTCTGGAGGTATTAACTCCCTAACTAATGTCAGATTCCAGAGGTAGCAGTTGTCTCTCTATTATGCCACTCAGCTTTCACTATTCATCTGTGAGGTTTAAGGTAAGTGTTGATAAGCTATCCAACTGTTGGGAGTTTTCTATAGACCTCCGAATAGTTCCAGAGATGTAGAGGAAAGGATAGCGAAGATGATTCTCGACAGGAGCGAGAGTAACAGGGTAGTGGTTATGGGGGACTTTAACTTTCCAAATATTGACTGGAAATACTATAGTTCGAGTACTTTAGATGGGTCTGTTTTTGTCCAGTGTGTGCAGGAGGGTTTTCTGACACAGTATGCGGACAGGCCAACCAGGGGCGATGCCACATTGGATTTGGTACTGGGTAATGAACCCGGCCAGGTGTTCGATTTAGATGTAGGTGAGCACTTTGGCGATAGTGATCACAATTCGGTTAGGTTTACCTTAGCGATGGGCAGGGACAGGTATATACCGCAGGGCAAGAATTATAGCTGGGGGAAAGGAAATTATGACGCGATTAGGCAAGATTTAGGATGTGTAGGATGGGGAAGGAAACTGCAGGGGATGGGCACAAACGAAATGTGGAGCTTATTCAAGGAGCAGCTAATGCGTGTCCTTGATAAGTATGTACCTGTGAGGCAGGGAGGAAGTTGTCGAGCGAGGGAGCCGTGGTTTACTCAAGAAGTTGAAGCGCTTGTCAAGAGGAAGAGGGCGGCTTACGTTAGGATGAGACGTGAAGGCTCAGTTAGGGCGCTTGAGAGTTACAAGCTAGCCAGGAAGGATCTAAAGGGAGGGCTAAGAAGAGCAAGGAGAGGACACGAGAAGTCATTGGCGGATAGGATCAAAGAAAACCCTAAGGCTTTCTATAGGTATATCAGGAATAAAAGAATGATAAGAGTTAGAACAGGGCCAATCAAGGATAGTAGTGGGAAGTTGTGTGCGGAATCAGAGGAGATAGGGGAAGCGTTAAATGAATATTTTTCGTCAGTATTTACAGTAGAGAAAGAAAATGTTGTCGAGGAGATTACTGAGATACAGCCTACTAGGCTAGATGGGATTGAGATTCACAAGGAGGAGGTGTTAGCAATTTTGGAAAGTGTGAAAATCGATAAGTCCCCTGGGCCAGATGGGATTTATCCTAGGATTCTCTGGGAAGCCAGGGAGGAGATTGCAGAGCCGTTGTTGTTGATCTTTATGTCGTCATTGTCGACAGGAGTAGTGCCGGAAGACTGGAGGATAGCAAATGTTGTCCCCTTGTTCAAGAAGGGGAGTAGAGACAGCCCTGGTAATTATAGACCTGTGAGCCTTACTTCGGTTGTGGGTAAAATGTTGGAAAAGGTTATAAGAGATAGGATTTATAATCATCTTGAAAAGAATAAGTTCATTTGCGATAGTCAGCACGGTTTTGTGACGGGTAGGTCGTGCCTCACAAACCTTATTGAGTTTTTCGAGAAGGTGACCAAACAGGTGGATGAGGGTAAAGCCGTGGATGTGGTGTATATGGATTTCAGTAAGGCGTTTGATAAGGTTCCCCACGGTAGGCTATTGCAGAAAATACGGAAGTATGGGGTTGAAGGTGATTTAGAGCTTTGGATCAGAAATTGGCTAGCTGAAAGAAGGCAGAGGGTGGTGGTTGATGGCAAATGTTCATCCTGGAGTTTAGTTACTAGTGGTGTACCGCAAGGTTCTGTTTTGGGGCCACTGCTGTTTGTCATTTTTATAAATGACCTGGATGAGGGTGTAGAAGGGTGGGTTAGTAAATTTGCGGATGACACGAAGGTCGGTGGAGTTGTGGATAGTGTCGAAGGATGTTGTAGGGTACAGAGGGACATAGATAGGCTGCAGAGCTTGGCTGAGAGATGGCAAATGGAGTTTAATGCGGAGAAGTGTGAGGTGATTCACTTTGGAAGGAGTAACAGCAATGCAGAGTACTGGGCTAATGGGAAGATTCTTGGTAGTGTTGATGAACAGAGAGATCTTGGTGTCCAGGTACATAAATCCCTGAAAGTTGCCACCCAGGTTAATAGGGCTGTTAAGAAGGCATATGGTGTGTTAGCTTTTATTAGTAGGGGGATCGAGTTTCGGAGCCACGAGGTCATGATGCAGCTGTACAAAACTCTGGTGAGACCGCACCTTGAGTATTGCGTGCAGTTCTGGTCACCGCATTATAGGAAGGATGTGGAAGCTTTGGAAAGGGTGCAGAGGAGATTTACTAGGATGTTGCCTGGTATGGAGGGAAGGTCTTACGAGGAAAGGCTGAGGGACTTGGGGTTGTTTTCGTTAGAGAGAAGGAGGAGGAGAGGTGACTTAATAGAGACATACAAGATAATCAGAGGGTTAGATAGGGTGGATAGTGAGAGTCCTTTTCCTTGAATGATGATGGCAAACACGAGGGGACATAGCTTTAAGTTGAGGGGTGAAAGATATAGGACAGATGTCAGAGGTAGTTTCTTTACGCAGAGAGTAGTAGGGGCGTGGAACACCCTGCCTGCAACAGTAGTAGACTCGCCAACTTTAAGGGCATTTAAGTGGTCATTGGATAGACATATGGATGAAAATGGAATAGTGTAGGTCAGATGGTCGGCGCAATATCGAGGGCCGAAGGGCCTGTACTGCGCTGTAATGTTCTAATTCTAACTGTAGATGACATTACAGTCAAGACCAAAGGTACAGAACCATGTTAAGAGTGTAATATTTCTCCATTATTTTATTTTGAGTATTAAATTATTCAACGGCAGAAGCATTTTACATTATAAAATGCTTGGGCTTCCTTCCAATGGTCTTCTTTCCAATAGGCATCCTTCCCCCTTACTGCTCTCACCTGGTTCTATTCTTGTCTGTCTAATCGTAGCCAGAGTATCAGTTGCAATGGCTTTTCTTCCTGCTCCTGCACCGTTACCTCTGGTGTCCTCCAAGGATCTATCCTTGGCCCCCTCCAATTTCTCATTTACATGCTGCCCCTTGGTGACATCATCCAAAAGCACAGCATTAGTTTTCACATGTACGCTGATGACACTCAGCTCTACCTCACCACCACTTCTCTCGACTCCTCTACTGTTGCTAAATTATCAGACTGCTTATCCAACATCCAGTACTGGATGAGCAGAAATTTACTCCAATTAAATATTGAGTAGACTGAAGCCATTACTTTTGGTCCCTACTCCAAACTCTGCTCCCTAGCTACTGACTCCATCGCTCTCCCTGGCAACAGTCTGAGATTAAGGAAGTCTGTTCGCATTTGACCCCAGAATGAGCTTCTGACTTCATTTTTGTGCCATCACTAAGACCCCCTATTTCCACCTCTGTATCATCGTTTGACTTCACCCCTGTCTCAGCTCATCTGCTGCTGAAACCCTCATTCATGCCTTCAAAACCGCTAGACTTGACTATTCCAAGGCACTCCTGGCTGGTCTCCCACATTCTACTCCCCGTAAACTTGAGGTTATCCAAAACTCTGCGGCCCGTATCTTAACTCGCACCAAGTCTGGTCCCCCTATCACCCTTTTGCTCACTGATATACATTGGCTCCCGGTGAAGCAACGTCTTGACTTTAAAATTCTTATCCTTGTTTTCAAATCCCTCCTTGGCCTCGCCCCTCCCTATCTCTGTAATGTCATACAGCCTCATAACCCTCTAAGATATCTCTGCTCCACTATTTCTAGCCTCTTGTGCTTCCCTGATTTTAAACGCTGCACCACTGGTGGCCATGCCTTCAGTTGCCTAGGCCACAAGCTTTGTAATACCCTCCCCACAACTCTCCACCTCAATTTTCTCCTTTAAGACACTCCTTAAAACCTACCTCTGACCAAGCTTTTGGTCATCTGACCTAATATCTCTTTTTGTGGCTCGGTCATACTTTGTTTTATACTGCTTCTGTAAAGCGCCTTGGGACGTTTTATTACATTAAAGGCACTTTGTAAATATAAGTAGTGCTTGTTGTTGCTACAAGGCTTGAGGCCTTCAGCTTTTACAGCTGGTACTGGTATGAAGAGTGAGCAAGCTGCAGTTTCTCCGAGTAGCAGGATTAGAGTGGCTCCCGGGTGCTTGGATTCTGTATCCCAAAATGTGAGAAAGGCAAATATGGGCTGAATTTAGTGGCGCCAGTTGGACTCCTGACGTTGGGCCAAAAAGGCGGGGGAGATCCTGCCTTAGCCATTCGGAGGCTGCCCCCCCCACCTCGGCATGATTCTACAGCGCCGGGTTAATTAACAGCCCAGTGCCGTCCCTATAAAGATGGTGATCCCACCTCCAAGTACTGCTGGCCAATCACAGGGCCAGCAATTCAGTATTATCGGCAACACCACCAGGAGCAGTGGCCACTGCCGGTACTGCACCAAGCCTTGGACCCAGACCCAGCACTGGAAACCCAGACCTGAGGTAAGTGAGGCGGTGTCGCCAGGGCCAGTCTGGCAGGCCCTGACAATGAGGGACGTGGGGGAGGAGACATTGAGTACAGGGTGAGGGGGGTCCAGGGAGGTGTGTGGTTTGCTGGAGGGGCCCCTGTTTGGGCCACAGAATGGCCACTGGGTGGGAAGGCTGTCATCAGCTTATCCCGCCTCCGACTAAATTGTGGTGTGACGGGAAGGCAACGGGCCCTCTGCCTTCTACCTCCCATCGCAATTCTGTGAGTCCCCTGGGAGTCGGAGAGGCACTCATCAGGAGCTCCTTGGAATCAGCCAGTGCTGAGTTTGAAAAAAATCTGTGATGTCACAGCAAAGTTGTAAGCTGATTGGTTGGTGAGTATCTAGTGTAAGTGTCTGTTTGTAAACAACTTGACACATTCAATACTTTTAGGAAAGATGGGTTAATAATTGGAGTATAGGAAAAAGGTAGAAGAAAGGAGAAAGGTAACATTTTTTTCTTGAACTCTACCTTATACACACAGAAGGAGCTGATGGGTGAGTAATTTTATTTTCTACTTTCTAGTCTCCAGTTTAAAGTAAATAATCTGAAAGCAAGCTTAAGGCATGGCAGGACGGCTCGACTGTGTGGAATGCCCATCCTGTGACATGTGGGGAGTTGTGGATGCTTCACATGGCCTAGACAATCACATGTGCAGGAAGTGTCGCCAGCTGCAAAAACTTGAGCTCTGCGTCTTGGAACTTGAGCGGAGGTTGGAGTCACTGTGGTGCATCCGAGAAGCTGAAAACTGCATGGATAGCGTGTTTAACAAAGTGGCCACACTGCAGATTAAGAGCGTGCAGTCAAACAGGAAATTGGTGACTGCTAGGCAGTCTAGAAATACCAGGCAGGTAATGCAGGAGTCCTCTGAGTCTATCTCACTCACTAAACAGTTTTCCGTTTTCAATACTGGTGAAGGCGATGGTTCATCAGAGGAATGTAGCAAGAGCCAAGTTTGTGGCACAAGTGGCTCAGCTGCACAGGTGGGGAGGGGGAAGAAGAGTGGAAGAGCAATAGTGGTAGGTGATTCGATAGTTAGGGGAACAGACAGGCACTTCTGTGGCCATAGACATGACTCCAGGATGGTATGTTGCCTCCCTGGTGCCAGGGTCAAGGATGTCACGCAACGACTGCAGGACATTCTTTCGGGGAGGGTGAACAGCCAGAAGTCATGGTCCACATTGGCACCAATGACATAGGTAGAAAGAGGGATGAGGTCCTGAAAGCAGAATTTAGGGAGCTAGGAAGGAAATTGAAAAACAGGACATCTAAGGCAGTACTCTCAGGATTACTCCCAGAACCATGTGCCGGTGAGTTTCGAAATAGGAAGATGGAAAGAATAAACATGTGGCTGGAAAAATAGTTTAGGAGGGAGGGCTTTAGATTCCTGGGGCATTGGGAGTGGTTCTGGGTTAGATAGGACCTGTACAAGATGGACGGGTTACACCTTAACAGGACCAGAACAAATATCCTTGTGGGGAGATTTGGTAGTGCTTTTTGGGAGGGTTTAAACTAGCTTGTCAGCGGGTTGGGAACCTGTGAGGGAATTCAGATAGGAGAAAAACATAGCTGGTTATGGGAAGTAGAAAAGCTGTGAATGAAAGTGGAAAGCAGCCAAAACATGCTAGAACTAACCAGAGTCAAAATACAGAATAGTGTTAAAAAGGTAGAATTAAAGGTACTCTATCTGAATGCACACAGTATTCACAACAAGGTAGATGAGTTGATGGCGCAACTAGAAGTAAACAGGTATGATTTAATTGCCATTACGGAGACATGGCTGCAAGGTGACCAGTACTGGGAACTGAATATTAAAGGATATTTCACATTTAGGAACAACAGTCAAAAAGGAAAAGGAGGTGAGGTAGTGCTGATAATAAGGGATGGGATCAGTGCATGAGTGAGAGAGGATCTTTAATTGGAAGAACAGGATGTAGAATCTATTTGGGTGGAGCTAAGTAACAGCAAGGGACAACAATTATTGGTAGGAGTGGTTTACAGGCCACCAAACAGTAGTGGTAATGTAGGGCATGGTATAAATCAGGAAATTAGAAGTGCATGTAGCAAGGGCAATGCAGTAATCATGGGTTACTTAAATCTACATAGAGACTGGGTAAAACTAATGAGCACCAATGCTGCTGCAGAAGAATTCCTGGAATGTGTCCGAGATGGTTTTCTGAAACAATATGTTGAGGAACCAACTAGGGAACAGGCTATTTTGGATCTAGTATTATGCAGTGAGACAGGGATGATTAATAATCTGGTGGTAAAAGAACCTTTAAGGAAAAGTCATAGAGTCGTACAGCATAGAAACAGGCCCTTCGGCCCACTGCATTCATGCCGACCAGAATGCCTATCTATACTAATCCCACCTGCCTGCATTAATTCCATATCCCTCTATGCCTTGCTCATTCAAGTACCTGTCCAGATGCCTCTTAAATGCTGCTACTGTTCCTGCCTCCACCACCTCCTCAGGCAGCTCATTCCAGATACCCACTAAATTTACCCCTTTGATCCCCTTTAAACCTCCTCCCTCTCACCTTAAATCTATGCCCTCTAGTTTTAGTCACCCCTACCCTGGGAAACAGACTCTGGTTATCTACCCTATCTATGCCTCTCATAATTTTATATACCTCTATCATGTCCCCTCTCAGCCTCCTTCGCTCCAGGGAAAACAGACCCAGCCTATCCAATCTCTCTTTATAACTCAAGCCCTCCAAACCAGGCAACATCCTTGTGAATCTTTTCTGCACCCTCTCTAGCTTCATCACATCTTTCCTGTAGTGCGGCGTCCAGAACTGTACATAGTACTCCAAATGCGGCCTAACCAACATTACGTACAATTGTAACATGACGTCCCAACTTTTGTACTCAATGCCTCAGCCGATGAAGACAAGCATGCCATACGCCTCCTTCACCACCCGTCTACCTGTGTTGCCATTTTCAGGGAACTATGTACTTGCACCCCAAAAGTGACCATAGTATGATAGAATTTTCCATTAAGTTTGAAGAAGATATAGTTCAATCCAAAACTAGGGTCTTAAATCTAAACAAGGGCAATTATAAAGGTATGAGGAGCAAGTTGGCTGTGGTAGATTGGAAAAATACATTAAAAGGTTTGACTGTAGATAGGCAATGGCTAGTATTTAAAGAATTAATGCATGGTTTTCAAAAAACATACATTCCTTTAAGGCAAAAGAACCCAATAGGGAAAGCGAGTCAGCCGTGGCTAACAAAGGAAGTTAAAAACAGTACTAGATCAAAGGGGGAGGCTTATAAAGTTGCCAAAAAAAGTCGTAAGCTGGAGGATTGGAAGAATTTTAGAATCCTGCAAAGGAGGACTAAGAAATTGATAAAGAAAGAGAGAACAGAATATGAATGTAAACTAACAAGAAATATAAATACTGATTGTAAAAGCTTCTGCATGTATGTAAAAAGGAAAAAAATGGTAAAGACAAATGTGGGTCCAATACAGGCAGAGACAAGAGAATTTATAATGGGAAATAGAGAAATGGCAGAGAAGCTGAATAATTACTTTGTGTCTGTCTTCACGGAGGAAGATACAAGATAATTGAGATCCAAGGGTCTAGTGAGAATGAGGAACTTAAAAGTTAGAATTACTAAAAAAGTAGTATTGAGAAATTAATGGGACTGAAAGTTGACAAGTCCCCGGGACCCAATGATCTTCACCCTAGAGCATTGAAAGAGGTGGCTACAGAGATAGTGGATGCATTGGTGACCATCTTTCAAAATTCTATAAATTCTGCAATGGTGCCTGCAGATTGGAAAGTTGCAAATGTAACCCCGCTGATTAAGAAAGGAGGGAGAGAGAAAAAGGGGAACTACAGACCTATTATCCTGACATCAGTAGTAGGGAAAATACTAGAATCTATTTTAAAGGATGTGATTACTGGACGCTTAGAAAATAATGCTCTGATTGGGCAGAGTCAACGTGGATTTATGAAGGGGAAATCATGTTTGACAAACTTGTTAGAGTTTTTTGAGGATGTTACTAGCAGAGTGGATAAGGGGGACCAAGTGGATGTCGTGTATTTGGACTTTCAGCAGGCTTTTGATAAAGTCCCACATAGGCGGTTACTAAGTAAAATTAAAGTGCATAGCATTGGGGGTAATATACTGGCATGGATTGAGAATTGGGTAATGGACAGAAAACAGAGAGTAGGAATAAGTGGGTCATTCTCAGGTTGGCAGGCTGTGACCAGTGAGGTTTGGCAAGGATCAGTGCTTGGGCCCCAGCTGTTTACAATCTACACCAATGATGTGGATGTGGGGACCTATTGTAATATTTCCAAGTTTGCGGATGACACAAAACTTGGTGGGAATGGGAGTTGTGATGAGGATGCAAAGAGGCTTCAAGGGGATTTGGACATGCTGAGTGAGTGGGCAAGAACATGGCAGATGGAATATAATGTGGATAAGTATGAGGTTATCCACTTTGGTAGGAGGAACGGAGTATTTCTTAAATGGTGAGAGGTTAGAAAGCGTTGATGTCCAAAGGGATGTGGGTGTCCTTGTTCATAAGTCACTGAAAGCCAGCATGCAGGTGCAGCAAGCAATTAGGAAGGCAAACGGTATGTCAGCCTTTATCGCAAGAGGATTTAAGTAGAGGAGCAAAGAAGTCTTGTTTCAATTGTATCGAGCATTGGTGAGGTTGCACCTGGATTAGTGTGTGCAGTTTTGGTCCCCTTGCCTGATGAAGGATATACTTGCTATAGAGGGAGTGCAGCGGAGGTTCACCAGACTAATTCTTCGGATGGTGGGATTGTCCTGTGAGGAGAGTGGGCCTGTATTCTCTGGAGTTTAGAAGAATGAGAAGCGATCTAACAAAATTCTTAAAGGGATAGACATGGTAGATGCAGAAAGGGTGTCTCCCCTGGCTGTGGGATCTAGAACTAAGGGGCACAATCTCAGAATAAAGGGCAAGCAATTTAGGACTGAAATGAGGAGGAACTTCGTCAGTCAGTGAGTGGTGAATCTTTGGAATTCTCTGCCCCAGAGGGTGTTGAAAGCTCATTCACTGTAAGTTCAGGAAAGAGATTGATAAATTTCTAGTTGCTAATGACATCAACGGATATGGGGATAGTGCGGGAATATGACGTTGAGGTAGACGATCAGCCATTATCTAGAATGGCAGAGCAGGCTCAAAGAGCTGAATGGCCTACTCCTGTTCCTATGTTGCCACCCCCCACTCCTAGCCTGTATCCAGGGGGCCACATTGAGTGCATTACTAGATCCCATAAAATTATATGCAATAAAACTGACATGACCTTCTCTTCTCCCAGATTTTATAGAAAGACCAAATTGGGTGGCTTTCAGGAAATGGAGTGCATTCCATGTGGGGACCCTCCTCCTCCTTATGAGCCTCACTGTGAGTATACAAGTATCTTTCAAACCTAGCACTGATGTTGCAATTCATTTAGAGCTGGAGCTGGGCCAAAAGCTTTTGAAGGTAAATCAGCATCATAAAGAGATGTATATCAGGCATTCATCACATTCCATCACCTCTTTCAGGTCATAAACTTTTTCCAACATTTTATTATAGAGCAAAAAGCATAGGCGTATAGAATACAAAAAAAGTGCACGTTCACACTGGCAAGTGTATAAAGAGTTCAAAGTACAGAAACTGTGTGAATATTGCAGTATTTATTCAAGCACAAATCTAGCAGTTATTCCTTTCATGAAGCTGTATGAAGAAAATAGTGATCAGCAAGTGACTGAAAGAATGTCCAGCCTGTTACAAGAAATAAAATATGTAACCAAGACCTGGCCAAAAGTGAGTCCTACAAGATACATATCTAAGGGTCTTGGGTCTTATAGTATAATTGCTGAATCTCCGCTTAACTCATTCACACTAAACTATTGCCACAGACACATTGAAAGGATAAAAAACATACATCCACTACATCCTTGAAGAACGTGTTTCACGGCTTTGATAAACCACTCAATTTAATCTCTAATGTTGTTGAATACCATAGCCTGACAAGAATTAGGATTAAACTAACTAGCAGATATTTCTTCTTCCATTAAACAATGGTCTTTAAGAAAAACAGTTGCAGAATCTTTTTTCAGTTTATAAATGCATGATTAATAATGTGATTCATATCAAAATGGATTCCCACATGACACCATTATGTTGAAAATGGTGCCCAACTCTTCTGGTTTTTCCCCAACAAAGCAATTTTACATGCAGACCCAGTGGTGTCAGGTTTAACTCCAGATGGGTTTTGCACAGACAGAATTAAAATTTGAGCTATTTTAACTCTTGGGCCCCCATTAACACAGAGCCAATCCACATTACGCCTATACCATTTGAGAAGTGGGTGGGTAGTGGTAGGTATGGGGAAGGCATTTCTGGGAGGGTCGCTTGGGAGTGAAGAAGGTGGGCTTAAGTGCTGGGCAGGAGAGGCTGCGACTTCCTTGTGGTGTCCGGAGGAGCACTTCTGCTCCACTTGGCTGCACGAAGCAAAGTGAAAAACATAGTTGTTTGGGCCTCCTTATCTTCCAGCTGATCCCAACTCTCTACAATCTTGTGGGAAAGCCTCCATGACCTCCCCGTTTAAGCCTGAGTTAAAATCATAGTTCGGAATCAATGGCATCATCAGACACTGATCAACATATTTAAAAAGTGACTTTGGGCAGGCAGCTTAGTGGCCTATCCAGAAGGCCGAGTAAAATTCGGAGTCAGTGGGATCTGGTTGGCCTTTTGGGAGGGAAGTATACCAGGACATTTCAACTGCCACATGTTTAGATTCCTTTAAGCGGGTACGGTTAAAATCAACCCCACCTCAAAGATATTTGTGTTTAATTATGATTTCTCATGAAATCCTAATTATTTGAAATTAAATCTTTTTTTATTAATTACTCTTATACTTGACTAAATGCCATAAAGTGAGAGGTTGAGACTGTTAACTGAACAATGTATGGTTAAGTAGCATTATATTTTAATAGTCAGTGTTTTAAGGACTCACCATAGAAAAGAAATAGAGAAAGTTGAAGACAGAGTAAATTGGGGCAATTTAACACATTTAAAAAAGGATACCTTGGTTTTATTTTATTTAGTGAAGAGTTGGATATGAATGTGGTATTTATCAGGTCTGAGATATCCAGTAGATGGATAGAATCATCCAACTGTTGTTCAAGTGTGATTTCCTGAAAGCAGCTCAGTGTGGAAGGGCAAGTGGAGTCAGTGATCACACTTGAGGTTAGACTGGAACAGGTGTGCCAAGTCAAGCATGCTTATGTAACATAAGCCCCTTTAATATCTGGGAGAAGCAGACAGCGATTAATATGTATTACCACAAGCTACAGTGCCTTCACCTTCAAATTAATCAACAACCATTGTACAGCAAGCAGTTTTCCTGCATTAAAAATACTTACCGGAATGACAGCCAGTAGTGGATTTGCTGTTTTCTGATTTTAGAGCAGTAAATGCAAAATGTCACTGGAATTTTCACATGACTGTCTCCCATGGTGTCTTTTAAAGCAAAGGATGACAACTTAGTATCAAAACTGGCAAATGATATCCCTGCATTGAAGATTGCTTTCAGGCATATACATAAGCCAAAGACCTGAGAGACAAAGCTCCCTTGAGTTTGCTCCATTGTAAATGTGTGTGGGTGGGTTGGAGATGCTCCAGACTAAAAAGACAGCAAAGTGGAGTCAAGGGCCTTCCTCCATAATGGTGACAGCTTTATGTTTAGATAACAAATTGTCCACGAACATTCCTTCATTGTTTTCCAGCATTTCTTGTTGAAGTTCTTCCTCTGAAATGTTAAGTGGTCGAACCCACATCAGCTGGAAGGCCCCTTTGTGAGCCTATTGGGTTATTTTTTTCATTTATCCTTAAAAAGATTTTCCACCTGAATTATTCAGTGATGTGTAGCCCTGATCTGCCAAGCTGTAAATTTGATTCATTGCAGACTTTTAAAAAAAATCCTTATTTGAATCGTTTGTAGATTGGTTTGGTGACAGACCTGTCAGTTTTGTTCTGTAAGAATTAATAGAATTTAGTAAGAAGGGGAGTGGAGGGGAAACCCCATTGAATGTTAATACATCCTTATCCTGTTATGGCAATCTTCAGAAGGCTGCTGTTTGCTTGTGGTCAGGCCCAGTGTGCTCCAGACTGAACAAGCACACATTCAGGTGTAAAAATAAATAGAAATGGGCTGATGGATGACTCCATCTGCTGACAATATCACAATGAGGTAGTTCAGCACAAGCTTTTTAGTTTGCAGCATGAGTAATTCTCAGAAAAATATTTGATGCAAAGACTTTTGGATTCAGATGCTGAATTCTTCTCTCACATGAGATTTAATTTAGCTGTCCTTTTCTACTCATTTTTAACTACATTAAAAAATATCCAGTTTCATTTATCCTGACCTGCTAAGATTGTGTTATTTTCCCCTATTGCTGTGCACATGTGAAATTAGTTGAATTTTTCAAAAAACTTTTCCTCCCAAATTTCTCTCCTTTTCTCTCTCTTGCTCGAGTATGGTTCCCATAAACCTTCAGTGGTATTCCTCATGTATGAATCTAGGCAGCGAACATTGATAGACAATTAATCTACTGAGGGCATCACAGCTAGCCTGGTTTTACCGAAGATTTTTTTTTATTCTTTCATGGAATGTGGGCATCACTGGGTAGGCCAGCATTTATTGCCCATCACTAATTGCCCTTGAGAAGGTGGTGGTGAGCTGCTTTCTTGAACTGCTGCAGCCCATTTGGTCTAGGTACACCCACAGTGCTGCTAGGAAGGGAGCTCCAGGATTTTGACCCAGCGACAGTGAAGCAACAGCGAAATAGTTCCAAGTTAGGATGGTGTGTGTCTTGGAGGGGAACTTGCAGTTCCTTGTGTTAACATACTTTACTTTTCCACAGAAAAGACTTGGCAGTGTTTTCTTATTGATCACACTACCCGGTGTGATAATGAGTCATTCAGACTAGGAAGATCCCAGTTTTTGTCGTGGTTTGCCTTTTTACATTTGTTCTTGGGATACAGGTGATGCTGGCAAGCCCACATTTTTTGTCCATCCTTATTTGTTCTGAGAAGATGACAGATGGCCTTCTTCTTGAATCGTTGCTTCCTTGTGGTGATGGAACTGTCACCCAGTGACACATTATATGTCATAAGTCAGGAAAGTATGAGAGTTGGAGGGGGAACTTGGAGGTGAAGGCATTCTAATGTATGGCTGCCCTTGGCTTATCAGTGTTAGACATAAGGGGCTGAATTTTATTTTGGCAGCAGTGTTCCCAGCAACGAGCTAGAAAACAGGGGCTGACCCTGCTTCGGCCATTTGTCGGACCTCCAGCCAAATTCACCTGTGGGCAGGCAATTAACTGCCTGCCTTCAGGGCTGTTGTTCCCTTTAAGGGACAAAATCCCATCCCAAGAGCTGCCGGCCAATTGGATGGCTGGCAACTCAGCAGTTGCCACCAGGAGCGGTGGCTACTGCAGGGACTGCACCCAGCCGGCAGCAGTATCGTGGACACCACCCTGGCATGAAGATAATTGGGGTCAAAGTCACCAGTGCCAGTCAGGCAAGCCCTGGCGATGGGGTGGTGGATTGGTTGGTGAGGGCAGGGGGAGGGTCCTGCCTTGGGGGTGGCCAGCACCACTGGGGCAGCCCCCTCCGTGGACTATGGATTGCCCCTAAAGGAGAACCAACCCCAAACCGAGCCTGCTAGGAGGCCACTTGGCCTCACCTGGCAGTGTCACCACGAGGCGGAAGACCCCTCTGACATTAGTTAAATGGAACAGAGGTGGGAAGCTGCCCTTAAGTGGCTCAATAGGCCTCAAGCAGGAGGGCTGTCCTCCACCTTCCCCGCGACAAATAAAATGACATTGTGACAGGAGAATATCAGGCATGGTGCCTGACGCCTCCCCATGTCATTTTGTCTGACCCCATCTCCCATCCCGTCTCCATGGACTGGATAAAATTCAGCCTCATGAAACTGGAAGGTGCTGCTGAAGTAACCTTGGTAAATTGCTGCAGTGCATTCTTTAGGTAGTACATATTACAGCTACAATGCAGTGATGATGCGGGGGTCTGAATATAGAGTCCAGTGGCAGAGGAGCTGATCAAGCAAATTCATCGGTCCTGGATAGTGTCAGGCATCATGAGTGTTGCTGTGGCTGCACCTGTTCAACCGACCTACTAAAACTGGTGTCAGTGGTTTTGCACCGGGGAATGAAAAAATTTTTGCCAGGATTCCTGTTCCTAATTGTTATTGGTTGAAAAGTGCATTTTTATGGATGTCAGATGAGAACAGGATGTCAGGATTCCTCAATGGTCACTGCAGCCTATACAATGACTGAATCAAAAAGTGTGTTTTAAAAGAAAGGGAGTTCTCCTCCTGGCTCCAGAGCACTCTTGAGGGCTGTTATCAGCCTCCCATCAATGGCGAGACAGGCAGCCCAAAATTCGATGATGGCCTTTGGACGTGTGACAGACGCCGGCAACTCACCCAAGTTATTGAAATGAGACCTGAGGCCCAATCTTGGACAAGCCTTGGGCTTCCCGGTTGGGGCAGCACTCCTTGCACACCATTGTTTATGCACCCAAAAACAGGTCACATCTAATTTTTACCTCAATTCTTGGTTTTAATCCATTGTATAAAATTAAAATACAATGAGCAGCTGGAGGACCAACTTTCATTCAGTTGGCAGAGCCAACATGGTAATGAATGCTTGACTTTGTTCTTCTGTCACAGTCAGGCCCACTCATTTGGTTATGAAAAATTGAAATTTTATTTTCATAGTTCAAGGGCAACAAAAATATCTAAGCAATTAGTATTTGCTCTAGGTCCTTTTACTATTGTATTGCTTCTTCCAGTTATCAGAACAGTTTAACATGGCAAGCTTTGTTGTGGTGCAACCTTTAATATCCTAGTGATCATATCCTTCTTATTTTCCCATTTTGTAGTTCAAATCCATCCCCCAAAATACTTGCATACACAATATATATCTTTGCATAGAGAATAGGTTTTATTGGTATCTGAATCTGAACTTAATACTTAGAAGAGAATGTGGAGATTTTGATCTTGATAGCTTTGGAATTTGCTTTCAAAATGAAAACAAAAGAAATATTGTTTAAGTGTTTGCCACTGTTCCGTGAACAGGCACCAATCTTAATATTTTTCAAGTCTGTACAGAATGATTGATTTTGATCAAATGGAAAGGTTCAATTTTTACTTTCCATGCAATTCTTTATTAAAGTAAACCGGTTCAACTGAGATCTTGGCAGGGGTGAAAGTGATCGCACAAAGCATTAAGCATATAATGAAAGAGTTCACCTTAAAGTGAAAAGCTAAAGGCAGAGCAACCAACCTTTCTGTCCATGTTAATGAAATTCTGTGACATCATTCACCAAGCCTATTTGATTAGGTGTCCTGCACCATAATCTCAATTTCCTGTAGATGATCTCAAACATTTTAGCTATTAGCCTTTATATTATAGATTTTATTTAATTTGTAACTAGGAGGTCTGACCTGATTAGGGGCATCAGATTTCCTCAGGAATCTGGCAGATCCCACTGGAAGTTTTTTGTGATTTTTCAGTTAAGTTAGGAAACTCTACTCAGCCTTTATAAGGCTAATGACGTTCGAGAGTGGCGTTGGTGGTGTGGAGATTCCCTACAATCAGAGTTTCCTCTTCCCTGAATTATCGGGACTTGACAGATCTGGAAGTTGATAGACCAGACAGAATTTTAGCCCTTGGACCTGCTGGTGGGGTTAGATGCCGGCAGTGGGTTGGCAACCCAAAAGATCATGGAGCGGGTTCTGCTGTGGTTTTTTAACTCAACTACGGTATTGGCATCCATCTTCCTTGTTTCCTGACTGGCAGGCATGATCATGACCCACACCTGACTGTTCAAGCCTAGTTACTTAAAGTGATCCTGTCAGGGGTCAAAATGGATCCATTCTACAATTGTCAAGACAGAGACAGCAACTGTACTGATAGAGTCTTAACCGAGAAGCAATGTATGGGCTGTAAAGCCCAGCAGAGAAATATTCTTCCCAGTGGACTGAAAGAAAAGGACAGCCTCTGAGACCAAGCAAGCGTGGCTGTAAGTCGCTGAGGAGGTGAGCAGCAGGAGTGTGGTCCCTCATTCATGGATACAGTGCCGCAAGAAGTTCAATGACCTGAAAGGGCAGGATTGATGAGTGGCATGCCACAGTTAAGTGCCAACCCCCCTCACTCTGACTTGCCCAGCTTTCTCCTGCACAGAACTCCTCAGACCAGCACACCTTGTAGCTCCACCATTCCTCTCTCTCTAGGCACCTCCACACATCCCCATCTGAATAGCTATCACTGACACTCACTTCATCTTATTGTCATGCCATATCCATCCCTCAGACTCACCCTCCACAAATGTTGTCCTTCCATCCTCTCAAAACATTCCATTTTTCACATTCATACCTCTCCTCCTAACGTCGGTTCCAGATTTTGTCAGCAGCAGGAGAGCTCCAAGGCTGCGTTGCTGCCCCGATGTGGCAGGACTGTATTTAAATTGGTGAATAGCTAGTTATACTACATTTGAATAGAAGTCTAGGTTGGGTAGAGAAACAAAATGGGCGGCGCAGTGGTTAGCACCGCAGCCTCACAGCTCCAGGGACCCGGGTTCGATTCTGGGTACTGCCTGTGCGGAGTTTGCAAGTTCTCCCTGTGTCTGCGTGGGTTTTCGCTGGGTGCTCCGGTTTCCTCCCACATCCAAAGACTTGCAGGTAATAGGTAAATTGGCCATTGTAAATTGCCCCTAGTGTAGGGAGGTGGTAGGGAATGTGGGATTACTGTAGGGTTAGTATAAATGGGTGGTTGTTGGTCGGCACAGACTCGGTGGGCCGAAGGGCCTGTTTCAGTGCTGTATCTCTAAATAAATAAAAATAAAAGGATCTTGGAGTACAAATATGCTAATCACTAAAAGATGCACCACAGGTTAGCAAGGCCATCATAAAGTAAACCAAACACTAAGCTTTATTTCTGGAGGGATAGGTTTGAAAAGTAGGCATGTTATGCTAAACCTGTATCGAACCTTAGTTAGACCACACTTAGAGTATTTGGTGCAGTTCTGGTTGCCATATTATAAAAAGAGTATTGAGGAACTGGAGAGGTTGCAGAGAAGATTTATGAGGATGATACCAGAAATGCGTGGGTATACATATCAGGAAACGATGTATAGGCTGGGTCTCTTTTTTCTCGAAGGTAGATCTAATAGAGGTCTTTAAAATTATGAAACGTTTTGATAGAGTGGATACAGAGAGAATGTTTCCTGTTGTGGGAAAGAGCATAATTCGAGGCCATCAATTTAAGATAGTCACCAAGAAATCCAATAGAGAATTCAGAAGAAACTTCTTTACCCAAAGAGTGGTGCAAATATGGAACTTGCTACCACAGGGAGTAGTTGAAGCAACTAGTCCAGATGCAGTTAAGGGGAAGTTAGACAGGCATATGAAGGAGAAGGAAAATAGGGTTACGATGATAGATTTAAATCAGGAAAGATGGGAGGAGACTCGAGTGGAACGCAGATGTCGGCATGGACTGGTTGGACCGAATGGCCTGTTTCTGTGCTGTATATCTTGTGTAATCCTATGTATACATTTTCCTGTAAATGTCTTCCTTTATTTAAAATTTCATTTTACATCACTCTGGGGTGGGGGAATACCATTATAGGTTTGCATTCCACTTTCTCATTTATATCTTGTATATATTTGCATCATTAAGAATGTTTCTGGAACCTCCACAACGGTCCTTACAAACTACCACCCCATCTCCAAAGTACTTGAACATGTTGTCGCCTCCCAGATCTCACCATCTTTCCTGAAACTCCATACTTGAATCCCTCCAATCACCACAGTAGCGAAACACTCAAAGTCACAAATGACATCTTGTGTGACAGTAACAAAGGTAAACTATCCCTCCTCATCCTTCTGGACTTGCCTGCAGCCTATGACATGGTTGACCACATCATCCTCCTCCAACACCTCTCCATTGTCATCCAGCTGTACTCGTGCAATTCCATTCTTATCTATCTAATCGTGGTCAGAGTATTAGCTGCTATGGCTTCTCTTCTCGCTAATGCACCATTACCGCTGGTGTCCCCCAAGGATCTTCCCTTGGCCTCCTCCTATTTCCCATCTACATGCTGTCCCTCAGTCACATCATCCAACAGCAGCAGTTTCTATGTGTACACTAATGGCACCCAGCTCTTCTTCACCACCACATTTCTCAACCCCTCTACTGTTTCTAAATTTAGATTTTTTAGATTAGATTAGAGATACAGCACTGAAACAGGCCCTTCGGCCCACCGAGTCTGTGCCGAACATCAACCACCCATTTATACTAATCCTACACTAATCCCATATTCCTACCAAACATCCCCACCTGTCCCTATATTTCCCTACCATCTACCTATACTAGTGACAATTTATAATGACCAATTTACCTATCAACCTGCAAGTCTTTTGGCTTGTGGGAGGAAACCGGAGCACCCAAAGAAAACCCACGCAGACACAGGGAGAACTTGCAAACTCCACACAGGCAGTACCCGGAATCGAACCCGGGTCCCTGGAGCTGTGAGGCTGCGGTGCTAACCACTGCGCCACTGTGCCGCCCAGGCTTTTTATCCGGCATCTATACTGGATGAGCAGAAATTTCCCCCAACTAAATATTGAGAAGATTGAAGCCACTGTCTTCAGTCCTCACCACAAACTCCATTCCCTAACCATCGATTCCCAAACAGTTGTTTGATGCTGAACCAGACATTCGCAAACTTGTCATATTTGACCTGAGGTGAGCCTCTGGCTGCATATCCGCACCATCACTCAGACCGCCTATTTCTACCTCCATCACCACCAAACTCTGCACCCACCTCATCTCATCTGCTGCTGAAACCCCATACATGCTTTTTGTACCTCTAGACTTGACTATTCCAACACTTTCCTAGTCAGCCTCTACCCATGGCAAACTTGAGGTAATCTAAAACTCTGCTGCCCTTATCCTAATTCCCACCAAGTCCTGTTCACCCATCACCACGGTGCCTCTGACCTACATTAGCTCCACATTAAGCAATGCGCAATTTTAAAATTTACTTACTTGATTTCAAATCCCTCCATGGCCTCACCATTCCCTACCTCTGTAATCTCCTCCAGCCCCACAACCCTCTGAGATAGCTGCATTCCTCTAATTCTGGCCTCATGAGCATCACTGATTTTAATTGCTCCACCATTGGTGGTTATGCCTTCAGCTGCCTAGGCCCTAAACTTTAGAATTAACTCCTTAGCTTTCTTTCCTCCTTTAAGACACTCCTTAAAACTTACCTTTTTGCCCAAGCTTCTTAATTTTTTTTATTCATTCCTGGGATGTGGGTGTTGCTGGCTAAGCCAGCATTTATTGCTTATCCCTAATTGCCCTTGAGAAAGTGATGGTGAGCTGCCTTCTTGAACCGCTGCAGGCCATGTGAGGTAGGTGCACAAACAGTGCTGTTAGGATGGGAGTTCGAGGATTTTGACTCAGCGACAGTGAAGGAACGGTGATATAGTTCCAAGTCAGGTTGGTGTGTGGCTTGGAGGGGAACTTGCAGGTGATGGTATTCCCATGCATCTGCTGTCCTTGTCCTTCTCGGTGGTGGAGGTTGCAGGTTTGGAAGGTGCTGTCCAATCATCTGCCCCAATATCTCCTTTTTTGTTTTATAACGCTCCTGTGAAGAGCTTTGGGACATTTTACTAAGTTGTTGCTTTAACATTTTACCCGTCCTCAGTTTTCCTCTTAAAATGTATCACCTCAATTTGTTTTGCATTAAATTTCTTCGGTCATCTTGGTGCTTCATCTGATTGACTTAAAATCTACTGGAGTTTTTTTGAGGGTGTAACTAGTAGAATAGATAAGGGAGAATGAGTGGATGTGATGTATTTGGATTTTCAGAAGGCTTTTGTTAAGGTCCCACATAAGAGGTTAGTGTGAAAAATTAAAGCACATGGGATTGGGGGTAATATACTGGCAAGGACTGTGAATTGGTTGACAGACAAGAAACTGAGAGTAGGAATAAACAGATCTTTTTCCGGGTGGCAGGCAGTGACTACTGGGGTACCGCAGGGAGCAGTGCTTGGGCTCTAGCTATTCACAATATATATTAATGACTTGGGTGAAGAAACTAAATGGAACATTTTCAAGTTTGCAGAATTCACAAAGCTGGGTGGGAATGTGAGCTGTGAGGAGGAAGCGGAGAGGCTCCAATGTGATTTGGACAAGTTGGGTGAGTGGGCAAATACATGGCAGATGCAGTATAACGTGGATAAATGTGCAGTTATCCACTTTGGTTGTGAAAACAAAGTCAGATTATTATCTGAATGGTGATAGATTGGGAAAGGGGGAGGTGCAATGAGACCTGGGTGTCTTTGTACACCGGTCGCTGAAAGCAAGCATTCGGGTGCAGCAAGCAGTTAGGAAATGGTATGTTGGCCTTCATTGCAAGAGGATTTGAGTACAGGAGCAAGGATGTCTTGCTGCAGTTATACAGGGCCTTGGTGAGACCACATCTGGAGTATTGTGTGCAGTTTTGGTCTCCTTATCTGAGGAAGGAGGGAGTGCAAAGAAAATTTACTAGCCAGATTCCTGGGATGGCAGGACTGATGTATGAGGAGGGATTGGGTCAATTAGGCCTGTATTCACTAGAGTTTGAAGAATGAGAAGGGATCTCATAGAAAACTATAAAATTCTAACAGGACTAGACAGGTTAGATGCAGGGAGGATGTTCCCGATGGCTGGGGTGTCCAGAACCAGGGGTCACAGTCTCAGGGTACAGGGTATGCCATTTAGAACTGAGATGAGGAGAAATTTCTTTACTCAGAGGGTGGTGAACCTGTGGAATTCTCTACCGCAGAAGGCAGTGGAGGCCATCATTAAATATATTCAAGAAGGAGATAGATATATTTCTTAATGCCAAAGGGATCAAAGGATATTGGGAGAAAGCAGGAACAGGGTACTGAATTAGACGATCAGCCATGATCTTTTTTGAATGGCGGAGCAGGCCCGAAGGGCCGAATGGCTGTTTCCAGGTTCCCTATTTTTGTGGTTCTGCAAATTTTAGTTCAGATATAATATATAAGGTCTTAGTACTGATTATTGGGGACACCAATATTATATACCTTCAGTCTCAAAAAAATCCATGAAACACTACTGGCTTTAATTTCCATGCAGTGAATTGCACCACACTTTAACCCCATGAAGAAGATTTACACCCACTGAAGGTCTGGAGAGGTAATCACACAATAATTTTCTGAGTCAGCTCATTTGCAAATCCATTGAAGAAGTAATTGGCAAAAATTCCATGTAGAATAAATGTAATCTGCTGGGCTGCATGGAAATTACACAGCAGCCTTTAAAAAGCCAATACTGACTTAATACTACAGGGACAACCAGGTAAGTAGGGAACAATGCCTGATTCACTCACTTGCCTGTCACTTCATGCCTCACAAATCTTTTTGTGCAACTTTTCAAGAATGTCCACACAAGAGTATTTATATATTTTCATAATTAAGATGATTTTTTGCAGACTGGGGAAATCAAATGGAAATTATGAGTGATTACCTTGTTCATTCCCTCCCATGGGCAGAGCTCAAAAGTTTTCATTGTAACTGCAGACTACACTTTGTAATTGATGTTACACTAGAAAATGAATATGGTGTTTGTGTATGTACCATTAGTAGCTGGAATTATTGTTATCATGATATTAACCATGCAAATTCCAATTCCTAACAGCTTGAATAGCACCAAGAACAAGTTTTAACACTTGTTAATTTGGCAACATATCCCAGGTACAGTGTAATTAAAACCTTCCTGTCTGAGAAACACAAAATTAGTGTTTGTTATCAAGATAGAGAAGCGGCTATAAAACTCAGTGTGACCATTATAGGAACATGCAGAACCAACAAAGGCTAACACTTGGTTCATCTGATCAGTTCCAGTAATCAACATGTGAAATTCAGGAACATTCTTGCAATTTTTCCTTTAATTATGTTATATTAGTGAAAGTGAAGTGTTACTTGTGTACCACATTAAAACAATTTTTTTTATATTTGGAAAAGTATATTGCAACAGCCTTAAATAAGCATATTGCCAGCCATTGCTCTGTAGTTGAATGTGAGTCACTGCTGAAGCTAAAGAGATCACAAATGCTGGAAAGCTGAAGTTCAGGTAGAATTGCTCAGCAGGTCAGTCAGCATTTGAGAGAGAGAGAAAGGAAACTTTAATTTTGTCAGATTCGAATGGGTTTGAATTTAGGTTACAGAGGTGACCAGGTCACCCAGCCTGTGTCCGCTCTAGTTAGTCTCCTAAAACTTCAATACTTTTAGGTTTTCTGGTAATCACTATTTACCCCAAGTAAAAAAATAAATCTCAGCCATATTTCCTAACATTTGAGTATCAGATTACCTGGTCATTACAGATACATGTTGCTAATGTTTTTGGGCTCCTTTACTCTAGATTTATTTTGCTTCTCTGTCTCTGACAACTCTCACAGGTGAGCAGTGTTCCAAAGTGTGTTTTCACTTGTACAAATATCTAAGTAATTTTGTAGGGTGCCCAAAGAACCTGCTTCAATTAATTTCTGCTGCTGGCTTTATCACATCTTACCCGATTCCTCATTGTTTTTAGAAGGCAACAGAATAGCGCTACGAGGAAAGGCTGAGGGACTTGAGGTTGTTTTCGTTGGAGAGAAGGAGGAGGAGAGGTGACTTAATAGAGACATATAAGATAATCAGAGGGTTAGATAGGGTGGATAGTGAGAGTCTTTTTCCTCGGATGGTGATGGCAAACACGAGGGGACATAGCTTTAAGTTGAGGGGTGATAGATATAGGACAGATGTTAGAAGTAGTTTCTTTACTCAGAGAGTAGTAGGGGCGTGGAACGCCCTGCCTGCAACAGTAGTAGACTCGCCAGCTTTAAGGGCATTTAAGTGGTCATTGGATAGACATATGGATGAAAATGGAATAGTGTAGGTCAGATGATTTCACAGGTCGGCGCAACATCGAGGGCCAAAGGGCCTGTACTGCGCTGTAATGTTCTAATTCTAATTCATTACACTTTACTTTGACTTCTGCTGCCCGATAAATTTATTAAACAGTAAAAGAACAAGTAAACACTGGCAGTAATACAACTTATATTTTTACAGTATTTGTAAGCTTAGCTAGATCCTGTTGTTAAAAATTAATAGTTTGCAGCTCCTATGCAAATTATTAAAAAAGCAATATTTTTACAGTACAGTTCCTTTCTTTTACTCACCATTTATAGAAGCTGGCTGGCCTGGCCATCTTTGAAGGCTTCAGATAGACTTTTTTCATTTAAATACAACAGTTTTATAAATATCTCAAAACAGCAGCCAAGACCAAGCAGATTTTAAATTGTCTGTTACACTCAAAAAAAAAGCTGCCAATCAAACACATATTTGAACAAATCCCACAAAATGCTTGGACTTGAGTAGAATGTCTTGGCCTTTCCAGACACAGACAAACTAACTAAAATCTGTCACGATCTCAAGTTAAGATGTAACATGACTTCAGTGAGCGAGGCTGGTTGTTTAACAAAAACATGCTAAATCTAAGCCAAAAATGATGATTTTTGTAACAGGATTTCATATTTTTCTACAGAAGGACATCTATTTTTGTATTAAATTATATTCAATATCTTTTGTATTTCTCTATTAAATGTTGAATTATTTATTTAAAAAAGCAAGAATTCACTCCACACTCAGAAGCACGACTTGTCATCTTAAAACTATTCTTAGTTGAAGGATACTGCATCTCTTATATAATGCTAGAAATAATCAGCAGGTCTGGCAGCATCTGTGGAGAGAGAAGCAGAGTTAACGTTTCAGGTCAGTGACGTTTCATCAGAACAACTTTGCTTCCATCTCCACAGATGCTGCCAGACCTGCTGAGTATTTCCAGCACTTTGTTTTTATTTCAGATTTCCAGCATTCGCAGTATTTTGCTTTTATTTTAGATATTATATCTCTTGTTCCCCAAGCACCCAGCCTGATCCTCTCTCCATAATAGCAAGCATCTCAGTGGTAAACTCAATAACTGAGCATGGGTGGAAGATAGGTCTACCACACTGACTCTTCCTTTAAATGTGGCTACTAATGGGAGTGTAGGATAGGTGCATTTACTGTATAATTGTAGTGTCTGAAAATGAACTGGTAGTGGTCTGTAAAAAAAAAATGAAAACAGTTCTTTGGGTATATTTGTAAGTAATATAGTCATAGGTGAAAACATTTAGCTCCAGCACTTATCTGTAGCTGATTCCCTTTAGTGATCATTGAGCCCCTCTTTCTCTCTATCACCTCCAATTGGCCTGCAGTTGATTTGCTTTGAATTGCTATTCACTGGAATCAGGTAAAAATTTTGTGAAGTTTTATAATCTTATACTTGAACATCGGCCTCAAACTTCCACCCACCAATGCTGCCTACCACTGACACCACTATAAAATGCGAGGCCTGCTCATTAGCGTACCTGTTGATGTTTTAGTGCAACTCCCATGTAATGTAGGGTAGTATGCTTGGTGGTGGGAAGGACTTGAAAATTAGGAGTGAGGCTTTAAAAGGCAATTAAAGACTGCCAATAGCGGTAGTAGTAAGTAATAAAGAGTTTGGCACAGTGAATTGACTATCGTGTGCATAGTGTATAATTCAGGTGACAGGCCGTGGTACTGTGAAAGAATAAAGGAAATTTTTATTTTCCAATGTGCTGAGGGAAGGAGGACTGGTAGTTCACAGGAAACCTGCAAGTCTGGATTTTCCTGCATGCTGTGAAGTTTTAACACTCATTGATATATATGACACAGGAAGATCGCAGAAGGCTATGGAATCTGGACCATAGCCATTACTGGGGAGAAAGCAGACAAAATTACTGGGCAGAAAGCAGCCCAATATTACTGGCTTGCAGCATCAAAGAATTACTGGAAATGGTGTTGAATTTAAGGTCATTTTATTTATCATGTGGCCTCTAAGCTGCTCATTGCTTCCTCCTCTTTGTGGAATTAAAAATGCAAATGATACTTTGAGCTATGGTAGCATAGTGGTTATGTTATTGGGCTAGTACCAAAGGCATGAACTAAGGTACCAAAGATATGAGTTCAAATTCCACCAAGGCTGTTGGGGAATTTCAAATCAGTTGATTAAATAAATCTGGAATTAAAAAAACTAGTATCGGTAATTTGACCATGTAACTACTGGATTGTCATAAAAGCCCACCTGGTTTACTTAATGCCCTTTAGGGAAGGAAATCTGCTACCCTTTCCTGGTCTGGCCTATATATGACTCCAGAGCCACAGCAATGTGGTTGACTGTTAACTGCCACTCAGTTGTATTCAAGAAGTTGGCTCTCAAGGGCAATTAGGGAGGAACAATAAATACAGGACTTGCCCACATCCCATGAATGAATAATAAAAAGGCCAATAATGCAAAAGATAGGAAGCAATTCCTTTGCTATTTTAAAAGTAACGTAATCCCATTGATTTTATTTCTAAAACTGTGCTTCTGCTTGGTTTGATTTCTACTGGGTTTGATTATTTCAGTCAGGATTGTTATGTAAGTAGCTATTTAAAAAATTAATATTCATTACAAATATTTACTGCTCTTATGGGTTTTTTCCTAATTCAATTAAAAGGTGTGGACATTTCAACAATGAATATTAAATGTGATGCTAACATTGCTTAAAGGCATAGAAAGTTATCCAGGCTTAGGAAAAAGTCAAATACACGTGACATTTATGATCAAAACATTACATTGTAACAGATTATATAGTATGCAAATTTTGTAGTGCAAATCTTATGCAAACAGGTATATACTGAGAGAGGACAGATTTTCTTCCATCATTATGTCACCATGATTCATCTCCATTAAAAGAACTAATTACAGTAAAGAATCGTCAATCCTTTCGTCCTGCAACTGTTTCAGTTTATACCAAACAGAGTCTGTAAAACAGAATACACTTTTTAATCAATGATTGTGGCGCAAATAATTGTAGCACTGTTTAACTGTATTTACCTGTATCTTTCAAGGAAGTTATAGATTACCAACCATACTGTACAGGAAACCTAAAACGTTTGTTCGCTGTCACATCATTTAAACCACTTTTGCACAATATGAGTTTAGCTACAGAATCCATTAAAGACTTTGGTTAGTTTTTTAAAAAAAGAATCAATTTAATAAACCACAAAATACTTTTATTATTGAACTTTGTGATGTAAACTGAATTTCTGGTTGGAAGTCAAATATATGTGCTCTGTTCCAGTGAATGAGTGAATCACTCTAATTTTGGGATTGTCTTCATCCCTGAAACACTTACTTTACCTATAAACACTTTCTACAAGCGTCTTTCCTGTTTCTCTATACACATAAGTGGAGGCATCCACTCTCCTCCCAAATCTCATGCATCTCAGATATGGTGCATGCACTTCCTTTTACATTTCTTTACCCCTTTGTTGTATGATTGCCTTTAAGAGTGATGTCCCTTTAAGATCCTTAGTATGCTCATGCACCAAGTACCAGGCCGCAGTCATGTGACTTGGAGCCAGAGTCACTCTGCAACTGTAACACCCAGAGTAAAGTTCTGTAGTTATCTCAGTACTGTATATACTTGTTAGATTAGATTATCAGATTTAGATTAGAGATACAGCACTGAAACAGGCCCTTCGGCCCACCGAGTCTGTGCCGAACATCAACCACCCATTCATACTAATCCTACATTAATCCCATATTCCTACCAAACATCCCCACCTGTCCCTATATTTCCCTACCACCTACCTATACTAGTGACAATTTATAATGGCCAATTTACCTATCAACCTGCAAGTCTTTTGGCTTGTGGGAGGAAACCGGAGCACCCGGAGGAAACCCACGCAGACACAGGGAGAACTTGCAAACTCCACACAGGCAGTACCCGGAATCGAACCCGGGTCCCTGGAGCTGTGAGGCTGCGGTGCTAACCACTGCGCCACTGTGCCGCCCTAATAAGCTGTTAATAAGCTGGTTTGAGATTTTCAACCAATTGGACTCCACGCATCTCATTTATCTTGTATCAGACAACATAAAGAATTCATTATATGGTGGCAGCGGTGGTGAGAAGACAAATCTGAGGTTGAAGACCTCAGTTAAAACAGCTCCGAAAATGACCTTTCCTACAGCCAGTAGACAGAACGTTCAAGAAAAATACTGGCTCAAACAGTGAAAAAGGAACTTACCTCAAACTATAGAAGACAGAGCACAGAACAACAGGCTGCAAGTAAATCGGGTGAGTCATTGTGCCGACGGACGAGGGATACTGCTTTTAAAAAAAAGCTTTGAAATCCTTCAAAAAATTTTTTTTTCAAAAGCTCCATTTAGAAAAAAAATGGGGAAGACCCAACTCCTTTCCCGAGCTGATCGAGGTTGGCACCATTACAGGAAGCGTCCGTTAGAAAAAATGCAGGGAAACCCAGATCACTGCACAGTCTCAATCCATGCAATCAAAGTTTAAAAAAACATTAAATTACTCAAGCATGAATAAGAACTTCCATTCATGAAGCCACTGTGAAAAAAACATTAAAACCACTCAAGTGTGTAGAACATTAAGACAAACTCTTTAAAAAGAAACCCACTGGGAATCAATGCCTCTGGACTGTCTGACAAGGACCAGAAACATCCTGCAAAGATATGGAAAATGCTATAAGATGAGCTCCGATTACGAGTGAATTTTAGAATGCACTGCCTGGAATAGATGCCCTGCAGGCAACAGCCACAGAAATCAATAGGCCAGTTCGTTAGTAGATGCCATAGTAAGGGTAATGAATGCGACTTCTCGGAAACTGAGCTGTTGGACCGAATAATGGAGCTAGAGATTGTATCAACACCCATTGAACCGTTTCAGAAAGACCTCTTGGGGAAAAAGAAAGGTCACAACATTGATGTGCTGCTGGAAGATGGCAAGAAATACGGACCCATTGTAGCTGGACAACAGCACCTGCAAGCACTAGGTGCAGCCAACAGTATTGGCATGATAACCAGGCCTAAAAGAGCAAGCAAGCTGTGTGGTAAGTGCGGTCTGTCCCACTAACTGTGAAATTGCCCTGCATTTTGTGACTTGGGCAAGGCGTGCAGTGCAAAAGGACACTGGACCCGCCTATGCAAGAAATCTGGCTACAAAGACGCGGCCAGAAGCTGCAGCAGGGCACAGACAACAGAAGACAGGCGCAGCAACAAGGCAACAGCAGCAAGGAGGGTGTCAGAGAACTGCGTAAATGCAAGACATTACACAAAGTCCACAGCGAAACAGACCTAAGACAAGACTCAACGAGAAGCAATTCTCAGACAGAAGACGAACAGGCATTCCACATTGTGGACTTGACAAATCGCGTTGATGAAGTCAAACACCACTATTAACATCACGTGCCCGAAGAAAGCTGGCAAACATGCACTCAGGGTCAAGATTGACACCGGCGCTAGTGCAAATATCCTACTAGTTTGAATACTCAAAGGTATTTACTGGAGTCATTGGAAATCAATGATATAACTGACAACTGCCAAGTTATCTGCATACAACCATTCATTGCAGCAGCATACTAACAATGCAGTGCAGCTATGGCAAGTCAACATGGAAACCACAAACATTCTATCTTGTAGACACGAGCGGACGAGCAGTAGCAGGACTACCAGTATGTAAGGATCTCAACATTGTGACCATCCACGAGGTCACCCAGGTACCCATTACAGCAGAAGAGATCAAGGGTACCTGCATTGAGTCAGTCCATGACCTACAACAAATGTACCCATACAGGTTCGACACAATAGGAGATTTCAAAGATGATGCTGTACTGCACCTCAGAGAAGATGCAATTCCATCAATTAGCACCCCTAGAAAGTGCAGCATGCATATATAAGAAAAGCTTAAATGCAAGTTAGATGACATGGAGTGCAATGGCATCAGCCATCGTGTGCATCATCACACAGACTGGTGCAGCTCAATTACGTGAAGAAGGATGGAGTAATCAGGGTGTGTCTGAATCCAAGGCATCTAAACCTGTCCCTAAAGAGATGCCCCCCACAAGATTCTGATATTAGAGGGATTGAATCCCAGGTTCACAGGAGCCAAATTCTTTTCTGAGTTGGATGCTAAACATGGATATTGGTCAGTACACCCACCAAAGGAATCTCAAGAAGTCACCACCTTCAGAACACCATTTGGAAGATATTGATTCCAGAGACTACCCTTCAGCTTGTCTGTCAGTCAAGATCTGTTTCAGCAGCATATGGACAGAAATGCAGAAAACATGCCTGGCTGCATATGCATTGCCGATGATATTGTGGTAATGGGCAAAACCAAAGAAGAACATGATCGAAATCTCCATTCACTGATGGCAGTAGCTCGTCGTGAAGGGCTCGTTTTTAACAGCAAGAAGTGCCAGGTGAATGTAAGTCAGATCAATTTCTTTGGATCCATCTATTCAGGTTGCGGAGTCTGTCCTGACCCAGGCAAAGCCGAAGATGTAAGGCATTTGCCTACTCCACAAGACAAGGAAGACCTCCAGAGATGTCTTGGATTTTTCAGCTTTTTGGCATCATATATCTTGACAAAGCATCATCGCTGAGGGAGCTCCTAAAGAAAGACGTACCATATGTATGGCAGGAGGACCATTAGCATATGTTTTGGTCTCTCAAACAAGTGTTGTCAACAGAAACCTGTACCCTGCAGTACTACGACCCAAGGAAGAAGACAATCCTGGAAGTCGACGTCTCACAGAAAAGGTTAGGAGCATGTGTCCTAAAGGATGGCAAACCAATTGTATTTGGGTTCAAATGTTTATTCTCAGCACAGTCCAATTACTCAAACATAGAGTGTGAAACACTTGCTCTGGTTTTTGGGATCACAAGGTTCCACACCTACCTGTTTGGCAAGCAGTTCACGGTGGAAACTGACCACAAACCACCGGGATGATCTGGGGCAAACCATTGACAAGTGCACCACCTTGACTACAGCGACTCTTATTGAAAGTTCAGGGGTACGACTTTGTCTGCTACAAACCGAGTACCCAAATGGTCACCTCGGATACGCTGAGCAGATTGCCAAACCCGAGCAAGAATGAAGAAGTTCCACTGGATCTGCAGTTGGACAGCATGGACATCAAGGTGGAAGATGTGCTCAAAATCGATTTATTGCATTTTGGTCAGCACAAAAATGGCAAACTACAATCAGAAACAGCAAATGACCCACACCTGTAGGTACTGTGGAGAGTCATCATAGAAGGCTGGTCTGACACGGTAAAAGAGGTGCCAGAAATCCTCAGATGCTTTTGGTCTTACAGAGATGAATTCAGTATCTCAAGAGGCGTCACCTGCAAGAGGAAACAAGTGATTGTGCCCAAAGCTCTGTGACAGGACATCTTTTCACAACTTCACCAAGGCCATGTGGGCATAGAGCAAACAAGACGACTGGCATGAGACACTGTTTATTGGCCAGGGATAAGCAGTGACATCAAAAGGTTAGTGAGGATATGCGAGGCATGCCAGAACCACCAGCTCCAACAACGGAAAGAACCTCTACATCCTCATGAGATTCCTTCAGTCCCTTGGGCCAAAATCACCTGTTTTCCGTTAATGGAGATGACTTTATCTTAGTCACTGACTATTTCTCCAAATTTCCAATTATCAGACAGGTAAAAGACACTTCAAGCGCGGTTGTTTGCAGACACGCGAGTGCCATATTCAATCTATTCGGTGCACCTGAAGAAATTATTTTGGACAATAGGTCACAGTATACGGGCAAACCATTCAGGGATATGTGCACCAAATGGGGCGTAAACCATGTGACGTCCTCACCACATTACCTTAAATCTGATGGCCTTGCTGAGCGATTGGTTGGCACAGTCAATTCGCTTATCCTGAAGTGTAGGACAACAAAACAAGATTTTCGTGTTGCCATGCTCCACCTCAGAGCTATACCTATGGATATGGGCCTACCGTCACCAGCAGAAATCATGTTTGGCAGACAAGTGCAGACGACTTTGCCAAGCCACCATCTGTCCAAATTCTCTGAGATGCAGGAGACACTGCCTGAAAAACAGGGGAGAATGAAGATGGTGCATGACTGAAACGCAGGGTCGGAACTACCTCAGCTACACGTTGGACAAAAGGTCAGGGTCATACACCCCACAATGAAAACATGGCTACCCGAAGAGGTATCCAAAATTTGCAGTGAGCATAGGTCCTGTGAGATTAAAACACCTAGTGAAGCAGTGTTGAGAAGGAACCGAAGCCAACTAAGAGAAGTGTACAACATCCCAATTGTGCACTGCAGACTCGAAAGAACGCACCCCGGTGATGAGGGTGTGACAGAACAAGAGGACAACAACCATCACATTGACAACATGCCTGCAAACCCAAAACAGCCAAGGATGACGTCCCAGAAGGGTATACCATAACCAAATCTGGAAGAGTTGTCAAACCACCAAAACGATATGTAGACTATTAAGCTTCTGCATGTGTAAAGTTCATAACATCAAAATTATTTACACAGGTATAGAGATTATCTAATTTTATGTATTTTTATTTATAGCATATGAGACATCTTTGGAAAGAAAGGGTATAATTGCCTTTTAAGATCTTAGTATGTTAATGAGCCAAGTACCAGGATGCAGTTTTGTGACTTGGAACCAGAGGCACTCTGCAAGTGCAATACCTAGAGTAAGATTCTGTAAATAGTTAGCTCTGTACTATATATACTTATTAGCTGTTAATAAACCAGTTTGAGACCTTCAACCAGTTGGACTCCATGCATCTGATTTATGTTGATCAGACAACGTAAAGAACTCATTACATACTAGACATCAGCTCTTGCACATTATCATTTCCTATGAGGTTAGAAACTCTGGCCGGAATTTTACGCCCTGTTGTCATTTTACCATCAGCGGGGGAAGTTGAAAACAGCCCGTCTGCCCCAAGCCAATTGAGGCTCTTAGGGGCCAATTAAGGGCCTCCTCCTGCTCCTGCTGTTATCTTACCAGCAGAGGCGGGGCACTTTGCTACCTGGGGAGGCCGCATGGTAAAACCTGATGGCTTCCTTGGGGGGTGGGGGGGTGGTATCCTCATCAGGCACCCTGTGCCCCACGGAGGGGCTCCCCCACAGCACAAGCCATCCTGCTGATGAACCTCCCCTCGCTCTTCTAATCGACGCCAACCCTCTCACGGGGACTCAACAGATTTTCCTCGGTGGTGCCCAAAACCCCACTTACCTTTCAGTGCTGGCATCCCTCTTGTTTTCTGGCTAGGTGCAGTCCCAGCAGTGGCCACCACTCCCAGTGCTGCCATTGGGGACTGAGGAGCTGCCAGCCCTGTGATTGGCTGGCAGTTCCTGGAGGTAGGACTTCCTGCCTCAGAGGAGCAGAAGCCCTGCCTGGGGTCAATTACAGGCCTGGGCCACACAGAATCACTGTGTGGCTTCCATGCCCAGCGGAGGCTTGCTTGCCCTTGACTTCAAAGCCATTGGGCAGGGCCTCTGCTGTCACATAAAATTCTGGCCTCTGTACCCATCTCACCATTCACCAGAAAGGCTAATTAAGCAACTAAATACATAATTATACATTCGATTAGATTTATTTTTATTTATTTATTTTATTTAGAGATACAGCGCTGAAACAGGACCTTCGGCCCACCGAGTCTGTGCCGACTATCAACCACCCATTTATACTAATCCTACACTAATCCCATATTCCTACCATATCCCCACCTGTCCCTATATTCCCCTACCACCTGCCTATACGAGGGGCAATTTATAATGGCCAATTTACCTATCAACCTGCAAGTCTTTGGCTGTGGGAGGAAACCGGAGCACCCGGCGAAAACCCACGCAGACACAGGGAGAACTTGCAAACTCCACACAGGCAGTACCCAGAATTGAACCCGGGCCGCTGGAGCTGTGAGGCTGCGGTGCTAACCACTGCGCCACTGTGCCGCCCATATAATTCTATAAAGAGCACAAATTTTAAGATTCAATCTTACTGAGACAAAATCACTGCAGGGATGATTAAAGGAAGCTTTGGCAGAAAGAAATTTATCAAACTTGAAATTATGAAAAACTTTTTATAAACTTAATTTCTTCAGGGTGAGTCTCCTGTTTGGGGCACTACATATCTTGCTGTTAGCCTGCTGTGATACGGTATTCAATCATCTTTGTTGAAAGAGGAAGTTTCATATTTGAAAACCCTAGTAATTTGAATAATGAACACATATATGTGCCTATTATTGTATTTTTTTTGGTGAAAAGCAAGCAAAATAATATAATGATTGGAATTTTTCCGGGACGCCATGCGACCCGCCGCCGGGACCAAATGCGGGACCTGAGCCCGCGCAGGTGAATGGCGGGAACATGGAGGGGATTTTACCAGCAGCGGCCAGTTAAGAGCCCGCTGCCGAGACCGCCATTGAATTAAGGATGGCAGCCTGCTTCTCCAAGCTACTGCCCAATCAGAGGGCTGGCAGCTGTGCAGTCTCGGCAGCACCACTGATAGAGGTTGCCGCTGCTGAGGCAGCAGGGAGAAGGAAAGGGCGTCTCCACATTAAGTCACCCTGGAAGGGCCGGTGAGAAGTTCTTTTAATGTGCTGGAGCCAGGCAGGCAGGCTGCGGAAATATGAGGCGTGAACCCCCACCCCAAGCAGTGGCATTAGAGCCACGAGGGCAGCATTGCCGCTGGCCCCCAAGCCCCCCCAAGGAAGCAGCTTGATGGCCGCCTAGACGTACCTGCCATTCTCCCCACACAGCGGTGGGCCGTTCCAACAGCGGTAAAATGCTGGCGGGGCGTCAAATAGCCGTTAATAGGCCAGTTAAGTGGATTAATTGGCCGCCCACCAGAATAGGATCATTCAATTAAAGTCAGACAGAAAGCGCAATCCACAACCCCATATTCTTACATTGTCGTAGCTACCTATATAACACAATAGTTCTAAGTGTTATTACCTCTGCTGCTAGAAAGGACAACCAGTCAGGTTTTCAGGTTTCTATTCAACAGTTTCAACACAACAATCTATTTTGTGTTCTCTACATTTCTTTAAAGCAGACTTCTTTGTTGCAAGCCCCAGGATTTTCATCTGTGAGACTATGCCTCCAAGGCCAAGCACCTACAGTTGTGATGAAATTATTACACAGATGGTATGCAGCCAGACCTGTGAATACTCAGATTATGTTCATGTAGGATTTATTGTTCTTAAAGCTGGAGCATTTTTTGACAGTAATATATTTTTGCCTTGCAGCGCCCCAATCATGTAATCCTTTGAGAGCTGAGATAGCATTTGTTCAACCCTGCTGCCACACCCCTCCCCCCAACCCTTTCCCCCGCAAAAGATTAACAAGATTAAGAGTCACGTTATGTTCTTTTAAGAGTTTTATAAATTTGTAGCAAAACCACCTTTTCATATTTTCTGTGAAAGTGGGTCAAAACACCATAGTACAGAACCATAAGACCAAGCAGGTTTGCTGATCTAAACTGGGGACTGGCGCCGAACTCACTGGCCGGAATTTTACTGGCATACCATGGGTCTGGCTGCTGGGACTAAACACAGGTCCCGAGCCCACGCAGGCAAATGGCAGGACTGCGGAGGGGCGTTGAGGACAATAACCTGCTTCTCTGAGCTGCTGGCCCAATCAGATGGCGGGCAGCTCTGCAGCCTTAGCAGTGCCACTGATAAAGGTGTCCACTACTGAGGCAGCAAGGAGAAGGCACCTCCATGTTGAGGTGCTCTTGAAGGGCCGGGAAATAATTTATTTTAATGTGCCAGGACCAGGCAGGCAGATCCCAGTTATCAGAGGGATGAACCCTCCAGTGGCGACTTTGGAGCAGCGGGGACGGTCATTGCTGCTGGGGGGCCCCTCCACTGGACATGGAACCTCTGGGAAGGAAAGGCCCGCCCCCCCAGCAAACTACTGGGAGGATGCCTCAATGTACCTGCCAGTAAAATCTCGGCATCTGGGTAAAATGGCCTTTAATAGGCCGCCCACCTCTGCCATTCCTGCCTTTGGAAATATCCCGTGGCAGCAGGAAGAATTGGGCTTCCCTCCTGATACCTTCCATCTCCATTTCACAACTCCACCCGCCTCCCAGCCCATCTTCAAGGGGCTGGTAAAATCCTGACAGTTATTTCAACATGTACACTGTAGCAACGTCCTCCCAGTGTGTATAGGCCACTTAAAAATCTAAACTCAATGGAGATGAACCAGGATAACTTCATTAATCATCCTATTCATTTTACTGTTTGTTTTGAACGATTTCAAAGGAGTTTGCAAGAATTCTCATGAGTCAACTCTGGCCTCAGTTATTACCCTGCTAGTTCAAGATTCTACCTGTCATCTTCAGTAAGTACATAGACACGTCTCATTTTGGGTGTAACTGCAGGTAAAACACACACTTCAGAAAATAGTGTTTAAACTTGCATGTTCGTTTCCATACTGAAAACAATTAATAAAAATGGTTCAGTTTGCATTAGTCAGAAACTTGCTCTCACAGGAACAGGCCATTCAGCCCCTTGAGCCTGTTCTACCTTTCAAACAGATCACATATCTTCATTCCACCTACCCGCCTTGGTTCCTTAAACCTGAATAACTTTGCCTAACAAAAATATTATCAATTTCAATTTGGAAATTTTCAATTGACCTACAACAGTTTTTTGGGGGAGAGAGTTCAGGGTGGATTTTATCCCGATGGCGCAGGTCACGGCGGCGGCACTGAAAGAAGATGCCGTTTCCGCTTTTGAGTTAGGCGGCCAACCGCAAGTGATCTTGAGGCGGCTGGCCAAGTAAGCAGTGCAGGGGTTGTCCAATTAAGCAGCGCGAAGCGCAGGGGCCATCCAGTCCTGGGCCCGAGGCAGCAACGCAGCAGTGAGGTCGATGTCAGCTGACACTGCGGCAGCTGCTGGTGCCATATTTAAAGGGCTTCCCACCCTGCATTCATTGCTGCCTGCCACAGAAATCCTTCCTTTCTCCTGCTGCCTGGTGTTCTCCTGCTGCTGCTGCCTGGTGTTCTCCTGCTGCTGCTGCCTGGTGTTCTCCTGCTGCTGCCGCCTGGTGTTCCCCTGCTGCTGCCTGATGTCCTCCTGCTGCTGTTGCCTGGCGTTCACCTGCCCGACCAAGCAAGCCTGGTTGGAGATTGCAGAGGAGGTCAGCAGCCATGGGGTCACCCCAGAACCTGGATCCAGTGTCGAAAGCATGTCAATGATCTCATTCAATCCGCCATGGTGAGTACGGCAAAACACTGTTGCCTTTGGAGCTTGTATATGGTAAGGCGGGAACATTGGCATGGTGCCAAGTGAGTGATCATCAAGTCAGTGGCAAGGGGGTGAGGCAGCAGCATATCCTGTCGCTGGGTCAAAGTCCTGGAACTCCCTTCCTAACAGCACTGTGGATGCACCTACACCGCATGGACTGCTCACCACCACCTTTGCAAGGGCAACTAAAGATGGGCAATAAATGCTGCCTAGCCAGCGACGCCCACATCCCAGGAATGAATAAAAAAAGGCATGGTTGCATCTCTGTGAGTGGTGCCCATCTAGCTATGCTGGACCCCCACAAGATCCCTCTAGAGTGGCCATATGCAGGTGGCATCCATGTGCCCCCATTATGGACTGCTGGACCCCCACCAGAACAGATGTGTGCATATCTCAAATGCGGCACACAACATTAAAGAGAGGGCCAAGACTGGCGGAGGGATCCCGTACCTCCACATCTTTACCTCCATGGAGGAGGAGGCCTTGGAGTTGGCAGGCCAATAGGGCAGCTGCGCAGTCGCTGATGGTGAGATGGAGGTGCCAACCCAAGAAGGTGACAGAACGAATGCTGGTGCGCAAGGGTACATCTGACACGCACAAGGCATAGTGTCAATGTGACCAATGTTGGACACATGGAGGTCCACAGCAAGCATGACTGGGATGAGGAAATGGGAAATCCTTTACCCTTACATTTATATGTTCTCTCATGCAGGTCAGGGCCAAGACAAGGCCAGAAGACGTCAAGTGACCAGGGGCCAGCCAGCCACCTCTGAGGAGGAGGAGGGATCCTCAGAGGGTGCAGCGTCACATCATTCTCCTACACTCTCCACCAGTACAGATACTCTCACAGCAGTGGGTATGTGTTCGCGATTAGATTCAGGGTCACCAGCTGGTGAGGACACCACAGACGCACCCAAGCAGCTGATGGAGGTTGTGACAGTGAGGCCACTGGCAGTCAGAGGACTGTGGGAGGCCAGGCCAGTGTTGAGCTCCAGGCCGATGACGTGCCTTTGGAGTTGTCCATGACATGGCAACTGCTGCAGCAGCAGGCAATGGAACATCTAGCAGAGCTTCAAGAGGCTGTGTGAACCCATGCGCGGACAATGGAGGAGCCTATCCAGGCCGTGAGTGCTGCCATGTCTATGATGGGTGTGCGCTTGGCTTTCTCCATCAAGGGATTGGAGAGCCAGATCCAGCAGACCAGTCAGTGGATGCCAGTCATGCATGCCACCCTGCATCCCATCGCTTTGTCCATGAGCTCAATGCTCCAGTGACAAGGCGTGAGGAGGATGAGGCACCTGGATTCTCCACCATTCAGGTGAGCTGGGAGGTACAAGTGTGCCTTGCAAGGGAGGAGGAACGGCTGCCTTCCACTGCTGGGGGCTCCTCTCAGGGCGCTCCTGGTGTGAACAGCAGCTCCTCAGCCCCTCTGCCTGTGGCACCATCACTTCAAAAAGCTGCAACAACAGAGGGGGGTCCTGCACCTGCGCAGGAGCCCCTCGGTTAATGGGGCCCTCCAAGCCTCAGGCAGCCAGAGGACGGCCACCAAGCTCATCCCAAGCCATGGAGCAACACGATCAGCCACAAGCGCAGGCGTGGCACCTCATAGGAGCACCGTAAGAGAGTTAAGAAGAGCACCTTGCTGCACTTGGGGATCACGGTGATTTAAATATCTGGATGTTAACTTTCCTCTCTGGTTTGCACCTCCATAAATCTTTCACTCAATCTTCCTACTTCTCATTCTAATTCTTGTTGCCCTGTGAGATTATATCTACACCCTTCCTCAATGGATGGGAAATGATAGACTAAGGCGTATTTGTTCACCTCCTTGGCCTTGCTACTGTGCACCTGGGCTACGGAGTGTCAAATGAAGGAGGTGACATCAGGGCTGATAACAGCTAAAACTTTATTGGAATCTTTCTCAAAGGGCATAACATTTACAGGGGTCCCAAGTTTCCCTTGCACGTATCTCATTTTGCCTTGTATGTGGTCCAAGGGGTTCTTCATCTTGCATCCCCTGGTCAGCAGGTTCCTTCACATTCTCATTGTCGAAAAGCATCACGATCAGTGATGATCTCATTGTTCAGCACCTCACCCCTCTGCGGTGTCAGGTTGTGCAGTGCACAACAGACCACCATGATACATGAGACCCTCGCTGGGCCACACTGAAGGGCTCCACTGGATTGATCAAGGTACTTGAATTGCATCTCCAGAAGGCCATGGCCTGCTTGATGGTTGCTCGAGTTGACCCATGGCAGGTGTTGCACCTCTCCTGTGTGTGTGGGTTCCTCACAGGCATGATTAGCCATATCTTCAATGGGAAGCCCTTGTTTCCCAGTATCGATCCCTGAAGGTGTGCAGAGGTCAGAAAAATTGAGACCTGCGACTGTATACGTCATATGTATACGTCATGGCTGATTCCCAGGAACCGTGCACATACCTGAAGGATCCACTTTAGGTGGTAACAGACCAGTTACCAAGTGGAAGTCCTTCCTGTTGCTGAAGGCCACTGGCTGGTCCAGGGGAGCTTCGATTCATACAGCCAATGACAACTTGCAATGCCCCCGAACCCAGTGGATCTCTCCGCCTGATTTTCCAGATTGGTGTGGTATTGTACATCGTCATCAGCCCTCTAGAACATGGCATCAGTCACCTGCTTGACGCATCAATGTGCTGGAGATCCAACACAGGTCTCCAGTGGATCCCTGGAAAGAGTCGGAGGAATTGAAGTTGAGAGGAACGGGGATCTTCAGGACCACTGGCACTGGGGGTCCACCAACCCCACAGCATGACGCAGAGATCAGTGATGGCCTCTCTGGAGAGCTGCAGTCTTCACTGACACTCAGACATTTGGAGAAAGTTCAGCCTCGGGTGGTACACTTTCTCCTGCAGATAGGCTCTTCTACGTGCACGTGGTTGTTGATGTTCCCCTGTGTGCCCTTCTGTGCCATGCCCACCCCAAGGCTGGCTCGCTTGAAGGTTGTGAGGTTGGTGATGTTCCCCCACTGGTGCCTGAACCTCCCTCCCTCTGAGCTGCCCCACCTCCTCAATGGGGGCCACATGGCCTGGGTGAACGAGGCCCATGGCAGGTGTTCTGTCTCTGAATCTTAGGACTTCCAGCAGGATGGCTGCCCCCAAACCTGCCTGTCAGTCCTATCCTTGGGGCAAGTGCCACTGCCCCTTGTGACCCTGGCCCAACACTCCTGGTACCATCTCCGCCCTTGCCCCTTCAGCGAACGTCTGCCAGTGCCCTTTGTGCACCACCCTTCCTTCCAGCACATGCTGGCTTTCCCATGACTTAGTTGGAGAGCCAGCACTTATTCCCCCACTTCGTTTCATTAGGCGGGGTTCTGAAGGTAATCCCTGTGCGCCACTGATAAAATCCAAACCACCCTGAAAATCTTTGATTAATTGGCCATTTAAGTACCTCAATTGTTGTCCTGCCGCCTTGTTGTAAGAAGTACGCCCTCTGTGGTTCCCGCCGTTGGTAAAGTCCGGAAGTGGGGTCAAGACATTGGACTTCCAGTCCTACTCAGTCTGCTCCATTCTACGGTCCCCACTGCCTCCAACCTCGCTCTAAATGGCCTGGTAAAATTTCAGCCTTCCAGATTTCCACTACCCATTGTAAGAAGTGCTTTCTGACATCACCCCTGAATGGCCTCGCTATAATTTTAAGGTTATGCCCCCTTGTTCTGGACTCTCCCACTAAAGGAATTACAAGCAATGACTGCTGAAGTTCCTACAAGGTTATTTTAAACTAACATGGAGATGCAGTGTACAACCTCACCTGGTGATGCCCCTGGAGCCGATTGAAAGAGAGCTTTGTGCTGCATTTACATTCCAGCATTGTAGGTATCAAGCCCCAACTTTAATGGCAATGATGTGAGGCAAATGAGCGTCACTGGTGCAAGGTACTGCCTCAAGTACTTTAGGAAAGATGCCAAGGCATTGGTGAGAGTGAAGAAAAGATTCATGAGAATGGTTCCAAGGATGAGGAACTTCAGTTATGAAGATAGATTAGAGAAGTTGGGACTGTTTTCCTTGGAGAAGAGAAGGCTGAGAGGAGATTTGACAGGTTTTTAATTAATAAGGGGTCTGGACAGAGTAGATAGGGAGAAACTGTTCCCACTCGTGAAAGGATCGAGAGGGCTCAGGTTTAGAGTAATTGGTAAAAGAAGCAAAAGTGACATGAGGAAAAACTTTTTCATGAAGTGAGTGGTTAAGGTTTGGAATGCACTGCCTGAGTGTGTGGTGGAAGCAGGTTCAATTGAAGCATTCAAAAGGGAATCAGACTGTTATATGAAAAGGAAGAATGCAAGGTTACGGGGAGAAGGCGGGGAAATGGCACAAAGTGAATTGCTCATTTGGAGAGCCAGTACAGACACAGTGGGCTGAATGGCCTCCTTCTGTGCTGTAATCACAATCACAATTCTGTGAAGTGAGAAGGTTCATCAGTTACAAAATGGGAATGTTTTCTGATTTTGGGAAGTTTTGCGTTGCTAGCCTGTAGGAGCTTTACTCCAACAGCAGGAAAAGTTTGCTGCAAGCAAACAAAAGTCAGAATTGTAACTTAGCAAGCACTTACATTTCATTCTGTTACTGCTGGAGCTCTGGAATTCTCCCTACAGAGCAAGCAGGGTGGACTCCAAAGCACCAGGGCCAATACATACAAGAACCACTGCTATTTGGCTCAATTCTGTATAATACAAATTAAGATTTTGAAAGGAATTGGTACAGTAGATAGAGAGAAACTTTTTCCACTAGTGAGGGAGTCTAGAACAAGGGACAGAATCTGAAAATCAGAGCCAGGTCATTCAAGAGAGAAGTTAAGCATTTCTTCATGTAATGGAAGGTGGTAGTGTAAGCAGTAGATGCTAGCTCAATTAATAACTTTAAATCTAGATCGATAGATTTTTGCAAGCCAAGGGTATAAAAGGATATGGAGCCAAGGCAAGTGCATGGAGTTAAGATAGAGATCAACCATGATCTCATGGAATGGTGGAACAGGCTCAAGGGTTTGAATGGCCTACTCCTATGTTCCCATGTATGAGTTAGCAATAGCAAAGCAACATTAGTAAACTGGTTCCACTGATTTTACTTAGCTACAAAGCTAAACAAAATGCTGATTAAAATTATTTTTTCTATTAAAAGTCTGTTCAAGCTATTACAAATCAAATATGAGATAGGCAGCTATATTATATTGCAATCTTCATTTATAAGGCTAATAATTTTTGGGGTTGAGGTCACACTACAATATTAGTAACAATTGAGTTAGTTCATTCATACCCAACTCCTCTGTCCTATATTTTTTTCGCAAAGGCAAAAAATGCATTTCAACTTTTTTGCCATTTGTGAGTTTTCCAGGCAGCCAACTCTATCCTTCTTTCTGTGATTTGAGTAAATAGAAGATATGCTGGCACTGCCTGCAGTAATGTAGAAATGTAATTCCTGCCTCTGACATGGGGCTCCTCTGAAATTAGAAGCACGATCCTTTCTGTGAACATTTGGATTACTAGTCTGAGTGTTCTGAATCTTCCTTACTTTGCCTGTTGAACACTGCACAAGCTATTAGTAAAAGGTAACAATTCCTCTCTGGGATGACATTTAATGAATGCTTTTCATTATTGGAATGAAATTGTAAAGGTAGTCTTTTAGGACATGTTTACTATTTTACACGAATAGCAAACCAAGGGATTTTTACTCCAAGATCCTTTCATGGTATAAGAAGTTGAGAAAACAAATAGTGATTTGACATTGACAGCATTGGACTTATAAGGAAACAGTATTGTCTGCAATAAAAAAAGTGTCTCATCAGCTTTGACCAAAGTTAACCTTTGTTCGTGTCAGCAACTTTCTCCTAAACTTTACAATGTTGCAATTACTTTAACTGGTGATCATGGTGTAGTATTGACCACTCATCTAATGCTCTTCATTCTTCAGTAACCATTGTTCCTATTTTATTGATTAACTAATTGTTTGAGAATCGTTATTGCTTTGGTTGAAACTACCTTTGACCTAGATGACGGGTTGGGGTGGTTGTCCCAAGAATGAACCATGGACCAAGCACCTGAGCTCTATTTATCTGGGGCATGATTTTTTTTCTTAAGTTCCTTTCACTGTTGCATATTTGTGCAAAAAAGCAATTTCTACTTTGGCTCAGCATCAGTCTTTTATGCTATTAGCACAGGAAGAGTGAAAAGGGCTGTTTCCTGATTGGTGAATTTAGACCAATCAAGGAGCAGCTTTTTTCACCAATCAGAAAGCAGCAGTGGTAGAAACATGCTTTATGTCAAATGATGATTTTTAATCCACTGGCTGGAAATCTGCATTTAATTTTTTAAAAAACAGAGATTAAAGGTGACCCAATGCTTGCAGCTAAAGATGGCTACCCCAATTTGCAGCACTGTACCTTCCACATTCCAATACATTTTGCATCACTGTATTTCCACATTCCAATACATTTTGATGGAGTCAGCATGTCTGCACAGACCCATCAAGACAATGACCTGGGGAATCTGAGTGAACCACCTATCCTGTCCCATTAGCAAGCCGTCAAGGCCATGACGTGAGGTATTCAACTAGTAGAGACGAACCACTCAAACCGAATCACTTGAACAATGGGACCCCAGCTGTGAGTAGGGTTTACCAGACATAGACTAATTAAGTTGCAAGAGGGAATACACTAGTATCAGCCATGCTTGAATCACTGGGTGACAGTCATATGACAGGTACATCCTTCATGTGCTTAAGCTTCTGTTTTCTCTGCAGTAATCAGACAAGCAGCTAGACGCTAATTAGAGAAGACCCTCCTTCCTTTTTCTCTCTCCAACCCAACTTGCAAGCTTCAAACTTTGTTTGCTGACCATAACTACCCAGGGATGCCCCTGCTGCAGCCAGAGAATCCTTGAAGGAAATCAGCAGCACTACCATCTCCAGGAGAACCATCAAATCAGCCGTCTACATCTTCAAATCGGAAGTCTCAGGACCACCAAATCGGAAGTCACATGACCACCGAATTCAGACTGAAGCCAGCCAAGTCACCAAGTCAAACTGTATACCCCTTCAATTTCTCTGGACTCTAATTTGACCGATCTGTCCACACCTCCCCTTCACTCTGTAACCTTTGTGTGTGTGTGTGTATGAAAGTTGGAGTGTATTTTATTATTTTACTTAAATCAGTTTAAGTACAATAAAGCTAACCTCTTTCTTTGTTAAACTCAAGAAAAGCTGGCCGATTGGTTCTTTTTATGATCACAGCGTGTAAACAGTTAAACGCTCACTGAATTGGCAAGTATTTCCTTTTCAAAGATAAAGTAAACTGGTTATGGTCAAACAAGGAAAGGAGAAAAGGGGAACCATTCGACCCCTCCTCACCTGATTGTAACATCACCCTTTACCAGTCCTCCAGTCCCTGCTATGTATAGTTCTGAGGATGAAGGTGAGAGGCTAGGAATCCTGCGGCGAGTAACTCATCTCCTGACTCCCAAAAGCCTGTCCACCATCTAAAAGGCACAAGTCGGGAGTGTGATGGAATACTCTCCACTTGCCTGGATGGGTGCAGCTCCAACAACACTCAAGAAGCTTGACACCATCCAGGTTAAAGCAGCCCGCTTGATTGGCACCCCATCTACAAACATTCACTCCTTCCACCACCGACGCACAGTGGCAGCAGTGTGTACCATCTACAAGATGCACTGCAGCAACTCACCAAGGCTACTCAGGCAGCACCTTCCAAACCCACGACCTATACCAGCTAGAAGGACACAGGCAGCAGGTGCGCGGGAACATCACCACCTGCAAGTTCCCCTCCAAGTCACACACCATCCTGACTTGGAACTATATCGCCGTTCCTTCATTGTCGCTGGGTTAAAATCCTGGAACTCCCTTCCTAACAGCATTGTGGGTGCACCGACCCCAAATGGACTACAGAGGTTCAAGAATGCAGCTCACCACCACCTTCTCAAGGGCAATTAGGGATGGGCAATAAAATTGGCTAGCGATGCCTACATCACATGAAACAAATTTAAAAAAAATGAAGCATCCAAGCTTTTAGGCTTCAGGAGAGTTAAAGAAAAGGGGCACGGGGACAAAGCAGATGTGGTCTTATATTTCTGTGTTTGACCGAGCTCAACTTTTGTGTATGAAAAGTATGTTTTACTTTATGTCTGGGAGTAACTTGCTTTTTTGTATGTTGGCGTTTGAATTTTGTAGATGGTGGGGTTGGATTTTCAATGTACAGCAGCTCAGATTTCAGCATGATCATACTGTTTTTGGCACTCATTGGTTTTTACACATGTTTTTGGGATGTATCTGAACCCTAGCTCTATATGAATTTGCATCCCTGCCCTCAGAAAAACAATTTAGTTTGCCACTGTTTTCATTGCCTGCACTATGTTTACCAAATTAACGATAAACTGTACTACTTGGCAGAATAAAATGAAAACAGAAAATGCTGGAAATACTTAGCAGGATGGTTTGTTTCTAGACATAATAATGAAGTTCTCAGATACAATCCTCCAATGTAGTTGCATGAAGTTTTTTGCTATGGGCACCGACACCGTGCCAGAAAGCCTGGGGCAAATCCGTATCAGTCATTTTCAGGGGCCCCGATGGAATTCAATGGCGATCAGGGCAGGTAATGACCTGTCCCTTTAAGGGTGGAGGTCCTGCCTCCAAGAGTTGCCAATCAGAAGGCTGGCAGCTCTTCAGTACCACCAGGAGTGGAAGCCACTGCTGCGACCACAGCATGGAGGAGGCCACAGAAACAAGGTGAGTTTGTAGGGCTCGTCAGGGTCAGTCAGGTGGGCTCCATGTAGGCGGTGGGGGTGGCGGTGGGGGGGGGAAAGAGTCGGTTCTGAGGGCAGGGTCTGTCAGCGAGGTTAGCCCTTGATGCTAGGGAGACCCTCCATGGGCCGCAGGGTGCCTAATCAGGAGGGCTGCCACACTCATCCCCCATCCCCCCCCCCCCCCCCCCCACCCACAAGCCTGCAGGCAGGCTGCTATCTTTTACTGGGTGGCCTCCCCATGGAGGTCTGGTGAAATCTAGCCCAAGGTTTTCACAAAGTCAGCTTCATCTCAGTGGCAAATGAGATGATGCCTGGGATTTTAGCACAGTCCTGGACACGGCTAGAAGGCAGGAGGGCTCGTAAAATGGTGATGGAAGGCGTTGGGAGGGAAGCCTGACGTCTTCATGTGCCACGGGATATTCCTAGAACCAGCTCTGGCACCTGCCAACTGCAGGTTATTTTACACCTCCACCAGTATTTTACCACATCGGGACGGTCCTCCACTGCTTGGGGTGACCACCAGGTACATCCAGGTGGCCTCCCAGCGGCTTCTCGTGCGGTGAGGGTGGGGCCTTCCTTTTTGGACGCTCCATAGCCCACCAGCGACCAAAGCTGCCTCTGCCCCCACTGCCCTGACATCGCTGCTGGAGGGGTTACCCCTCCGCTCACTGGGACCTGCCTGCCTGGACCCGGCACAGATATTAAAGTTCCAACTTTACTGCAAGGGCACCTCAACATGAAGGCGCCCTCTGTTACCTCTTGCAGCCTCAACAGCGGCCACCTCTATCATTATTATTAAGAGGCTGTTGCCGGTAAAGTTGCCTGCACAGTCCCGCTGCATGAGCTCAGGATACGCATTGCATCCTGATGTTGGGACTTCAATCTTGCTGGTAAAATTTCAGCTGATGTTTCTACTTTGAAAAGGTGCCTCAATCCACCTAAATTAATGGATTTTGCCGATGTTCCAGCTGGTAATTCAACCACTATTATCAGAGGCAAAAAAAGCCATCTTTTCTGGTGACAAGCTGCGTAGTTCAACTCACCTGTACAGACCAAAAATGCGGTTTTATTTACTTTCGCTGACTTACATGTAGCGTACCCAGCCACTGGCCAAAAAGCACAGAGGTTAAAAAATACATTTGCATATGTCATCTTTTTTCATTCTGTTCCAGTATTATAAAAATTTACCACATAAAGTCTGTCCTCACACAGTTGTCTTCCAAACACAATCTGAAAAACAGCTATAAAACAAAAGGTGCTGGAAATGTTCAGCTGATCTGGCGGTATCTGTGGAGACAGAAATAAGATAAACAGGCAGATTTTCCCAGCCTGGTGGAGGCAGATTCGGGAGCATGCGAGGTGGGAAAGCCCCAGAAAACGACATTGGGTCAGGATCCCAAGGTGATCTAGGCCTCTTTCAGCTTTCCCCGTGGCACCTTGCGACTCCAGCAGGAAATCCCCATGGGTCTGAAAGGATGCCAATTGAGGTCGTTTAAAAGGCAATTAAGAGTCTTTTTAAGCATGCAATCCCTCTTTTGCCATAGCACACAGATCACACACTGGATCTGCAACTCACCAGGTTAGAGGAGACGAGTGCACAGCAGGAACTCATCGTAGAGTGAACCTGACCTGATATGAGCAGTATAAATGGTGAAATCTGCAAGCCTGTGGTTAGCCACAGTGAAAGGTTTGCGCTGACAGAAGCAGCTCTTTCAGCCTTAAGCTCACTGAATTTGTTGAGGACAGCAACTTTGTACAACCTATATCTAGTGTCTTGGAGACCACTGATGGTCATCTCACCTTATTGCTTGTACAGAAAACTGTATATACCCATCACATTATTAGCAAATCATTATTTCAAACTTTTTGTTACCTTTAAGGCACAAAGAAAATACTGTGGCCCCAAAATGTGATCCACGTGGGTTGGAGACTTCAGGCAGAAAGGCAAAGCACAGGTGCGCCAGAAATGGGTGGATTGGCTTGTCTCTTTTCAGGTTGTGGCAGACCATCCTGGATTTTTGTTTCTCAAAATATACTTTATTCATAAATTTCTGTAAAAAAAAAATACATTACAAAACAGTTCAAAACAGCATCAAATTGGCATTCCAGAAAGTGCAAAGGAAATCAGTTTTCTTCAATACAGGAGTGAGCTGCCTCACAACCCTTCCATTCCATTTTACATACAATGTACATTTTACAGCAAAACCATATTTGGTGTGTACAGCCCGAGGGGTTTGCCATGGGCCCAGCCCCTCAGTTTCCCAGATATGCAAATGACTCCATCCTCAAGATACAAGATCTTGTCTCTGGCCATAGATCAGGGCAAGCAGGAACTCCACTTTGCCACATTTATGTCAACAGAGTGGGGGCAGAGGCATTTCCAAGCCTGTATGTATAGACCATAAAGCCCATTCAACTAAAATAATGAGGTAAGAACCGAAGAGTGTTTTTTGGAATTTGAAATTGTTACAATATAGAGTCATTATGGCACAGAAAAAGACATTTGGCCCACCGGGTCCATACGACTCTAAAGAGCAATCCAATCAGTTCCATTCCCTGGTTCTATTCCCGTAGCCCTGCAATTTTATTTCTCTCCAGTGCCTATCCAATTTCCTTTTGAAATCATTCATTGTCTCTGCTTCCACCACCCTCATTGGCATCATCCCAATGTATGAATGAAAAAAAAGATTTAAAGCATTATCAGCCCTGAATATTAGAGGTGCTTCAATGTAGACGTGTACTTCAGAACACAAATTAGTATGGTTCTGATTTCTGGTTTAAATATGGTATTCAAGGTATTGAGGTCTTATAGTCATTCCTAACACTGTTTTTAACTTGTTCCTGTCCCTTTAGGCAGCACTAGAGTAAACCTGGTGAAGATCCTATCGACTGCCTCCAGCCCTCGTGATACTGCATTAGCAGCAGTGATATGCAGTGCTTTGGCCATGGTTCTGCTAGCTCTCCTCATCCTGTGCATCATCTATTGCAAGAAGCAATTTATGGAGAAAAAACCTAGTTGTAAGTTTGTTATAACCATATTTCTGACCTCCTGAAATGGTTCAATGGATAAATGCATTTCCTGGTGTGGGTTGGAGCTATAGAGACCAAAAAGGTCGCAGGTTTAATTTCTGGTCTGTGGTGAGCTAACTGATCTCTGCTAAGGTGAGGAAGGGTACTAAAATTGGTAAAAGCATCCTTGTGCCAGAGAGTGTGGGGAAAGTGCAGCCACTTTTGTTGGATATCCAGTGACTCCCACTGGGATGTGTGTCTGAACTGAGTAACAACATTCAAATCGAATTAAACTGTGAACACTTACTGTTTTGGCTCTCCCACTGAGAATGGGCATTTGTGTATCAGGGGCCAGTGGGCTCCTCGTGCATGTGTAGCTGAATTCTGGTGGAGTCATCACCTGCAGGAAGGAAGGGGAAAAGACTGGAAACTGCTCAACAGCTTCTAAATAGCTCTCGCATTTTCTCAAGCTATATGAAACCTCTCGATCTATGTGCGTATAAAGTATAGTTGGAAATACAGCAGAATCCATATGCATAAGGACGATAGCAAGTTCTTTCCAAAGGCTCAATGTGATACTGTTGCAGCTGGCCTGCTATAATTCTGGTCCTGTTATCTCAGCTGTTTAGGTTGTAATGTTAATGCACCTGACTCAGTGATCTAAGTAAATGCTGCTACCAAAAGGCACCAACAACCACAACTTGCCTACTTTATGTAAGATTAGTTTGGTCAGCTGTTGGCCACAAAGCAATATTGTAACTGGAGCGGTGAGGAGGCTTTTCTCCTGTACAGACAGACCAAAAAAGGAGCAACAATAAAGGAATAAGTTTGGTATTGGTTGAACTTATTTTTGTTCATTTGATCCTTACGGTTCAAATAATGTCATAATTACTGTAGTACGTTAGTATAGTTAAATGATCTCATAATCGGAATGTGCCTCGATAGTGTTAAGAGGGAAAATTTCTTTTTCTTCTCAGTCTCTCATTTAACTAAACACACTGGCAGAAAAATAGAACAGCTTTCTGTTGTACAAGCAACATCTGCAATTGGATTTGAAGCTGCCCTTAAACAGCCACTAACATCAAGCACAAGGATGCAGACCACCCATAGACAGCAGTTTTATTGTATCTAGACAAACATGTTGTGTATTTTAAAGTTTGATCTGTCTAACATAGTGATTGGGTCCAGGCCTGGCTGAGAAGAGTCCTAAACTTAAAAAAAAAGTGAAGAAGGAATGTTTCCAATTACATTATATTAAGACAGTCTCTATGTCTGAACAAAAATCTCAGTGAAGTGACCAGCCTCATTAGATCAACCATGTGCAGTAGTCTGATGCAATATACCACTGATGTGCAGAAAGGATTGCAAGGATTAACTAACTACTTTTATTTAGAATGAGGATTGACTTTTAAATTAACTAAAGTATATAGGTGTGGAAAGTTCTTAAAATTTTGCTTGCGAAACTGTTTGTGTTTATTTATATCATTTTTAACTATCTTCACAAAATGCTGTTTGTGGTCTCATTTGGAGTTACTTAGAGTTGGATGAACACAACTATCTAGAATGTTCTTGATAATGTCCTTTACACAAAGTCCTGATTCTTCAGCAATAAAAGTGTTTATTATGGCATCACAGTATATGTACTGGAAGCATTAAAAGCCCAACAGGTCTCACCAGTGTCTGTTAGTGTTAGGGTTTTGTGGAAAAATTGGTAACCGCTGGCATGCTACAATTATTTTTTTTAAATGAAAGGCTAAAACAGCCTTCATGTTTGTGGGTTTGTAATCTGGGCACTGCATTTCTCAAAACATTGCTTCTGGTGGTCTGACCTTAGAAAAACTGAGGTTTGAAAAAATGTGTGGCCAGTCAACAAATCAATGACAACAAAATATACATTGACCCTAAAGGGAGGTTATGGGCCACTGAGTATGTGGGAATTATTAAGAGTGGTAATAAATACCATTTTTTATTGTTATTCTCTTTTTTCCTCTTCAAAGGGTCAATGAGACTACAGGATGCTCAGTTAAATGGAGCGGAACTGTCATCCTTTGACAGGCAGAGGATTAATCCGAGTCCACACAGAACCTGCACACACTGTCAACAAGGTCCAGTGCAGGCTTGTGGTAGGTGTAAAGAAAGAATCCTCAGAGGACTGCTTTATTAGAAGAGACTTGTCGACACTCCCATTGTCGTTGGATGATGTGGTTTCTCCTAAGTACATCTCTTAAGTGTTTAAGACAGTAGACGATCACCTTTTATGTGCAATGTGAGATGAATGCGTGGATAGTGACACTGCAAAAATCACAGTTTTCATTGTATTTGTGTACATTGTTAACGGGAGCATAAAAGATTTCCAGTTTGATGAAAGGAATGCAGTAGTTGTTTATTTTTTTCATGATTTATAAAACCTAACAAATTTAAGTAATTCCTCTGATTTGGTACCCTTGACAAGATCCTTGGTGCTTGTCCAAAATTAAATAAATACAATTTTTTGTGGTAATCTAATTAAAAAATTATCTTATTTGTCAGTTAAATCTGGCTGGCTTAGTTATGTGTCCTTGTCCCTATTATCAGGTTACTAATGGAGACTCTGCCACAAAGCATAATGTTTCATCTTGGAAGTGGAATTGGGAACTAATGCTGCCTACCTTGCTCCACTCATGGGGCAGGATTTTTATTTAAATGAAAGGGCAGGAACAGGGTGCTTAAACCTGCTCCTCAGGTTGGCATGCCAGTTTCCTGACGCAAAACCAACATGCTCAAAGTTTAAAAGGCTCTGATGAGAGCCGGAAGAGGCAACCTGCCTGAAATGGATAAATGGCCAGTTATAGCTCCTAACGAGCTTGTTGTCAGCTTGTTAAGGGCCAGTTTTGAATTTTCTTAATAAGGCACGGAATCCATGCAGGGTGTCAACCATGACAGGGAGGAGGAGGTGCAAACAAGACTGCAGAGCAAGTCAGAACGGCAGGACACAAGCAAGGGGCACCATTAAAGAGGGAAGGCTCAGAGATGGACCTCATTCACAGGAAACCAGTGGCATAGTCAAGAGAATTATCTGTCATATCTCTTCACTCGACAAGGGCATTTTGAGGGGTGGAGGGGCAGCTTTGAAGATGGTTGGGTCCCTCTGCTTCTGGGCCTCACGGGTTCATGAGGGGGGCTTCAGGATGATTCCACATTCCAATTGAAAGGAAGGACGGACATAAGAGGAAATTGGATTAAGCTACTCCAAAATAGAATTGACTAGCGGTGAGGAGCAGCATCTGCAGGAGCAGAGGCAGACCCCTGGGCAACAGGCATGCAGGGGTGAGGAACGAGTGGCAGGAAGGCAACGAAGGCGATACCCTCAGCAGAGGGTTAACTGCCAAAGGATAAGCTACCTGGACATGTCTGAGTGTCAGTGCCACAGAAGGCTGCACCTGTCTAGGCAGACAGTCGTTGAGTCCTGTGCCCTCATTGATGGTCATTTGAGGGTTCATAGGGACCATCGCCATGACCTTCCCGTGGCTGTAAATGCCAGAGTGGACTTGCACTTTTTTGCATCCATTTCCTTCCAAGGAGCGGCAGCAGACATTGGTGGCATCTCGCAGGCAGCAGCATTATCATTGCATCACAGAGGTAATGGATGCTGTGTTGGAGAGAGCAGGGAATTACATTGAGTTTGAGTACTGCTATCCACCTTGAATTCAAAGGGCAGTGGGATTTGCCTCAGTCACCAGATTCCCTCAGGTGCAGGGGATCATAGATTGCACCCATGTAGCCATCAAGGCACCGACTGACCAGCCGGGGAGATTCCTCAATGGGAAGAAATTCCACTCCATAAACATCCAGCTAGTATACAACCACAGGTGTATGCACACGATCCCGGAAGCTGTCTTGACATCTTCATCCTCCGGCAATTGCAGATGCCGCAGCTCTTCATTGAGCAATTGGAAATCCGTGGATGGCTGTTAGCGGCAGATAAGGCTTATCCCATGAGGAGATGGCTGATGATTCCTGTGTGTAACCCTACCACAGAGGCTGAAAGATACTACATCCGATGCCAACCGAGTACAAAGGTCATCATTGAACAGGCCATTGGCCTCCTGAAATGAGCTTCAGGTGCTTTGACCTATCAGGTGGTACCCTTCAGTACACTCACTCAAGGGTCTTGCGCATTGTGGTGATCTGCTGCGCACTTCATAACATGGCCTGTCAGAGAGGTGTGGACCTTAAAGAGGGAGAAGCGCTGGAACAACACAGTTCCTCGAAGGAGGAAGAGGAAGATGAGGAGGAGGATGAAGGAGAGCTGGAGAATGGCCCCCATGCTTTGCAAGGATGTCATCGTGGTAGGCTCAGGAGGCAGAGTGCTTATCAGGATGGCAGGGGCGCCAGGGCTACTCTGATCCAGACACATTTCACCCGAGTGAGACTCAGTCTTCAGGACATATGAACATACGAACAAGGAGCAGAAGTAAGCCATTCGGCCTCTCTAGCTTGCTCCGCCATTCAGTAAGATCATGGCTGATCTGTTTGTGTCTCGAATTTCACACTCCCATCTACCCCTGATAACCTTTGATTCCCTTTCCTAACAAGAATCTATCTACCCCCGCCATAAAATTACTCAATGACCCCGCCTTCACCACCTTCTGAGGCAGAGAGTTCCAAAGTCACACAACCCTCTGAGAGAAAACATTTCTCCTCAACTCTGTTCTAAAAGGGCGGCCCCTAACTTTATAAGTGCCCCCTAGTTCTGGACTCACCCACAAGACGAAACATCCTTTCCACATCCACCTTGTCAAGACCGTTCAGCAATTTATATACTTCAACCAAGTCTCCCATCACTTCTGAACTCGAGTGAAAATAAGCCCAGTCTGTCCAACCTTTCCTCATAAGACAACCCCCTCATTCCAGGTATCAATCCAATAAATCTCCTCTGAACCACCTCCAACGCATTCACATCCTTCCTTAAATAAGGAGATCAAAACTGCACACAATATCTCACCAATGGCCTGTGTAACTGAAGCATATCATCCTTTTATTTTCAATTCCTCTCGTAATAAAGGATAGAATTCCATTAGCATTCTTTATTACTTGCTGTGCCTGCATACTAACTTATTGTGATTCATGCACTAGAACACCTGGATCCCTCTACACCTCGGAATTTTGCAGTTGTTCTCCGTTTAAGTAATACTCTTGTTTTTTTATTCTTCCTGCCCAAGTGTACAACTTCACATTTTCCCACATTGTACTCCATCTGCCAGATCTTTGCCCACTCACTCAACCTATCGGTTGTATCGGTCTGCAAGTTCCTTATGTCCTCTTCACAACATATTTTCCTACCTATCTTTGTGTCATCTGCAAATTTAGCTACCAAGCCATCGCTCCCCCTCATCTAAGTCATTGATATAAATTGTAAAAAGTTGAGGCCCCAGCACAGACCCCTGCGGGACTCCACTCGTCATATCCTGCCAATCAGAAAAGGACCCATTAATGCTTATTCTCGGTTTTCTGCCAGCCAGCAGCCAATCTTCTACCCATACTAATATGTTACCCCCTAGACCATGAGCTCCTATATTTGGAGACGAGAGTCTCCTTCATCTGAGTGAGAGCAAGCATCCGTTAAGAACAAAAGTCAACTACCTTCCAATGGCACAACCACTGCAAAACCTCCAGAGTCTCCATCTGACAAACTCATCCCCAACACACTCCTTTGCTTTGCTAACCCGTATTTTCCATTCTCAACTGGAGAGAAGTCTGCCTTAGTGCAACAACATGCATAGTGCTTTATCGCAAAACAGTTTGATGTCATGTACAACAGAAACACCCAAGTGATCCACAAAGTGACATTCTCGATGAGGTAGCCTGTGCTCATGGCCACGCCTAAGAGTTGCTCCCCCTGTGGCTGCAGGCGAGGTAGAGACAGACTGCTTGCTCGTGCCTATCTGGGACAGAGAGGCCCATAGTGGTCAGCCTCATTGTGGAGGTGCCGGGAGCGAAGACTGCTGCACCGGCATCACTGCAGGGGGCAGCCTCTATCACAGAGCGTGACTCTACAGATGCTTTGTCTGTTGGAGAGGCCATGGAGGCGGATGATGATGCCACAGCCCCATAATCACCATCTGTCACCATCTCAGCCCTTTCATGTCCCCCGATCGCTAGAGGGAACCACCAGCCAGGGCGCAGATGGTATCCGCTCCATGCTTCTTTCTGCCATTTGCACCACTGACCGGTCACTATTACAGACTGTGGCGTGCATTTTGTGCATGTCAGTGGGCTGTTCCTGCATCCACTCTGAGTGATGCCCCATATGACTCTCCATGAGGTTGAACACTCTGTTAATGGAGGAGCTCATGTGCTAAAAGCACTGTGTCATTGTAGAGTACATGAGATGAATGGACTCCTCTATCATCCAATGGCTCCGCAGTGCCTCAGGTAACTCCGACATGTGGGCACACATCTCACGCTGGTTCTCCAGGTAAAACCGCCTGTTTCGTGACTCCTGAAGCTCTGCATCTCTGCCCTGCTGAACAGGGCTGTGCCTGTCCTCCATTCTCTGAGGGACTGATGTGCGCTCCACCCTGTGCCACCATCTCTAATAACTCGCAAGGATCCACTTAGGTGTGAATGTTTGGGCTGGTGGAGGGTGTGCAAGAAAGATTTGATGGTGCAGGCGCCAAGGTATCTTCCTCCTCTAACGCCTCCAAAACATGCTGGCAGTGTCTTACCTCCTCCCCCTCTGCAGCTAGCCCTGTGGCAGACATAAGAGAAGGGATCAAGAGAAATTAGCACAATTCACCGAATGCTTCTGCTGCTTGAAATAATGAGCTAACAGCTTATGCATTGACAGCTTGTTGCACAGGGAGGATTGTCATGCAGCCTAATTGGACTCACATTTCTCCATCTCCAAAGTTCCGGTGACTTGCCACTCTGGCCAGATCAAGGCCGAGCTTCTCGAAATGCATCAATGACACAGATTGGGGGGGCGAGCTCCTCAAAATGCATCAATGACACGAGCTGGGAGACCCCACCATCCAAAAGTACCCTCTCGCTCTCCCTGGCGGTGTTGTTCCATTTGGCCTGAGAGGTGAAGAAAAATGCCGTTGGGACAAAGCCTTTCTCCCTCACCACTTGCAGCTTTTTATTCACATAGAATGTTGCACTATTGTCCAGTCGTGCTCAGATAATGAGCAATGCTTATGAGTCGTCAATGATGCCGTGCACACATCTCTTCTATTGTCAAGAGAACTCTATGCACCCTCAGGATGCCCCTCTGTTTTGTAGTCTGGTGACTGCTGACCAGGAGGTAGGCCATTTAGGTCTATCTTTGGACTTAACTTTCCAGACCTAAGCAGGTCATTGAAATGCTTACTGCACTGGACCCAGTTTCTTCCTCACCACTCCTCTGCTGCTGACCTCATGAGCCACCTCCAGCCATGCTTTCTTTGTCAGCCTTGCAGGCTTTTTTGTGCTGTTGACAGGGAAAAGAATGCTTCTTCTTGCTGTCACTGCCTCCAGCAGCACCTCAAGTGAGGTGAAAGAAAAACAGGGGGGCTGGGAGATCCTCCCTACCAAGTTCCCTCTGCACAGCTTCTCCTGCCATCATTGAGTGGAATGGCAACCAGCAATGGCTGCCACTTGCCCTTTAAATCGGGCCCACTCCTTCATATGTCCTGTATCCGGCACTGCTAATTAGGCAGCAAACGTAACTCTGGTCCAATTAAATTGCAATGCATGCGCGTTGCTGAAACGATGCGTAGTGGGGACCCGGAAATCAACACAACTTCAGGGTTGTGACCCTGGAATTGAAATCCTGCTGTTCACAGAGTAGTATTCACAGCAGTAAGAATGAAGTGTCTGCAGCCTTCAGTTTGTATTTTGTTATTCTGCCTCAACAAGTTTGCACAGTAGTGAGTAATCTTCGGGAGACTATGGGTATCCTTGGAAAATTATCCGATAGGAAATTTCTGTCCTCAGCGGCATTGTTGTGGAAGATGCCAACCAAGAGACTTGCTATTGCCTTCTCAGAATGGGAGGAAAAATTGGGAACTGAGTCATCCAGACAGACCCTTGTGCTTCCAAGGAAATAATTACAAAGCAGCTTTCGCAGGAGCGTGTCAGTAGGCCATCTGCCTGCCCCTTTTGATCGACTTACAAAAATGCTGAAGGAGAGAGAAAATAATAAAACGGGATTCCATAGAAACACAATGCTTGAATATGAATTCATCTGTATCAGTTGTTTAAAGCTGATCAAATCTTAACATGATACAGTATGTTCAATTAACGGGCTGATATTTTAACCAGCTCTGTGTTTTTCTTTGGAAGCTGTCTTGGAACTTCCCACACTGCCAGCTGAATTACTGGTGTTGTTATTATTGAAATACCTGCCAGCACAGGACTAGTACTGTACTATTAATTGTCCTTAAAAGCAGTTACATATTGTTACTGAGAACTAACAAAGACCTTCTATAACAGAAGAAACTGTAGGATTTTCCAGGTTTTTTAAAATTGATTATATAAATCAAATTTTTTAAAGAAAAATATATCTCACTGCAGTACCAAACCAAATGTGATTACATAGCTGCTGGAGATCCTAGCATCTGAAATTGCACACCCTTATGCCAACAGCACGGGACAAATGTGGCACAGAGGCAACACAATATTGATAGTTTGATCCCTGTGCTCGTCCTGCAACAACAAAGTTTTGGGCAAGCAGATGAACAAAAGTGCTTGTGCTTCACCATGGTTCGATGCCCGTGTTTAGGATGATCTGGGGACATTGCAGGCAGTGTTAGTTCCCATCTCAATCAAAAGAGACAAGCACACCTAAGGCAGCCAGGTTCAAATGATAAATAAGATAATTGATCAGGTTAAAAGCAAAAATGGTATACATTTAATTTTGGACAAACACCGGGGATCTGGTCAAGGACACCGAATCAGTGGTGAGTACTCATCACCACCATCCCCCAAGTACAGTTTTCAATTGCTACCCACTTATTTTTCAGACCATTGAAAATTGCCCCCACAGTCTGCTCACAACGAACCAAAGAATAATCCAAACCCACTTCATTTACAAGGGCATTACCCTCCGCAAAGAAATGGGTGATGTCAGGGAGGAGGCAGAGGTCAGCTCTGCTGCTACTAAATCCGTCACCCCTAAAAGTAAAATTCAGCTCTTTGTATTAAGTGACAAGTGGCAGCAAAGGTGAAGTCAAAATCATTCATTTTACCACAGCTTCTACCCCCTTTACACACAGAACATTGAGTAAAGTTTAGAGAGTGTCATTGTAAAATATAGTTTAAGGTTTCTATAGTTTGGGATGTTGAGAGTTAAATCCAGCTAAAAGTGTCCCAATTCAAAATGTGTTCTGTTTAATGACTGACTGTAGTGATTTTTTTCTCACTTAGGGCCTGTTCACCTGGTTCCATCTTGTTGTTTTGATGATACCTGCAGTTTGGAGTACAGTAGTGATAGTTCCTACCCTCCATCTGGATCTGTGCATCATAAAAGGTAATAGCAGAAAGTACCTCAGCAGTCATGTATCTCCTACCACTTCAGCTTCCCATTCCTACCACCTCCTCACACTTATTACTACACTTACCATTTCCCCTTTGGACTACCAAAGCAACCCTTGTTGCTTCTCCTGATCTTTGCTCCATTGTCACTTATCTCACCCTTAACCCTATGTTCGTTGTCCCCCTACATCCAGTCACCCTGCCCGAGAGCGCATGCAGAGAGGTAAAAGGTCCTATTGCCTTAAATCAGTTTCCCTCCTCCCCTTCCCCTCCAACCCTCTGTTTCTATGTCTTACCCTCAAATAAGCTTTATTTGCTTTCAAAATTCAACTTGGAATGAGGAAAGAAGCTAACTGCCTCTGCTTTTCAATCTATTCCTATCTTTATCTCTCTCCCTCTGTCTCAGATATTAGAAATTAGTATCTGTCTCACAGGTGCGGTCTCACTAATGCCTAGCACAGTTGCAGCAACACTTCCCTACTTTTATACTCTATTCCTTTAGCAATAAATGCCAAAATTCCATTTGCCTTCCTTATTACCTTGCTGCACTTGGGGATGCTGCTAATGATGTTATGGAGTTCCTCGTAGAACTGATCTTTAGCTTCAGGTGGGGAGCAGAGTGTTGGAGCATAGATGCTGAGTAGGTGTACTGGACCAGAGGTGGTGAGCAGTCGGATGGACAGTATGCGTTCCGAGCCATTTGAGGGAGGCTCTATCATGCTGAGCAAGGAGTTTCTGATGGCGAAGCCCACTCCATGCTGTCTTGGTTCTTCAGGATCCCTGCCCTGCCAGAAGATGATGTAGTCTTGCTCTGCTAGAGATCCACTCGCGGGGAAGCGTGTCTCCTGAAGTGCTGCAATGTCTACATTGAGTCTACAGAGCTCGTTGTTAATGATGGTGGTCTTCCGAGAATTGTTGATTTGTGTAAGGTCTTCCGATAGGCCAGGACACATAGTTCTGACGTTCCAGCTTGCAAAGCGAAGGGCTGGTACCTTCTTTCCTTTTTTCGTGTTGTTTGGTGCGGTGTTTCAGTCCACCTTTCGGGCAATGACCCTGAGCTCCAAGCACCCATTGAAGCAGGTGGACTGTGGCGGGACAGAACCTTAATGACCGAGGGCTGCCCGGTTTGAGGCAGGCGGTAGCTGTCCAGTGAGGTGCGATGACCTCTCCCACCGACAAAGTGCAACCCGTGGCGCCCAGTTGCTACGCAAATTTATCTGGACTTAGAACCCGTAACTGCTGCCTTCCGTGTTGTTTCAGTCGCTGTGAGGCAACTATGGAGTGACCTCTCCATGGCGCATGCCTGGGCGGATTTATGGAGGTTGAGAGTCGTCAAAACCCCCCCCTCTCGGCCTTTCTGGTGGGGTCCAAAGGAATGCAGAGCACGACGTTTGGCACCGGGATGGCTGCAGGAACTGCCCGAAATATGCCAAAGGTGACACATGACCGCCTACGGGGTTCCACTCCGGATTTTCTGTTAGGGTTTACTCCCTTAGCCTTGGTCTCTCCCGAGACGCCCACAAGGCAGTGGGGTTGTTAGGGTCCCTACACAGGTGTAGGATGATGCCGGTGGGAGGAGGGGGTGCGAGGGGGAGGGGTGGAGGGAAGTGGGTGCGAGGGGGAGCTGGGAAGGGGGCTGTAAGGGGGTGGGGGGGTGCAGGGGAAGGGGGTGCAGGGGGAAGATGGTGCGAGGGGGGGGCTGTGATGGGGTTGTGAGGGGGTGAGCTGAGAGAGTGGAACAGGGAAGGGGGGTGGAAGGGGGGTAAGTGGGGAGGAAAGCGGGTGCAGGTAATAAGCTATTTCCTCAGTTCCCACCATCGACGTCTGGAAAGCTCATCCGCGTCCTTCGGGAGGTGAAGCATCTTTTGGCAGACTTACAAAGGTGATTATATTCACTCAGGGTTTTTTGATGTGGTTTATATAAAGGCATACAGCATTGCCGACAGTGCGCTGCAGATGCTCTCCAAGCCATCTCCCGCAGGCGCTTTGAAGTTGCGGCTGAGGAGCCGTTCGTGGATTTTTGGGTGTTCGGGGCACCTTTTCGCAAGGCTTCCCTAGGGTCCCACTGCTCCTTCTCTTCAATGGACTTACCGTGCGCGGTGGCCGCGGACACTCTGGACGGTGAAGACAGCAGGATCGGAAATCAAAGCATCACCAGCTGCACTCTTCAGTTTCGTCCGGATCAATTTCGCTAAGAAAACAAAGAGCAGGTGTGGCTGGGGGAGGGCAGTGGGCCCAGGTAACATAAACTAAACTAACTGTTAGTTTTTAGTTAGGGCTAAAATGAACTGATTTAAAGAGCCAGGGGAGTTTAAACAGTTTAAGAGTTGAGTTGTGTACCTATCATAACCTCTGCATCACCAACTCGTTCTTTCACACTAAACCCTGTCACCAGGTTTCATGGAGGCACCCAAGATCGCGTCGTTGGCACCAGCTAGACCTCATTGTCACAAGGCGAGCCGCCTTAAACAGTGTTCAAATCACACGCAGCTTCCACAGTGCGGACTGCGACACCGACCACTCCCTGGTGTGCAGCAAGGTTAGACTCAGACCAAAGAAGTTGCATCATTCCAAGCAGAAGGGCCACCCGCACATCAACACGAGCAGAATTTCTCACCCACAGCTGTTACAAAAATTTCTAAATTCACTTGTAACAGCCCTTCAAAACACTCCCACAGGGGATGCTGAGACCAAGTGGGCCCACATCAGAGACGCCATCTATGAGTCAGCTTTGACCACCTACGGCAAAAGTGCAAAGAGAAATGCAGACTGGTTTCAATCTCATAATGAAGAGCTGGAACCTGTCATAGCCGCTAAGCGCATTGCACTGTTGAATTACAAGAAAGCCCCCAGCGAGTTAACATCGGTAGCACTTAAAGCAGCCAGAAGCACTGCACAAAGAACAGCCAGGCGCTGCGCAAACGACTACTGGCAACACCTATGCAATCATATTCAGCTGGCCTCAGACACCGGAAACATCAAAGGAATGTATGATGGCATTAAGAGAGCTCTTGGGCCAACCATCAAGAAGATCGCCCCGCTCAAATCTAAATCAGGGGACATAATCACTGACCAACACAAACAAATGGACCGCTGGGTTGAGCACTACCTAGAACTGTACTCCAGGGAGAATGTTGTCACTGAGACTGCCCTCAATGCAGCCCAGCCTCTACCAGTCATGGATGAGCTGGACATACAGACAACCAAATCGGAACTCAGTGATGCCATTGATTCTCTGGCCAACGGAAAAGCCCCTGGGAAGGACAGCATTACCGCTGAAATAATCAAGAGTGCCAAGCCTGCTATACTCTCAGTACTACATGAACTGCTTTGCCTGTGCTGGGACGAGGGAGCAGTACCTCAGGACATGCGCGATGCCAATATCATCACCCTCTATAAAAACAAAGGTGACCGCGGTGACTGCAACAACTACCGTGGAATCTCCCTGCTCAGCATAGTGGGGAAAGTCTTTGCTCGAGTCGCTCTGAACAGGCTCCAGAAGCTGGCCGAGCGCATCTACCCTGAGGCACAGTGTGACTTTCGTGCAGAGAGATCGACCGTTGACATACTGTTCTCCCTTCGTCAGATACAAGAGAAATGCCGCCAACAACAGATGCCCCTCTACATTGCTTTCATTGATCTCACCAAAGCCTTTGACTTCGTCAGCAGACGTGGTCTCTTCAGACTACTAGAAAAGATTGGATGCCCACCAAAGCTACTAAGTATCATCACCTCATTCCATGACAATATGAAAGGCATAATTCAACATGGTGGCTCCTCATCAGACCCCTTTCCTATCCTGAGTGGCGTGAAACAGGGCTGTGTTCTCGCACCCACACTTTTTGGGATTTTCTTCTCCCTGCTGCTTTCACATGCGTTCAAGTCCTCTGAAGAAGGAATTTTCCTCCACACAAGATCAGGGGGCAGGTTGTTCAACCTTGCCCGTCTAAGAGCGAAGTTCAAAGTACGGAAAGTCCTCATCAGGGAATTCCTCTTTGCTGACGATGCTGCTTTAACATCTCACACTAAAGAGTGCCTGCAGAGTTTGCGGCTGCCTGCAATGAATTTGGCCTAACCATCAGCCTCAAGAAAACGAACATCATGGGGCAGGACGTCAGAAATGCTCCATCCATCAATATTGGTGACCAAGCTCTGGAAGTGGTTCAAGAGTTCACCTACCTAGGCTCAACTATCACCAGTAACCTGTCTCTAGATGCAGAAATCAACAAGTGCATGGGAAAGGCTTCCACTGCTATGTCCAGACTGGCCAAGAGAGTGTGGGAAAATGGCGCACTGACACGGAACACAAAAGTCCGAGTGTATCAAGCCTGTGTCCTCAGTACCTTGCTCTATGGCAGCGAGGCCTGGACAACGTATGTCAGCCAAGAGCGACGTCTCAATTCATTCCATCTTCGCTGCCTCCGGAGAATACTTGGCATCAGGTGGCAGGACCGTATCTCCAACACAGAAGTCCTTGAGGCGGCCAACATCCCCAGCTTATACACACTACTGAGTCAGCAGCGCTTGAGATGGCTTGGCCATGTGAGCCGCATGGAAGATGGCAGGATCCCCAAAGACACATTGTACAGCGAGCTCGCCACTGGTATCAGACCCACCGGCCGTCCATGTCTCCGCTTTAAAGACGTCTGCAAACGCGACATGAAGTCCTGTGGCATTGATCACAAGTCGTGGGAGTCAGTTGCCAGCATTCGCCAGAGCTGGCGGGCAGCCATAAAGGCGGGGCTAAAGTGTGGCGAGTCGAAGAGACTTAGCAGTTGGCAGGAAAAAAGACAGAGGCGCAAGGAGAGAGCCAACTGTGTAACAGCCCCGACAAACACATTTTTCTGCAGCACCTGTGGAAGAGCCTGTCACTCTAGAATTGGCCTTTATAGCCACTCCAGGCGCTGCTCCACACACCACTGACCACCTCCAGGCGCTTACCCATTGTCTCTCGAGATAAGGAGGCCAAAGAAGACTTGCATACTAGTTTTCTGCGATTCATGCACGAGGACACCCAATTCCCTCTGCACCAAAGCACTCTGAAGTTTCTCTCCATTTAGATAATAATTTGCCTTTCTATTCCGGCCAAACTGGATAACCTCATACTTATCCACGTTAAACTCCATCTGCCCAATTTTGGCCCATTCACCTAACCTATCCATATCCATTTGTAAATTTCTTATTTCTTTATTGCAACTTACTATCCCACCTATTTTAGTGTCATCTGCAAATTTGGCTATAGTACCTTCTATCCCTGCATCCAAGTCATTAGTATAGATTGTAAATAGTTGGGGCCCGAGGACCGAACCCTGTGGCACCCCACTAGTTACATCTTGCCAACCTGAAAAGGACCCATTTATTCCGACTCTCTGTTTTCTGTCGGTTAGCCAATCCTCTATCCAAGCTAATAAATTGCCCCTAACCCCATGTGATCATACCTTGTGTATTAACCTTTTGTGCGGCACCTTATCAAATGCCTTCTGGAAGTCCAGATATACTACATCTACAGGATCCCCATTATCCACTTTACTTGTTACTTCTTCGAAGAACTTTATCAAATTAGTCAAACACGATTTACCCTTCATAAAACCATGCCGATGGATTGCGTTTAGACTTTCTCAATGTCCTGTTATTACTTCCTTAATAATGGATTCTAACAATTTACCAATGACAGATGTTAAACTAACTGTTCTATAGTTTCCTACTTTCTACCTCCTTTTTTGAGTAAGGGCGTTATATTAGCATTTTTCCAATCAACTGGAACCTTTCCCGCACCCATGGAATTTTGGAATATTATAACCAATGGATCCACTATCTCCGCTGCCACTTCCTTTAAGACCCTAGGATGTAGGCCATCAGGCCCTGGGGACTTGTCTGCCTTCAATTCCAATAGTTTGCTCAGTACTTTTTCCCTAGTGATGATGATTGTTCTAAGTTCCTCCCTTTCTATAACCTCTGCATTACTTGTTACTATTGGGAAGGTACAAGTATCCTCCACCGTAAAAACTGAGGCAAAATACTGATTTAGTGTCTCCGCTATTTCTGTCTTCCCCACCATTAACTCCCCAGTCTCATCCTCCAAGGGACCAACATTCACTTTAGCTACTTTCTCCCCTTGTATATGTTTATAGAAGCTTTTGTTATCTGTTTTTATATTTTGCGCTAGTTTTCTTTCATAATTTACCTTTGCTCTTTTTATTACTTTTTGAACAACCCTTTGTTGATCTTTAAATTTTTTTTTTCAGCCTGCCACTGGCCTTTGCAATATGGTATGCCTTCGTTTTTGTCTTTGTGTTATCCTTAACTTCCTTGCTTAGCCATGGACGTTTTCTCCCCCTCTTGCAATCTTTCTTCCTCTCTGGAATATATTTTAGTTGGGAGGAATTGAATATCTCCTTAAACATCTGCCACTGCTCATCAACTGTCCTACCTTTTAGTCTTTCTGCCCAGTCCACTAGGGCTAAATCTGTCTTCATGCCTATGTAATTACCTTTGTTTAACTCCAGAACGCTAGTGTGGGACTCCAGTTTCTCGCCCTCAAACTGAATTTGAAATTCTAGCAAGCGATGATCACTCTTTCCTAGAGGATCCTTAACTATGAGATCATTAATTAATCTCACCTCATTACACAATACCAAATCTAGAATAGCCTGCTCTCTGGTTGGTTCCACAACATATTGCTCCAAAAAATAATCTCTAATATATTCAATGAACTCTCCCTCGAGGCTACCCTTGCCAATATGATTAATCCAGTCTATATGCATATTAAAATCACCCATGATTATTGCTGTACCTTTCTTACAAGCCCCCAGTATTTCCTGGTTTATACTGTGCCCCACTGCAGAACTACTATTTGGGGACTTATAAATTACTCGTAACAGGGTCTTTTTTCCCTTGCTATCTCTTATTTCTACCCAGACTGATTCTACGTCTTGATCTCCAGTGCCTATATAATTTCTCACTGCAGCACTGATCTCTTCCTTTACTAACAAAGCTACCCCACCTCCTTTTCCTTCCTGCCTATCCTTCCGAAATATTGAGTACCCTTGGATATTCAATTCCCAAACCTGGTTTCCCTGCAACCACGTCTCAGTAATCGCCACTAAATCATACCCATTCGTCTCTATTTGCGCTGTTAACTCATTAATTTTATTCCGAATGCTTCGTGCATTCAGATACAAAGCCTTTAGGCTTGTTCTATTATCAAATTTCCCTACTCTTGTACGATTCCTAGGTGCAATATGATATTCACACGTTCTGTCCCTACCTTTTTTCTGGTAACAATCAGCCTCATCATTAATCTGCACTCCTACCCTCTCCTTTAACTTTGACTTCCTAATTTTCCATGCAACTGAACCCTACCCCCCACTATTTAGTTTAAAGCCCTATCTACAGCCCTCGTTATGCGTGTCGCCATTACTCTGGTCCCAGCATGATTCAGGTGGAGCCCATCCCATCAGAACAGCTCCCTCCTTCCCCAGTACTGGTGCCAATGTCCCATGAATTCGAACCCATTCCTCCCACACCAATCTTTGAGCCACGCATTTACCTCTTTAATCTGTGCCAATTAGCTCGTGGCTCAGGTAGTAATCTGGAGATTATTACCTTTTTGGTTCTGCTTTTTAACTTAGCCCCTAGCTGCTGATATTCCCTTAGCAGAACCTCTATCTTCGTTCTACCTATATCGTTGGTACCTACATGGACCACGACAACTGGATCTTTCCCGTCCCACTCCAGGTTCCTCTGCAGCCCAGATAATATATCCTGAACCCTGGCACCAGCAGGCAACACAGCCTTTGGGACTCTCGATCCTGGCCACAGAGAATAGTGTCCATGCCCCTAACTATACTATCCCCGATTATGACTACATTTCTCTTTTCTCCCCCCACTTGAATGGCTCCCTGTACCACGGTGCTATGGTCAGTTTGCTCATCCTCCCTACAGTCCCTGCTCTCGTCCACACAGGGAGCAAGAATCTTGAACCTGTTGGACAAGGACTGCAACACTACCTCCTGGATCTCTCTACCTGCCTCACTCATAGTCACACCCTCCTGCCCCTGACCACTGGCCGAATTCAAGGTAGTTAATCTAAGGGTTGTGACTGTCTCCTGAAACGGTGCGTGAAGAATACCCTCAATTGGCACTTCAGTGTGGGCAGCCGTCACCTCCAGGTGTCTCTACACTGAAAATAGAACATGCCAACAGACTGGCACACCAGCCAGTCGAGCACGAAATGGCTGGCACACCCACCTTCAGTCCCATCTCAGCCCTGGAATTAAAATTCTGTCCAATATGACACACTTAACATTGAAAATGTTTATCACAGTGCCACAGGAGTAACAGGTAATGATGATGAGTTCTTAATGAAATGTTGATCCCCATGTACTGAATTTACATGTAACAGATACTGTGGTCATCAATTTGAGAATGTTATTGCTGCAGAACAGGATACTCGGAAGGTTTGCTAAAGACTGCCCAATCCCATCCTTTAAAAAGCATGCCATAGAAGCCAAATGTGATATTCAACTTACCACATCAGCCATCTTAATTGCTCCTAAAATAATCCTCATTCTGTACTGTCCCTTCAGGTACTGAATTGAGGCTGGTAAATCTCACTACTTTATAACTCTGATGAGATCGAGTTGGTCTTCATACTTGTGCAAGTTGGGCGATAACGAATCTGCAGCCCTTTTATACCCTGACCAATTTTCCTATTCATAAACAGGCAGGAGTGCATCATGGCTGCTGGTTTCCTATCACCCATGTTGCCCAACAACCGAAGACCAACTTCACCCACTTACAAGGTCATCCATTGGGTTGGGTTGGATTTGAACTCCTGTCCTATATGTGAAAGGACAGTGCATTAATCCAACATAGCATCCTGTAATCTGTTACTACATTGAGCAAACAGGTAGGATTGCCATTGAAAGTTTTAGATACTGTAACTTTGAGTCTATAGTACCTGATGAATAAACATCTTCCAACAAGATACCTTGAATTTAATGTTAACATCTCGTGACAATTGATGTACTCTAAATTTGTTGGCAGCTTGGCATATTTTTTTTTAAAGAGTAATGCATGTTTCATGAAATTGCCTATTTGTAGCCAGTTACATAACTACCAAAAAAACCTACTGTGTAGTACTCAAAAACTTCTTCTCACAGTTATTTGTGACATTATGGCATATATATTGGAGTACCCTTATCTGGTACCACTGAATCACTGATTGCAGCCACACGGTATAAAACGTCTTTCACCATATATGTATACCAATTACCTGCATGTTAACTGTATGTAATATGCTTTCTGTCACAAACAGGAACACAGACTGTGGTGGAGAAATGCTGCCCTCTTTCCTTGATGGCTTTACACCCTCTCTTGGTGGAGATGCCTCAGAAGCCTGGCCTCTAATGCGAGACTCTGTCTGCAGTGACGCTGATTCTTTCTGTGAATCTCTGAACCCAGCAAAGACCGAGGCTTCTCCAGAGGATGTTGCTGCCTTTAGGCCAAAGTCAGAAACCCCAATAATCCCACCTTCAGATACATGCCCAAGGGAGGAGGATCAACCCGAGTCACTTTGTCTGCAGTCCTTTTCGGTGGAGATAGGTGAAACTGCAAGAACGCTCGAAGAGCAAGAAGGTGCAGAAGATCCAGGAGACCTCCAATCACTAAAGAATGGAGAACAAGAGCAGCACCAAATGAAGAGGAATGCAGAGCAAGTTCCAAATGAAGAAGTTTGGGTAAGGCATACTTATCTGTATCGTTTCACTGGAATCTTGATTCTTGTCCTGTTTGCATAATACTGATAGACATCAAGCGCTGGATTTTCAATCCGGGGCCAGGAACCCGATGGCCGGATCATTTCCAGGTCCCGACCACGCACCACGTCAGCATCAGTGACGTGATGCAATTTGTAAAGGGAAAGGCCCTAATTGGCAAGGAGGTGAGTTCGGCGCCCAATTAGTGGCATCGGGCATGGGCTGGAGGTGGGAAGTCGGGATGGAGGATGATTTTAAAAGGAAAATGGCAGCCGTAACTGAGCTTGCCATTGCTCTGAAAATGGAGCATCAGGGTGAGCAGAGGGCCAGCGGTGACCTTGACAGCTACAGGTAGGAAACTTTGAGGCCTCAGGTCATTATGGACAAGAGCAGAAATGTCAGAGACCAACTGCCTGGATAGGCGCAGTCTCCTATGGCACTAGCGCTCTGTTGTTTTCAGGTAGCTGACCCTTGGGAGGTACACCAGATGTTGTGGGTAATGCCTTCTTCCCCTTGCAGCCCCTCGCTCTGCTCCTCCGGCCTCCTCCTGACCAGGAGGATGTATCTGCTGATGTTCCTCCTCACTACTCCAATGTCACAGCCTGCTCCCATCTCAACAGCTTCACCTGCTGCTCATTGGTTTGCCAGCACTTCCTCAACCCACCTCTGATGCCCAAGTGATGCCTGCAGCCTCATGTCCCTCTCAAGATTCCAAACACTCAGTCCTCCCGAAGGCAAGCTTCTTATCTCTAGCGATGGCAACTCTGTGCCACTGCATGAGCAACTGAGTTTAAATCTCCCGTATTATACACTTTTTTCACACTGTAGTCATGAGCACTAATGGCTCCCTGCTGAGTTCCCGACAGCTGGGCTCGAACATGTCCCAGACCCTCCGTTTTCCCTATGCTTCTCAATTGAAAATTCCAAACTGTTGCTTTCCGGACTCCTAACAAGCTCGACACTAAGCTCAACAGGCAATCAATTGGAGGCATGTTGTTTGCCGGCTCAATCCTCCCGCCTTCCCTTTGAAAATCTCATTGCATATGGTATTAGTGTAGGATTAGTTTAAATGGGTGGTTAATGGTCGGCACAGACTTGGTGGGCCGAAGGGCCTGTTTCAATGCTGTATCTCGAAATCAAATCAAATCAAAATCCCTGAGGTGTTGGGAACCAGCGATGCCTTCCAAGTGCGCGATTTTCCAGGCCCGCCTGTACCCGAACTAGTGTCTGCCCCGGGTGATTGACAGTTCAGCCCCAAATCTCAGTACGTCTGAAAATTAAATATTTCATAATATTCACTGAAGGTAAAAGTAATTTTGAGAGCTATGTTAAAGTGCTATGAATATAAATCTGCTCTCTATTCACAGATCTTGGAAGTTTTATTTCATCCTTTTTCCCACCAATTTTGTCCCTTCTGAAGGCAATGAATCCTTGCTAAGGTACAATGCCGCAATATGCCAGCCACCCTCTGGTGCATCACCCATGGCCATCCTTCATGCATGAACCCATATGGCGAATGTCGACAGACTGTTCTCCCTGGAGAACATCATCGCCCAATCTGTTCCTGTCTTCGCCCGATGTCACATTTCTAGTGGCTGTCAATAGTTGTTAAACTAGGAGCAGGAACTGTGGCTGAATTTCCCTTTCCTAAGCTGGGGCACTGAGGCCAATTGTAAATCCCCTTATGGCTTTGCTGAAGAAGATTAGGTAACTCAGGACAGACCAAATTCTTAAAAGTTCTGAATGTAGAAAGTTAAATGCACAATTAATCATCACTTGCTGAACCAGTGTTGCTGGAGCATATTGTTTGATAGCAAATCTGTCACTTGCCTGTCAGTACCCCAGTTTTGCTGCATAATTCTATGCTTCAACATACTTTCCATCTATCTCCATACCTACGTGTGCTTCACACACAGTTTTAGTAATGACATCAGAAAGAGGCATATTGGGATAATCCTGAAGTCCTAACCTGTAATCCCCTGAGATTAAAATGTATGTAGTGAAGTGAATACAGTTTATAACCTTCTATACAAAAGAACTTAAATATGGAAATCTATCAACTGCAATCAAAAATACCAGTAGTGTCCCTTTGGATATTGTTTGACAGAAATAAACACGCAAGTTCAACCAACATTTCCCTTCTGTTGAATACTTTGAGTATTGAAGTATTACTTTGACAGAGAAAACACTGATATGTGAAGATGCATCTTCAATAGCTTGAGCAGGCTCTTGATGTGAAATGGTCGTGATTGGAGCTACCTTAGGCCAGTTCAAATCTGAATTTAGGATTCAACTGTCACCAAGGGCCAGATTTTTTAAAGCCTTTGGGAGCGGGTGCGCACGATTTGAAGATCGTGTTCTCAGAGGTTAGCACCAGATCCGCCGCCTCCAGAATGCAAAGCCATTTTTAAAGGGACGCTGGGATTAAGTGCCTGTTGAGCTCATGGGGGAGCTCATTAACAGGCTTGTCAGCAGCAGTTTACAGTCTTCAAAGGAAGGGCATGTCTGGAACACGGCAGGGTGTAAAAGACGTGAACAATGCGCGGCGCCATGAGAGCTGGTTAAAATAATACAGAGGCACAAAATAAAGCTCAGCTGCTTCATAAGTGCCACAGCGTAGCCATTGATGGAGATGTAAGATGTGCTTTTCTCAGTTGTGAGTGGTAGGAATCAGAGAGGGATATGAGGCCGCTGGAATCACTTAGGCATCTGGGGTTGGCAGGGAAAGGCCTGGTGAACACACAAACCCCAGCTGAGGGAGTTTGGATGGGAACAGGTTACTCTGACATTGGACACAGCAGCCAGGATGAGCTTCAGCAGATGCAACCTCCTGGACAGCAGGAGGCCAGAGGAGAACAGCAATGGGCTGCAAGGGGAAGAAGGCCCTACCCAAGATACCAGGTCTACTGCCAAAGAGTCATCTCCCTACAAATGACAGAGCACCAGTGCTGTAGGAGGCTGTGCTTATCCAGACAGATGGTCACGAATCTATGTGCTCTGATCTGCAATGACCTGAGGTCTTGTAACCCCCATGGCAGTCCCTTAACTGTAGCCATCAAGGTCACCATCACCCTAAACTTCTATGCAACTGGGTTGTTCCAGGAATCGGCTGCGGACTGAGGTGGCATCTCGCAGTTGGCATCTCATCATGCCATTAGGCAGGTCACGGATGCCATTTTCAGGACAGCAGGAAAATACATACACTTCGACACAGATGGGCCTATGCAGGCACAAAGGACTTTGGATGTTGCCGCCATGGCTGGATTCCCTCAGGGTTATCGATTACACCCATGTAGGCAGCAAGGCACAGACAGACCAACCAGTCAGATTCCTGAACAGAAAGGGCTACCATTCATTGATTGTCCAGCTGGTCTGTGACCACAGGAAACGAATCTTGCAGATCTGTGCCCGGTTCCCGGGCAGTTGTCATGACTCCTTTATCCTGTGAGAGTCCCAGGCGCTGCACCTCTTCAGGCCCACATCCAGACGTCATAGGTGGCTGCTGGGAGATAAGGGTTATCCCCAAAGGAGGTGGCATCTGACACTCATTCTAAAACCAGACACAATGGAGAGTGATGCACAACCAGAGCTGTCTCCTAACACAGACCTGCTTTGAACAGACCATTGGCCTCTTGAAGCAGCGCTTCCATTGCCTTGACCATTGGTTGGTGCCCTCCAGTACGAGCCAGCCAGAGTCTCCCGTCTCATGGTCGTCTGATGCGTCCTGCACAACATGTCGCTGGAAAGAGGCCTGGAGATGGATATAGAGGAGGGGCTGGAATGCCACTGCACCTCAGAAGATGACTGGGAGGAGGAAGGGATCACTCCGGAGGTGACCAGTGCCAAGGCAACGGAGGATGCCGTCCCAGACCCCAGTGTTAACTGCAGGCTGGCATGGCAGCAAGGGCCACGCTGATTCAGCAGTGCTTCACCTGACCACCTTTGAGCCCTTGCAGCTGATGACTGCTCAACTCCTCTTCCAGCACTCAGAGCTATTACACCGCTATGACCCTGAACTACGAGGTCACATTGATAGCCATAAACATTCAGATTGAGGGTTCCTCCATCCACCATTGTCCAACATCATAAGGCAGGGATACATAACATTTCCAGGACCCCATGCCCCGCTGCCCACCCCACAATGCGACATCACCCTTTTGAGATGGGACATCATCAACACACCTGTCAGAGTGGTGAAATAAAGTTATGTGAGGCAAACAAAATAACAGACAGATGTATGGACAATAGCACCCAGGTAACCCATTAAGTGAAATCAATGTTGTGACGCCTTCCTCTCCCTAACACTTTTATGGAGTGCTCCTCCTATGTCAGAGGTGGAGGCAGCCTGCTCCTGCTCCCTACTGTCTGCCACCAACTGAGCTGCCTGTGGCTTCTGTCCTTGTCTTCTGCCCATATGTGAGGGTGGCTGCGTCTCAGTTTTGCGACCATTCACTTACTCTGACCCAACCTGAGGGAGAACGATAGACATTGTGTAAGGTCAGCTCCCTTGCATTCTGGTGCTTAGGGAATTTGTGCCCAATGAACCAAGTGCCACTGGCCACTCACCTTATCAGACTGCAAGAGGTCATTGAACCGTTTTCTACACTGGACTCAGGTCCTCCTCGTTTTCCCTGACTGCTGAACTCTGTGGCCACCTCCATCCATTCCAAAACTCAGACCTGTTATTTTATTATTATTGCAGGGGGTTGCAAGGCTGAGGGAATCTTAGGTCATTTGATTTAGAGTCAGAAATAGCTCAGTTATTTGAGTACATCTTCAGGTCCTTTAAGCCACCACAGCTACACTTAAAGAACCTGAAGGTGCACTCCCTAGAAACAGCTGGTGCATCGCCAAGTCCAAACTGTTCAAATTCAAAACAACACATTAGATATGTTCAGATTTGTACTAAAGTCAACCACAATTCTGAAGTTAGGGCACCGCACCCTATCTTGAAGGTTGAAGGCTATAACCACTGAGGTGTCAATCAGACACTTACAATGTCTGACTAATGGCTATGTTTTTAAACTGTTATGCCTATAAATTTTAATTATAGTGTTAACATAGCTGTGGATGCTTTAAAATGATAAATGTCTTCCATTTTAATTGCTGGTACATAGAGTTTTTGTTTTACCAATAATGTTATTAAACATGCTGGTACTGGTGTTAGAATAACAAAGGACTTTTTTTTACTGGTTTCTTATGTTCAAAGAGTTAGTCGTTAATTTTCTCCAACATGTCAGTTAAATCCTATTTTTGGTTTGATCCTTAGTACTGACTGTAATTTTCTGTTTCCAGGATTGTGTCTAGAACACACCGTAATGGTCCCAGAGGAATGTCTCTGATTTTATCCTTCTCTGTTGACTCTTTCAAGCAAAAGATACATCCTGCTGAGGCCTGAAATTTCAGGATCTTACAGTTTTCCCAGCTGAACTATGGCAAATTGTGGGCTACATCTGTCTCTGTTCATCACAAACAGGAACCACATCCAAGTTAATATATGCTTCATTTTAAGCAGCAGTCTATTTCTACTACTTGTGATTTACTATTTGTTTTTTTATATGAAACATTTGGCACCTTGTTCAAAGTTCTTGGGGGGGGAATGTTTACAACTGCAAAGGTGGCAATGAAGAACTCTGTCAAAATGTCATTGTGCTCAAACTGCTAAAGGCATCCTGAAGACAAATGATGATTCAGACAGCAACCAGTGTGATAAAGCTCTCATTCTGATTGGCTCTTACATGTGAAATTGAAGCATTAACAACTGTAGCCATAGGCACGGCCTGCAGAGGATTGTGGGAAATGGTATTCCACGAAAATGATTTTGATTCATTAGGTATCAACTATAAATCTTTGTTATTAAAGCTTTAGAAAATGCAGTTGTACACTTTAATATCTTTTTTAGAAAATTGCCACTGTACATTGTGGAGAATGATTTTTTTTAAGTATTAATAATTATAAATGAAGGTAGCCATTTACATTGTGTTCCACCTCTGCCATTGTACTACTACAGTGTGTCTGAAGAAGGTATTTCAACAAAAAAAAACTGTTACTTTGAATGATGTGTTTATCATTCCTCTTGCTGAGGGAAGCTAGATTGGTTTAGCTGATAGTGCACTAAATATTGGAACATGGTGGAGGTGGAATTGAATGACTTCAGTTTATACATGTTAGTGCATGCTATGAGCGGCCAGAAGATATGTTTGTTCATCATACAATGTTCCACTTCTCTTTAAAGGGTTGGATAACTTTCAGTTGAATCACATCATTTGAGAGATTGTGACATTGTTTATTAATAATAAAGGTTGAACGTTGGTGCTCATATACATTTTATTAAAAAGTTGGTTAACAGTGCATCTGAGTAGAGTAGATTTCTAGATATCCTTCTTTAGCTAATGGCTACAAACTCAATAAACTAAAGAAAATCACTTACTACAATGCTGTCTTCCTAGTGCATCTTAAAAGTAACAATATTCCCTAATTGGTGAGTTTATACTGCACTGTTACCCCAGTATAAGCAGCTTGGATTTATATTTTTTCCAAATGATCACTCACTGTCTCGATGCCCTAGTTTGGTGGAACATTCTATCAGCAACCGTGCCAAATGAAGTATGTTGAAAAACATGGGCTTGAGCAACTGGAGCATGTAAGAGTCTCATATTGCAATCAGGTGCTTTGGACATGCAATCTTAAAATTCGAATTCCATTGCAGATAAACAGTGATGAAAGAAAGAACTAGCATTTTTTTTAAATCACCTTCCACAGTCTCAGGAGATCCCAAAGTGCTGCATAGCCAATGAATGTTTTGAAGCCAGTCGCTATTGTTATGTAGGCAAATGCAGCAACCAACTACAAATTTCTACAAAAAGGAAGGTGTTAAATGACACGTTCTATCTGTTTTAGCAGAAGTATAAACGTTAAGTCAGGAAATGCTCTTGCCTTCTTCCATGGGATCTTTTAGGTCAAATTAAGAGGCAGACAGAGCCTTGGGTTTAACATCTCATCTGAGACAGTGCTTTTAAACACTGTAGCGCTCCCTTAGCACCGCATTAAAGAGTCAATCTACATTATGTGCTCAAGCCCTGGGTTTAAACCTGTATACTTTTGAATCAGAGGCAAAAAGGTTATTACTGAGCCAGACAATAGAGATGTATTCATTATTGACTAACCAATCAGCTATTGAATTTTAAATATCTCAATATTTAAAAATGTCAAAATTATCACAACTTTTTTGTTCTCTTTGAGTACTTTAGTTTAGAGATACAGTACTGAAACAGGCCCTTCGGCCCACCGAGTCTGTGCCGACCATCAACCACCCATTTATAGTAATCCTACACTAATCCCATATTCCTACCACATCCCCACCTGTCCCTATATTTCCCTACCACCTACCTATACTAGGGACAATTTATAATGGCCAATTTACCTACCAACCTGCAAGTCTTTTGGCTTGTGGGAGGAAACCGGAGCACCCGGAGAAAACCCACGCAGACACAGGGAGAACTTGCAAACTCCATACAGGCAGTACCCAGAATTGAACCCGGGTCGCTGGAGCTGTGAGGCTGCGGTGCTAACCACTGCACCGCCCCCATTAGATTTGTCCAAATCTTAAATTATACAGTTCTTATTTTTCCCAAGTTGTACGCAAATTGCTATGAGCAAATTTGTGGCAGTGTTTTCTGAGTCAAATATTACAATGTATTTTCAGTTTGTGCTTAGTCTTTCCACTCTGGCTACCAAATATACAATTCATTTGAAGCAACTCAGTACAGAATCATACAATTATAGAACGTTTACGCCTCAGAAAGACGCCACTTGGCCCATCGTGTCTTCACCGGCCGAAAAATGAGCCATCCAGTCTAATCCCACTTTCCAGCATTTGGTCCGTAGCCCAGCAGATTACAGCACTTGAGGTGCATATCCAGGCACCTTTTAAATGAGTTGAGGGGTTCTAACTCTACTATCCTTTCAGGCAGTGAGTTCAAGATCCCCACCACCTGCTGGGTGAAAAAAGTCTTCCTCATCTCCCCTCTAATAGTTCTACCAATCACTTAAAATCTATGCCCCCTAGTTACTGACCCCTCTGCTAAGGTAAATAGGCCCTTCACCTCCACGCTATCCGGGCCCCTCACAATTTTGTATTTTTCAATCAGATCTCCCCTCTGCCTTCTCTGTTCCAAAGAAAACAACCCCAGCCTATCCAATCTTTCCTCATAGCTGCATTTTTCCAGTCCTGGCAACATCCTCATAAATCTCCTCTGTACCCGCTCTAGTGCAATTACATCCTTTCAGTAATGAACCAACCAGAACTGCACAAAGTACTGAAATTGTGGCCTAACCAATGATTTATACAGTTCCAGCAAACATCCCTGCTCTTATGTTCTATATCTTGGCTAATAAAGGAAAGGATTCCATATGCCTTCTTAATCATCTTCAGGGATCGGTGGACTCCCAAGGTCCCTCACTTCCTCTACACCTCTCAGTATTCTCCCATTAATCATGGATTTCTTTGCCTTGTTCAACCTCCCCAAGTGCATCACCTCACACTTCTCGGGGTTGTATTCCATTTGCCACTTTTCTGCCCATTTGACCAGTCCATCAATATCTTCCTATTGTACAGCTATCCTCCTCACTATCTACCACACGACCAATCTTTGTGTCGTCTGCAAACTTCCTAATCTTGCCCCCTACATTTACATCCAAATCATTAATATATACCACAAAAAACAGGGGACCCAGTACTGAGCCCTGCAGAACGCCACTGGAAACAGCCCTCCAGTCGCAAAAACAACCATCAAGACCCTTTGTTTCCTGCCGTGAACCAGTTCTGTATCTACCTTGCTACATTTCCCTGGATCCCATGGGATTTTATTTTTTTAACCAGTCTGCCATGTGGGACCTTGTCAAAAGCCTTGCTAAAATTCATGTAAACCACATTAATTGCATCATCAATCTTCCTTGTTACTTCTTCAAAAAATTCATTCAACTTGGTCAGACAAGATCTTCCCTTAACAAATCCATGCTGACTATCCTTGATTAACCTGTGCCTTTCTAAGTGACAGTTTATCCTGTCTCTCAGAATTGATTCCAATAATTTGCCCACTACTGAGGTTAGATTGACTGGCCTGTAATTATTCAGTCTACGCCTCGTTCCCTTTTTCAACAAAGGTACAACATTAACAGTCCTCCAATCCTCCGGCACTACACCTGTATCCAGTGAGGACTGGAAAATGATGGTTAGGCCTTCCGCTATTTCCTCTCTTGCTTCTTTTAACAGGCCTGGGGTACATTTCACCCGGTCCTGTTGATTTATCAACTTGCAAGGATGCTAATCCCATTAATATTTCCTCTCTCCCTATTTTTATCACATCCAATACCTGACACCCCTCTTCCTTAACTACAATATCTGCATCGTCCCTCGCTTTTGTGAAGCCAGACGCAAGGTATTCATTAAGAACAATACCAACATCTTCTGCCCCTACACATAGTTTACCTTTTTGGTCTTTTATGGGCCCTACTCTTTCCCTGGTTAGAACCATAGAAAACTTATGGCACAGAAAGAGGCCATTCAGCCCATTGTGTTTACGCTGGCTGAAAAAACTAGCCTCCCAATCTAATCCCACCTTCCAGCACTGGATCTGTAACCTTGCAGGTTACAGCACTTCAGGTGCAGGTCCAGATACCTTTTAAATGAGTTGAGGGTTTTTGCCTGCACCACTGATCCGGGCAGTGAATTCCAGACACCCACTACCCTCTAATCCTTCTACCAATCACCTTACTCTCTGCCCCCTGATAATTGACCTCTCCCCTAGGGGAAACAGGTCCTTCCCGTCTATCTAGGCCCCTCATAATTTTGTACACCTCAGTTAGGTCACTCTTCAGCCTCCTCTGTTCTAAGGAAAACAACCCTAGCCTATCCAAGTTGCAACTTTCAAGCCCTGGCAACCTTCTTGTAAATCTCCTCTGCACTCTCTCCTGAGCAATTATGTCCTTCCTGCAATGTGGTGACCAGAACTGTATGCAATACTCCAGCTGTGGCCTAACCAGCGTTTTATACAATTCCAGCATTACATTCCCGCTTTTTAATTCTATACCTCAGCCAATAAAGGAAAGCATTCTATATCCATATAGTTATCCTCTTACTCTTAATGGATTGATAAAACATCTTTGGGTTCACCTTGATTTTGTCTGACAATATTCTTTCATGCCCTCTCTTTGCTTTCCTAATTACCTTTTTGATTTCATCCCTCCACTTACTATACTCCTCTCGACTTTCTGTAGTATTGAGTTCTCAGTGTCGGATGTAAGCTTTCCTTTTCTGCCATATCTGACCCTGTAAGCTCCTCGACATCCATGTGGCTTTAGATTTGGCCATCCCACCCTTTTTCTTTGTGGGAACATGTTTACTGTGAACCCATTGAATCTCCCCTTTGAATGCCTCCCACTGTTCTGATACTGATTTACCTTCAAGTAGCTGTTTCCAGTCCACTTTTGCTAAATCACTCCTCAGCTTAGTAAAATTGGCCTTGCCCCAGTTGAGAACTCTAATTCCTCTTCTATCCTTGTCCTTTTCCGGAATTATGTTAAAATTGCCTGAATTATGATCACTACTGCCAAAATGCTCTCCCACTGTCACTCCTTCTACCTGCCCAGCTTCATTCCCTAAACTTGAGTCTAAAACCGCACGCTCTGTTGTTGGACTTGCTACATACTGGCCAAAAATGTTATCCTGAATGCAGCTCAAGAATTCTGCTCCCTCAGTTCCTTTCACAGTAAAACTATCCCAGTTAATTTCAGGGTAGTTAAAATCCCCTACTATTACTGCCCTATTGTTTTTGCACTTCTCAGAGATTTGCCTACATATCTACTCTGCTATGTCCCTCTGTCTGGGGGGTCTACACTCCCAGCAGTGTGATTGCTCCTCTTGCTTCTTAGCTCGATCCATATGGCCTCATTTGATTTGAACTTTACAACATATCATCCCTCTTCACAGCTGTAATTGTTTTCCTTGACCAAAATTGCCACTCCCGCTCCTTTTTTATCCCCCTCCCCATCACATCTCTAAACCCAGTAACCAGGAACGTTGAGCTGCCATTCCTGTCCCTCCTTAAGCCATGTTTCTAAAATAGCTATGATGTCATACTGCCACATGTCTATCTGTACCCTCAGCTCATCTCTTTATTTGCAATACTCCTTGCATTGAAGTAGATAACCTTGAGCACTGCCAAACTCTTTTTTTAATTTTCTAACCTTTGTTTCCTCTGCCTTCCAGACTCAAACATTAATTGTCTGCCTTCCATTTTCATTTCTGATTTTGTCCCAACTGAGTCTACTCTCAGCTCCCCATCCTCCTGCCAAACTCATTTAAACCCTCCCCATCAGCACTCGCAAAATGTCTTGCAAGGAACTCAGTCCCAGCTCTGTTTAGGTGCAACCCATCCTCCCTGGACAGGTCCCACCTCCCCCAGAGCCAGTCCCAATAATCTAAAGCCCTCCCTCCTGCACCAACTTTCCAGCCATGCATTTATTGGTCTTAACCTTCTATTCCTGTACTCACGCGCTTGGGACTGGGAGTAATCCGGAGATTGCTACTTTTGGGGTCCTTTTTGCTAATTTCTTACCTAGCTCCCTAAATTCTGATTTCAGGAACACATCCCTCTTTCTGCCTATGTCGTTGGTTCCGATGTGGACCATGACTGCTGGCTGTTCACACTCCCCCTAAAAGGATGCTCTGCAGCCTATAAGTGACTCACTTGTCCCTGGCACCAGGGAGGCAACACACCATCCTGGATTCACGTCTGCGGCTGCAGAAACACCTGCCTGTTTCCCTGACTATCGAATCACCTATCACTATGGCTATTCCAGTTTCCCTGTACCCTATTGTGCAGCTGAGCCACCCATGGTGCCATGGACCTGGTTCTGGCTGCACTCCCCAGATGAACTATCACTTTCATCAGTATTCAGAACTGAATACTGGTTGGAGAGTGAGATGCACTTGGGGGTCTCCTGAACTACCTGTCTGTTTCTTCTTGACTGTCTGGTGGTCATCCATTCCCTCTGTTCCTGCATACTCTTAAGCTGTGGGGTGACCACATCTATAAACATGCTAACCACGTGGCTCTCATCCTCATGAATGCACCGCAGTGTCGCCAGCTCCTGCTCAAGTTCCAAAAACTCTTATAGGTCTAGTCCATCGCACTTATTTTCAAAAGAGCAATGATGCTCAATGGGCTTACTTCCCCTGTGCTCAAGAGTGGAAAAATCAGCCCAGATTTTCTCTCCTGATAACTTTCAGTGATCCCCTGCTGGAAAATGTGTATATGTGGATGACAAAAGAAGACAGGAGCAAACAGAACTCCCATGGTCAAATAGGTTGTGGCCACTCATTGTGTAGGTTTAAGCATGCTGTATGGCCAAGACAGCAGAACATAAAACCATATTACAGCAACTGACAGTGGCTTCAATAGATGAGGAGACTAATTTAAAGTTGGCTATGGAGTGGCATTAGCAGAGAATTTGGAGAAGATACCCTGAGTACCCTTTTGTCAGGTGGGGATACCTTACGGTGGGGAGATTTTAAAAAATCTATTCTTTTAAATCCTCGGGTGCTGTATACAGCCCACGAGGTCCATAGATTGCTGCAGTAGCTGAATGTTCCCAGCTGCTGGATATGGCCTGTAACTCAACAGATTTTGTAAATATGTACACACTGCTGCTTCAAAGTACTACAGCTTTCCTTTTGATAATTATTGGCAAAGGATCAGTGAACTGTTTTTTTCCTTCCACAGCTGGGAAAGTTGTCAGTGTCAGAAAAATACACAGCTCATCTGAATCACATTTTGCCAGTATGGGTGAGGGGGTGGGAAGGGGCAGAAAGAATCATCCAGCAGTTCTAAAGTTTATGAAATAACACAACAGAATTAGCTGCAAAGTACAAAATGCTGGAACTCGGCCCAATGTATTTAGGATTCCACAGTATACTATTGTGCAGAATGAACCATCTCACCAGAAAATGTTTCAAGGTATAACAAGAACTACATTAACCTTTACATTTGACTGAGCACTCCTGCATGCCAAGTAGTCACTCAATAATTTGTGTAAATATTATTTCAGAAAAACACCAAGAAAACAACCCAAAAAGAATATTGCTACTAATCTGCAGTCCTGTGAGATCTAGTGTGTGAGAGATCTGAAAGCCCACCAATGATTAGTGTTTAAAATCATTTTCCATTTCCGTGTTCAATGCTCAAGAGTGATTAGCCTGTAATTTTGTGATTACATCACTGAATTAAAGCAAACAAAACTCTCTTAACTGCCTCTGTAGAAATAACACTCATTTATATCATCTGCATGGCCCTGCTATATAAACTGATTGGAAGTTATTGAATAAAATTCCCAAAGTCTAATCAAATCAAAATATTACATCTTCAACTCATCAATAACATTCATTACAAAAGAAGGGGTAATACTGGTAAGTAAGTGGCAGTCAATCAGATTTCATCTTTGTTATCCACTCCCGCTCCTATATTCACCCATCATTAAAGTGCTGCCTTATTCTGTACAGCTCCACAGGTATTTTTGTCTGGTATCTTGACCCAGTAAGGCATTCTGCCTACCTGAGCCAGGACACTGAGACTATAAAGGGAATCATAAGAGCCCATTCCTGTCTACATTTGACTGCCTCTCATGCTTTTCAGCAGTGGGAACTCTAGCAGATTTTCCACTTCCTGGACTAGGGTAAGGAGGCCAATTGCAGTGCCTTTCCTGCCACTCCTGGATAAGACCTGCGAATTCATTGTGAACCGGGGTTCATTCCTAGCCTCTATTGCTCAATATCATACTGGTAGTTTATTTAATAACTGAACCATCAGGAAGCAGTAAAATATATGGGTAATTTTCTGACTCACAGGCCAACCAAGCACAAAGATGTCCACACAGCTAGCCATCACATCTTAATCTTGAGCTTCAACATCAGCACAATACCAGTTCCCAAATGATAACTACACAGTCCTTACATCAAATAATTAGTGATTTATTACAACAATTTACAAGAACATAATTTGGTTCTGTCTCCATGCACCCCCCCCACACGTGAGCCTTCCTCTTACCTATTCCAACACTGCCACCTTATTGTGTCTTTTGTTTGCGATGTAAATGGCAATTGCTCTTCTCTCAGGGCCGTAACACTTGCAATGGACTCAGGACAGGCTGACTGTTTGACAGGAATTCCTTAGCAGCCCGGTCTTGCAAAGATGAATGCTTCTGCAGAGATCTAATGGAGCGTGCCATTACAGTGAGGGGAGGCAGCCTCTGAGGCATGTACACTAGATTCACCACTGCTTCGGGAAGAGGAATCTGGTTGCCAGCGATCAGTAGAACGATGTGCCTCACTGAATCACAAAGACACATAAATCCCTTAGAGTCAACTGAATATCATTTGGTCCGTCTAAGATGCTGCTCCGCATACTTTAGAATCCAAGTGGCATTGACCTCTAGATGTTTCCTCAAGGCCTGCAATCCATCATTCAGTGACTCCATGTTGAGTTTACTATGTACCAGGATCTCTCATAATGTGAGGGAAGATTTATTTATTTATTTAGAGATACAGCACTGAAACAGGCCCTTCAGCCCATCGAGTCTGTGCCGACCAACAACCACCCATTTATACTAACCCTACAGTAATCCCATATTCCCTACTACCTACCTACACTAGGGGCAATTTACAATGGCCAATTTACCTATCAACCTGCAAGTCTTTGGCTGTGGGAGGAAACCGGAGCACCCGGCAAAAACCCACGCGGTCACAGGGAGAACTTGCAAACTCCGCACAGGCAGTACCCAGAATCGAACCTGGGTCCCTGGAGCTGTGAGGCTGCGGTGCTAACCACTGCGCCACTGTGAGTTCCTCTGATTATAATAATTTTGTGCAGTCTGCCCTGCCTTTCCCTTCTGCCTTCACTGCCTCAGCCCCATGCTCTAATTCTTTTCACTAAATCTCCCAACTCCTCAAAACCTATTTCATTGACCAAGCTTTTTGGTCAGCCCTCCTAATATCTCCTCCTTTGGTTCAGCATACCTTTCATTATACCTCTGTGAAGCATATTGGGAGGTGTTGTACATTAAAAGTGTTATATATATGCAAACTTTCATCATCTTAAACACATTTTGTGAAGTGATCGATAAATGCAATTAGAAATAGGCATTTATCTTTCCGTATCAGTAACTTATAGAGTCATAGAGCCATTAAAGCACAGAAAGAGGCAATTCAGCCCATCAAATCTATGCCAGCTCTCCGTAGAGCAATCCAGTCACTCCCATTGCTCCCACTCTATCCCCGTAGTTCTTTAAGTTTATTTCCCTCAAGTGCCCATCCAATTTCCTTTTGAAATCATTCATTGTCTCTGATTCCACCACTCTCATGGGCAATGAGTTCCAGATCATTACCACTCACTGTGTAAAAAAGTTCTTCCTCATATCCCCCTGCATCTCTACCCCAAAATCTTAAATCTGTGTCCCCTAGACTTTCTCCATCAGCTAATGGGAACAGATTTTCTTTGTCTACCTTATCTAAACCTGTCATAATCGCCCCTCAATCTCCTTTAGTCCAAGGAGAACAACCCTAGCTTCTCCAACTGAACCTTGTAGCTAAAATCTTTCATTGTTGGAACCATTCAGGTAAATCTCCTCTGCACTATCTCAAGGACCCACATTTACTTCCGAAAGTGTGGTGACCAAAACAGGACACAATACTTGAGTTGTGGCCTAGCCAGAGCTTTATAAAGGTTTAGCATGACTTCCCTGCTTTTGTACTCAATATCTCTAGTTATGAAGCTTTGCTAGCTACTCTCTCAATATGTCCTCCCACCTTCAACGATCAATGCACGTGAACTCCCAGGTCCCTCTGTCCCTGTATACTCTTTAGAACTGTGCCATTTAATCTATATTGCCTAGAATCATAGAGAATCACAGAAATTTACAGCACAGAAGGAGGTCGTTTGGCCCATTGTGTCCACGCCAGCTGACAAGCAGCTATCCAGCCAAATCCCACTTGCCAGCTCTTGGTCCCTAGCTTTGTAGGTTACGGCATTTCAAGTGCATATCCAAGTACTTTTTAAATGTTATGAGGATTTCTGCCTTGACCACCCTTTCAGGCAGTGAGTTTCAGATCACTACCACCCTCTGGGTGAAAATATTTCCCCTCGAATCCCCACTAAACCTCCTACCTCTTACTCTAAATCTATGCCCCCAGGTTATGGACTCCCCAACCAAGTGGAATAATACTTTCCTATCCACTTTATCTAGACGCCTCATAATTTTATACAATTCAAACAGGTCTCCCCTCAGCCTCCTCTGTTCCAAAGAAAACAACCCGAGCCTACCCAATCTTTCCTCATAACTAAAATTCTCCAGCCAGACAACATACAAACATATGAACATACAAATTAGGAGCAGGAGTAGGCCACTCGGCCCTTCGAGCCTGCTCCGCCATTCAATAAGTTCATGGCTGAACTGATTACTCCACATTTCCACCTACCCTCGATAACCTTCCACCCCCTTGCTTATCAAGAATCTATCTCTGCCTTACAAATATTCAAAGACTCTGCTTCCATTGCCTTTTGAGGAAAAGAATTCCAAAGACTCACGAACCTCTGAGAGAGAAAAATTCTCTTCATCTCTGTCTTAAATGGGTAACCCCTTATTTTTAAACAGTGACCCCGAGTTCTAGATTCTCCCACAATGGGAAACATCCTTTTCACATCTACCCTGTCAAGACCCCTCAGGATCTTATATGTTTCAATCAAGTCGCCTCTTACTCTTCTAAATTCCAGCAGATACAAGCATAGCCTGTCCAAACTTTCCTTATAAGACAGCCCGCCTATTCCAGGTATTAGTCTCGTAAACCTTCTCTGTACTGCCGCCAACACATTTACATCCTTTCTTAAATAAGGAGACCAGTACTGTTCGCAGTACTCCAGATGTGGTCTCACCAATGCTCTGTAGAGCTGAAGCATAACCTCCCTACTTTTGTATTCAATTCCCTCACGATAAATAATAACATTCTATTAGCTTTCCTAATTATATGCTGTACATGCATACTAATCTTTTGCGATTCATGCACTAGGACACCCAGATCCGTCTGCATCACAGCGCTCTGCAATCTCTCACCATTTAGATAATATGCTTTTTTATTCTTCCTGCCAAAGTGGACAATTTCACACTTTCCCACATTATATTCCATTTGCCAGGTCTTTGACCACTCAACTAACCTATTTATATCCCTTTGTAGCCTCCTTATGTCCTCTTCACAATTTATTTTCCTACCTATTTTTGTGTCATCAGCAAATTTAGCAACTATACCTTCGGTCCCTTCATCTAAGTCATTTATATAAATTGCAAAAAGTTGAGGCCCCAGCACAGATCCCTGTGGCACACCACTCGTTACATCTTGCCAACCAGAAAATGACCCATTTATGCCTACTCTGTTTCCAGTCAGCTGGTCAATCTTCTATCCATGCCAATATGCTACCCCCTACACCATGAGCTTTTATTTTCTGCAATAACCTTTGATGTGGCACCTTATCAAATGCCTTCTGGAAATCTAAGTACAATTCTTAGAGTAGGTTAAAGGTTAAAGGTTCGGCACAACATCGTGGGCCGAAGGGCCTGTACTGTGCTGTACTGTTCTATGTTCTATGTTAATACATCCACCGGTTCCCCTTTATCCACAGGACAGATAATCCCTCAAAGAACTACAATAGGTTAAACATGATTTCCACTTTCACAAAACCAAGTTGACTCTGCCTGATTATCTTGAATTTATCTAAATGCCCTGCTATATCGTCTTTAATAATAGCTTCCAACATTTTCCCTAAGGCCGATGTTAAGTTAATTGGCCTGTAGTTTCCTGCTTTCTGACTTCCTCCCTTTTTGAATAAAGGAGTTACATTCACTATTTTCCGATCTAACATGAATCTAGGGAATTTTGGAAAATTAAAACAAACACATCAACTATCTCACTAGCCACTTCTTTTAACACCCTACGATGAAGTCCATTAGGACCCGGGGACTTGTCAGCCCGCAGCTCCAACAATTTGTTCAGTACCACATCCCTGGTGGTTGTAACTTTCTTGCGTTCCTCCCTCCCTTCCATTTCCTGACTTACAGCTAATACTGGGATGTTACTTGTATCCTCATTAGTGAAGACTGATGCAACATATCTGTTCAATTCATCTGCCATCTCCTTATTATCCTTGATTATTTCCCTAGAATCACTTTCTATAGGACCAACGCTCACTTTGTTAACTCTTTTCTTTTTTAAGTATCGATAGAAACTCTTACTATCTGTCTTTATATTTCTAGCTAGCTTTCTCTTGTGCTTAATTTTACCTTCCTTATCAATCTTTTATTCATTCTTTGCTGTTCTTTGTATTCTGTCTAATCTTCTGACCTGCCTCCCATCTTTGCGCAATTATAGGCTTTTTCTTTAAGTTTGATACTATCTTTAACTGTTTTAGTTAACCATGGATGGCAGGTCCCATCCTTGGAATATTTCTTTCTCATTGAAATATATCCTGTGTATCCTGAAATATCCCCTTAAATGTCTGCCACTGCATCTCTATTGACCTATCCCTTAAACTGATTTGTCAGTTCACTTTAGCTAGCTCTGCTTTCATGCCCTCATAATTGCCCTTATTTAAGTTTAAAATACTAGTCTTGGACCTACTGTTCTCTCCCTCAAACTGAATGTAAAATTCAACATATTATGATCACTGCTACCTAGAGGCACCTTAACTATGAGGGCATTGATTAATCCTATCTTGTTGCACAATACTAGGTCTAGTATAGCCTGCTCTCTGGTTGGCTCTAGAATGCATCGTTCCAAGAAACTATCCCGAAAACATTCTATGTACTCCTCATCTAGGCTACCTCTGCTCAACTGATTTTTCCAGTCCATATGTAGATTAAAATCCCCCATAATTATCGCTGTAGCTTTCTGACAAGCTGCCATTATTTCTTCCTTTATACACCGTCCTACAGTGTGGTTAATGTTAGGTGGCCTGTACACCACTCCCACAAGTGACTTCTTGCCTTTATGATTTCTCATCTCTACCCAAACTGCTTCAACATCCCAGTCTCCTGAACTTAGGTCATCCCTCTCTATTGCACTAATACCATCATTAATTAACAGAGCTACCCTTCCATCTGCTTCGTAAAGCTCCTCTGTACCATCTCTAGTGCAATCACAACCTTCCATTACTGCAGTGACCAGAACTGCACGCAGTACTCCAGGTGTGGTCTAGCAAGTGGTTTATACAGTTCCAGCATAACCTCCCTGCTCTATATATTCTATGCCTCAGCTAATAAAGGCAAGAATCCCCAATGCCTTCTTTAACACTTTACCGACCTTTACAGCCACCTTCAGGGATCTGTGAATATGCTCTCCAAAGTCCCTCTGTTCCTCTACACTTCTCAGTACTCTACCATTTATTGTGTATATGAAAAGTGCTGGAAGGCCAACTCAGATTAAGAGTGAATTTTAGAATTCACTGCCTAGAATTGATGTCCTGTAAGCAAAAGCCACAGGAACCAATCGACCAGTTCGTCAGTAGATGCCGAAGCAAGGGCAACAAATACGATTTCGCAGAAGTTGAGCTGTCAGACCAAATAATGGAGCTGGTGATTCCATCAACACCCATTGAAGTGTTCCAGAAAGACCTCTTGTGAAAAAGAAAGGTCACAGCATTGACACACTGCTGGAAGATGGCAGGAAATACGAAGCCATTGTAGCTGGTCAACAGCACCTGCAAGCACTAGGTACAACCAATAGTATTGGCAGCATAACCAGGTCGAAAAGAACAAGCAAGCATTGTGCTAAGTGCGGTCTGTCCCACTCATGGCAAAATTTGCCTGCATTTTGTGACCCATGCGAGGCATGTGGTGCAAAAGGACACTGGGCCCACCTATGCAGGAATTCTGGCTCCAAAGGTGCAGTCAGAAGTCACGGCAGGACACAGGCAAACAGAAAACAGGGCAACAGCAGGAAAGAAAGCACCAGAGACCTGCGTAAATGCAATCTGATACACAAGGTCCACAGCGAAGCAGACCTGAGACAAGACTGAGAGAGAAATAGTTCTCAGACAGAAGACGAACAGGCGTTCCACATTGAGAACCTGACACATCACGTTGATGAATTACAACAACTGGAAGCTTTCGCCACTATCAACATCATGTGCCCAAAGAAAGCTGGTAAACATACACTCAAGGTCAAAATTGACACCGGCGCTAGTGCAAATATACTACCAGTCTGAATCCTCAAAGATAAGTACCGGAGTCGTTGGATATCTATGATACAACTGACAAATGCCAAGTTATCTGCATACAATGGGTCACCCATCCCTTGCAGTGGCACATTAACAATGCAATGCAGCTATGGCAAATCGGCATGGAAACCACAAACATTCTACCAAGTTGACTCAAGCAGATCAGCAGTGACAGGACTACCAGCGTGTAACGACCTCAACACCATAGCTATCCATGCCAAGGGGAAATCTCCAAGGACCAGAACCCGCTCACAGACTCTGACTAGTTTCAAACACTCCCGTCTGGAAACCCAGCAACAGCACAACTATGCCGCGCCTTTACCTCTGCTCTGTAAGGAACCACCAGCACCACAACAAGCCAAAATGGAGAGATACCTCCATGAAACCAAGTACTCTTCCTCCAACAAGTCCTCGGCCCTGAGCCCCAAGCCTTCAGACATGGAGGATAAGGAGAGGCGAAGGACACGCAAAGTGCTGAGGAGGCAGAGGAGCAATGAGTTGAAGGTAGGCGGTGGCGTAGTGGTATTATCACTGGACTAGTAACCCAGAGATCCAGGGTATTTCTCTGGGGACATGGGTTTGAATCCCACCACAGCAGAAGGTGGAATTTGAATTTAATTAATAAATCTGGAATTAAAAGCTAGTCTAATGATGGCCATGAAACCAATGTCGATTATTGTAAAAACCCATCTGGTTCACTAATGTCCTTTAGGGAAGGAAATCTGCTGTCCTTATCTGGTCTGGCCTACATGTGACTCCAGACCCACAGCAATGTGATTAACTCTTACATGCCCTCTGAAATGGCCTGGCAAGCCACTCAGTTGTACCTAGCTGCTACAAAGTCAATAAAAAGGAATGAAACCGGACGGACCACCCGGCATCGACCTAGGCACCGGAAACGACAATGGCAAATCCAGCCCTGTCGACCCTGCAAAGTCCTCCTGACATCTGGGGGCTTGTGCCAAAGTTGGGAGAGCTGTCCCACAGACTAGTCAAGCAACAGGCTGACATAGTCATACTCACGGAATCATACCTTACAGACAATGTCCCAGACACTGCCATCACCATCCCTGGGTATGTCCTGTCCCACCGGCAGGACAGACCCACCAGAGGTGGTGGCACAGTGGTATACAGTAGGGAGGGAGTTGCCCTGGGAGTCCTCAACATCGACTCCGGACCCCATGAAGTCTCATGGCATCAGATCAAACATGGGCAAGGTAACCTCCTACTGATTACCACCTACCGCCCTCCCTCAGCTGATGACTCAGTACTCCTCCATGTTGAACACCACTTGGAGGAAGCACTGAGGGTGGCAAGGGCACAAAATGTACTCTGGGTGGGGGACTTCAATGTCCATCACCAAGAGTGGCTCGGTAGCACCACTACTGACCGAGCTGGCCGAGTCCATAGGACATAGCTGCTAGACTGGGTCTGTGGCAGGTGGTGGGGGAACCAACACAAGGGAAAAACATACTTGACCTCGTCCTCACCAATCTGCCTGCCGCAGATGCATCTGTCCATGACAGTATTGCTAGGAGTGACCACCACACCGTCCTTATGGAGACGAAATCCCGCCTTCACATTGAGGATACCGTCCATCGTGTTGTGTGGCACTATCACCGTGCTAAATGGGATAGATTTCGAACAGATCTAGCAATGCAAAACTGGGCATCCGTGAGGTGCTGTGGGCCATCAGCAGCAGCAGAATTGAACTCAACCACAATCTGTAACCTCATGGCCCGGCATATCCCCCACTCTACCACTACCATCAAGCCAGGATGAGTGCAGGAGGGCATGCCAGGAGCAGCACCAGGCATACCTCAAAATGAGGTGTCAACCTGGCGAAGCTACAACCCAGGACTACTTGCATGCCAAACTACGTAAACAGCATGCGATAGACAGAGCTAAGCGATCCCATAACCAACGGATCAGATCTAAGCTCTGCAGTCCTGCCACATCCATCCGTGAATGGTGGTGGACAATTAAACAACTAACTGGAGGAGGTGGCTCCACAAATATCCCCATCCTCAATGATGGGGGAGCCCAGCACATCAGTGCGAAAGGTAAGGCTGAAGCATTTGCAACAATCTTCAGCCAGAAGTGTCGAGTTGATGATCCATCTCAGCCTCCTCCTGAAGTCCCCAGCATCACAGATGCCAGACTTCAGCCAATTCGATTCACTCCACGTGATATCAAGAAACGACTGAAGGCACTGGATACTGCAAAAGCTATGGGCCCTGACAATATTCTGGTAATAGTACTGAAGACCTGTTCTCCAGAACTTGCCACGCCCCTAGCCAAGCTGTTCCAGTACAGCTACAACACTGGCATCTACCCTGCAATGTGGAAAATTGCCCAGGTATGTCCAGTACACAAAAAGCAGGACAAGTCCAACCCGGCCATTACCGCCCCATCAGCCTACTCTCAATCATCAGTCAAGTGATGGAAGGTGTCATCAACAGTGCCATCAAGCGGCACTTGCTTAGCAATAACCTGCTCAGTGATGCTCAGTTTGGGTTCCGCCAGGGCCACTCAGCTACTGACCTCATTACAGCCTTGTTTCAAACATGTACAAAAGAGCTGAACTCGAGGTGAGGTGAGAGTGACTGTCCTTGACATCAAGGCAGCATTTGACAGAGTATGGCATCAAGGAGCCCTAGCAAAACTGAGGTCAATGGGAATCAGGGGGAAAACCCTCCGCTGGCTGGAATCATACCTAGCGCAAAGGAAGACGGTTGTGGTTGTTGGAGGTCAATCATCTGAGCTCCAGGACATCACTGCAGGAGTTCCTCAGGGTAGTGTCCTAGGCCCAACTATCTTCAGCTGCTTCATCAATGACCTTCCTTCAATCATAAGGTCAGAAGTGGGGATGTTCGCTGATGATTGCACAATGTTCAGCACCATTCATGACTCCTCAGATACTGAAGCAGTCAGTGTAGAAATGCAGCAAGACCTGGACAATATACAGGCTTGGGCTGATAAGTGGCAAGTAACATGCACGCCACACAAGTGCCAGGCAATGACCATCTCCAACAAGAGAGAATCTAACCATCTCCCCTTGACATTCAACGGCATTACCATCGCTGAATCCCCCACTATCAACATCCTAGGGGCTACCATTAACCAGAAACTGAATTGGAGTAGCCATATAAATACCGTGGCTACAAGAGCAGGTCAGAGGCAAGGAATCCTGAGGCGAGTAACTCACCTCGAGACTCCCAAAAGCCTGTCCACCATCTACAAGGCACAAGTCAGGAGTGTGATGGAATACTCTCCACTTTCCTGGATGGATGCAGCTCCAACAACACTCAAGAAGCTTGACTCCATCCAGGACAAAGCAGCCTGCTTGATTGGCACCCCATCCACAAACATTCACTCCCTCCACCACTGACGCACAGTGGCAGCAGTGTGTACCATCTACCAGATGCACTGCAGCAATGCACCAAGGCTCCTTAGACAGCACCTTCCAAACCCGCGACCTCTACCAACTGGAAGGACAAGGGCAGCAAATGCATGGGAACACCACCACCTGCAAGTTCCTCTCCAAGTCACACACCATCCTGACTTGGAACTATATCGCCGTTCCTTCACTGTCGCTGGGTCAAAATCCTGGAACTCCCTTCCTAACAGCACTGTGGGTGTACCTACCCCAAATGGACTGCAGCGGTTCAAGAAGGCAGCTCACCACCACCTTCTCAAGGGCAATTAGGGATTGGCAATAAATTCTGGCCTGGCCAGTGACGCCTACATCCCATGAATGAATTTAAAAAAAGCATTGTTTGTTCTTTCTTCGAGATAAGGTGCCGGAACTTTCCAAAAATGACAAGGCCCCAAAAGTGGTCATCTTGAGAAAAGCAACAGAGTATGTTAGCAAGCTGAAGGCAGAGTAACAGAAACTGAATGCAGAGAGGGAGAAACTTCAGAAAGAACAGCAACAGATGAGAAGCAAATTCCCTGAGCAAGAGTTGTCAAACCACCGAGACGATATGTGAACTTTTGAGCCTCCATACTCAAAGTTCATAATCTCTATCTGTGTGTAAATATTTTTTTTTAATATTTAGAGATACAGCACTGAAACAGGCCCTTCGGCCCACCGAGTTTGTGCCGACCAAGAACCACCCATTTATACTAACCCTACAGTAATCCCATATTCCCTACCACCTACCTTCACTAGGGGCAATTTACAATGGCCAATTTACCTATCACCTGCAAGTTTTTGGTGGTGGGAGGAAACCGGAGCACCCGGCGAAAACCCACGCAGACTCAGGGAGAACTTGCAAACTCCGCACAGGCAGAACCCAGAATTGAACCCGGGTCACTGGAGCTGTGAGGCTGCGGTGCTAACCACTGCGCCACTGTGTTATCGAATTTTCTATGTTTTTGCTTTTAGCATATAAGACTTTGGAAAGAAGGAGGATGTTGTGTGATTGCCTTTAAGAGTAATATACTTTTAAGATCTTAGTATGCTAATGAGCTGAGTACCAGGAAGCAGTCATGTGACTAAATGCCAATCTCACTCTGTAACTGTAACACCTAGAGGCAAGTCATGTAAATGGCTAGCTCTGCACTGTATATATTTGTTTGCTGTTTAATAAACCTGTTTGAGATCTTCAATCACTTGAACCTCCACACAAATTATTTATGTTGCATCAGACAACATAAAAAGCTTCTCATTTCATATTCCCTTGCCTTGTTAGCCTTCCCCAAATGCATTACCTCACAATTTTCCAGATTGAACTCCATTTGCCGCTGTTCCCCCTTTCTGACTAGTCCATTGATATTTTTCTGCAGTTTACAGCTTTCTTTGTCCTTATGAACCACACAGCCAATTTTTGTATTATCTGCAAATTTCTTAATCATACCCACTACATTCAAGTCCAAACCATTGATATATATCACAAAAAGCAAGGGACCTAGTACTGAGCCTTATGGAACCCCATTGGAAACAGCCTTCCAGTCACAAAAACACCATTGACCATTAACTTTTGCTGCCTGCCTCTGAGCCAATTTTGGATCCAACTTGCCATTTTGCTTTGGATCCCATAGGTTTTTACTTTCATGACCAGTCTGCCACATGGGACCTTATCAAAAGCCTTACTAAAATCCATGTAAACTACATCAAATGCACTGTGCTCATCAACCTTTCTAGTTACCTCCTCAAAAAATTCAATCATGTTAGTCAGACATGATCTTCCCATAACAAATCCATGCTGACTGTCTTTGATTCATCTGTGTCTTTCTATTCTATCCCTTATTTATTCTGTCCCTCATAATTTTTTCAAATAATTTTCCCACCACAGAAGTTACACTGACTAGCCTGTAAATACTTAGTTTATCTTTTTGTCCATTTTTAAACAATGGTACAATGTTAGCTGTCCTCCAGTCCTCTGGCACCATACCTGTAGGCAGAGAGGATTGGAAAATGATGGTCAGAACCTCTGCTATTTCTTCGCTTGCTTCTCTTAACAGCCTATGACGCACTTCATCCAGACCTGGGGTTTAATACACTTTCAAAGATGTTAAACCCCTTAATATTTCCTCTCACTCTACATTAATTTCATCTAATATTTCACACTCCTCCTCCCAGATTGCAATGTCTATATTGCCGCACTCTTTTGTGAAAATGGACACGAAGTATTCATTCAGAACCATACCCATCTGCCCCTACATACAGGTTACCCTTAGGTCCTATTCTTTCCTAGTTATCCTCTTGCTCATTGAAATAGGAACATAGGAACATAAGAGCAGGAGTAGGCCATTCAGACCATCGAGCCTGCTCCGCCATTCAATACATTCATGACTGATCAACCACTTCAATGCCTTTTTCCCACACTATCCCCATATTCCTTTATGTCATTGGTATTTAGAAATCTGTCAATCTCTACTTTAAACATACCCAATGGCTGAGCTTCCACAGCCCTCTGGGGTAGAGAATTCCAAAGAATCACAACCCTCTGAGTATAGAGATTTCTCCTCATCTCGGTCCTAAGTGGCTTCCCCCTTATTTTGAAATTGTGTCCCCTGGTTCTAGACTCCCCAACCAGGGGAAACATCTTACCTGCATCTATCTACCCTGTCTATCCCTTTAAGTATTTTATAGGTTTCAATGAGATCACCTTTCATTCTTCGAAACTCGAGAGAATACAGAACCAATTTCCCCAATCTCTCTTCATAGGATAGTCCCGCCACCCCAGGAAAAGTCTGGTGAACCTTTGTTGCACTCCCTCGATGACAATAATAACCTTCCTAAGGTGAGGGGACCAAAATTCAATACACAATACTCCAGGTGCGGTCTGACCAATGTTCTATACAATTGAAGCAAGACTTCACTACTCCTGTACTCAAATGCTCTTGCAATAAAGGCTAACATACCATTGGCCTTCCTAATTGTTTGCTTCACCTGCATGTCAGCTTTCAGTCATAGTCATAAAGTTATACAGCACAGAAGCAGGCCCTTCGGCCCATCATGTCTGTGCTGGCCATCAAGCGCCTATCTATTCTAATCCCATTTTCCAGCACTTGGCCCACAGCCTTGTATGCTATGGAGTTTCAAGTGCTCATCTAAATACTTCTTTAATGCCTCTACCAGTGACTTATTGATGAGGACACCCAGTTCTCTTTGTATATCTACACTTTCTAATCGCTCGCCATTTAAGAAATACTCTGCATCTCTATTCCTCCTACTGGATAACCTCACATTTTTCCACATTATATTCCATCTGCCTCGTTCTTGCCCATTCACTAAGTCTGTCCACGTTCCCTTGAAGCTGCTTTGCATCTTCCTCACAACACATTTCCACCTAGTTTTGTGTTATCTGCAAACTTGGAAATATTACATTTGTTCCCCATATCCAAATCATTGATATATATTGTGAACGGCTGGGGTCCAAGTATTGATCCTTGCGGTACCCCACTAGTCACAGCCTGCCAACGCGAGAATGACCTGTTTATTACTACTCTCTGTTTTCTACCTGTTAACCAATCCTTAATCCATGCCAGTACATTACCTCCTATCCCATGTGTTTTAATTTGGCTAACCAACCTCCTGTGGGAGACTTTATCAAAAGCCTTCTTAAAATCCAAGTATACTACGTCCACCAACTCCCCTTTATCAATTCTGTTACTAACATCGTCAAAAAACTCCAACAAGTTCGTCAAACATAATTTCCCATTCATAAATCCATGTTGACTATGCCCAATCAGATCATTATTATCCAAATGTCCATTTATCACATCCTTTAGAATAGAGTCTAACATTTTCCCTACTACTGATGTAAGGCGAACAGGTCTGTAGTTCCCTATTTTCTCTCTCCCTCCCTTCTTAAATAGTGGGGTGAAATTTGCTATCTTCCAATCTGCAGGAACCGTTCCAGAATCTATTTTGGAGGATGATCACCATTGCATCTGTTATATCCATAGCTACCTCTTTCAACACTCTGGGATATAGAATATCAGGTCCTGGGGACTTATTAACCTTCAGCCCCATTAATTTCTCCAATATAACCTTCTTACTAATACTAATTCCCTTCAATTCCTCATTCTCCCTAGTCCCTTGGATCTCTAATTCTGGGAGATTTCTTGTATCTTCCTCAGTGAAGACAGACACAAAATAATCATTTAGCTTTTCTGTCATTTCTCTATTCCCCATTATAAATTTTCCTGACTCTGCCTGTAATGGACCCACATTTGTCTTAGCCAAATATTTCCTTTTTACGTACCCATAGAAGCTTTTAATGTCCATTTTTATGTTTTTTGCTAGTTTACATTCATATTCTATTCTCCCTTTCTTTATCAGTTTCTTGGTCCTCCTTTGCTGTATTCTAAAATCCTCCCAATCCCCAGGTTTACTACTATTTCTGGCAACTTTATAGGCCTTTTCACAGAAGAATCACAAAAACGTTACCGTGCAGAAGGAGACCATTCGGCCCATCATGTCTACACTGGCTCTCTGAAAGAGCAACTCCCTCAGTTCCATTTCCCTGCCTTCTCCCACATTCTTCTTTTTCATATAACTGTCTAATTCCCTTTTGAATGCTTCAATTGAACCTGCCTCCCTCCTTCCAGACCTTAACCACTTGCTGTGTGAAAAAGTTTTTCCTCATGTCACTTTTACTTCTCTTACCAAATGCTTTAAATCTGTGCCCTCTCATTCTCGATCCTTTCATGAGTGGGAACAGTTTCTCTCTATCTACTCTGTCCAGACCCCTCATGATTTTGAATACCTCTATCAAATCACCTCGCAGCCTTAACTTCTCCCATCTATCTTCATAACTGAAATTCCTCATCCCTGGAACCAGTCTCGTGAATCTTTTCTGTACTCTGTCCAATGCCCTCGCGTCTTTCCTCAAGTGCGGTGCCCAGAATTGCATGCAATACTCCAGCTGAGGTCGAACTAATGTCTCATACAATTCAACATAACTTCCTTGCTCTTGTACTCTATGCCCCTATTAATACAGCCCAATCCTTAACTTCCTTTAATAAAAACAAGAAATGCTGGAACCACTCAGCAGGTCTGACAGCATCTGGTGGAAAGAGAAGCAGTTTCGGGTCAGTGACCCTTCTTCGGAACTGACAAATATTAAAAATGTCACAGGTTATAAGCAAGTGAGGTGGGGGTGGGGCAAGAGATAACAAAGGAGAAGGTGTAGATTGGACAAGGCCACATAGCTGACCAAAAGGTCATGGAGCAAAGGCAAACAATATGTTAATGGTGTGTTGAAAGACAAAGCATTAGTACAGAAAAGGTGTTAACGGACTGAATATTGAACAGCAGCAAGTGCAAACATGAAAAAAAAACAGTGGGTAAGCAAACTGAACAAACTAAGATGAAATGAAATAAATGCAAAACAAGGGTTGTAAAAAATGTAAAAAAGAAAAAACAACTAAAAATGAAAGTAAAATGGGGGGCTGTCATGCTCTGAAATTATTGAACTCAATGTTCAGTCCGGCAGGCTGTAGTGTGCCTAATCGGTAGATGAGATGCTGTTCCTCGAGCTTGCGTTGATGTTCACTGGAACACTGCAGCAATCCCAGGACAGAGATGTGAGCATGAGAGCAGGGGGGAGTGTTGAAATGGCAAGCAACCGGAAGCTCAGGGTCCTGCTTGCGGACTGAGCGGAGGTGCTCCGCAAAGCGGTCACCCAGTCTGCGCTTGGTCTCCCCAATGTAGGGGAGACCACATAGTGAGCAGCGAATACAGTATACTACATTGAAAGAAGTACAAGTAAATCGCTGCTTCACCTGAAAGGCGTGTTTGGGGCCTTGGATAGTGAGGCGAGAGGAGGTAAATGGGCAGGTATTACACCTCCTGCGATTGCAGGGGAAGGTGCCATGGGACAGGGACGAGGTGGTGGGGGTAATGGAGGAGCGGACCAGGGTGTCACGGAGGGAACGACCTTTTCTCTAGTTGGTTCCTCAACATGCTGCTCTCGAAAACCATCCTTAACACACTCCAGAAACCTGTCCTCCACAGCATTAGTGCTCATTAGGTTTACCCAATCTATGTGCAGATTGAACTCACCCATGATTACTGTATTACCCATGTTACATGCTTCTCTAATCTCCTGATTAATAGCATGCCCCACACTACCACTACTGTTTGATGGCCTATGAACAACTCCTACCAATTTTTGCTGCCCCTTGCTGTTTCTTAGCTCCACCCAAGCAGATTCCACATTTTGTTCTTCCGATCTGAGATTCTCCCTTACTGATCCCATCCCTTACTATCAGCGCAACACCACCTCCTTTTCCTTTTTTCCTGTCCTTCCTAAATGTCGAATATCTTTGAATATTCAGTTCCCAGTCTTGGTCACCCTGTAGCAACATTTCAGTAATGGCAATTAGATCATACCCATTTACCTCTATTTGTGCCTTTAAATCATCTACCTTGTTGCAAAAGCTGCATGCATTCAGGTAGAGCGCCCTTAACCTAGTCTTCTTGACATTATTCTGCATTCTAAGCCTAATTGATGCTTGCCTTTGTTTCGCCTGCTTTCCAATGTCACTTGCTACTTTTCTACTTCCTGTTACTAGCTTTACTTCCTTCTAATTTGAACTACCCCTCAGGTTCCCATCCCCCTGACAAGCTAGTTTAAACCCTCTCCAACAGCACTAGCAAATCTCCCTGCGAAGATGTTAGTTCCGGTCCTGTCAAGGTGTAGTCCGTCCGTCTTGTACAGGTCCCACCTGCCCCAGAACCAGTCCCAATGCTTCAGAAATCTGATGCACTCCCTCCTACACCAATTCTTCAGCCACGTGTTCAATCCATCAATCCTCCTATTCCTATGCTCATTAGCACGTGGGACTGGGAGTAATCCTGAGATTACTGCTCTTGAGGTCCTGCTTTTTAATTTCCTTCTTAACTCCCTAAAATCTGCTTTCAGGACCTCATCCCTTTTCCTACCTATGTCACTGGTACCAATGTGGACCATGACCTCTGGCTGTTCACCCTCCCCCAGAAGGATGTCCTGCAGGCGTTCTGTGACATCCTTGATCCTGGCACCAGGGAGGCAGCACACCATCCAGGAGTTACATTTACTGCCGCAGAAACGCCTGTCTGATCCCTTGACTATCGAATCCCCTATCACTGATGCTCTTCCTCCCCTCTTGAGCAGCTGAGCCACCAGCAGTGCCATGGACTGTGCTCTGGTTGCACTCCTCTGAGGAACCTTTGCCTTCACCAGTATCCAGAATGGAAAATCAATTAGCAAGCAAGATAGACTTTGGAGACACCTGCACTGCCTGCCTGATTCTCCTAGGTGGCCTGGCGATCACCCATTCCCTCTCTGCTTGCATGCTCCCAACCTGCGGTGTGACCACCTCCCTAAATGTGCTATCCATGTAGTCCTCTGCCTCGTGGATGCACAACAGTGACTCCAGCCACTGCTCAAGTTCCAAAACCGGGAGCTCAAGCTTCTGCAGCTGGTGACACTTCCTGTAGATATGTTTGACAAGGACACAAGTGGTGCAACTATGACTTTCCACATACTACAGGATGAACATTTCACTTGGCTGAGCTGACCTGCCATACCGTAACTTTAAAAACTATTTATCACAATTAGAAGTAGAATAACTTACCAGTTACTCACCAATCAGCTTCTTCCCCTGTACCAAAGAGAGAGGCAGCCACTGGAGGCTGGAAAAAGGTAGAAAAAAAAGCCCCGTCCTCATTCAATTCCCTCATGCACCAATTCCCACTTTACACTCTTGTGCACTCAAAGTAGCTCTCAGTGAAGACAAATTTATTTTCTCTCTTAGTTTATAGTTCCCCTCCTTATCAAGCTCCCTTCTTCACACTTTGTGCCCTCCAGCAACACTCAGTGCTGAGAAGCAGCACTGAGAGTCCCCCGAATTTATGCTTCCTATAAACAATGCTGTGTCAGATCTGCTAGAACTCAGAAACCAATTTAAGCTAGATACCTAATTAACTAGCTACAGCTACTCTCAGAAAGCTTGCATATCCCTGTTTAAAACTGTAAGAAACCTAACTTTCCTCTTAACTTAAACAGTAATTTGAATTAATTGCTCAATGTAAACAAAATAAAAACTAGACTTCAGAGAGATTAACCTTTAAAATCCACTCACTTACCAAACTCCCTTCTTCACACTTGGTGCCCTCCAGCAACACTCAGTACAGTGAGTTCTTTATGTTGTCTGATGCAACATAAACAAGATGTGTGGAGTCCAGTTTGTTGAAGATCTCTAACAGGTTTATTAACAGCTAAACTATTATATACAGTACAGAGCAAACTATTTACAGAACCTTCATCTGGGTGTTACAGTTGCAGAGTGAGTCTGGCTTCGAGTCGCATGACCACATCCTGGTACTTAGCTAATTAACATACTGAGATCTTGAAGGGACATCAATCTCAAGGCACTCGTACAACACTCTATGTATTTTGTAAAAATCTTTGGGGTTTCCTTGATTTCACTTGCCAATTGCCAATATTTTTTCAAGCCCTCGCTTTGCTTTCCAAATTTCCTTTTTAATTTCATCCCTACACTTTTTATACTCCTCTAGGTTTTCTGCAGTATTGAGGCCTTGGCATCTGTCATGAGCTTCTCTTTTTTTCTTTATCCTTTCCTTTAAGCCTATTGACATTCAGGGGGCTCTGGATTTGTTATTCCCGCCCTTTTTCCTTAAGGGAAATTACTTGCTCTGAACACTCACTACCTCTTCCTTGCTCACAACCTTGGTGTCACATTTGGCCCAGAGATAAGCTTCTGACCTCATATTCGTGGCATCACTAAGACTGCCTATTTTCACCTCCATAACTTCACCCAACTTTTCCCCTGTCTCAGATCCTCTGCAGCTGAAATTCACATTCATGCATTTTTTACCTAGAGATGACTATTCCAATGCAATCCTGGTTGGTCTTGCAAATTCTACTCTCCGTAAACTCGAGGTCATCCAATATATTGCTGCACATTTCCTAATTCGTGCCAAGTCCCGTACACTCATCACCCCTGTGCTTGCCGACCTATATTGGCTCCCAGTTAAGCAATGTCTTGATTTTAACATTCTCATCCTTGTTTTCAAATCCTTCCCTGGCCTCGCCCCTCCCTATCACTGTAATCTTCTCCAGCCCCACAACCCTCAAATATCTGTGCTCCTCTAATTCTGGCCTCTTGACCATCCCCGATTTAAATCGCCCTACTGTTGGTGGCCACGCCGTTGGTGACTAGACCCCAAGCTCTGGAATACCCTCCCTATATCTCTCTGCCTCTCTACCTCCCTTTCCTCCTTTAAGACACCCCTTAAAACATATCTCTTTGACTAGGTTTTTGATCATATGACCTAATATCCCCTTTTGTAGTTCAGTGTCATACTTTGTTTTATAATGCTCCTGTGAATTGCCTTGGGATGTTTTATTACATTAAAGGCGCTTTATAAATATAAATTGCTGTTGTGGAATGCCTCCCACTGATCTGGCACTGATTTATCCTCAAGTAGTTATTTCCAGTCCAATTTAGTTAAATCACATCTCATCTTAGTAAGATTAGCTTTTCCCCAATTGAGAACTTTTATTCCTGGTCTATCTTTGTCCTTTTCCATAACTACCCTAAATCTAACTGAATTATGATCACTTCCACCAAAATGCGCCCCAACTGATACCCCTTCCACCTGACCAGCTTTATTCCGTAAAACTAAGTCCAGAACCGCCCCCTCTCTTGTTGGGCTTGCTATGTACTGGCTAAAGAAGTTCTCCTGAATTAATTTTAAGAATTTTTTCCCCCTCTGTGCCTTTCACACTATTTCTATCCCAGTTAATATTAAGGGAGTCGAAATACCCCACTTTTACCATCCTATTGTTTTTGCACTTCTCACTGTTTGGGGATCAATAATCAATAATGCACTCCCATTAGTGATTGCCCCTTTCTTGTTCTTCAGTTCAACCCACATGATCTCATTTGATCTTTCTACCATCCCCCCTCACAGCTATAATTGTTTCTTCACTCACTATTGTGACCCCCCCCCTTCTTTTTTATTCCTTCTCTATCTCGTCCAAAAACCCTGTAGCCAGGAATACTGAGCTGCCATTCTTGCCCTTCTTTCAGCCATGCCTCAGTAATAGCGAAAATATCATACTCGCACATGTCAATCTGTCCTCTCAGCTCATCTGCCGTATTCCCTAAACTTCTTGCTTTGAACTATATACCATTAGCACTGCCAAACTCCCTTGTCGTCTATTTTCTAGCTTTTGTTTCCTCTGCCTTCCAACCATGCTGACTAATTTTCTGCCTTCCATATCCAACTTTTCTTCTCTCCTTTCTGAATGTTCTCTCAGGTTCCTATCCCCCTGTCAAGCTAGTTTAAACCCTGCCCAACAGCACTAGTAAGACCCCCTGCTATTGGTCCTGGTCCTGTTGAGGTGTAACCCATCCAGCTTGTACAGATCCCACCTCCCCCAGAAACGGTTCCAATGCCTCAGGAATCTAAAGCCCTTCCTTCTGCATCATCTCTCCAGCCACGTGTTCATCAGCTCGATCTTCCTATTTCTGTATTCACTAACACATGACACAGGGATTAATCTGGAGATTACTACTTTTGATTCTTGCTTTTCAATCTCACTCCTAGCTCCCTAAACACTGCCTTCGGGACCTCATCCCTCTTTATGCCGAAGTCATTGGTGTTGATATGGACAACGACCTCCGGGTGTTCACCCTCCCCCCTGAGAATGTCCTGTAGCCGTGCATTGACATCCTTGACCCTGGCACCAGGGAGGCAAAATACCATTCTGGATTCATGTTTGCAGCCATACAGCGCCTGTTTGTTCCCTTCATGATCAAAGTCCCTACTATTATTGCTCTTCCACTCTTCTTCCTCCATCCTATGCAGCTGAGCCACTCACAGTGCCGTGGACTTGGCTGTGCCTGGACTCCCCAGAGGGACCATCACTCTCATCAGTATTCAGAACTGAATACTGGATGGAAAGCGAGATGCATTCATGGGACCCCTGCCCTGCCTACCTGGTCCTCCTTGTCCTTCTGGAGGTCACCCACTCCCTCTCTGCCTGCACATTTTTAAGCTGCAGGCTGACCGCCCCCAGAACCCTGCCATCCACAAAGTGCTCAGCCTCACAGACGCTCCAGAGTGATCCTAGCTGCCACTCAAGCTCCAAAACCCAGAGCCTGAGCTGCTCTAGCTGGCGACACCCCCTGCACGTGTGGTCGTCCAGGCCACAAGAAGCACCCAAGATTTCCAACATGGAACTGGATGTGTATTCCATGGGGCTGAGGTTCCCTGCCATGCCTTTACTTTCCAGACTATTATTGAGAAACAAGTGTTAGTTACTCACCAATTGTTTTTTCTCTGGTTGGGATGTCACCATAGCTGTTATGCAGCTATTGCTTTTGTTGTTGGAGATTTTGCTGGAGGCTCTCATCCCACTTTAACTCCTCATTTGTTGCGCTCAGCCTCCACCCAGGTCCGCCGCAGCTGCTGCTACTGGTCAGTCTCTCAAATTTCTTGAGTTAATTACCCTGTCGCAGCAGTACTCTGTTGAGTTGGACCTATGCTACTCTCCGTGCCTTTCCCTATCCTTTCTGCCAAAATGCATCACCTCACACTTTGCTGTATTAAATTCCATCTGTCTCGTGTCTGCCCATTCTGCTATGTCCTGTTGAAGTCGATTGGTATCATCCTCATTGTCTGCCATCATCGGCAAATCTCGAAATTTTACTGTTGTCCAATACCCAAGTAATAAAACAACAATTTACTGCAACTCGCTATTTTCTGTCCTTAAGCCAATTTCTTATCCAAGCTGACACTGACCCTCCTATTCCATGAACCTCAGTTTTGTTAACCAGCCTTTTATGTGGTACTTTGTCAAAAGCTTTCTTAAAGTCCATGTAGCCTACATCCATTGCTTTCCCTTCATCAACCTTCACTGGTAACTTCATCAAAAAATTCAATTAGATCAGACAGGCGTGATCTGCCTTTTACAAATCTGTGCTGGCTCTCTTTAATTAACTCAAATCTCTCCAAGTGCCTGTTGATTTTTATATCAAGTCATTCATGCTTTGGGAAATGTGTCATGTGACAGTGAACCATTGTCATGTTTAGACTAGTGGGAGTGCAGTAAACATCAGAAACCACACCCCAGGTTCTAGACTATCTCTGAGCAAAGCCTCAGGAGATCTATTAACATTTGTTATTAGTTGTTCAATTTCTCACACTACATTGATTATCTTTTCTTTGTTCCTGTTGTGATGTAACTGTAACCCTATAAACTGGCAAAATTTAACAAACCTGTGTATCTGGAGAAAGTGACATTCTATGTCACACAGCTGTGATGATATTCTTTTAGTTTATTATTACTTGTTGCAGAGAGAAAGACTTGCATTTGTATAGCACCTTTCATGACCACAGGATGTCCCAAAGTGCTTTACAGCCAATGAAATACTTTTGAAGTGTAGTCACTGTTGTGATGTAGCCAATTTATGCACAGCATATTCCCAGAAACAGCAATGTGATAACAACCAGATAATCTGTTACTGTGATTTTGATTGAGGAATAAATATTGGCCAGGAAATCAGGGACAACTCCTTTGCTCTTCTTAGAAATGATGTCATGGATTCTTTTACATCCACCTAAGAGGGTAAACAGTGCCTCAGTTTAACATCTGTTGTTAAGTTGGTAGCACTCTCACCTCTGAGTTAGAAGGTTGTGGGTTCAAGTCCCAGTTCAGAAATTGAGCACAAAAAAACACAACTGTCACTTGAGTGCAGTAGAGTGATTTACAACACAGAAAGAGGCCATTCGGCCCATCAAGTCCATGCCAGCTCACCACAGAGCAATCCAGTCAGTCCCACATCCCCATAGCCCTGCAGGTTTATTTCCCTCAAATGGCCATCCAATTTCCTTTTGAAATCATTCATTGTCTCTGCTTCTACCACCCTTGTGGGCAGCCAGGCCATTACCACCCGCAGCGTTAAAAAATTCTTCTTCATATTCCCCCTGCATTTTTTACCCAAAAACTTCAATCTGTGTCCCCTTAGTCCTTGTACCATCAGTTAATGGGAACATTTTTTCATTGTCTAACTTATCTAAGCCTATCATAATCTTGTAAACTTCTATTAAATCTCCCCTCAATTTCCTTTGCTCTATGGAGAACCATCCCAGCTTTTCCAATATAACCTTGCAACTAAAATCCTCCATTCCTGGAATCATTCTGGTAAATCTCCTCTGCTCCCTCTCAAAGACCCTCACATCCTTCCTAAAGTGCGATGACCAGAACTGGACACAATACTCCAGCTGGGGCCTAACCAGGGATTTATAAAGATTCAGCATAACTTCCCTGCTTCTGTACTCAATGCCTGCATTTATGAAGCGCAAGACCCCATATGCTTTACTAACCACTCTCTCAATCTGGCCTGCCCCCTTCAAAGATTGATGCACATGCACCGCCAGGTCCTGCTGTTCCTGCACACTCTTTAGAACTGTGCCATTAAGTATATATTGCCTCTCCTTATTCCGTCTACCAAAATGCATCACCTCACACTTCTGTATTAAATTCCATCTACCACCTGTCTGCCCATTCTGCTAGCCTATGTATGTCCTGTTGCATCTGGTTCATATCATCCTCACTGTTTGCCACACCTCCAAGTTTGGTTTTGTCAGCAAATTTTGAAATTACACTCTGTATTCCAAGGTCAAAATTATTTATGTATCACAAAAAATGCAATGGTCCCAGCACTGATGCCTAAGGAATACCACAGTCTACCATCCTCCAGTCTGAAAAACAACCATTTACTAAAACTCCCTGTTTTCTGTCCTGAAGCCAATTATTTATCCCGTTGAACACTAACCCTCCTATTCCATGAGCCTCAATTTTGTTAACCGGCCTTTTATATGGTACCTTATCAAATGCTTTCTTAAAATCCATATAAGCAATGTCCATCGCATTCCCTTCATCAACCTTCTCGTTACTTCATTCAAAAATTCAATTAGATTAGTCAAGCAGGATCTCCTTTTTACAAATCCATGCTGGTTATCTTTATTTAGCTCAAACCTCTCCAAGTACCTGTTGATTTTTTCTCTGGTTATTGTTTCTAAACCTTACCCACCACTGATGTTAAACTAACTGGCCTATAGTTGCTAGGACTGTCCTTACACCCTTTCTTGAATAAGGGCGACACATTTGACACTCTCCAATCCTCTGATACCTCCCTCATATCAAGGGAAGATTAGAAGTTTATGGTAAGCCCTTCTGCTTTCTCCACCCCCACATCCTTTAGCAACATGGGATGCAAGCCATCTGGACCAGGTGCCTTATCTATCCTAAGCATAGCCAGCTTTTTTAGTACCTTCCACCACCCCTCTCAATTTTTACCTAACCATTGTCTCTACTGTCTCCGCTTCTACCAATATTTTGTCAGATTCTTCTTCCTTAGTAAACACTGATACAAAGTACTCATTAAGTATATTAGCCTTGCCTGCGCCTCTAAGCATATATTATTCTGTTTGTTCCTAATAGGCCGCACTCCACCTCTTACTACCCATTTACTATTTACATGCCGGTAGATTTTTGGGTTCCATTTTATGTTGACTGCCATTCTATTCTCATATTCTCCCTTTGTCAGTCTTATTTTCCTCTTCACCTCCCCTCTCAACTTATTGTATTTAGCCTGGATCTCACTTGAAGAATTTACCTGTCATGCATCATACACCCTCTTCTTTTGTTTCATCATCCTGTTTTTAGTTCCCTTACCTTTTGCCCTTGTTGGAATGTACTTAGCCTGTACCCAAAGCATCTCTTCTTTAAAGATAGCCCATTGTTCTGATACAGCTCTTCCCGTCAGTCTTTGGTTCCATTGTACCCTGGTTCATCGCGCTGAAATTTCTCCTCTTCCAATCTAGACGCCCTACCTTATTTTGTTCCTTGCTTTTCTGCATTACTAGTCTAAACCTTACGATATCACTCTTACCCAAGTGCACCCTAACAGACACTTAGTCACTTGGCCCACCTCATTTCCCAGCACCAGATCCAGCAATGCCTCCGTTCTAGTTGGGCTGAGAACATACTAATCAAGGAAGTTCTCCTGCACACATTTCCGAAATTCCTCCTCCTCCTTTACTCTAATATTATCCCAATCCCCATATGTGACCTGATAGGGCTTCCGCTTCACTTGCTTAGGGTAATTAAAGCCCCCCAGTATCACCACTCTACACTGAGGGAGTGCAGCACTGTTGGAGGTGCCATTGTATAAAAATGAGTGCAAAGAATGTGAGGATTGGGAAAATGATTTGTGTTACCCTCAAGGACCTTCAGATGGAGTCAGCTATGATTTGAAAATGCTTAGAAATTGCTGTAAGGTGGATGCTCTAAATTCACCCACGTTTGAGATGCATGCCTCAAATCACTGGATGTGTATCCTAACGAAACTGCCTAAATTAGAAAGTGCAGTGCCAGTTTTTAGCTGCTGAACAGCTACATAAGGATAGAAAATAAGGTTTGGAATGTGCGTGCACACTTCTGATGGGAAGTGCACAGGACGCCGTTGTGATAAAGGGGTTTGTGCATGTGCACCTAACAACCACTTGACATTATGTAGAGCAGTGAGATGATGAAGAAAATCAGTGTGCAACGTTGATTTGACACCAGTGCTGCCATTTTCAAACCCCACACTCCAGCCAACACCCTCTTAACCTCAAATAGCTGATCACAATGTTAAACAGCGTGAAGGATTCACCTCCCCACCCAGTGCTATTTAAAGGCAGCATGAACTACTTACAGGTTATTGCTGGATTATTTCCTCTAGCTGCTGGTGCAATTTTACATGTTTTTGAAGATTTCCCATACTTGGGTAAAGTTTCAATAGTCTATAGGGAGTGGTCTGGCTGATGCTCAAGTAGTTTTTAGTCATTTAAAATATTGTGTTGAAACAGGTTCCTTCCAGACATATGTGACCCGATAGGGCTTCCGCTTCACTTGCTTAAAACCTGTTACATTTCTAACCTTTGCCAATTCTGATGAAAGGTCACAGACCTGAAACATTAACTCTGCTTCTCTCTCCACAGATGCTGCCAGACCTGCTGAATATTTCCAGCATTTTCTGTTTTTATTTCAGATTTCCAGCATCCGTAGTATTTTGCTTTTATTTTAGGGTTCAGCTGTGGATGAAACTGATATCGCTCTCTCTCTCTCTCGCAGCCTTGCTGGAATTCAAGACAGCTTAAGCTGTTTTTCTCTGTGGCTGAAGAGACACTAGCCTGATCTTGATAGCTGAAGCTCTGTACTGGCCAGACCCTCTTTGTTCCTCAAAACAATTACCTTTTAAGGTAATAAAAACAAGAAATGCTGGAAATACTCAGCAGGCCTGGCAGCATCTGTGGAGAGAGAAGCAGAGTTAACGTTTCAGGTCAGTGACCCTTCTTCAGAACTAGCAGATATTAGAAATGTGAAAGGTTTTAAGCAAGTAAAGCGGGGGTGGGGCAAGAGATAACAAAGGAAAAGGTGTAGATAGGACAAGGTCACAGAGAATAACCGACCAGAAGGTCATGGTGTGTTGAAAGACAAAGCATGAATACACATAGGGTGTTAATGGACTGTTAATGAAAACTGAACAGCCACAAGCACAAACATGAAAAAAACTGTAGGTAGGCACACTGAACAAACTAAGATGAAATAAAATAAAATAAACACAAAAAAAAGGAAAAAGAAAAAAATAACTAAAAATAAAAATAAAATGGGGGGCCAGTCATGCTCTGAAATTACTGAACTCAATGTTCAGTCTGGCAGGCTGTAGTGTGCCTAATCGGTAGATGAGATGCTGTTCCTCGAACTTGCATTAATGTTCACTGGAACACTGCAGCAATCCCAGGACAGAGATGTGAGCACGAGAGCAGGGGAGAGCGTTGAAATGGCAATCAACCGGAAGATCGGGGTCATGCTTTCGGACTGAGCGGAGGTGTTCTGCAAAGCGGTCACCCAGTCTGCGTTTGGTCTCCCCAATGTACAGGAGATCACATTGTCAGCAGCAAATACAGTATACTACATTGAAAGAAGTACAAGTAAATCGCTGCTTCACCTGAAAGGAGTGTTTGGGGTCTGGGATAGTGAGGAGAGAGGAGGTAAAAGGGCAGGTATTACACCTCCTGGGGATGAGATGGTGGGGGTAATGGAGGAGTGGACCAGGGTGTCACGGAGGGAATGATCCTTTCAGAGTGCTAAAAGGGAAAGGGAGGGGAAGGGGTGAGAGTAGAGGTGCGGGAAATGGACCAGACCACAGTTGAGGGCCCTGTCAACCACAGTGGGGGGGGGGGGGGCAGACACAGTTGAAGGCCCTGTCAACCACAGTGGGGGGGGGGGTTTAGAATCCTCGGTTGAGGAAAAAGGAAGACATATCAGAAGCGCTGTCATGGAAGGTAGCATCATCAGAACAGATGCGTCGGAGACGGAGAAACTGGGAAAATGGAATGGAGTCGTTACAGGAGGCAGGGTGTGAAGAAGTGTAGTCGAGGTAGCTGTGGGAGTCGGTGGGCTTATAATGGATATTAGTAGACAGCCTATCACCAGAGATGGAGACAAAGAAGTCGAGGAAGGGAAGGGAAGTGTCAGAGATGGACCATGTAAAGTTGAGAGAAGGGTGGAAATTAGAAGCAAAGTTGATAAAGTTATCCAGTTTGGGGCAGGAGCAGGAAACGGCACCGATACAGTCATTAATATACCGGATAAAGAGTTGGGGGAGGGGGCCTGAGTAGGACTGGAACAAGGAATGTTCAACATATCCCACAAAAAGACAGGCATAACTAGGACCCTTGCGGGTACCCATAGCAACACCTTTTACTTGAAGAAAGTGAGTGGAGTTGAAGGAGAAGTTGTTCAATGTGAGAACAAGTTCAGCCAGGCAGAGGAGGGTGGTGGTGGATGGGGACTGGTTGGGCCTCTGTTCCAGGAAGAAGCGGAGAGCCCTCAAACTGTCCTGGTGAGGGATGGAGGTGTAGAGAGATTGGACGTCCATAGTGAAGAGGTGGTGGTTGGGGCCAGGAAACTGGAAATTGTCAAAATGACATAGGGCGTCAGAAGAGTCACGGATGTACGTGGGAAGAGACTGGACCAGCGGAGAAAAGATAGAGTCAAGATAGGAAGAAATAAGTTTAGTGGGGCAGGAACAGGCTGAAACAATGGGTCTGCCGGGACAGTCCTGTTTGTGGATTTTGGGAATGAGGTAGAAGCAGGCTGAAGCGGTGGAAGGTGAACTTACAAGTGTTAATTCTGTCCATGTGACTTTAGGTTTCACTTCTTACTGGGCTGCACAATGGCCTTTTGATGGCCCCATTTTGAGGATATGAAGGTTGTTCTCACTCCATTGTAGTGAAGGTTAGTTGGAGACAAAAAATTTGGGGAAGGCATTTGTCTTAGTTTGTTTGAGTACTGCTCACATCCATCTGTGATTATCTGTCTTATTTCCATGCAGGCAGCGTTGACTGTTTTTAAGTCTTAGTAGACAATGGATGTGGATTACACTGCAGGAGGTGGTATGAGTCATGACTTGTCCTCCATTTTGCTGACAGCCAATGTCCCAATCTTTTAATAACAGAAAATATTGGAAATACTCAGCAGGTCTGCCAGCATCTGTGGAGAGAGAAGTAGAGTTAACGTTTCAGGTTTGTGGCCTTTCATCAGAACTGTCGTGATGGGGCCATTAAAAAGCCATTTCTGTATTGTCATCATTACACTCCTCGTGAGCGTGACGACCTACATGTGTCTGGTTCCTTCCAGGCTGCTGTTGGAAATATAAGTGACATCTCATAATTTGCAGCACACTAGCATATAAGGGAGGACACTGAGACTCTCTGCACACAGAGAAATCTCATTTCCTCTTGCCAGAGACAGGCAGGGAGAACGAATACAAGGATTTGCTTCCCCATGATGCAGCCCTTAACAGTAATGTTGACACCATCTCATAAATCAAAAGAAAAACTCAGAGAAACAAAAGATTTGGTGCTAAATAATGAGTTTATATATTTTCAAACATTAACCAATATAGGCTGACAGTTGACAGCTCTTTGCAAAACTATATTATTGCAGCTGACGATACTTTACAAAAAACCTTTTAAAAATTCCTACTTGTTATCAGTTGTGCATTCTGTCTCAACAGAAAGGTTATATTTACCAGCCTTGCAACTCTGGTTTGTGGAGTTGGTGATTGAGGCAGGTTTTTGGGGGAGATTCAATTTTGATTGATAGTTCTGTAGCCAAAAAATTCCTAAATCTAAATGCTTTTTCTAGTTCACCAAATCTCTAAGTTCATTAATGTCCTTCAGAGAAGGGAACCAACCCAGTCTACTCTCTCCAATGGCTGGAGTCGTACCTAGCGCAAAGGAAGATGGTTGTGGCTGTTGGAAGTCAATCATCTCAGCTCCAGGACATCACTGCAGAAGTTCCTCAGGGTAGTGTCCTAGGCCCAACTATCTTCAGCTACTTCATCAATTACCTTCCTTCAATCATAATGTCAGAAGTGGGGATGTTCGCTGATGATTGCACAATGTTCAGCACTACTGAAGCAGTCAGTGTAGAAATGCAGCAAGACCTGGACAATATCCAGGCTTGGGCTGATAAATGGCAAGTAACATTCGTCCCACACAAGTGCCAGGCAATGACTATCTCCAACGAGAGAGAGTCTAACCATCTCCCCTTGACATTCAATGGCATTACGGTCGCAGAATCCCCCACACCATTAACAACCTGGGGGTTACCATTGACCAGAAACTGAACGGGAGTAGCCATATAAATACCATGGCTACAAGAGCAGGTCAGAGGCTAGGAATCCTGAGGCGAGTAACTCACATCTTGACTTCCCAAAGCCAGTCCACCATCTACAAGGCACAAGCCAGGAGTGTGATGGAATACTCTCCACTTGCCTGGATGGGTGCAGCTCCAACAACACTCAAGAAGCTCGACACCATCCAGGACAAAGCAGCCTGCTTGCTAGGCACCCCGTCCACAAACATTCACTCCCTCTACCACCAACGCACGTGGCAGCAGTGTGTACCATCTATAAGATGCACTACAGCAACGCACTAAGGCTCCTTAGACAGCACCTTCCAAACCCATGATCTCTACCACCTAGAAGGACAAAGGCAGCAGATGCATGGGAACACCACCACCTGCAAGTTTCCTTCCAAGCTACACACCACCTGACTTGCAACCACATCACTGTTCCTTCACTGTCGCTGGGTCAAAATCCTGGAATTCCCTTCCCTTCCCGTAGGTGTGCCTACCCCACATGGACTGCACAACTTCAAGAAGGCAGCTCACCACCACCTTCTCAAGGGAAATTGGGGATGGGCAATAAATGCTGGCCTACCCAGTGACGCCCACATCCCACGAACGAATAAAAAAAGACTCCAATCTCCCACATTAAATGGTTGATTCTTAATGCCCTCAGTTCAACAAGGTATGAGGAATAAATACGAGCAAAAATAATTTAATCATTAGTAATACTGCTTGTTTTGTCCCAGAAGTTTATGTAATTAAACAACAGAGGAGATGGCAGGTAAGTTCAGTAAGAAGCAATTCTTCAAGCTGTTTGTTTTTTTTAAAATCAGTAACTGCTTCTTGCTTAGGTCCAGAATGGAAATACTTTGTACTGAAGCAACTGTTATTTCTTAAATATTCTTGGTGAGTTTCCCTAACTGAGTACATATTAAACAACAGACATTACCAAGAACAACGTACTTTGATACGTGCATTTCAGAAATATAAGGAAGGTTTTTAACAAGCATCTGAAAATGCCAAGAGTACGTCAGAAACCTGTTCAAAAGTCTCCTCCACTGTGCATTAGGATCCCTCAATGTAACCTGTCCATTTCTCTCCCATTTTCCCCATGCTATCTTCTCCCTGTCCTTTTCCCCCTCCTTGGAATCAACCATAAAAGCAACGGGTCAAGTGTGGGAACCAGAAACAGTTTGAAACCATATGGGGAAACACCAGGGAACAGGTTTCAGATCAGTGGTGAATCGGGAAGCATTTTTCTTTCTCTATCTTTCACTTTCTCCCTCCACATTTCCCCGCTGTGACATTTGTAAACAACAACAGTAACTTATGTTTATATAGTGCCTTTAATGTAATAAGATACCCCAAGGCACTTCATAGGAGCGTTATGACGCAAAATATGACACCAAGCCACATGAGATATTGGGTCAGATGACCAAAAGCTTGGTCAAAGTGGCAAATTTTAAGAAATGTCTTAAAGGAGGAAAATGAGGTATTGAGCTTTAGGCAGGGTATTCCAGAGCTCGAGGCCTAGGCAACTTAAGGCACAGCCACCGATGATGGAATGATTAAAATCGGGAATGCTTAAGAGGCCAGAATTAGAGGAGCGCAGATATCTGAGGGTTGTGGGCTGGAGGAGATTACAGAGACAAGGAGGGGCAAAGCCATGGTGGGGTTTGAAAACAAGGATGAGAATTTTAAAATCAAGATGTTGCTTGACCTGGAGTCAATCTACGTCAGCAAGCACAGGGGTGACAGGTGAACAGGACTTGGTACGAGTGAGGGCGGCATAGTGGTGCAGTGGTTAGCACCACAGCCTCTCAGCTCCAGCGACCCGGGTTCGGTTCTGGGTACTGCACATGTGGAGTTTGCAAGTTCACCCTGTGACCGCGTGGGTCTCCGCCGGGTGCTCCGGTTTCCTCCCAAAGCCAAAGACTTGCAGGTTGCTAGGTAAATTGGTTATTGTAAATTGCCCCTAGTGTAGATAGGTGGTAGGAGAATTGAGGGAAGGTGGGGATGGGTAGGGAATATGGGGTTAATGTAGGATTAGTATAAATGGGTGGTTGTTGGTCGGCACAGACTCGGTGGGCCGAAGGGCCTGTTTCAGTGCTGTATCTCTCTCTCTCTCTCTCTCAAACCTAACATAGATAATAAATTCAGGAAGGCCAACCACAGGCACATAAAATAGATTTTGGGCTCTCCAACAGCCTTCATCTACAGATAATTTTGATGCGCAGAGGGTTGTGCCCAGACGTAGTTTAAGTCGTGATAGAAGTGAAAGGACTGAACGTGAGCAAGGAGACCAATTTGAAAGGAGTGAATGTTATGGCAAATGAGACAAGTGATTGGTTTAAAAGAAGTGATCAATGTGAAATGAGTGACAAAAGGGATCACGTTGAAAAGTCTAAAAGTGATTGCAACAGACCTTCACTTCCTCAGAGAAGCTACAGAAGAAAAGTAGGTTCCAGATGTCAGGAGAGATTTGCAGGTTATTTATTATAAACCAAACAAAAGGGAAGGAACTAAACAAGAATATTTTCAAATTTCTTTAAGTATTCCTTAAATTCATTTCTTCTGTCAGTATTTCTGCTTGGGTCTAATGTTGGCTGGATGAACCAGGTGCTGATCTGTTTTCAAAGTTTTTTTTAAAGACACCTGCCCCCCACCCCCTTCCCTAATCCCCACTCCCCCTTCAGTGAAATTGATTTCTCAGTTTGTTCCCAATTTGCTTGTTGTGGTTTTTAAAAAATTGAACATCTCTGGCCAGAGTCACTCAAAGTTAGTTTTGAGAGAAGTTTAGAAGTTTTTTGGAAAGTTTTTGCAAATTTTTTTTCTCTCTGTTGAGGTGCTGTGACAGATGGGTGGGATTCGTTGACCCAAAATGTTTTTTTTTAAATCAAAGAGGCTGAAATCCTTTAGAAAATGAGAAGATTGTGGCTTGTGTCATTTTGCTTGTGAATTGAAACCTTGCCCCCGAGCCCAGGTCCTGGAGTTCCAGAAGGTTAGAGTCCAATAGCTTCTCTCTCTGGCAACTGCCGTGAGAGACAATCACTGGCTGGTGCTTGGGCCTGGGGCCACTCATCCTACTGCTGGTCACGTTAAAATTCTGGCAGCCAGTAACAATGAGAGCTGGCAATAAACATCCTGACACTAAATACACTGCATATGGCAGAAACCCGGAGAGAGACACCCAGGTCTATATTTGCAACTTGTAGCTGAAGACTGACCTAGTGCCACGGACAATCTGGGACACTGTCTCCATGGTTCATCCAGGGGAAGAATAAGATATAGAAACCTGCGAAAAATTACGCGAGATCACGTCACGAGAGAGGCTTAACTTTACAGAGAAATCACGAGAACTGGCATGCCTGCATTGACTGCACACATATTGCCTTGCATACACCTCATGTGAGCTCAGCCATTTTCATGAACCGAAAAGGATTTCACTCCCTCAATTTGCGACCGACATACAGCCACAGGCAGTGCATCATGCAGATGGATGCCCATTATCCTGGCAGCAGTCACGATTCCTTCATTTTATGGCAGTCCTCTGTTCCAGCTGTATTTGACCTATCACAGCAAGTCAAGGCAAGCCACTGGGCAACAAGGGTTATTCACTCATGACATGCAACAGGACTCCAGTCCAGAACCCATGCACACATGCACAGCAGGGCTATAGGAAATGTGCTGCATGCTGCACAACTTAGTCATATAAAATTAAACTAATCACTCTTGTGCATTCCCTTACTGTGTTCTTCCATGTACCTTTGTCTCTCCTAGTGCTGCAACAAGGTGCTTCCCCACTGGCTGCAGCATGGGTGGTGAAACGTTTCAGACCTTCAAATAAGGTGACTGCAGATGGTGTTGGAGGGCAACTGAAGCAACTCCAGGCCCAGAGGGCCCGGCTTCAGACTGCACTGGGTTGCACCAGTCCAGGCTGGTTGGCTGACTGACAACAGCAAGGGCACTGGCAGAGTGCCAGGAGTAGGAGCAGAAATACTGTCAAACTGAGAGAGAACAGCAGATTTGGTGTTCCCTGGAGCCTCTGCCACTCTTTCAGAGCAGCACTTCACTTATCATACTTCTTCTTCTTCTTTGGCCTCCACTGATCTGTTGGAGAACAGATTGATGGGCTGCTGTGACACCCTAGAAGCCCCTTTGAACAGTGGTATTGAGAGTCATGATGGCAGTAGTCTGAGCAAATTTGATTTGCCTTCAGTTTGTTACTGTCATGGTTACTCACCAGCACCCTCCCTACAAAGCCACGCTACCTCTCGCAAAGGCTGCCGACTGCAGCCAAGACAGACCTTCCACTGAGCTTCCACCTCCTTATAGCTGGCAAGGCCCTGAAGCCCCTCACAAAATTGTAAAATGCTAGTAAAATCGCCGGTAATTGCCTGCTTAATTACTTTCCTGCCATCTTCAAGCTCAGCCTCCATCTACCAACCCAGCTGCCTCTGGGAATATCCCCAGCAGCATAAATACATTTTGCCACCCCTCCAGCCCCCCCAGCCCGTTTCCACTGGGCTGATAAAATTCTGCACATTATCTGGTCATTATAACATTGCTGTTTGTGGAAGCTTATTGTACACAGATTGGCTGCCGTGTTTCCTACATTACAACAGTGACTACACTGCAAATGTACTTCATTGGCTATAATGTTCTGTGGGACATTCGGAGGTCGTGAAAGGCACTACATAAATTCAAAACATTCTTTCCTTCTTTCATTGAGCCTTATTGAGCCATACAGAACAGTTTGATTCCTCATATCACAGCCAAAGCAACAGTGGAGGTGCTACAATTGATCTCACTGTCCCAGGGCTAGGCAACTGGGCCAAGGTTAATACTTATGGTCACTTTCCCATTAATGGAGGTGTATGTTTATGGCAGGTGACAAGTGCAACATCAATTGTCCACCAGGAAATTCAAAGCTCGAAGCCAGCAGCAGTCAGTTGGCAAGATTAGGGGCAGAATCAAAGCTCTAACCACCAGCAAAAAATATATTGCACTGTTTCAGCATAAACCGTACGACATAGAATCATACAGCACAGAAGGATGCCATTCGGCCCCTCATCCCTTTGAAGGAGCTATCCAATAAGTTCCACTCTTTTGGTCTTTCCCTGTAGTCCTGCAAATTTTTCCTTTCCAAGTATTTATCAATTTCCTGTTGAAAGTTACTACTGAATCTGCTTCCACCGCCTTTTCAGCCATGGCATTCCAGATCATAATGACTTGCTGCATACAAAAGAATTTCTCCTCACCTCCATTGGTTTTTTCTGCCAATAACCTTAAATCTGTGTCCTGTATTTACCAACCCTGCTGCTAATGCAAACAGTTTTTTGCAATGTAATATATATGTAAGGGCCCACCTTGTCTTCAGAAGGCAGCAGAATAACCCACTAGACTAAGATTTTAATCACCAAACAAATTTATCAACTACTTATGTTTATATAGCACCTTTAATGTAATAAAAAATTCTAGTGTGCTTGACAAAGCATTTTCAAACAAAATTTGATACCGAATCGCATAAGGAGATATTAGGGTAGATGACCAAAAGCTTGATCAAAGAGGTAGGTTTTCACTGGCAGCCTTCTGTCTCATGAGACAGTGGTTTGGCCTTGTTACCAACTCTGTATTAAACAAAGCCTGACGTGGCTCAGGAGCCCCATTCTGGCCTAGTGTCACTGCCACACTTGCTGCAGATGAAGGCAGTTCGCTGAGAAGGTGCAGGGTTTGCTGGCTTCTGTTTTCTCTAAGCCTGCTTCCCAGCCAGCTAAGCTTTCCATTTCTCCTTGCCCCTTCTGATGCCCCTTTGAACAGTCAGCCTCCAGCGGTCCCGGCTGTCAGGACTGTCTCCCAGTTGTCTGTGTCGAGCCATCTTCATAACTCACTTACAGGTGTCCTTGTAGTGAAGGTATGGACAACCAGCAGGTCATGATCCAGTGGCCAGTTCACTGTTTTAAGGAGTGTCTTAAAGGAGGAAAGTGAGGTAGAGAGGCAGAGAGGTTTGGGGAGGAAATTCCAGAGCTTAGGGACTGTGTAGCTGAGGCATGGCCAGCAGTGGTGGAGCGATTAAAATCAGAAATGCTCAAAAGACTGGAATTAAATAGGAAATAAAGGCAGCAAAGAGTCACAGTAACACAACATATATATTTACAATAATTGTTAAACTTAATTAGCTCCCCAGGTAGTGGAAAACATTAACTATCTCACAAAACCACCTATATATCAATATATTACAAACAATCTCTTGTGTAATTCCTGTTCAACTTCCTGTTGGCATAATTTTTGGTCACATTTTTACATCAATATTCGACATCGAAACTGCCTACTGTAAACATCAAGATCCAGAAATTCAGTCATGCAACACGAACAGCTTCACGAACAATACGGTGGGCAGGAAATGCACGCTTATTCTGTGCCGAAGTACACCATCCATCATATTGGTGTAGGTAGATGCCTTGGCATCAGGAGGACACATCCGGTTTATGTAAAAACCAGAATATCTTAATTAAATTAGGGTCCTGCACTTCTTGCAGGATCCATTTCCGATATTGGTATGTCCCAGAAGATTACTCGCCAGGTGCTAAACTCACACAGCAACACGTGTCATCAAACAGCAGGATTGACCTACACCAATGCTGTTAAAGGGATCATGCATTACTCACAAGTTCAGTGCTGGCTTGTCATGCGAGGTTGTTGGCTAACTTTTGGATGTTTGATCACTTTGGAATGTTTGCTTTGTTTAAACAGCAAATGATTTTGCTGGTATTGCACCGTTATTGACTCTTAGAGTGTTACGATCAACCGCTCAAGACAAAACCCCCAATCAAAATATATGATTCTGATTGTGGTGGGAGAAATGCACTGTTGACTCAGTCCTGCCCCTCGACAGATAGCCTAACATATCATTTTCAACTTTCCAAATGAAAGAAAACCACAGTCAAATTAACCATCCACCAACCCCTGAATGAGGCTAGCCAAACCAGGTGTCTTTAGATCAACAAATTAACTGTTTAATTAGAAAAACTAAATTCTTAAACACTACTAAGATATAAACAACAGATTTACGCTCCTGAAGTGGAATCTTCCAATGTGCAACAGTCCAAGGTTGCTTGAAGTCCTCACACCAGTCCAATGGAGAAAACAAAATGTCGAACATCCAAAACTTTAACTGCTCTTTCATCCAGCGATGACCTCACCGATCAACAACTCGCAAACATTTTAATGAATCAATTTGGCTTTAAAATTTTGAGGGTTAAAAGTTTGTCACAGTCTAACTTCCCTTCCTTCAGTTTAAATTATCAGAGATCTCTGTTCTGTTCATGCTGGTCCAGCTGTCAATCTGTGTCTGTTAACTGTGTCTCAAAAGCCAGTCTTTTCAGCTAGTTTCAAATGTCAATCAGCAACATTGTATCTTTGTCCTTGTTCTCTGAAAGGCTGTATCCTACGGCAATGAGAATGCATTCTTTGACTCGGTCCCTGGAGCTTGCTGCCGTAAAGCAGTACTGATCCTTTTCCAGCCTTAAATGCACACCGCATATTTCTCAGAAAAAAAAACTACAGCCTCCGCCCCTGCGGAATGAAACACCATTCCTGAAATGCATTTCATTACAATGGGTAAAAAATACAAATTGAAAACAATTTTTTCTGCATTTACAAGCATACATTTTTCTCTAAAAATGGTAAGATTATAGCAACAAGTTCCACCAGAACATTTTCGGCTTTAAAATTTCAAAAGGTTGTCCAATTAACCCATTTCAAATTTCCCTATTGTTCATCCTCTCAGCCAGATGAACTGCACAGCTAGGAGCACTGACCACTTTTGGGTTCACTATTCTCTGAGAAGTTTCTCGAGTACCCCTGAACCTGTGTGGCATCACTTGACACAGAAAAACCCTGTGCAGTGTAACAGAAGCTGATTTTTTGTTACCCTGGGATTTCAAAGGAATTTGACAGTATCCTCCAACACATCTGTCTCTTTCAGACACATGGTGTTGCCCACTCTATCCACACAGACCTTTAAATAAAAATTCGGGTAGGAGTCTGCCTTCCTTACCACAGTGACTTTTCTAGAGTCTATGCAAGTTTGAGCTGACCTACCAGGTTTAAGCATCAAGACCACCTGCGAATTCCAGTTGTCCTGACTAGGTTCAACTAAGCTACCCTTCAGCATGCATTGTACCGCTGCTTCCACATGGGCCTGTCTGTCTAGATCTAAGCGGCAAAGATGTTGTTTTAAAGGAAGGATCCCTCCTGTACCCACATCATGCGTGGCTAAGGTTGTACCACCTGGTTTATCCCTACAAACTTTTTGAAACATTGTGAAAATCCTGGTTAGGACTTCACGCTGTTTTGCCTCTAAGTGTAAAAGCCTATTGTTTAGTTTTTCTAGCCATTCTGTATTCGCTAATCGGATAGTTGGAGGTTCAATTGGAGAATTTCCTAGGCCTGTTTCTGCCTCATCCTCGCCATCCTTTTCCTTCTCTACAGTCACAATTACCTGACATACCTGTACTGGCTTATCCTCCATTGTTTTAGCGTATTGACGTGACACAACCGGTTCCTCTTCCGGCGATCGGGGTGTCAATCAAGTAATCTACCTTACCCATGCATTTGATCACTCTATATGGGCTACTGAACTTTTAATGGTTCTCCCTGTGATGGTAACAACACTAATACTTCATCCCCTGGTTTTATGGTAGGTTGTGGTATTCTCACCATTTGACAGGTATAGCGTGTTCTACAAAATTATCTCACATCCTTTGTAATACCTGGTCAATAATCATGTTGGCTTATGTGTGATTTGGTCTTCTGAATTCGCCTATGTCCTGCAAAAGGAATGTTTTGTGCTAACCTTAATAATCCTTGTTGACATTTAGGTGGTACCACTATCTGTTCAACAACTGTCCAGTCTTCATCGGCAGGTCTATGAGGCAGTCTCCATTTCCTCTTCAAAACCCTGTTTGCCATATAAAAGCCTTCTGGAACTCCTTTCGCCTCAGCTTCTGACAAAGCCGTCTGTGCTATTCGGTATATCTCTGGATCAGCTTGCTGTGCTGCAATGATAGATGATCTGTTAAACATCTCATTTGGATTATCTAAATCCCCAAATAAGGTTTCAGAAACTTGGCTATCTATTTGTGGTGCCCCTTTTACCTCCGACAATGGATCCTGTTTAGCCATTACTCGGGTGACGACACACGCAGCAAATATTCCCGGAACTTGTTGCTGTAATTGTTCTGTTTCCTTAGTTTCACTTGGTTCCTCTGCAACTATAGGAGAAACTGATACTTTTGATCCAGCCAAATCATTTCCTAGGAGTAGATCAATTCCCTTTACTGGCAAACTGCAGACAACACCTGCAGTTACTATTAATACCTCCAGATATTAAGTCACTCTCTAGACGTACTTTATTCAAAGGTACAGGGATATACTCCCCGCCAATTCCATTAACTAAAACTTTAGCGTTCAAGACGCTCTCTGGTGGAAACGTTACATCTTTCCTCAGCAATAGGGTTTGGATTGCTCCTGTGTCCCTGAGTATAATGATAGGTTTTTCTGCCTCACTTACAGGATACTGAGATACTCTCCCCTTTGACAAAAATTCATTACAACTCTTGGGTATTTTATTCTTAACCTCTACACTCCTTTTAGTTTTAATATCAGATTTCACAGTTGTCGTTAAAGCTATAGCCTGGTCTGCTATACTCTCAGTCAGAGTCTTTTCCTCTGCACTAGCTTTGCGTACACCAACAAGTCCTATGGTTTACCTCACAATTTCCAGCACTCTGAAGGAAGAGGACCTATTTTGTGGCAATGATAAATTTTTGGCTTGCAAACTTCACTTCTATCCTCAGCTCCTTCCTTTCTGACCTGAGGAGTTAATCCTGGGGCATTCCCAGCTATCCCTTCTTGTCCCCGGCTACTTGTCTTCCTTTCACTCTCTCACTTTCTATCCTTCTTGGGTTTATGGGGGTGATAGACAAAATAGTTTGGCTTATTCAGAAGCTCAAAATCATCAGCAATTTCTGCTGCTTGCCTAGTTTTCAAAACTTTCAGGTTATCTATGAGTTCTCACTACTGAAGGAATTGAGTTTTTAAACTCTTCTAAGAGAATCAATTCTTGAAGGTTCTCATATGTGGTTTCTATCTTTAATGTCCGTATCCAACGGTCAAAAGTAATTTGTTTCACCCTCTCATATTCTAAATATGTTTGCCCAGCCAATCTCCATAAGTTCCTAAACTTCTGACGGTAATCTTCAGGGACTAACTCATACACAATAGCCTTTTGTGCCATCTCATGATCTGCAGGAGCCTCTTCAGGAAGCATGGCATAAGTTTCATGAGCTCTGCCTACCAACCTGCCCTGCATAAGCAATGTCCAGCTTTCTTTCAGCCAGTTCATCTGTTTGGCTATTTTTTCAAAAGATATGAAAAATGCCTCTACGACCCGTTCCTCGAACTTAGGAAGAGCCTGCATAAATTTAAACAACTTCTCGCTGGGTCCTGATCTAAATTTAGATTCTTTCTGACCTGAATTTAAGACTGCCCTGTTGTCTTAGTTCATCTCTTTTAACTTAAATTCCCTCTTTTCTTTTTCACTTTCTCTCTGAAATGTTCGCTCTTTCTCCCTTTCCTCCAATTCAAGTTTTCTTATTGCTATTGCTTTATCTTTTCCCGTTCCTCTTTTTCCAATTCAAGTTTTCTTAAATCTTTTTCTGCCTCAAGCTCTTTCGTTTCTAACTGAATCCTGGCCAATACCACTGCATAACTCTCGGACCTACTACCATTTTGTTTCGCGTATTGCCCATCATCATCATCTTCTGTGGGCAAGAGATCCTGAGGTTCATGTGTTTTGTCCTCTATTTTGATGAGAGCACATTGTCCACTTTTTAAAGAAAAGTCCATTTTTATAACTCTTCAGTTTGAGTTTTGCATTTTCAATCATTGCACTTCGCGTTAGCCTAACACCCAATGATGCACTGCAGCTGTGAAATGTGGTGGCGTACAAGGGAACAGGTGAAGTTCATGGACTCATCCACAGTCGCTGTCAGATCTGGCAAGGTGCTGGGTACATTATCAAGTAACTCCAGAAGGCAATCATGTTCAGATAGCAATCTTCTTTTAATCACCATGTGGTCCAAGTTCACTAGCTCTGCGACTGAGGAATGAAGCAAGCTGGCTCTAAAAGTAGCTGATTCCCAATTCTTCATTGTCATAATCACATGTCCCTTCTCAGGTGATTCTCTCTGTGATTCACCTAGTGCCATTTCCTCAAACTGATCATCTAAATTCACCAGAGTGGATATATCTGTGCCGATGTTTGCACTGAGTAGAGTGCATGACATTGGGTGCTGTAAGATGCTGCTTTATTCTGTGCCCTTGCGAGCTGTGGTGGTTACTTGGGGAAGGACATTAGAAACAGGAGCATGCTGGTTTCATGACAAATACTACTGACTTGGCAATATACAGTGTGTCAGGCCTGAGGGTGCTCTGTGATTCTGTTGGCAGTTATGATGACTGCCACTTCCTCCTAGACATCCTGGATTCCACTCCTAGGAGGAAGAGTGCCCTGGTGTACCAAACAAGATAATCTTTTTTGGTGCATTCTTGCAGCAGTAGTTCCAGTTCTAAATCTGAAAACCATATTGTTTTTCCTTGATATGCCCTTTTTTAAAAAAAAAATATTTATTCATAAAAATCTGTACAATATACATCACAAAACAGTTCAAATTTGACAATTCAGAAAGTGCAATAGAGATCAGATTCCTTCAATACAGAAAGTGAGTTGCCTCACAACTCTTGCCATTCCACTTTACATGCAATGAATATTTGCATTACACAGCAAAAACATATTTGGTGCATACAGCCCAAAGGGTTTTACACAGGTTCCAGCCCCTCGGTATACTATGGCAGGAGGACCTTACACAGTGGCCTTTCCCTATTGAGCCTTTGTGGTGGCTGCCCCAAGGTTTAGTGCATCCCTCAGCACGTAGTCCTGGGCCTTGGAATGTGCCAGTCCACAACACTCAGTTGTGGACAACTCTTTGCACTGGAAAACCAGCAAGTTCCAGGCAGACCAAAGAGCCTCTTTCACCGAGTTGATGGTCCTCCAACAGCAGTTGATGTTTATCGCGGTGTGCGTCCCTGGAAACAGCCCGTAGAGTGTAGAGTCCTGTGTTACAGATAAACCTGGACAAAAATCATTGCATCTCTTTCCAGACCTGCTTTGCAAAGCTACATTCCAGAAGGAGGTGGACTACTGTCCCTTCCTCACTACAGCCACCTCAAGGGCAGTGTGTGGAGGTGGTGAGACTCCAGGCATGCAGGAAGGATCTGACAGGGAGGGCCCTTCTCACCACCAGCCAAGCTACGTCTTGGTGCTTGTTTGAAAGTTCTGGCGATGAGGTATTCTGCCAAATAACTTTGGCAGTCTGCTTGGGGGACCATCCGACAGGATCCACCATCTCCTTTTCCCTTAGGGCCTTGAGGACATTCCGAGCAGACCACTGCCTGATGGATTTGTGGTTAAAGGCATTTCTCCACACAAACTTTTCCACAAAGGGTAGGTGGTATGGCACGGTCCAACTGAATGGAGTGTTCCGCGGTGATGTGACTCCTCACTGTCCCCATGACAATCATGACCTCCATCACAGCATATCCACTCCACATCTGGCTCCTGCTAAACCTGACCTGGGAGCACCTTATGCTTACACTGGATGCCAACTGTTAGAAAATGCACTATTCCTTTGTGATGTATTTCACATTGAAAAAAAAAGACATATTTTGTGTTCGCTCAAAAGAAGAAATCATGTGATTCAGGGATAGAAGATCTTTTTCTCTTCATTTATCCCAATGATTAATAATCTATGGTTGCATCCTACATAAAGCACATAAGGGAAATTACCATGTGAAGTTATTGTACAAATGTTTAATGTGCTTATATTGATTTTCTTCCTGCTATAAGGGGCGCATTAATTCATTTAAAAAGGTCTAATGTCACCTTAAAGTCATTGTCTTTGATGCCTGCCACAGATTTTGTTACCAAGTCACAGACTCTATCCCTCTCCCTGACAAATGTTTGAGGCTAAACCAGACTATTTGCAACCTCAGTCCCATATTTGACCCTGAGATGGGCATTTGATCACATATCTGCACCATCACTAAGACTGCCAATTTCCAGCTCACTGCTTGACTCTGCCCCTGTCTCAGTTCATCTGCTGCTGAAACCCTCATTTATGCCTTTGTTACTTCTGACTTGACTATTCCAACAGACTTTCCACTTTCTACCCTCTTTAAACTTGAGGCCATCCAAAACACTGCTGCCTGTGTCCTAATTCACACCAAGTTCCTTTCACCTATCACTCCTGTGCTCGCACTTCTGGTGGCTCCCAATTAAGCAATAGCACGATTTTTAAAATGATCATCCTTGTTTTCAAATCCCTTTCATTGTCTGCTTCCCATTATCGCTGTAATCTCCTCCAGCCTAACAACCTACTAAGATATCTGTGCTCCTCTAATTCTGGCCTCGAGTAACCCCGATTTCATTTGGTCCACCAATGGCAGCCATGACTTCAGCTGCCAAGGCCTTAAGCTCTGGAATTCCTTCCCTAACCTCTCTGCCTCTCTACCTCTCTCTCCTCCTTAAAACCTAACTCTTTGACTAAGCTTTTGATCATCTGCCTTAATATCTCCTTATGTGGCTCAGTGTCAAAATTTGTCTGAAACTACTTCTGTGAAGCATCATGAGATGTTTTACTACATTAAGGGTGCTATATAAATATAAGCTGTTATTATTAAAAACAGTTGAAATTCCCTAAACTCTACACATGAACTTTAAAAATCCAGAGTGCGAAAAGGTCATTCCACCTTCCATCAAGCCCATTCTATACAGAATCCATGTATGATTAACTATTATTGACATGTCTCTCAAGTAACTTGTTGGTCCTCTCGGGACCACTAATTTCCTTCTCCAATAAAGTCAGTCTCGGAACAGCATCACCTACTGTATCAAAGTGGCGTGATCGTTTCTCACACATCATCCATTTTAATCACATCCAGTGGAACCTTGAGCCCCCAAACCACTGGCAGGAGGTGACTTATCAGAAAATCATAGATCTGCCAGACTGAGATTTTTCAATCACAGGCAATGTACTTGCTATTTTCTGACATGCCACCCACTGTGTGCAAGATCTGCTGGTGGCATGGAGCCAAGGAAGGTTTTGCTCAGCACCTTGAAGGTTTATACTTCATACCAAACTACAGATAGTTTTAGAATACCCAAGTTATTAATTTCACACAAAGCCAAAACAATCATGAGACTAGGCAGGAGACTTTCATTTCACTTGTTTGAGTTAGTCTTGAATCCAAAAAGAGAAAAAAAATGAAGACTTGCATTTATATTTGCACCTTTCACAACCACAGGGCATTCCAAAGCACTTTACAGCCAATAAAGTGTTTTTGAAGTGTTGTAATGTAGGGAACATGGAAATCAATTTTTACATAGAAAGCTCCACAAACAGCTCTGTGTTTGTCATGTTGATTGAGGGATAAACATCATTCAGGATACCTCTTCTTCAAAATAGTGCCATGGATTACTTCACATCCACTGAGATGGCAGACAGAGCCTCAGTTTAACATCTCATCTGAAAGACAGCACCTCCAAGGATACAGCACTCCTTTGGTACTGCACTGGAGTGCCAGCATTGATTTTTGTGCTCAAGTCTTGGAGTTGGACTTGAATCCAAAACTCTCCTGATTCTGAGGCAATAGTGCTACCAACTGAACCAAAGTTGATACATCCAGGGGCGAATGGATAGTATTGTTCGCTGCAGCTCTATCTAATACATCTTTCTTGTATACACCCATCTATAAAATAACAAAATAGGTTACTGTGCAATATTTTTGATCAGCAAGCCGCCAAGATGAATCTGTGCGCAATTTAAAAGTTTATAAAAATCATGGTTACATATTTAAATGGATACATGGCTTATGGTTAAGTAAAGCAACTGAAAATGTCATAATTAAATATAATTTAAAAGGTTTTCATTTAACAGTTGATATTGGATATAGCTTATTGCACAAGTGTACACAATATGACACTTACCCTTCTTGGAAATGCAATTAAATGTTTTGAGTTTACTTGCTCATGCAACATGCCATTCAGTAGCCCTGTTAATACATGGTGTAACATGTTGAAATCTGTTCTGTTACCATCATCAAGGAAGCAGTGTAAAAATTGGCTATTGATCTCTACTGTCACTTAGCCATGTCTTTTACAAAAATATAAACCCCTTTTGGCAAGTTTAAGATAAACATTTTTGTGATGTTTCATTTTAATGTGAAGATTTAATACTTTATGTCCTTTTAATAAATATCTCCTTGTATGTTTTGAAATATGATCTCAAATATTTGTAATGGGAATTAATCATAGATCCTTATAAATCTGCTGAAATATACTTGTCAACCATTGGGCGTGAGAGATAAGATTTCAACTGACTAGTAATACACAGCAAAATGAGGATGATACTAGGAGACAACTTTGATTCAGTCCCCCCAGCTAATTAGTTTACCAGGATCTAGTCACCATTCCTGATCCAAGTGTTAGGCATTGTGCTACAATTTGCTTCCCTTTCTAAGAAGAACTTTAGTGGTGGGATCATGTGAACAACACAGATAAACCTACAGCTGAGTAAAATTGCTAAACTGTTAGGATGAACTGACTATTTCAGAGTTGTCTGCCCACGCAAATATAAAACAAGATTTCTAACTTGTCCCTCTTTAGTCTTAACACACAGTGGGGGGACATGTTAATTCTCAAGAACAGGTGGATCAGTGGCATGTGGGGAGTTAAAATAACTGATTTTCCAACCACAACTGCAATCCAGCTCCAACGTGTCTATTTCTGGGTTTAATGGAAGTGCATATGGATGCCTGTGAGTAGTCTACTCGCTGAAGTCAGGTAGTTATTGGTGCAATTAACATCTCCAGCATGGGTTTCCTAAGGCTTGGGTACCTACCAGTAAACAGAGGCATGACTGAAGTGCATTTCAGGTGGAAATTTAAACTTGTGATTGCCCCATTCAAATAAAAGTTCACTTACTACAGCTGGTGTCTCAGCAACCTCTGGCAAACGTGTGGCAGACAGTTCTTGTGTTGACACAGCTTATTCTCAGCTTTGGGGGCTTTCAAACTGAAAAGGTCAGGGTGGGAGGTACCTTGGATGTGTTTGACAGCATATCAGAAAAGATCATCATCCGTGATGTGCAGTGGTGGGATTAGCACGTACACGGGAGGGAGGTGTGCAGTAGGGAGGTAAAAAGAATGGATGTGCAGAGGCGGGAGGTAAACAGGAGGGAGATCTGCGCAGAGGAGGGAGGTAAACAGGAGGGAGATCTGCACAAAGGAGGGAGATGTGCAGAGGAGGGAGGTTCACGGGAGGGAGATTCACAGGAGAGGGGTTCACAGGAGAGGGGTTCACAGGAGAGGGGTTGTGGTTGCAGGAGGCACTATCCATGACACAGCATTTATAGAGAGGCTCAGCTTCCTTGAGCTTTTGGAAGAGCAGTGCTGCCGCAGGCTGAGGTCATGTCAGGTGGTGGCAGACACCTGCATCCTCCTGCAGGAAGACCTATTCCCTGCTGGATCAGGTTGGCACCCATTATCAGTGGCTGTGAAGGTCGCCACCTCTCAATTTTTTTGCTTCTGCTTCCTTCTAGGGCACTAGTGGGGACATCGCTGCACATGAATGCATAAAGCAGGAGATGAATGGATTCTTGGTCAGGGCTGGTAGATATTTAAACACCCCCTGTGTTGGCAGAATGAATGGGCACTCAGATTTGCCTCTCTGGCTGGATTCGCACAGGTGCAGGGTGACATCAATTGCACTCATGGCAATCTGAGCATCACCATAGCAGCCAGTAACTTTTTTAAAGCGCAAGGCAGCAGCTCACCACCACCTTCTCAAGGGCAATTAGGGATGGGCAATAAATGCTGACATAGCCAGCGACACCCACATCCCATGAATGAATAAAAAAAAAAATTTGTCCATCATTGTGCAGCTGGCAAGCAAATACAAGAAGAGGAGTTCCAAGTAGGGGTGCGCCAGACTCCCTGGGAGCTGGCATGATGTGTTTATAATGTGGAATTCCAGAACTTTTTGGTCCAGGATGTAAACTTAGAAGAAACAAACTGCACAACCTTCAAACTTGGCTCACGACACCTGTGGGGAAACTGAACGATGAAGCGCAGGAATGCGACAATGAGAGTCACGTGACCTGCAGATGTGTCACAGAACAAGCCATTGGAATGGTGAAGATGCACTTCATGTGCAGATAGGTTTGGAGGAACAGGACCCGGCAGCGAGGATGTCCAGAATTCTGTGTAACAATACACAGGACAGAGAATTGCAGGTGGAGGAGGATGGAGTGGTTCATCACTCATCTGCATAGAAGGAGAAAATACAGGAAGAGGAGACGGCTGAAGATGCATACCCATCACTTACATTGCTGCCCAGAATACCAGGGATGCCCTAATATCACACAGATTCACTGAGTGTAATACATAAGAAATGAAATCCTGTGGTCTGCTCTCGCCATGAGGATCACCCTCTTATTCCCCGCCCCAACCCCCCTGTAATATACAATCCATCAACTTCTCATCCATCCATTGCATGTCTGCCCAATGGGTCCTGTCATATGTTGACATTCACCATGAAACAAGTGAAAGGGCGAGCTGATACTCAACATGCAATAATGAGCAAGACATGGAAGTGGTCCTAATAAAATAATAAATTAATTGTGACATTGTGAAAAAAACACCCACACACATACCCTTGGTTAATTACAATTGCTTGAAGAGCCGGAGCGGCGACGGCGAAAAGAGCGGGAGCACGGAGCGGCGACGGCGAAAAGAGCGGGAGCACGGAGCGGCGACGGCGAAAAGAGCGGGAGCACGGAACGGCGACGGCGTAAAGAGCGGAAGCACGGAACGGCGACGGCGTAAAGAGCGGGAGCACGGAACGGCGACGGCGTAAAGAGCGGGAGCACGGAACGGCGACGGCGTAAAGAGCGGGAGCACGGAACGGCGACGGCGTAAAGAGCGGGAGCACGGAACGGTGACGGCGTAAAGAGCGGGAGCACGGAACGGCGACGGCGTAAAGAGCGGGAGCACGGAACGGCGACGCCGTATAGAGCGGCAGCACGGAACGGCGACGGCGTACAGAGCGGGAGCACGGAGCGTGTCGGCGTAAAGAGCGGGAGCACGGAGCGGCGACGGCGAAAAGAGCGGGAGCAGAGAGCAGCGACACATCAAGAGCGGGAGCAGAGAGCGGCGACGGCGTAAAGAGCGGGAGCACGGAGCGGCGACGGCGAAAAGAGCGGGAGCACAGAGCGGCGACACGTAAAGAGCGGGAGCAGAGAGCGGCGACGGCGTAAAGAGCGGGAGCAGAGAGCGGCGACGGCGTAAAGAACGGGAGCAGAGAGCGGCGACACGTAAAGAGCGGGAGCAGAGAGCGGCGACGGCGTAAAGAGCGGGAGCAGAGAGCGGCGACACGTAAAGAGCGGGAGCAGAGAGCGGCGACGGCGTAAAGAGCGGGAGCACGGAGCGGCGACACGTAAAGAGCGGGAGCAGAGAGCGGCGACGGCGTAAAGAGCGGGAGCACGGAGCGGCGACACGTAAAGAGCGGGAGCAGAGAGCGGTGATGGCGTAAAGAGCGGTGACGGCGTAAAGAGCGGTGACGGCGTAAAGAGCGGGAGCACGGAGCGGCGACACGTAAAGAGCGGGAGCAGAGAGCGGTGATGGCGTAAAGAGCGGTGACGGCGTAAAGAGCGGGAGCACGGAGCGGTGACGGCGTATACAGCGGGTGCACGGAGCGGTGACGGCGTAAAGAGCGGGAGCACGGAGAGTGATGGCAGAAAGTGCGGGAGCAGAGGGCGGTGATGGCGTAAAGAGCGGGAGCACAGAGCGGCGACAGCGTAAAGAGCGGGAGCACGGAGCAGCGACGGGGTAAAGTGCACATCCAAAGAGAGTTTAAAAACAGAGCAGGAACATGTTGTGACATGTCATAAGTTGGTTGGTTGGTGAGTATTTTGTTATTTTGCTCATTTATCCTTCAAAACGCAGGTAATTTATGAGTAATTGTAAGGTTTTATTGGTAATAATAAAGTTTACCAGTGGTAATAAAGCTTATTGGGAGTAGTAGGGTTTATTAATTATATGTTAATTAAGTAAAAACATTAATTAATTATCACATAATAAGAATGGCAGGGCAGGTGATGTGTTGTGACTGCATGATGTGGTAGCTCCTGGATGCCAGTGTGCTCCAGGGCAAGCACGTCTGCCATAAGTGTCTATGGCTGCAGGAACTTCGGCTCAGAGTTTAAGAGCTGGAGGCCAAGCTGCAGATACTGCGACACGTCAGGGAGGGGGAAAGTTGCCTGGCCACTTTGTACCAGGAGGCGGTCACACCCCTTAGGAAAGGGTCTTCTAATTTGGTCCACGGTCAGAGACAGGAAGGTTTGACTGCAATTGAGGCAGGTATTGTGACCCAGAACGGAGAAGCGGAGGAGACTCAGCCTTTGCAATTGTCCAACAAGGTTCAAGGTTTTTGCAACCTGTATGGATGAAAGCAGGGACTGCAAGGCGGATGAGCGAACTGACCATGGCACCAATGTACAGGAAGCTGTTCAAGTGGGGGGAGTTAATACGAATGCAGTGGTAGTAGGGGATAGCATAGTCAGGGGATAGACACAGTTTTCTGCAGCCAAGAGCGAGAATGCAGACTGCTGTGTTGCTTGCTCAGAGCCAGGGTTCGGAACATCTGCTCTGGGCTGGAGAGGAGGGGGAGGGGAGGATCCAGTGGTCCACGTACATACCGACGACATAGGTAGAACTAGGAAAGAGGTTCTGCTGAAAGAGTATGAGCAGCTAGGGTCTAAATTAAAAAGCAGAGCCATGAGCAAATTGGCATAGAGTAAAATAAGATTAGAGTGTTAAACACGTGGCTCAAAGATTGGTGTGGGAGAAATGGGTTTTGATTCGGGGGGCACTGACAACAGTACTGGGGAAAGTGGCAGCTGTACTATTGGGACGGTTTCCACCTGAACCGTGTTGAGACCAGTGTTCTGGCGAGTTGTACAACTAAGGTAGTAGAGAGGTCTTTAAACTAAATAGTGGTGGTGAAGGAACAGGATTGAGAAGATGTGCTGAATTAAGAATGCAAGGCAAGAGAGCAAAGTAGCAGTAAGGGAAATGATGATCAGAATGTGGCAGGAGTGCATCAGCAGATAAGACTCCAGGTTACAAAAATATTAAAATACTGAACTAAAGGCTTTGTATCTGAATGCATGTAGCATCCATAACAAAGCAGATGAATTGACAGCGCAAATTGTAATAAATACATATGATCTGATAGCCATTACAGAGACATGGCTGCAAGATGACAAAGATTGGGACCTGAATATTCAAGGTTATATGACATTTAGGAAGGGGAGGAAGTTAGGAAAAGGTGGAGGGGTAGTTCTGTTAACTAAGGATGGCATTGGTACAATAGGGAGAGATGACCTTTGTTCCGGAGATCAAGATGTAGAATCAGCTAGGCAGAGATGAGAAATAGTAAAGGTATGAAGTCACTTGTGGGAGTGGTTTTTAGTCCCCTAACAGTGACCGCACTGTAGAGCGGGGTAGACAGGATGAAATCATGGGGGCTTGTGAGAAACGTACGACAATGATCATGGGTGATGTTAATCTACATACAGATTGGGCGAATCAGATTGGCAAAGGTAGCCTGGATGATGAGTTCATAGAGAGTTTTCAGGACAGTTTCTTGGAGCAGCATGTTCCAGAGCCAACTAGAGATCAGGTTATACCAGATCTGGTACTGTGCAAGGAGACAGGATTAATTAATGACCTCATAGTGAAGGCGCCCCTAGGCAGCAGTGATCATAATATGATCGTATTTCAAATTCAGTTTGAGGGAGAGAAGGGCGAATCTAAGACTAGTGTTTTAAACTTAAATAAGGGTAATTATGAAGGCATGAAGGCAGAGCTGGCTAAAGTAAACTGGTAAATTAGGTTAAGGGAAAGGTCAGTAGAGATGCAGTGGCAGTTATTTAAGGAGATATTTCAGAATACTCAGAAAAGATACATTCCAATGAGAAAGAAAACAGGACACTCCACCTGTGGCTAACTAAGGAAGTTAAAGTTAGTATCAAAGTAAAATAAAAAGCATATCATTCCGCAAAGATGAGCAGCAGGTCAGAAGATTGGGCAAAATAAAATAACAGCAAAGAATGACTAAAAGATTATAAGGAGGGAGAAATTAGAGCACAAGAGAAAGCTAGCTAGAAATATAAAAACTTAGTAAGAGTTTCTACAGGTATTTAAAAAGGAAAAGAGTAAGTAACGTGAGCGTTGGTTCTTTAGATAATGAGTCTGGGGAATTAATAATGGAAAATAAGGAGATGGAGATTAATTGAACAGATATTTTGCATCTGTCTTCAAGAGGATACAAATAACATCCCAGAAATAATTGTGAATTTAATAATTGGAGTATAATGTGGGAAAATGTGAAGTTATCCACTTTTATCCAAGTTATCCAGTTATCCTAACGTGTTATCCTTTTTAAGTTAACAGACATCTCCTGCTCAGCTGTGGTCAAGGCCTGCATGGACTCATTTGACAGTTTTGCTTGAAGCTCCATGGAGATGGCCATACTCCTCGTGCAGATATTCTCACATTCCCTGTGCCATCAATCCGCTAGCGGTTGAGTTGGTTTCCTCCATTGTCTCCACTATTGTGGGCAGTGTGTGTAGCACATCTGTCAGTACCTGGCTAAGTTGATGAACCGCTAGCATTCTCTTTCTCGATGATAGATACGAGGGTTCAACATCTGTGTCCAGCTGAGCAGAGTTTAGAGAGGATTACACCCCCAAAACAGACTCTCCACAGCTGTCCCTGCCACCAGAGTAAGTTGCGAACCAGGTGAAAACCCAACTATCTATCTAAGTGGACCCATCAAAGTGCGAGTCATGTGATACTCAGACGGAATGAGGCCCTCTAAAGAATAGTCCTCATGGATGCCCTGTGACACTTGCCCTGAAGACCCAGTGTTACGACCAGGTGAGAAGGGATCCAGGGGTTCCCTCTCAGCCTTTGCCCGGTTTAACAATAACAGGGTTTAATTTTAAAACACCGTGTTTTTAGCTCCTCCTCAGTGAATCCTTGTTCACTGCCTTCCAAGTGTCTTTTTTTTTTCTTCTTTGGCCTCCTTATCTCGAGAGACAATGGGTAAGCGCCTGGAGGTGGTCAGTGATGTGTGGAGCAGCGCCTATAAAGGCCAATTCTAGAGTGACAGGCTCTTCCACAGGTGCTGCAGAAAAATTTGTTTGTCGGGGCTGTTACACAGTTGGCTCTTCCCTTGCGCTTTTGTCTTTTTTTCTGCCAACTGCTAAGTCTCTTCGACTCGCCACACTTTAGCCCTGCCGTTATGGCTGCCCTCCAGCTCTGGCGAATGCTGGCAACTGACTCCCACGACTTGTGATCAATGTCACAGGACTTCATGTCGCGTTTGCAGCCGTCTTTAAAGCAGAGAGATGGATGGCTGGTGGGTCTGATACCAGTGGCGAGCTCGCTGTACAATGTGTCTTTGGGGATCCTGCCATCTTCCATGCGGTTCACATGGCCAAGCCATCTCAAGTGCCGCTGACTCAATAGTGTGTATAAGCTGGGGATGTTGGCCGCCTCGAGGACTTCTGTGTTGGAGATACGGTCCTGCCACCTGATGCCAAGTATTCTCCGGAGGCAGCGAAGATGGAATGAATTGAGACGTCGCTCTTGGCTGACATACGTTGTCCAGGCTTTGCTGCCATAGAGCAAGGTACTGAGGACACAGGCTTGATACACTCGAACTTTTGTGTTCCGTGTCAGTGCGCCATTTTCCCACACTCTCTTGGCCAGTCTGGACATAGCAGTGGAAGCCTTTCCCATGCGCTTGTTGATTTCTGCATCTAGAGACAGGTTACTGGTGATAGTTGAGCCTAGGTAGGTGAACTCTTGAACCACCTCCAGAGCGTGGTCGCCAATATTGATGGATGGAGCATTTCTGACGTCCTGCCCCATGATGTTCATTTTCTTGAGGCTGATAGTTAGGCCAAATTCATTGCAGGCAGCCCCAAACCTGTTGATGAGACTCTGCAGGCACTCTTCAGTGTGAGATGTTAAAGCAGCATCGTCAGCAAAGAGGAGTTCGCTGATGAGGACTTTCCGTACTTTGGTCTTCGCTCTTCGACGGGCAACGTTGAACAACCTGCCCCCTGATCTTGTGTGGAGGAAAATTCCTTCTTCAGAAGACCCCTTTCCTATCCTGAGTGGCGTGAAACAGGGCTGTGTTCTCGCACCCACACTTTTTGGGATTTTCTTCTCCCTGCTGCTTTCACATGCGTTCAGGTCTTCTGAAGAAGTGTAAGGCAAAGAAATCAGAAAGGTTTCTTCGATTTAAATAAGAAAGGTGGAGGTTTAATAATCTTAAACTCTAATTCGGTTAACGACTACAAATATGCGATGCGACCATGCTAGCATGCATACGCAATAAACACACACGCAGATAGAGACAGAAAAGGTAGAAGGAATAAATGGGAACAGTTTGAGGCAATACCTGGCAGTTACAGTCTCTTGAGTTTGATGTCGAGTCTTTGGTTGCCAGTAGGTCTTGCAGTGCATGCTTTAACTTGTTTTGATGTAGGAGTCTTTTCTCTCGAGGTTTACGTGCCTTCCGTGGGTCTGGTGGCTTGGGAGAGAGAGACAGCCAGGAGAGAAGCTTTCTTGTTCCAGCTTCAGTTGCAAACTCTCCAGTCTGAATTCAAACTGTCCTGTGTCTAGTTCAAAAGCCTGCATCAGCCAGTCAGTCATGTGACCAGCTGGTTTAACCAGTCCTGTCTTTGTGGATTGTATCATCTTAGTAGACCCTGGAATGTAAGCTTCCTTACACCTTCAATGTCTGGTGATCAAAATCCATTTGGGTTAATTGGACCAGAGAGTAGTTCTTTGTCTCCACAAGCACCATGTCTTAGTCTGCAAATGTCCTCCAGTCAAAGATCTGGTGATCTCTTTAACAAGTCATTTCTTCACTCCAGCAGCAGTTTAAAATTACTGTTCATATGACGAAATTAGTATGCCTCCTTCTTGGCAGGTCGGGGGTCTGCATGACACCTGGGAGACAAAAGGTATATGATTTAGTCACGGCAAAGTCAAAATCTTGACAATCATCAGTTAGTTTTCTTATCGTTCAGTCATTGATGAAATGAAGTCAGTATATATGTGTTGAGATATTTGTAATTCTGTCACCAGCTATCTCTAGACTCTCCTCCTCTGCAACAGTTAGAGGGACTAATTGTGGTAAGCTAATCCAGTCTTCTCCATCTTCCTTCTGTTTTGTGCTCTCTTCTATAAGGGGCCATAAAGCAGACCTGTGAGTGAGTAAAGCTAAGGTATTCACCCGATGGATCCAATGCATTCAACGAGGGTGACTATGAGATAGATGTATCACATTGCAAAGGGATTGGGGTGAGTGGCAATGGTGGATAGATAAATGGGAAGATAATGAAGTGTACAGACCATGTATAGCTGCTACTGAAAGCTGAATGAGCACTGATATGATGGAGAATGCTTGATAAGGCAGAAAGGCAGTGGGGGCTTAAATCACAGGATGTAGTTGAATCAGAAAATGTCGTCACTTTTCTTGACTTCGTTATGTTATTGAACTGCATCCTATGTTGCATCCAAGATCTGGCCACATGCTCCTGCTGCTCACAGCCTCAGTCAACTTTCTTGGTGACAGCCACAAGTTTCTTCTTCCCATTGCTGGGGAAAAGTATATCTCTCCTGCTCCTGGCGGTACCCAACAGTAATTCCTAAAGTGCATCATTGAATCTGGACACTACCTTTGCTCTTTGTGCAGGATCCATCATGAACACCTCCAATTGGCATTTGCATTTTGTCCCTTTAAATATAACTGAGATCGCGTCACCCAGGTGTGCAGCTTGGAGACATGAAACCCGGACATCAAAATTACTTCAGTCACAATCACTGATTCTGACATGCTGAGTTGACTGGCAGGTTTTATTCATGCAATTCAACCCTCTACCCCCACACGGCCTTCAGTTTAATATTGGGCACACTGTGTTCAGATGAATGTGCCAGAGAGCAGTACATTTTTCCTAACTTCAATATAACTCATGGCATTTTGCAATGTGCTGAAATACATAGAATTATTTCATAATAAGGCATTATTCCTCAAAGCTTAAGTGATAGCAGGTGAAACCCATAAAAGCTCGCTAGAAAGGAAAAGTCATACAAAATAAATAACTCTAACCAAATTATCTTTGAACATATTCTTCTGAATAGGTTACTGTAAGCGCTAGCAATGCTTTAGACTTCAAATGATGACTTCCTCTGTTGTACGCCATATTCTTTGAAGTTCTTAATACCTGAAAAGAGTAGTCCATGAGTAATGTCTGTCTTCATGTGTTTACAGATTCCTTAACAAAGGATGAGAGACTGGGTGGTGCAGTGAGTTCAAGTACTTTCATCTCTCAGCTCTTTATTTGAATCCAGCAGATTGAATGAAACTCATTTCTCTGACTGCAGTAAGGCTCCTAATTTAGACATCATATTTTCATTGCATATGCAGTAACAGCTCCATTTGTTTTAATAGTGCTAGTTTCTTTTGGGCCTCCTTATCTCGAGAGACAATGGATACGCGCCTGGAGGTGGTCAGTGGTTTGTGAAGCAGCGCCTGGAGTGGCTATAAAGGCCAATTCTGGAGTGACAGGCTCTTCCACAGGTGCTGCAGAGAAATTTGTTTGTTGGGGCTGTTGCACAGTTGGCTCTCCCCTTGCGCCTCTGTCTTTTTTCCTGCCAACTACTAAGTCTCTTCGACTCGCCACAATTTAGCCCTGTCTTTATGGCTGCCCGCCAGCTCTGGCGAATGCTGGCAACTGACTCCCACGACTTGTGATCAATGTCACACGATTTCATGTCGCGTTTGCAGACGTCTTTATAACGGAGACATGGACGGCCGGTGGGTCTGATACCAGTGGCGAGCTCGCTGTACAATGTGTCTTTGGGGATCCTGCCATCTTCCATGCGGCTCACATGGCCAAGCTAGTGAGGACTATCCAATTATACTGGTCACTTGTAGTATTATAGGGGAGGATTAGAGCTCTATATAAGCATGGACTCTACATGCAGGAGAAACCAAAACCACAATAAAGGAGGAGAATAAAATAGATTCATAGAGTCATAGAGTTATACAGCACAGAAAAAAGGGAAAACAAAACAGATGTTGTACAAGCCACACTTACAATACAGCACAAAAAAAAGTTAAAGGGAGATGATCTCCTGGAGGTGAACTTGCTAAGGCTGAGTTTTACAATTGGTAAATATAAAGCCCAAGGCAGAATTTAGTCACACAGGCTGAGAGTGGTCACCAAACTGTGCGCCATGATGATGAAGGTCCTGACCCAATGGGAAGTGGTGGGCACCCATTGCCTGTGGCGAAGGTCACCGTGGTGCTGAATTTCTATGCCTCAGGATCATTCCAGGGATCTTCTGGAGATATCTGTAGGATCTCGCAGTCTGCGGCTCCACGCCACATCAGGATGCTCAATACATGGTTTTGCATGGATCTGGATGGCAGGCTGAGGAGGCTGCAGGATTTGGACCAGTGCTGGATTCCCCCAGGAACAGAGTATCATCGACTGCCTGCATATGCCCATCAAGGCTCCCAGGAACCAGGCAGCAACTTTCAACAGGAAGGGCTATCACTTGCTCAATGTACAACTGGTCTGCAACCACCACAGATGGATCCTTCATGTCTGTGCAAGGTTCTTGGGAAATTGCCACGATGCTTTTCAGGCCCCTCGTGCACCTTCAAGATGGATACTGGGTAGCAAGGGCAACCCACTGAAGACATTGCTCCTTATGCCTGTGCAGAACCCCAGTACAGATGCAGAAGAGGTGCAACAGCTGCCACGTGACAACTTGAGCGACCATCGAGCAAGCCGTAGGGCTTCTGAAGATGTGGTTCAGATGCCTAAATAGATCTGGTGGAGACCATCAATATGCCCCAGCAAGGGTCTTTTGTATTACAGTAGTGTGCTGTGGTCTGCACAGCCTGCCATTACAGAGGGAGAAGCTTTGAACAATGAGGACAACCTTGAGTGCAATGTCTCCTCTGAGGATGAGGATTTTGATGAGGCTGCTGACCAGGCTGACTATGATGAAGATCCTGAGGGACTGCAGGCAAAATGCAATGAGATGCACACAAGGAGCCTCACACCTCACTAATATAGTCACATTTCTCATGAGCCTTCCTTATACGTCCAGGCCAACAAATAAATCTACCTTCTATAGCCCTGTTGCCCTTTCTATCTCACTGGATCCTTCATGACATCAGGCCATGGAATGGATAATGCATTGACCTAATGTGGTGTGGGCCTTTCCATCACACTCTTTACAAGAACAATCGAACTGTTAATGGCCCAGTAGTGGATAAATCAGTAAAGGAATAAAAGCAAAATACTGCAGATGCTGGAAATCTGAAATACAAACAGTATTTTCTGTTTTTATTAAATGAGAAAAGGATTCTTTTTGTGGTGCAGCATATGAGATTCAATTAAAGGCAGTGCACAGTTGTATACAGTTTTGGTCTCCTCATCTAAGGAAGGATATACTTGCCACAGAGAGAGTACAACAGAGGTTCACCAGACTGATCCCTTCTCCTGTATTCTCGAGTTTTGAAGAATAAGAGGTGAACCAGGGGACATAGCCTCAGAATACGGGGTAGGCCATTTAAGACTGGGATGAGGAGGCATTTCTTCATTCATAGGGTGGTGAATCGTTGGACATTGCAGGGGAGCACCACAGAGAAGCACCCACAAGCACTTGAGAAAGTCCACCTAGTACACTTGAGTTTATATTGTCATTCGCTGTCACCTTGCTGTTTATTTATCCTAAGAACATAGGAGCAGGAGTAGGCCATTCAGCCAGCCAAACCAGCTCCGCCATTCAATTAGATCATGGCTGATCATCTACCTCAACACCACTTTCCTGTGTTATCTGCAGAGGGTGGTGAATCTTTGGAATTCTCTACCCCTGAGGGCTGTGGAAGCTCATTAATTAAGCATGTTCAAGACAGAAATTGATAGATATCTAGCGACTGACATCAAGGGATATGGGATAACACTTCATGTGATCTTTAACATACTCCACAGAGGGCAGACTCATCCAAAAGATGCCACTGTAAAAAGGTTATTTAAAATAGAGATAAAAATTAAAACATTAAAAGTTTAAACATAACTGAAGAACTGTAACGGACTTTGTGTAGATTTTGAAATTATTTCATTGGCTGTGAAACACTTTGGGACACTCAAAAATCATGAAAGATACTCTATAAAATATAAATTATTTATTTCATGTTTCAGAAACTTTCCTGCTGCTGCTCCAGGAAGTACTTCCATGCCTCATCTGGTCCTTACTACTTCCTCCCATCATTTAAATACTATTTTTTCAGGGGGAACAAGGGGCAGGTGAATGAGATCCCTCTGGGGAAGTAGGGAGAGGAGGAAATTTGTAGATAGTTTAGAAATTCCTCTCCCTCCTTGGGTAGAATTCTGGTGTAAGATCAGCAAAGAACCTGGGGAACTGCTGGAGAATCCAGATCCACCACCTGGATTGATTGATATTTGATCCTATGATGACAAATAGCCAATCTTTATCCTGCTACCAGGGTGGCCTGTAGTGTCACCTTGTGAAGCAACATTGTGTTATTCTAAGATTGAGTCCACCACTGCATGGACATTCTTGTGCTGCTAAAGATGTAGCTGCTTATTCCTAATTTGTTAATGATTCTGTCCTTGGGATTTGGAATGGGTCAAAGTGGAAGCAGATTTGTGGTCAGAGGTTTTCCTCACTGCACCTCCAACAGCCTAATGGTGCCACTATAATTTCTGCTCTCTTCACCAAACAGAACAGCCCAAATTACTCCAATTTATTCTCATTCTTCCTTCATTGGCCTAGAATGTTGGGAGCACCTATTTATGAGCACTCGGGAGGTCTAGAATGGTGTGGTCCGAGGTGATGCTGATATCGGGCCTCAGAACTCATTGTCCTGGAACTGGCATGGTGCTGCAGCCACCGTTGAAGAGAGGAGAGGACTGAAGAAAAACTGGACTGCCTCTATCGCTGCATCTGTTAGCTTCAGGTTTGGGAAAAGTACACCTCTTATTTGCCCTTACCAATACAGTGTGAGGCGCACTCCAGCCATAAGTGCAAGCAAGCTTCCTGCTCGCCATTTTAGAGCCTTCGGAAGCCTCATAGCGCCTGAAGAATGGGCACTGTCCGACCTAATTTCCAAGCTATCTACTTTACCCTCAGTTTGTTTCAACCTTGGCTCGTTATTAGGCTGAAAATTATTCACTAGATGTTTCAAGTGCAATTGAAGCGATAGGCCTGATTCATATGCTCCAGCGAATTAAAGAATATTATCCAACTACCTGTTTCAGCATTCCTGTAGCAATGGAGAACCATGGCAGCGATTTTTTTTTAAACTGCAAAGTGCTAGAAAAATAAGACAATCGCTTTGATGTTAATCACCTCATGCTGGGAAACAGGTCCCCAACATACCGCACACGTACCCACTGCCTTTTTTACGATGGCAGACAACATGATGTCTGAGTGTTGTGCCTTGGAGAGATGGGACATTCATTAACATACTTAAATTGGGCTTCCACTGTGCAATTGGGAGCCTGATTTAAAATTCACCCAGCTGTGAAAGGGAGTTGGGAGCTGCCAGCTCCATGAGTTAAATGTCTTTTCCAGCACTCCTTGCATCTCTGCCAACATTATTGTCATAGGAACATTGGAACAGGAGTAGGCCATTTAGCCCCTCGGGCCTGTTCCACCATTCAATTACATCTTGTCTGATCTGCATCTCAACTCCATTTACCCACCTTTGATCCATATTCCTTGATTCCATTGCCTAATAAAAATCTATTAATCTTAGTATTACTATTCTTCCCGAGGTGCAGTGCTTAGACTAAACGAAACATCAGGGATGGCCAATAAAAGATGGCTATTCTAGTGATGTTTACATCCTGCGAATTAATAAATTAAAAAACTCCAAATATGGTTTCACCAAGGCTTTGTATAACTGAAACATAACTTCCTCCTCTTTGTTCTCCAACCCCTTTGTTCTCCAACCCTCCTGAAATAAAGGCTTGCAAGTGATTTGTGATCTGGCCACTCAAAATCCTTTGTTATTTTGTAACTTCCACTTGCTCACCATTAAAAAAAAAGTATGCAGATTGTCTTTCTTGGATCCAAAGTGGATTACCTTACACTTCCCCACATTGAATTCCATCTTCCACAGTCTTATCCACTCACTTATCCTGTCTATGTCTATTTGTAACTTCCTACTCTCAGATAAACAACTTATTGTTCCTCCTAACTTAGTGTAAATTGCAAACTTGGATATATCACTGCTCCTTTATCCAATTCATTGAGATATAGTGAAGGTTGCAAATGTAACCCTGCTATTTAGGAAAGGAAGGAGAGAGAAAACAGCAACTATAGGCCAGTTAGCCTGAGAGCAGTATTAGGGAAATGCTAGAATCTGTTGTTTGGAATGTGGTAACTGGGCATTTAGAAAATCATATGATTAGACAGAATCAACGCTGTTCATGAAAAGGAAATTGTGTTGACAAATCTACGCAGAGTTTTTTGAGGTTGTAACCAGCAGGATAGATTAGGGGAAACCAGTGGATATTTTATATTTGGATTTTCAAATATAAAAGGTATATAAGAATAAGGAAGTTTTGTTGCAATAGGGCTTTGGTGAGACCACATGCTGTCCCTCTCTAGCCTCAAATGTAGATTTATCCTTATATGTATTGTGCGGCAAGATTCAGAATAGGACAACTGAAGAACCTGACCTACATTTTGTCCTTCACTGTGACTTACTTAAATTCAAATATCTAATATAAAAGCTGACATGTCACACAGCAATCTTTTCCAAAACCATAAACTGTGATGGATCTTGTAAAGATGAAACTACATTATTAGAGGGATCACATTAATGTGTTGTTTTATTTGAAGGTGAATTTATTTAGCAATAAAGTTATTTATTTGAAGCAGTTACTGTTATATATAGGACTTCAAGTGCAATTTTCCTTCTTTATTTAAATAGTGTTGATTCAGTGTTAAGTGGTTAATCAACAGGAGTATTTGTGAAAACATTAATTTCATTACTTTTTTTGTGAACCCATTGAATGATCAAACTGAAAGTTTCCTAGAAAATCTGTTCTTCATATCCAGCTTTAACCAGCCCAGTGTAAATATGATAGCAGTTCCATACCAGAAGGAATGGTATTCAATCACTGTTGGATAAAGTTAGGAATAAATGCTAACAAGTCAGATTATTAAATTATTCAACATCCTTTTAGTATGGAGCAATAAAAGGGGAAAACTAGATGCAAAAGCAGACTTCAGAAAAATAGTTAAACTGTCATATTTATTTTAACAGATACCTGAAAACAGGACAAAGAAATGTATTTAAGAATCTAGTTATTTAATATCAATTGCAAGTGGGTAATGATATTGGTTTCAGCCTGCATGTCTAATCTTAATCAAAAGCAACAAGAATGAAAATACATTCCATGCACCCAGACTTCAAAATCCCAACAGGAGCCCTGCCAATAGCTGGGTAATATTACAATACCCACTCAAGCAGTGAGAACCTTAAAAATAAAATATAGGCCCTCGGTTATTGAAAGTAGGCTGACCCCAAACATCAAACAGATGAAAAGTGCTTCTAGGATGGTCTGTGATATGAGGAATTGTTACTTTGTTGTGGGCTCTTTGAGAGGGTATAGATTGAAATTCCTATGATCTGCCTCCAAGAAACAGAACCTTCCAGTGAATTAATCCTCAACATTGACTACAATGACTGAAGTGTAGATTACTACCTGCAGCACATTCCATTTCATGGGCCACTTCAGTTAGAGGCAAAACAAAGAGCCTTTATATTTTGTGACTACGTACATGCGACTTTTCATGGCTAGAGAATCAGAACTGCGTATTGCATATAGTACGTGGGCAAAACACTATAATGCACTCTTTGTTTTAGGGAAATGCAATCTGACCCTTATTAGTTGGGGCATGGGTGTCAGTAGGATCTTTCTGGCATCGGCAGTCCGTGTATTGTGCATCATCTCAAGCCATTTATTTATCATCAGGTATAACTTTCTCTTGTTCTTTACTTCACCTTTTCACTTTAACACTGTAAGAAAGACAATAACATAGGCGACATATAAATTCCAAACAATTAGGTTTCTTGAAGCAAAGTGCATTTAAATATTGTGTATCTCTGTTTCTGTTACTTAACACTAGGGTGAGGCAATTCTTTTTATAATCATTCCACGTCCTTAATAAAAGCCATGCTTGAAATCTGTTGAAGATCATACCATCCTATAACCACAAGGCCCATGTGCCCACAACCCCAGGCCTCTGGGCTCCCCAACAAACTTGTCCTCACCGTCAAATCTCTCCATGGCCCTGCGTCTCACCCAACCTTCCCCCACCACCCCCGGTCTCATTTTCACAATCTCCTCCAATTTTATGTACCTGCATGTACTTCCTATTCCTCCAACACCAGCCATTTCTCTCTTTCCACTCCAGTTTTGGTAGTTATTCCTTCAATAATTATACCCATGCCCTTCAGAACTCCCTCAGCACATCTGCCTTCCACCGTCCTCCACGCTTTCAAAAGGCTTGAAAGAGCCTTCTCTTTTACTGTGGTTTTGTCCTTCCTAACTTCTTAGCTTCCTAACTTCTCCTACTTGGTGCCTACTCATTATTCACTCCCTGTAAATATCTCTGATGTCTCATTACATTTTAAAAACATATTCTCTGGATGTGGCTGGCATTAACAAAGCCAGCCGTTAGTGCTCATCCTTAGTTGCCCTTGATATGGTAGTGATGGGCCTTTTTCTTGAACCTCTGTAGCCTGCGTTTTGAAGGAACTCCCATAATAGTGTTAGAAAGGGAATTCCAGGATTTTGACCCATTGCCGTTGGAGCAATGGTAATACATGCCCAATTCTGGATAGTGTGTGACTTGGAGGGGAACTTCGAGCGAATGGTGTTCCCATATAGCTGCTGACCTTGTCCTTCAAGGTGGTGGAGGTCACTGTTTGGTGGGGTGCTTGGTGCCTTGCTGCAGTGCAACCTGTAGGAAGTACACACTGCAGCCATGGTACACCAGTGATGGAGGGATGGATGTCTAAGCTGGTAGATGGAATGCTGATCAATCCAACTGCTTTGGCCTGGATGGTGTCAGTCTGTCTTGCCTCGTTATTTTTTTTCATCTCCAGCTACTCCAATAAGCAGACCTTGCTTCCCTTATGATCCAGAGTGCACCTTTTTCTAGGTAAATGATAGTAAGACCCATGCATTGTAACAGAAAACTCTTCACAGGAATGTATGTCATTCTCCTCTCTTTGAAAGGCAAAGTGAATATATACTCTGACCTGACTCAGATTCAGGCACTGAACGAACAAGTGATTTATTTACATAAGACAGTTGGATGAACAACAAACAGTATAAAACAATGAAGCATATATTTTTATGAGCCCTGATACTTAAAATAGTTAAGATGCCATTTACGTTTTTAGAAAACATAATACAGGAATCTCCTTGGAGCTGCTCCCACTCTGTTGGTCTAACTTTGCTGAAAATGATGGCAGAACCCTCATTTATATAAATAATGGAATTTCACTGCACTTCCAGTTAAGTTACAGAAATGGAATGAGAGCACCTATGAAGTAATTTCAAACCATAGACTTTAGACATTAAGTTCACATTTTACAATGTGAAGTATGTCACAGCCTCTAACTGACTGAACCCCTCTGCTGATCAGCTAAAACAGGTTGTCCAACCTTTTCGCATGGGGGGCCACATTACAATTTTTGTCTTACATCGGGGGCTGGTGAGACAATGTCGGAAAGATAAAGGCATTAAAATTTATACTACTATTAACCAAAACAACAAATTTGCATTTTTGTGAAGAAGCTTTAAATGAGAAGATTAATTTATTGACTTACTTTCTCATCACTATGTTGGACACTGTTTTAATGAGATACCTGGCATTTGTTTGCTTGCACAAGTAGTCAATGTTTGCCTGCACGCTTGTTGTAGCGATGAAGAGTATCCCAGATAGATGTCCATTTGTCTAGAATGATCTTGATCACTCTCTCGCCCTCTCTCTCTCTCCTTGTGTCCCCAAAGAACAAAGAAAATTACAGCACAGGAACAGGCCCTTCGGCCCTCCAAGCCTGCGCCGATCCAGATCCTCTAGCTAAACATGTCGCCTATTTTCTAAGGGTCTGTATCTCTTTGCTTCCTGCCCATTCATGTATCTGTCTAGATACATCTTAAAAGATGCTATCGTGCCCACGTCTACCACCTCTGCTGGCAACGCGTTCCAGGCACCCACCACCCTCTGCGTAAAGAACTTTCCACGCATATCCCCCCTAAACTTTTCCCCTTTCACTTTGAACTCGTGTCCCCTTGTAATTGAATCCCCCACTCTGGGAAAAAGCTTCTTGCTATCCACCCTGTCTATACCTCTCATGATTTTGTACACCTCAATCAGGTCCCCCCTCAACCTCCATCTTTCTAATGAAAATAATCCTAATCTACTCAACCTCTCTTCATAGCTAGCGCCCTCCATACCAGGCAATATCCTGGTGAACCTCCTCTGCACCCTCTCCAAAGCATCTACATCCTTTTGGTAATATGGCGACCAGAACTGCACGCAGTATTCCAAATGTGGCCGAACCAAAGTCTTATACAACTGTAACATGACCTGCCAACCCGTACTCAATACCCCTCCGATGAAGGAAAGCATGCCGTATGCCTTCTTGACCACTCTATTGACCTGCGTTGCTACCTTCAGGGAACAATGGACCTGAACACCCAAATCTCTCTGTACATCAATTTTTCCCAGGACTTTTCCATTTACTGTATAGTTCGCTCTTGAATTGGATCTTCCAAAATGCATCACCTCGCATTTGCCCTGATTGAACTCCATCTGCCATTTCTCTGCCCAACTCTCCAATCTATCTATATTCTGCTGTATTCTCTGACAGTCCCCTTCACTATCTGCTACTCCACCAATCTTAGTGTCGTCTGCAAACTTGCTAATCAGACCACCTATACTTTCCTCCAAATCATTTATGTATATCACATACAACAGTGGTCCCAGCACGGATCCCTGTGGAACACCACTGGTCACACGTCTCCATTTTGAGAAACTCCCTTCCACTGCTACTCTCTGTCTCCTGTTGCCCAGCCAGTTCTTTATCCATCTAGCTAGTACACCCTGGACCCCATGCGACTTCACTTTCTCCATCAGCCTACCATGGGGAACCTTATCAAACGCCTTACTGAAGTCCATGTATATGACATCGACAGCCCTTCCCTCATCAATCAACTTTGTCACTTCCTCAAAGAATTCTATTAAGTTGGTAAGACATGACCTTCCCTGCACAAAACCATGTTGCCTATCACTGATAAGCCCATTTTCTTCCAAATGGGAATAGATCCTATCCCTCAGTATCTTCTCCAGCAGCTTCCCTACCACTGACGTCAGGCTCACCGGTCTATAATTACCTGGATTTTCCCTGCTACCCTTCTTAAACAAGGGGACAACATTAGCAATTCTCCAGTCCTCCGGGACCTCACCCGTGTTTAAGGATGCTGCAAAGATATCTGTTCCGAAGAAGGGTCACTGACCCGAAACGTTAACTCTGCTTCTCTTTCCACAGATGCTGCCAGACCTGCTGAGTGAATCCAGCATTTCTTGTTTTTGTATCTGTTAAGGCCCCAGCTATTTCCTCTCTCGCTTCCCTCAGTAACCTGGGATAGATCCCATCCGGACCTGGGGACTTGTCCACCTTAATGCCTTTTAGAATACCCAACACTTCCTCCCTCCTTATGCCGACTTGACCGAGAGTAATCAAACATCTGTCTCTAACCTCATCCGTCATGTCCCTCTCCTCGGTGAATACCGATGCAAAGTACTCGTTTAGAATCTCACCCATTTTCTCTGACACCACGCATAACTTTCCTCCTTTGTCCTTGAGTGGGCCAATCCTTTCTCGAGTTACCCTCTTGCTCCTTATATATGAATAAAAGGCCTTGGGATTTTCCTTAACCCTGTTTGCTAAAAATATTTCATGACCCTTTTTAGCCCTCTTAATTCCTCGTTTCAGATTGATCCTGCATTTCCGATATTCTTTCAAAGCTTCGTCTTTCTTCAGCCTCCTGGACCCCCTCTGTTTCCTCCTTTCTGTGTTGTTCCCCTTCTCTCTGTGTCCCTGTCTCACTCCCTCTTTGTCGCCGTGGCTCTCTACCCACCCCCTCTCACTGTCTCTATCTCTCACTCTCTGTCTGTCTCGCTCTCTGACAGTTGCAGGAAGCAGGAGCACTCAGAAAAGCAGCTCAGTGGTTGTTCAGCTTTTTTAAAAAATTGCAATGTCAGTTTCACAGCTGACAGGTGCTGGGAGCGGGAACAGCGGTTTCTGAACTTCAAACAGATTTGGGGTCTTCTGGCAGGCTTTTAAAAAATTGTTGGAACCCACCAGAAACCCTGAAGTTGGGAAACCGCTGCTCCCGATGTCAGCAGCTGTCAGTTGTGAAACTGACAGCACAACTTTTTTTCGAAGAAGCCAATCTTAAAGAAGAAGACAATGGGATATTTCTATTCTCTGAAATATATCTGCGGGAAATCTTTGGCGGGCTGGATCCTGGCCCATGGGGCGTATGTTGGACAACTCTGAGCTGAAACATTTAAACACAGACACAGCTCTTCGACTGCTAGCGCAGACCTGAAACACTGCCTCTAGGATCACCCTTGAAGCCCAATATAATTGCATGATTGGAGACCACTAGCGTCAAGCTGTCAGTCAGAAAATAAGTCAATTGATGAACTTGTCTACTTCTCAGAATTCTCTGACACAGCTGTCAATCAAACCCCAAGCTTGGATCAGATTTTTTGATCCGTATCAAGATGGCATGGAGCTACATCTGTGTTATACTGAAACAAAGGGCAGTGGATGGTTACATTTCTCATAGTTACATTAAATGAAACAGCCATTCATCAATATTGAATGGATAATCAACTTTGACAATGGATATCAGCAAAAGTTACCATTGAAGCTGTCTTATTGTTGTAAAATCCCACCTGGTTCACTAAAGTCCTTTAGGGAAGGAAACCTGCCGTCCTTACCCAGCCAGGCCCATATGCGCCATACCAGTGTGGTTGACTCTTAACTACCCTCTGAAGAGGCCTAACAAGCCATTCAGTTGCATCAAACCATTACCAATGGTTCAAGAAGGTGGCCCGCCACCACCTTCTCAGGGCAACTAGGGATGGGCAATAAATGCGGCTTTGCCAGCAACGTCGACATCCTGAGAATAAGTAATAAAAATGTTGCACCTGTGCAGCATATGCTTTAAGTAGTCTTGAAGCATTTGCCCTCAAGACTGGTATTAACGATGGAAGCGTGCTCCATCCATCATCACTGCCATCTTTCATTTTGATCAGCACAAAAATTCACTCTCTTTACTCAAAAAGGAAACAAGACTATGTGGGAGCAACTGGCATGTATTTGCTTCAGTAGTTTCTATTAATACTGTCTTTACAAAATGTTAGGCCCAGAATTTTCTGGAGCATCTCATAGCATGCCCAGTTAGTTAGACTTGTTCCTGCACCCTTCAGCTCAAAAATATTTTGCTTAGAAAGTTGCTCCAAGTGCAAGTTGACAATGACGCTGTGAGTGAAACAGGACATCTGGGACCATGGTGAATGACAGGACCAGAGTTTTTCCTTAATCAATGAGGTTAAAGGATTGAGAAATAAACAGGAACAACTGAGAAGGATGAATTAGAGTTGGTGAATACACTGACAAATCAGGTACAGAGAGATAAATAATGAGAGGGAAAGGAAAAGAAGGGAAAAGAGACAAAGTAAGAAAAAAAAGTTAAGACTTTAAAATGTTACATTTAAAAAAATCTCTAACACCAATTCACTATCTGAAGGATTGAGAGTTCACATTTTTAATTATTTATTTACTGAATCAGAGAGCTTGATTGTCAGTTATCATAGCATTAAGAGTACTTGCACTGTTAATGACTATACTTAACTTTCAATGGTGAGTTTAATGGGCAATCAATGTGCAAATGCAGCAACTTCATGAAATTCACAGGGAGGTTAAGAGCAAGATGCTGTTATTTTGAGACTAACAGATGAGCAGCACAAATTGGCTAGCAACTTGCGATAATTTGCAGTTTTCAGGTAATCTCTTCCTCTCCATGTTGTTCACCAATTTGTGCATTAATAAGGGTATTATGTGTCATTGACAAGCCATTATATTTTCAGCAAATTCTGAGACAATATATTGAGCTATTGGATCAAGTTCTAAACTATTAATAGAAATGAAACTGGAGATCCATGTTTATAACAACAAGATCCATAAACAAAAGCTGAAATTAACACCTTCATCTAAATCCCATTTATTATTTTAGTGAAGGTACTGCCCACATTAGGGTTCACTAATGTCCTTTAGGGAAGGAAATCAGCTGCCTTCATCCAGAATGGCTGACATATGAATCCAGCTCACAGCAATGTGGTTGACTCTTAATTGCGCTCTGAAGCAAGCCACTCATTGTAACCAACTGCTACAAAAAAAGGAAGAAAATCAGATGGACCACTCAGCATTGACCTAGGCATCGGATATGACAAAGGCACACCCAGCCCACTCAACCCAGCAAAGTCTCTGCACTAACATCTGGGGATTTGTGCCAAAATTGGGAGATCTGGCCCACAGACTAGTCAAGCAACAGCCTGATAATAGTCATACTTAAATCATACTTTTCAACCAATGTCCCAGACACCTCTATCACCATCCCTAGGTATGGCCTGACCCACCGGCAGGAGAGACCCACCAGAGATCGTCGTACAATAGTAGACAGGAGCGAGTGGTCCTGTGAGTCCTAAACATTGACTCCAGAACCCATGAAGTCTCACGGCATCAATATCAGCAATAAAATCTTCTGCTGATTACCACCTACCACCCTCCCTCAGCTAATGAATCAGTACTCCTCCATGTTGAACACCAATTGGAAGAAACACTGAGGGTAGCAAGGGCACAGAATGCATTCTGAGTCAGGGTATCAATGTCCATCACCAAGAATGGCTCGGTTGTATCATGATTGACTGAGCTGGCCAAGTTTTGAAAAGCATACCTGCTAGGCTGGGCCTGCGGTGCACCAATCTACCATTCACAGATACATATATCCATGACAGCATTGGTAGGAGTGACCACCGGACAGTCCTTGTGGAGACAAAGTTAAATCTTCACACTGAGGACACCCTCCATCATGTAGTGTGGCACTACCACCGTGCTAAATGGGATAGATTCAGAAAAGATCCAACAGCTCAAAACTGGGTATCCATGAGGTCATCATCAGCAGCAGCAGAATCGTATCCAACACAATCTGTAACCTCATGGCCTAGCATATTCCCCACTCTACTATTACTATTAAACTAGGGACGGACCCTGATTCAATGAGTGCAGAAGAGTATGCCAGCAGCAACACAAGGCATACCTAAAAATGAGGTGCGAACCTGGTGAAGCAAGAACACAGGACTACATGCATGCAAAACATGTTAAAGGCAGAATTAAGCGATCCTTCACCCAACAAATCAGATCAAAACTCTGCAGTCCTGCCAAATCCAGTTTTGAATGGGAGGAGCAGGCTCCATGGACATATCCATCCTCAATAATGCAAAAGACAAGGCTGAAGTGTTTGCAACCATCTTCAGCCAGAAGTGCTGAGTGGATGATCCATCTCAGCCTCCTCCTGAGGTCCCTACCATCACAGATGCCAGCAGTATTCAGCCAATTTGATATACTTCATGTGATATCAAAAAATAGCTGAGTGCACTGGATACAGCAAAGGCTGTAATGCTGAAGACGTGCTCCAGAACTAGCCACGCCCCTAGCCAAGCTGTTTCAGTACAGCGACATTATACGACAAAGAGGACAGTTGCCCAGGTATGTCCTGTACACATAAAGGAGGACAAATCCAATCTTTTTTTAATTTATTCATGGGATGTGGGCGTCGCTGGCTAGGCTAGCATTTATTACCCATCCCTAATTGCCCTCGAGAAGGTGGTAGTGAGCTGCCTTCTTGAACCCTTGCAGTCCTTGCAGCGTAGGTACACCCACAGTGCTAATCTGGCCAATTACCGCCCCTCAGTCAAATCATCAGCAAAGTGACAGAAAGTGTTGTTGACAGTGCTATCAAGCAGCACCTACTCAGCAATAACCTGCTTACTTGATACTCATATTGGGTTCCGCCAGGGCCACTCAGCTCCAGACTTCATTACAGCCTTGGTCCAAACATGGACAAAAGAGCTGAATTCCAGAGGTGAGGTGAGAGTGACTACCCTTGACATCAAAGCAGCATTTGGCTGAGTGTGGCATCAAGGAACCCTAGTAAATTTGAAGTCAATGGGAAAATTCTCCACTGGTTGGACTCATACCTAGCACAAAGGAAGATGTTTGTGGTTGTTGGAGGCCAATCATCTCAGTCCCAGGACATCGTGGCAGGAGTTCCTCAAGTTAGTGTCCTAGGCCCTACCATCTTCAGCTGCTGCATCAATGGCCTTCCCTCCATCATAAGTGGGGATGTTCGCTGATGATTGCACAGTGTTCACTTCCGTTTGCAACTCCTCAGATAATGAAGCAATCCATACCTGCATGCAGCAAGAGCTGGACAATATTCAGCTTGGGCTGTAAAATATATAGTAAGCTTAATAAAATACATATAAAAAAATAATAATTAAATAAAATAAATAGTTTATTAAAATACATTAAGGATGGCAGGACAGGTGATGGGTCACAGCTGCAGCACGTGGGAACTCCTGGATGCCAGTGTGATCCAGGGGCGGCACAGTGGCGCAGTGGTTAGCACTGCAGCCTCACAGCTCCAGGGACCCGGGTTCGATTCCGGGTACTGCCTGTGTGGAGTTTGCAAGTTCTCCCTGTGTCTGCGTGGGTTTTCTCCGGGTGCTCCGGTTTCCTCCCACAAGCCAAAAGACTTGCAGGTTGATAGGTTAATTGGCCATGATAAATTGTCACTAGTATAGGTAGGTGGTAGGGAAATATAGGGACAGGTGGGGATGTTTGGTTGGAATATGGGATTAGTGTAGGATTAGTATAAATGGGTGGTTGATGTTCGGCACAGACTCGGTGGGCCGAAGGGCCTGTTTCAGTGCTGTATCTCTAATCTAATGTCTGCAGTAAGTGTTTGCGGCTCGAAGAGCTTCGGCTCAGTCACCGAACTGGAGTCCAAGCTGCAGACGCTGTGACACATCAGGGAGGTGGAAAGTTACCCGGACATTTAGTACCAGGAGGCGATCACAACCCTTAGGAGTGGGTCTTCTGATTTGGTCAGTGGTCTGGGAAAGGAGAGGGTGGTTGCAGCTGATGCAGGTAAAGGGGCCAGAGGGCAGCAGTGCAGGAGCCTCAGCCTTTGCGATTGTCCAACAGGTTTGAAGTTCTTTCAGCTTGTTTGGATGAGAGTGGGGTCTGCAGGGTGGATGAGCAACCTGACCATGGCACCATGATACAGGAAGCCATTCAAGTGGAGGGAGAAAGAAGGAATGTAGTGGTAGTAGGGGACAGTATAGTTAGGGGGATTGACACTGTTCACTGCAGCCAAGAGTGAGAGTCCAGACCGCCGTGTTGCCTGCCTGGTGCCAGGGTTCGGCACATCTGCTCAGGGCTGGAGAGGAACTTACAGTGGGAGGGGGAGGATCCGGTCATCGTGGTCCATGTAGGTACCAACGACATAGGCAGGACAAGGAAAGAGGTTCTGCATAGTCAGTCTGAGGAACTAGGCACTAAATTAAGCAAAATATCAAAGGTAATAATCTCTGGATTATTACCTGAAACATGTGCAAATTGGCATAGTGCAAATAAGATTAGTGAAATTAACGTGTTGTTCAAAGACTGGTGTGGTAGAAGTGGGTTCCGGATCGTGGGGCACTGGCACCTGTACTGGGGTAAGTGGTGGCTGTACCGTTGGGATGGTCTAAACCTGAACCGTGCTGGGGCTGGTGAGCCGTTTAACAAGGGAAGTAGAGAGGGCTTTAAACTGAATAGTGGGGCAAGGGATCAAATTTGGGAAATCGAGTAGCGACAAGGCAAGAGAGAAAGGTATTAATATGGGAAATGATAAACAGATTGTGACAGGAAGGGACAGAGTGTACAAATCTAGGAGTAAATCAACAGATAAGGCCACAGGTTACAAAAGTAATAAAAAAACAAAACTAAAGGCTCTGTATCTGAATGCACGTAGCATTCGAAACAAAACAGATGAACAGAGAGCACAAATAGAAATAAATAAGTACAATCTGATAGCCATTACAAAGACATGGCTGCAGGACGACATAAATTGGCACCTGAATATTCAAGGGTACATGACATTTAGGAAGGACAGGAAGCTTGGGAAAGGTGGAGGGGTAGCTCTGTTAATTAATGATGGCATTAGCGCATTTGAGAGGGATGACCTAAGTTCAGGAGACCAGGATGTAGAAGCAGTTTGGGTAGAGATGAGAAATCATAAAGGCAAGAAGTCACTTGTGGGAGTGGTGTACAGGCCACCTGACATTAACCACACGGTAGGATCAGGTGTAAAGGAAGTAATAAAGGCAGCTTGTCAGAAAGGTACAGCGATAATTATAGGAGTTTTTAACCTACATATGGACTGGAAAAATCAGATGGGCAGAGGTAGCCTAGATGAGGAGTACATAGAATGTTTTCAGGATAATTTCTTGGAACAATATGTTCCGGAACCAGAGAGCAGGCTATACTAGACCTGGTATTGTGCAATGAGATAGGATTAATTAATGACCTCATAGTTAAGGCGCCCCCAGGTAGCAGCGATCATAATGTGATGGAATCTTCCATTCAGTTTGAGGGAGAGGAGAGTGGGTCCAAGACTAGTATTTTGAACTTAAATAAGGGCAATTATGAGGGCATGAAAGCAGCGCTAGCTAAAGTGAAATGGCAAATCAAGTTAAAGGATAGGTCAATAGAGATGCAGTGGCAGACATTTAAGGGGATATTTCAACAAGAAACATTCCAAGGAACCCACCATCCATGGTTAACCAAAACAGTTAAAGATAGTATCAAATTTAAAGAAAAAGCCTATAATTGCACAAAGGTGGGAGGCAGGTCAGAAGATTGGACAGAATATAAAGAACAGCAAAGAATGAATAAAAGATTGATAAGGAAGGTAAAATTAGAATACGAGAGAAAGCTGGCTAGAAATATAAAGACAGATAGTAAGAGTTTCTATAATATTTTAAAAAGAAAAGAGTTAACAAAGTGAGCGTTGGTCCTATAAAGCGAGTCTGGGGAATTAACAATGGGTAATAAGGGGATGGCAGATGAATTGAACAGATATTTTGCATCGGTCTTCACTATTGAGGCTACAAGTAACATCCTAGTATTAGCTGTAAGTCAGGAAATGGAAGGGAGGGAGGAACTCAAGAAACTTATAATCACCAGGGAAGTGGTACTGAACAAATTGTTGGAGCTGCGGGCTGACAAGTCCCCAGGTGCTGATGGACTTCGTCATAGGATGTTAAAAGAAGTGGCTCGTGAGATAGTTGATGCGTTTGTTTTAATTTTCCAAAAGTGGCTAGATTAGGGGAAGGTTCCGTTAGATTGGAAAATAGTGAATGTAACTCCTTTATTCAAAAAGGGAGGGAGACAGAAAGCAGGAAACTACAGGCCAGTTAGCTTAACATCTGCCTTAGGGAAAATGTTAGAAGCTACTATTAAAGATGGTGTAGCAGAGCATTTAGAAAAATTCAAGATAATCAGGCAGAGTCAACATGGTTTTATGAAAGGGAAATCATGTTTAACTAATTTATTGGAGTTCTTTGAGGGAGTTACATGTGCTGTGGATAAAGGGGAACTGGTGGATGTATTGTACTTAGATTTCCAGAAGGCATTTGATAAGGTTATTGCAGAAAATAAAAGCTCATGGTTAGGGGGTAGCATATTGGCATGGAGAGAAGATTGGTTAGCTAACAGGAAACAGAGAGTAGGCATAAATGGGTCATTTTCTAGTTGGCAAGATGTAATGTGTGATGTGCCACACGGCTCTGTGCTGGCGCCTCAACTTTTTACAATTTATATAAATGACTTAGATGAAGGGACCGAAGGTATAGCTGCTAAATTTGTGAAGAGGACATAAGGGGGCTACAAAAGGGATATAGACAGGTTAAATGAGTGTGCAAAGACCTGGCAAATGGAGTATAATGTGGGAAAGTGTGAAATTGTCCACTTTGGCAGGAAGAATAAAAAAGAAGCATATTATCTAAATGGTGAGAGATTGCAGAGCTCTGAGATGCAGAGGGATCTTGGTATCCTAGTGCATGAATCATAAAAGGTTAGTATGCAGCACGTAATTAGGAAAGCTAATAGAATGTTATCGTTTATCATGAGGGGAACTGAATACAAAAGGAGGGAGGTTATGCTTCAGCTATACTGGGCATTGGTGAGACCACATCTGGAGTACTGTGTACAGTACTGGTCTCCTTCTTCAAGGAAGGATGTAAATGCACTGGAGGCAATATGCAGAAGATTTACTGGACTAATACCTGGAATGAGCGGGCTGTCTTACAGGGAGAGATTAGACAGGCTAGGCTTGTGGCCACTGGAATTTAGAAGAGCAAGAGGTGACTTGATTGAAACATATAAGATCCTGAGGGGTGGGTGTGGAAAGAATGTTTCCGCTTGTGGGAGAATCTAGAACTAGGGGTCACTGTTTAAAAATAAGGGATCACCCATTTATGACAGAACTGAGGAGAAATTTTTTCTCTCAGAGGATCGTGAGTCTTTGGAATTCTCTTCCTCAAAAGGTGGTGGAAGCAGAGTCCTTGAATATTTGTAAGGCAGAGATAGATAGATTCTTGATAAGCAATGGGGTGGAGGGTTACAGGGGGTAGGTGGAAGCGTGGAATAATCAGTTCAGCCATGAACTTATTGAATGGCAGAGCAGGCTCGAAGGGCCGAGTGGCCTGCTCCTGCTCCTAATTCGTATGTTTGTGGCAAGTAACATTAGCTCCATACAAGTGTTAGGCAGTGACCATCTCCAACAAGATAGAGTCTGACCATCTCCTCTTGACATTCAACAGACTTAAGATCACTGTATCCCCCACCATCAACATCCTGGGGGTCACCATTGATCAGAAATTTAACTGGACCAGCCACCTAAATATTGCAGCTACAAGAGCAGGTCAGAGACTGGGCATTCTGCGGCAAGTAACTCACCTCCTGACTCCCAAAGCTTTTCCACCATCTACAAAGCACAAGTCAGGAGAGTGATGCAATACTCCCCACTTGCCTGTATTATGCTCAGGTGAAGTGCAGTGATTGAAATACAAGAACTCAAACTGAAGAGTTATAAAAATTGAGTTTCTTTTAAAAAGAGAACAATGTGCTGGAAAAATGTCCACTGAAGGTCAAACGACCTGGCCTTGTCTATTCAAACTGCCTTACTGCCTGGCAAGGACAAAAGGATACATTCTAAGCTAAGAGATGTTAATTACACCCACTCTGAAACCATCAAGAGACATTTTTGAAATGAATGGGTTCTTCTGGAAGAAAGAAAGTGAGAAGTAGCCACATCCTGGGCCATTGTCAATCACCACAGGGAGAGAGGTCTATGTCTCCCAACAGAAGCAAGGTGTCAGACCATTTTGAGCTTAAAAGTAGCTCTCTGGAGAGAGAGAGAGAGACACCCAGGAAAAAACATCACAAAAGTTGTCCAGGTGAAAGCTGGAAGAAAATCCAGCAATCCAAAAAGAAGGTTCCCTGCTGTGAGTCCTACACTTCAAATTGTGCAGCAGAGAACTGAAAGTAATCCACTATCTCCAGACTGAAATTTCAACCAAGAAATCTACAAAATCCAGGCCTGTTACTTTAAAGAGAAAATTGACCTCTGAGAAGATTCAACAGGTTGCTGTGAACACTGAACACCTACCTCACTTCAAATCACTTACCTCTTTTCCTCTCTACCTCTCTTGTGTGTGTTTGTGTAAGTGAATGTATGTGTGAGTGCAGTTGCAACAATTTCAGGATAATGAATATACTTAATAAATAATTAATCTTCTGTTTGAAACCTACAAGGAAACCTGTTGCTGTCTGCTTATTTGGCAAATAAAAACAAAGGGGTAAAAACCTTAGTAACAAAGACACTTGCTGTGGTCAAGTGGGAGTTGAACAATGGGTGTTGTACGATCACTTCAAGAGTGATTTCCCTTTAAGAACAAACTATGCTAAATGAGCTAAGTGCCAGGATGTAGTCATGTGACTAGAAGCCAGAGTCACTCTGCAACTGTAAGTCCCTAGACAAAGATTCTGTACATAGTTTGCTCTGTACTGTATATAATAGTTAGCTGTTAATACACCTATTTGAGATCTTCAACGAATTGGAATCCACATAACTCATTGTGTTACTAAAGACAACACAAAGAACAGATGATATGGTGGCAGCTGTGGTGAAAAGACAGCCATAAACGTGAAGACCGCAGGCAAAAGCAGCAAACCAGTGAAGAAACTTAAACAAGTACCTGAAAAGAGTGGAAGAAATACTGGCCCAAACAGTAGAAAGCAGAAAAACTTAACTCCAGCTGCAGGAGACAAAGTACTGAATGACAGGTTGCAAATACATTACTGTCATCAGGTGGGTCATTGTACCAACGGTCGAGGGATCCTGATTTTTTAAAAAAAGCTTTGAAGTGCTTAAAAAAAAATAGATTTTTTTTTAAAGGCTCCAAAGGACAGAGTTAAAAAATGGGGAAAACCCAACTCCTTTCTCAGGCGGATCTAGGTCGATGCCATTACGGGAGGCGTCCAGAAAAAAAGCCTGGGAAGCCCCGAACACTGCAGAGTCTCCATTCATTGAACTAGTCAACTGTGAAGATGATAAACAAACTCTAGAAGCCAAAGCTTTTAAAAAATCATTAAACCACTCAAGCGTGAAGAACATAAACAATCTGTAGGAAAAAAAAGCAAACATCCTACCAGTCCAAATTCTGAAGGATATGTACCGGGGTCATTGGAAATTCATGATATAACTGACAGCTGCAAAGTTAACTGCATATAATGGGTCACCCATCTCTTGTATTGGCACACTAACAGTACAATGCAGCTATGACAAGTTGGCATGGAAATCGCAAACATTTTACCTGGTAGACACGAGCGGATCAGCAGTGGCAGGGCTACCGGCGTGCAAGGACCTCAACATCGTAACTATTCACGAGTTCACCAAGGTACCCATTATAGCGCAAGAGACCAAGGGTACTTGCACTGAGTCAATCCACGACCTACAACAAATGTACCCAGACAGATTCGACGCCATAGGAGATTTCAAAGGCAATGCCGTACTGCACCTCAGAAAGGATGCAATTCCGTCAATCAACTCTCCCAGAAAGTGCAGCTTGCACATACAAGAAAAGCTTAAGCGTGACACAATGGCATCATCCATCGTGTGCATCATCACACAGATTGGTGCAGCTCGATTACATGCGTACTGAAGGAGGATGGAGCAATCAGGGTATGTCTGGATCCGAGGTGTCTAAACCTCTCCCTGAAGAGATGCCTCACAAGATTCCAACTCTAGAGGAATTGAATCTCAAGTTCACAAGATCCAAATTCTTCTCCAAGTTGGATGCTAAATATGGATATTGGTCGGTACATCTAGCTAAGGAATCTCAGGAATTCATCACCTTCAGAACACCATTTGGAAGATATTGCTTCCAAAACCCTTTGGCTTATCTGTCAGTCAAGATTTGTTTCAGCGGCATATGGACAGAATTATAGAAAACGTGCCTGGGTGTATATGCATTGCCGATGATATTGTGGTAATGGGCAAAACCAAAGAAGAGCATGATTGAAATCTTCACTGATGGCAGTAGCTCGTCACGAAGGGCTCATTTTTAATAGCAAGAATCACCAGGTGAATGCAAGTCAGATTAATTTCTTTGGCTCTATTTACTCAGGTTGTGGAATCTGTCCTGACCCAGGCAAAGTCGAAGATGTAAGGCATATGCCTATCCCACAAGACAAGGAAGAGCGACAGTGACGTCTTGGATTTTTCAACTTCTTGGCACCATACATTCCAAATATTTCTGACAAAGCATCATCACTAAGAGAGCTCTTAAATTAAGATGTTCCATATATATGGCAGGAGGAACATCAGCATATGTTTGAGTCTCTTAACAAGCATAGTCAGCAGAAGCCTGTACCCTGCAATACTATGATCCAAGGAAGAAGACAATCCCAGAAGTTGATGCCTCTCAAAAAGGGCTTGGAGCGTGCATCCTGCAGGATGGCAAACCAATTGCATTCAGATCCAAGCGTTTATCCTCAGCACAATCCAATTACTGAAACATAGAGCATGAACCTCTTGCTCTGATGTTTGGGATCACGAGGTTCCACAACTACCTGTTCAGTAAGTGGTTCACTGTGGAAACTGACCACAAACCACTAGAGATGATCTGGCGCTAACCACCGACAAGTGCACCACCTCGACTACAGCTGCTCTTGGTGAAAGTGCGGGGTACTACTTTGACGTCTGCTACAAACCGGGCACCAAAATGGTCACCTTGGATATGCTGAGCAGATTGCCAAACCCGAGCAAGAATGAGGAAGTTCCACTAGATCTACAAGTAGAAAGCATGGACATTGAGGTGGAAGATGTGCTCAAAATCAATTTATTGCATTTTGGTCAGCACAAATGTGACCAACTCCCATCAGAAAAGGCCAATGACACACAACTGAAGGCACTGTAGAGAGTCATCTCATAGAAGGTTGGCCCGATATGGTAAAAGAGGTGCCAGAAACCCTCAGATGCTTTTGGCGTTATAGAGATGAACTCAGTATCTCTATAGGTGTCACCTTCAAAGGAAGACAAGTGATTGTGCCCAAAGCTCTCCAACAGGACATCTTGTCACAACTTCAAGGCCATATGGGCATAGAGCAAACGAGACAACTGGCACGAGACATTGTTTATTGTTCAGGGATTAATGGTGACATTATAAAGTTCATGAGGATGTGAGAGGCATGCCAGGGCCACCAGCCACAACTACGTAAAGAACCTCTACATGCTCACGAGATTGTGTCAGTCCCTTGGTCCAAAATCGCCACTGATCCACTTTCCGTCAATGGAGACAACTTTATCTCAGTCAGTGATTATTTCTCCAAACTTCCAATTGTCAGACAGGTAAAAAACACCTCAAGCGCGGTCATCGCAAACACGTTGAGCGCCATATTCAGTCTATTCGGTGCACCTGAAGAAATCATTTTGGACAATGGACCACACTATACGGATGGACCTTTCAGGAATATGTGCGGCAAATAGGGTGTAAACCATCTGACGTCCTCACCACATTACGCTAGATCTAATGGTCTTGCCAAGCAAATGGTTCACAGTTAAATCACTTATCCAGAAGTGTAAGGCAATGAAACAAGATTTTCGTGTTTCCATGCTACACCTCAGAGCTACACCTATGGATATGGGCTTACCGTCATCAGAAGAGATAATGTTTTGCAGACAAGTGCGGACGATCCTGCCATGCCATCATCTGTCTAAATTATCTGAGATGCAGGAGACACTGCTTGAAAAACAAGGGAGAATGAAGATGGTGCATGACCGACATGCAGGGGCGGAACTACCTCAGTTATACGTAGGACAAAAGGTCAGGGTCATACACTCCACAATGAGAACATGGTTAGCCGCAGAGGTATCCAAAGTATGCAGTGGGCCTAGGTCTTACAAGGTTACATCTAGTGGAACAGTGCTGAGGAGGAACCTAACCCAATTAAGAGAAGTATGCAAAACACCAATTGTGCACAGTGGACTCGAAAGAGCACACTCCGACGATGACAGTGTGACAGAACAACAGGACGACAATCAACACATTTGCAAACATGTTGTCAATCAAAAACAGCCAAGGGTGAAATCCACATCCCCAGAAGGTTATACCAAAACAAGATCTGGAAGCGTCAAACCACCGAAACGATATTTGGACTCTTAAAGCATCTGCATGTGTAAATTTCATAATCTCTATCCCTGTGTAAATAATTTTGATGTTATCCAATTTTATATGTTTTTACTCATAGCATATGAGACTTATCTTTGGAAAGAGAGGGGATGTTGTATGATCGTTTGAAGAGTGATGTCCCTTTAAAGAACTCTATGCTAATGAGCTAAGTGCCAGGATGTAGTTATGTGACTAGAAGCCATAATCACTCTGCAACTGTAACTCTCTAGACAAAGGTTCTGCACATAGATTGTTCTGCATTGTATATAATAGATAGGAATCCACGTAACTCATTTTGTTACTTAAGATAACACAAAGAGCACATGACAGTGGGGACGACCCACGCCCCTCAACACGCAGCCATAATACCTGGATAAGTACAATTCCAACAACACTCAAGAAGCTCGATGCTATCCAGGACAAAGCAACCTGCTTGATCGACACCCCATCCACTCCCTCCACCGCAAGCGCACCATGACGGCAATGTATGCCATCTATAAGATGCACTGCAGCAACTTGCCAAGGCTTCTTCAACATAATCTTCTAAACCCATGATCTTTATTGCCTAGATTACAAGGGCAGCAGACAAACACCACTACCCACCAGCTCCCTTCCAAGGTACACTCCATCCTGACTTCGAAATATATCACTGTATCTTCATTGCCATGGGTCAAAATCCTGAAACACTCTCACTAACAACACTGTGGGTATACCCACACCACTCGGACTGCAACGGTTCAAGAAGGCGGCTTACCACCACCTTCTCAAGGGCAGTTAGGTAGGGGTGGGTAATAAATGCTGGCCTTACCAGCAAAGCACCACATCCTATGAATGAGTAACAAAAATTAACTAGTTAAAAGCAGATGGCTGCGATTGGGTGATAACAACCAAGACAGCTAAACTCATTAACTAAGGCTTTGAAATTGTTACTTTTTAAAAATTCATTCATGGGATGCGGGCGTCACTGGCCAGGCCAGCATTTATTGCCCATCCCTAATTACCCTTGAGAAGGTGGTGGTGAGCTGCCTTCTTGAACCGCTGCAGTCCCATTTGGGGTAGGTATACCCACAGTGCTGTTAGGAAGGGAGTTCCAGGATTTTGATCCAGCAACAGTGAAGGAACAGCGATATAGTTCCAAGTCAGGATGGTGTGTGACTTGGAGGGGAACTTGCAGGTGGTGGTGTTCCCGTGTATTTGCTGCCCTTGTCCTTCTAGTTGGTAGAGGTCACGGGTTTGGAAGGTGCTGTCTAAGGAGCCTTGGTGCATTGCTGCAGTGCATCTTGTAGATGGTACACACTGCTGCCACTGTGCGTCGGTGGTGGAGGGAGTGAATATTTGTGGATGGGGTGCCAATCAAGCAGGCTGCTTTGTCCTGGATGGTGTCGAGCTTTTTGAGTGTTCTTGGAGCTGCACCCATCCAGGCAAGTGGAGAGTATTCCATCACACTCCTGACTTGTGCCTTGTAGATGGTGGACAGGCTTTGGGGAGTCGGGAGGTGAGTTACTCGCCTCAGGATTCCTAGCCTCTGACCTGCTTTTGTAGCCACGGTATTTATATGGCTACTCCAGTTCAGTTTCTGGTCAATGGTAGCCCCTAGGATGTTGATAGTGGGAGATTCAGCAAACGTAATGCCGTTGAATGTCAAGTGGAGATGGTTAGATTCTGTCTTGTTGGAGATGGTCATTGCCTGGCATTTGTGTGGCACGAATGTTACTTGCCACTTATCAGCCCAAGCCTGGATATTGTCCAGGTCTTGCTGCATTTCTACACGGACTGCTTCAGTATCTGAGGAGTCACAAATGGTGCTGAACATTGTGCAATCATCAGCGAACATCCCCACTTCTGACCTTATGATTGAAGGAAGGTAATTGATGAAGTAGCTGAAGATAGTTGGGCCTAGGACACTACCCTGAGGAACTCCTGCAGTGATGTCCTGGAGCTCAGATGATTGACCTCCAACAACCACAACCATCTTCCCTTGCGCTAGGTATGACTCCAGCCAGCGGAGGGTTTTCTCCCTGATTCCCATTGACCTCAGTTTTGCTAGGGCTCCTTGATGCCATACTCGGTCAAATGCTGCCTTGATGTCAGGGGCAGTCACTCTCACCTCACCTCGAGTTCAGCTCTTTTGTCCATGTTTGAACCAAAGCTGTAATGAGGTCAGGAGCTGAGTGGCCCTGGCGGAACCCAAACTGAGTGTAACTGAGCAGGTTATTGCTAAGCAAGTGCCGCTTGATGGGACTGTTGATGATACCTTCCATCACTTTACTGATGATTGAGAGTAGGCTGATGGGGCGGTAATTGGCCGGGTTGGACTTGTCCTGCTTTTTGTGTACAGGACATACCTGGGCAATTTTCCACATTGCAGGGTAGATGTCAGTGTTGTAGCTGTACTGGAACAGCTTGGCTAGGGGCGCGGCAAGTTCTGGAGCACAGGTCTTCAGTACTATTGCCGGAATATTGTCAGGGCCCATAGCTTTTGCAGTATCCAGTGCCTTCAGTCGTTTATTGATATCACGCGGAGTGAATCGAATTGGTTGAGATCTGGCAGCTGTGATGCTGGGGACTTCAGGAGCAGGCCGAGATGGATCATCAACTCGGCACTTCTGGCTGAAGATTGTTGCAAATGCTTCAGCCTTATCTTTAGCACTGATGTGCTGGGCTCCCCCATCATTGAGGATGGGGATATTTGTGGAGCCACCTCCTCCAGCTAGTTGTTTAATTGTCCACCACCATTCACGGCTGGATGTGGCAGGACTGCAGAGTTTAGATCTGATCCGTTGGTTATGGGATCGCTTAGCTCTGTCTATCGCATGCTGCTTACGCTGTTTGGCACGCAGATAGTCCTGTGTTGTAGCTTCACCAGGTTGACACCTCATTTTGAGGTATGCCTGGTGCTGCTCCTGGCATGCCCTCCTGCACTCCTCATTGAACCAGGGTTGGTCTCCTGGCTTGATGGTAATGGTAGAGTGGGGGATATGCCGGGCCATGAGGTTACAGATTGTGGTTGAGTACAATTCTGCTGCTGCTGATGGCCCACAGTTTTGCATTGCTTGATCTGTTCGAAATCTATCCCATTTAGCACGTTGATAGTGCCACACAACACGATGGATGGTATCCTCAATGTGAAGGCGGGACTTAGTCTTCACGGACTGTGCGGTGGTCACTCCTACCAATACAGTCATGGACAGAAGCATCTGCGACAGGCAGATTGGTGAGAACGAGGTCAAGTATGTTTTTCCCTTGTGTTGGTTCCCCCACCACCTGCCACAGACCCAGTCTACCAGCTATGTCCTTTAGGACTCGGCCAGCTCGGTCAGTAGTGGTGCTACCGAGCCACTCTTGGTGATGGACATTGAAGTCCCCCACCCAGAGTACATTTTATGCCCTTGCCACCCTCAGTGCTTCCTCCAAGTCGTAAACCATTTCTCTAAACCATTCCAACAATACAAATCTTAAAGGAATGTTCAGTTATACAAGAAGTAAATGTACTTTTGCTTTTCTTTAATTAGCTTTAATTAACAATGGATTCATAACATGTAAACTTTCGTCATTCCTCTGCAATATGACTTGAATGTTCTTGTTGCTGGGAATAATGATAGACTACTCATTTGAAGATGTGTATAATAACTCACATTACTGTACTTATTTTAATGGTAGGGTATTACTAAATTAGAAGTTTTCTATAAGAATTGTGCCTGTAATTAGCTATGTTGACTGCAAAATTGCAGAGGCAATTAACAAATGCTTTAAAAGAAGCTGAGTACACGTGAGCTAGAGTCCTTGGCACTATTTCGGGTTTGATCAAATCTGGGCATTTTTCAATGTTTTTCAACATGAAACACAAGTACACATGACAGAAATGTTACACTGGTACTTTACTGGCACAAGAGTTTCGAAATTAATGCGCCCCAATATTTACGCGGGGGTGGTGCGGTCACGATTCATGACATGCCTGGGCCTGTTGGAAACGAGGTGGGTAAGACACAGCTCTCGTGTCGCCCCAGCCTTCATTTCAGTGCAGGCGTCCTCTGTACATTCCATGGGTATGAGCAGCATTGTTCAGAAACCAAATGCTCCAGGCAGCCTTCCCTTTTTAAAGACATAGTTCCTATAAAAGGAAAGTTCCAGGAATGCACCACAGAATGCGAGATAATTGTTTTCCAACATTCAGGGAGAGGCAATGACCCACCAAGGGAAGGAAAGGGCTCCCACATTTTGTGAGGTCCAGGCCAGGAAGGAGGATATGTTTCCAGAAGAGGAGGGTGGGGGCAAGAAGCCCTCCGAAGTAACCATGTGAAGGGAGAGAGAGCAGGTGGCAAGCATTGTGAATGCCCAGAGCATGGCACCACAAACCTGGCAGCAGTCACAAAAAGTTTAATGATCTCACCTAGATGGTCAAGATAAGTGACTGCATCTGCACATCATATCTCACACCTATCACACTGCTTAATGCACCACACCCCCATCACTCACCCAGCAGCATTCTCTGACACACAGGACTCACCCCTATCAACCTTCTACTGCACCTCATCCACACATACCTTCCAATCATGTCAGCCGCATGCACACCTCTCACTTCCTCTACATACTCCCAGCTATTTAGGTATAGCAGGCACATCACCAAACACAATGACACAGTCACTGACATGCTGTCCTCTCTCTTGCAGGAGGTGGTCAGCCACAACAGGCCGGAGAGGCAGATGACGGGCAGACGACCACCAAAAATCCATCCCCTCAGCGCCCACAGAAAGATGGTCCTGAGGATCATGGGCAGCAGTGGCACCTGGCATTGCCGAGACCATCCTGGGTGACGGTAAATTGCTGCCTTATGCACCATCTCCACTCACTCCTCACTCTCATCCTGAAAGGCGCCATGAAATGGAAACTTCAGATGGAGTGACTGTGAACCTTCTGCTTTCCTTCCCATTCCCTCCCCTTCTGCTTTCACAGAGCCAAGTACTGCTGGCTGCTTAGCCCCTGGAGCCTCATGTGGAAGGGCAAGAGGAGGAAGAGAGCACTGAGGAAGAGGCACTGTCATTCAACCTAACAACTCACAGCTACCAGCTGAGATGCTGGCAGTGTGCGAATGTTAGAGGCTAATTTAGAGTCAGGATCTGCACGTGGTGAGTCACTGGGCACGACTGGGGTACAGCCAGGCCAGAGGGACAGGTCACCTCATATGCAAATTGCCTGGAGGGCGAGGCTGCACAGCATTTCTGCTCCCATCACATCACTCCGCCAGTGACCTTACTGTTGCCTCTCAGCCAGCCAGCCCAGAATGCTGCCATCCATGCTGAGGTGGTGCAGTCCGAATCCAAGCCCTCTAGGCCCAGAACTGCTTGAGGGCATCCTCTGAGGCCATCTGCAGTCTCCCCAGTGAGTCAGCAGCCTTCCACCAGCCATGCTGCAGCCACTGAGGTCGCACTGCGTAAGTGCACTAGGACAGGCAAAAGAACCCCCAAAACAGGCACTAAGGGGATGCACAAGGGTGATTAGTTCTGCATTTGTAATGTGTTACTGGATAAAGTTGTTGAGTGAAGGTTTTTGCTGTTGCTTTATTGACTGATGTAGGCCAAGGGGACTTTGTGATGGGGAGTCGGAAGTGGATGTATTCTTGGGGTATGGTGGGTCCATATTGGTGGTGGGGAAGTTCTTTTTAACTGGTGAAGCCTCATTATGCAGTCCCTCTCACTCTGACCAGTTGCATGTGGTGGATGTGGTCCTCTCACTTCCTCCTCCTTCTCGCAAGGTGATTTATGGATCCCTGGAGGGAGTGACTGAGCCTCATAATTGCAAGGTCATACAGGACACAGCATACGACCACAAACATGTCCTCTCGGGCATGTACTGCAGAGATCCCCCAAGCGATCTAAACAGCGAAATCTCTGCTTTAGGAGCCCAATGGCTTGCTCCACAGTGTAATGTGTGGTTCTATGGTTCTCGTTGAAAGCCCTCTGACCTCTCATTTTCAGATGGCAGAAAGGGATCATGAGCCTCTGTGGAGGGGGTATCCCTGGTCACCAACCAGCCATGCTGTTATCTGTCTTGGACGCCCAAAGATGGTGGGTATTGCTGACTATAACAGGATGAAAGTACAGTAGGTGCCGCCAAGATAGCAGGCATTTACCAGAATGTATTTCTTGGTGTGGATGCACACCAACTAAACAGCAGCACTTGCAATTTCCATATCGCTCTGTCTTGACCTGGGGGACCCGCAGAGCGACCTGTGTGCAGTTAATGGAGCTATCCTGGCAAACCCATGCGCTCTTTCATTCTGGTTTTTCCTTCTCAGGGAGAAGAGGATGAAGTCCCCTCTCCTTCTGTAGAGCACCTCTGCACCTCCCTGATGCTTCTGTAGTCAGTGATTTGTGACATATTGCTAATGTTGTCAGCTGCCGCCTGGAAGGAACCGACTGCAAAAAATGAAAGTGCAACAGTGATTTTCAGAGCTACTGAGGGGGCCGCCCTCATCCTGGCTTGAAGTTCCAGGTCTTCATGAAGGAGGTAATACAACTCCGTCACTATCTTTTTTGTGAAGCATAGCCTCCTGCCGCACTGCTCCTGGCTCATCCCAACATAGGACTGGTGCTCCCAGAAGACCCTCTTGGGGTAGGGTGCTCTAAGTAGAGCCCTCCTCCTCCCTCCTCACAGAGGTTCCCCACTCTGCCTTCTCCTCTGCATATCCTGCTCTCGTTGCAGAGCATGTGACAATCCAACTACTGCCCCATACTTATGCAAGGCACTGTAATTCTCTGACTTTCTGTAGGCAGCAGAAACCTTCAAACTCCTCCAGCAACTCACCACATTGCTTCCACCAACTTCGCTGAGCACAAGTAAGTCAAAAGCACCTTAGCAGCAACTTGTTGAGTAGCCCTTTAAGTAGCTCCAGAACTGCATCCATCTTACTTCCTAACATTTGAAGTTTTAAGAGTGAAGGTGGTGTACCCCACACATTCTTTGGCCAATTTTAGCATTCATGCATTGCATCAGTGACATCAGATCTCACTCTTTCAACCCCTTTAAGTGCACACAGGGGACGGGACGCACCTGAGCGCACTACTCCAGTTGCCTCATGCCATGTGGGAAATGGCCAGCGACTAGCGCCGTCTCTTACGCTTTATCTTTGCGGGTATGCAAATTAATTTCACAGCCATGGTATACATAGAAAGGTAGGCAGAAAAGCACACCATGTTTGTTTTATAACTTACAAAAATGGAACTCATTTAATATGATCTTTAAAACAATCAATTTCATCTTCATGCTATTTTAGAGAGCATTTTCCGTTCAACTTTAATATCCTAAAATCAGAACATAATTTTAGTTAACGGTTGCTTCTAATCATATTCTGTCCCTCCCAGCTGATTTTTGTTCTCCTAGAGCAGGGAATGCAAGATTCTAGAAAGGGCCAAATTTAACAGATTCCCCATGGACTAAGACTTTTAAGGCCCTGTGGAATGTTCGACATAGTTCTTTTGAATATTTCTGGTGCTGATGTTGTACCAAATGGTAAACGATTAAAACAAAATCTTTTGAACGGAATAATGAAGGTTGTCAATAATCTTGACTTCTCATCCAACGGAACTTGCCAAAAGCCACTATTGGCATCAAGCTTTGTGAACATGGTACTTTTGGATAACTGCCAGTTTTCATCTACTTTGTATCTCTGAATATTAAGCATCCAGTCCTCACCATTTTTAAGCCACATTTCCATTATTGCCCTCCACGTCCCAGGAACAAATATTAAAAAAAACTACATAATATTCCCACACAGCTATTTGTGTTTGCAGTTCATCAACCTTATTCATCACACTTTGTGTATTTACATACATGCATTGTAAACCTATATTGTATTCCTCATAGACCGGGTACTAATTCCTTCTCTAGCATTATCCCACATTCTCACTCCTTTATGCACCTTATTCCTCTTTTCTACTTCTATATGCTGGTGCCCAACCCCTGCCAATTTAATTTAATTTAAACCCTCCTCAATCACACGGGTGAACCTCCCCACAATGACATTGGTCCCAGTCCTGTTGAGCTGCAACCTGTCTCTTTTCAATAGGTGGCTTCTGCCCCAGAACTGGTCCCAATCCCCCAAGAATCTGAAGCCCTCCATACTGCACCATGTCTCAAGCCACGCATTGATCCTCCCCATTTTACTATTTCTATACTCGCTAGTGCATGACACTGGGAATAATCCAGAGATTACTACCTTCAAGGTCCTACATTTTAACTTCCTCCCTAGCTCCTGAAAGTCTGACCGTTGGGCCTCAACACCTGCCCTACCTATGTCGTTGATACTGACGTGTACCACAACTTCTAGCTCATTCCCTTGCCCCTGCAGAATATTCTCAATGATGTCCTTTACCCTGTGAGGCAACACACCATGCAGATCTCACAATAACAGTTACAGAAACTGTACTGGGGGACTTTAATTACCCAGATATTGATTGTCTGTCGCGCCAACTATGGAATCTCCTATAATGACTTCATTTCTACCATTTGCTGTTCCCTTCTGTGCAGTCCCTTGCCCATTGGTGCCATGGTCAGGACTGCACTCTTTCAAGGTGTTGTCAATCCCAGCAGTCTCCAATGCTAAGTACCAGTTTAAGAGTGGCACACACCAAAGACTCCTGCTCTTCCTGATGGCCACCCATCTACTATCCTAAACTCATACTGCCTGTGGGGTGACCACCTCCTGGAACATACGATCCAGGAAACTCTCAACCTCCCTGATGCTCTGCAGTTACTCCAGCTGTCCCTGAAGCTCGAAAATCCTGAGTTCAATCTCAAGCTGGGAGACACTGCCTATACACGTGGTCCCCCAAGACACATGAAGTGTCCTGAAGTTCCTGCATGGCAAAGAAATTGCAAGCAACAGGTCTCAGCTGCTCATCCATGATCTGAAGCTGCTCTGTGCTAATACTCATTATTAATTCACTTTAATTATTTTACTTAACCCGATTGAAATTGCAATTCTCCAGCTTTTAGTTTAAACCTAGTTTAAAGAAAAAAAGAGAAATACTTACCAAACTTGCTTACCTGTGATATCACACTGATTTTTTTTAAACTGAACTCTTGCTTCAAATGCACTCCATCCATTCCCAACAGAGCTCTTTATATCAGCGCCTGTGCTCCCGCTCTCACTGCTGCCGCTGGTCTGGGGCCTCGGGTCACTGCTCTCAGTGTGACAGCATTTTGGGAACAGTGATCATATCATCAAATTTAGAATAGTTATGGAAAAACAATAACAACAATCAAGCATAAATATACTAAACTGGAGGAGGGCTAACTTCAGTGAGTTAAAAAGGGATTTGGTGCAGGTGGATTGGAACCAAAAATTGGTAGGTAAAACAGTAGTTGGTCAATGTAGAGATAGTTTGGGTACAGAGTAGACAAATTCCTATGAGGAGAGAAAGGAAGGACATCCAAAGCTGGAGGTTAAAATAAGACAGAAAAAGGAGGGCTATGCCAGTATGAGACTAGATTAGCGGCTAAACTAAAAGGGAATCCAAAAGTCTTTTACAAACACAAATAGTACAAGGGCGGTCATGGGAAGACCAATTAGGGACCTAAGAGGATTTTCTTGTGCTGGGGAAGGGCATACCTGAGGCACTAAATAAATACTTTGCATCTGTCTTCACTCAAGAAAAGCATGCTGCCAATATAGCAGCAGAGATATTGGATAGGATAAAAATAAAGAGGATGTACTTAAAAGGTAGCAGTCCTCAAAGAGGTAAAGCCACCTGGTCGAGATGGGATGTATCCTAGGTTACTGAGGGAAGGGAGGAAATAGCAGAGCCTCTGACCTTAATTTTCCAATCCTCTTGGATATGGGGGTGATGCCAGAGGACTGGAGGATTACAAATATTAAGCCCTGCTCAAAAAAGGAGACAGGGATAAACCTGGCAATTACAGGCCAGTCAGCCTAATGTCAGTCATGGGAAACCTTTAGAAACAATAATCTGGGACAAGGTAATTTGAAAAAGTAGGGGCTAATAAATGAGTCAGTGCAGATTTGTCAAAAACAAATCATGTTTGACTAACTTGATTGAGCTCTTTGATGAAATCACAGAGATGGTTGATGAGGGTAATGTGGTTGATGTATGACTAAGTACCATATAACAAGACTTGTTAGCAAAACTAAAACCAACGGGATTGAAAGGACAGTGGCAGCATAGATACAAAATTAACTAAGAGATAGAAAGCGGAGACTAGTGGTGAACAGACGTTTCTCAGACTGGAGGGAAGTATACAGTGGTGTTCCCCAGGAATCAGTATTAGGACCACTCCACTTTTTGAGCTATATTCATGGCCTATTACTTGGTATATCGGGCACAATTTCAAAGCATACCGATGGTACAAAACTCAGAAATGTAGTAAACAATGAGGAGTACAGTAACAGACTTCAGGAGGACATAGACAGACTGGGGGGGGCGGGGGTACATGGCAGATATGTGGTGATGAAATGATACATTTTGGAAGGAAGGAGGAGGAGGAGAGGTAATATGAACTACAATTTTAAAAGGGGTGCAGGAACAGAGAGACCTGGGAGAGTATGCACACAAAACTTTGAAGGTGGCAGGACAAGTTCAGAAAGCTGGTTAAAAAATATAGGATCCTTAGCTTTATTAATCGAGGCTGTCATGCAGGCCTCCACCTGCCAAGAATGAGGCATATGGACAATAAATTTCAAATTGTTGCTGGGAAGAAGAGGAGGCTTATTACAAGGACTACCAGACATTGGCTGGAAAAAACCACATTTACAGACCAACAGACATTGAAGGCAGGGAAGCACATTCCATTCTCTGCTAAGATGATACTATACACAGAGCCAAGACATGGTCAGACCAGTTAGTCACATGACTAACCTGCTTGGCAACCTGGGGGCTCCTGAACTGTACAGTTTGAACTGTGAGTCTGTGGAAAGCTGTTTGCTCCTGCATTGAAAAGACCTCTCCTGGCTGGCTCACCACAGCCTCTCCTGTCTGCTCTCAGCTCTTTCTCATGAAACTCCAAAATCCACTGAGGACACATGAACCCCAAGAGAGAAATGTCTTCTTTTAAGAAGAATACTTGGCCCCAACGAAAAGCAAGATCTACCTACAATCAAGGACTCAACAAGCTCAAAGCACAGTAACAAAAAACCCACTTCAGAGATTGCCTCAAACTTTTCCACTTTATTTTCTTCTGCTCTTTCTGTCCCTATCTACATGTGTGTATCACGTGTGCATGCTAGCATGGGCACGTTATGTATCCATAGGCGTTACCGAAGTAGAGTTTAAGTTTAATAAATTTCAATCTTTCTTCTTTAAACCTAAGAAAGCTTGTGTGTACTGGTTTCTTTGCCTTATAATTGGAAAGCGGTGAACAAGGATTCACCAAGGCGGAGCTAAAAACATGGTGTGGTTAAAATTAAACCTTGTTACAGTAAGACCAGGTGAAAGCTGAAAGGGAACCAGAGACCTCTTTCTCACCTGGGCATAACAGAGGCAAAGTGTACAAAAGCACGGACGTTATGCTAAACCTTTATAAAACACCAATTAGGCCTCAGCTGCAGTATTGTGTTCAATTACGAAGGATATCAAGGCCTTGGTGAGGGTGCAGGAGAGATTTATGAGAATGGTACTGGGGATTAGGATTACGTGGAGACACAACAGAAGCTGGGATTGTTCTCCTTATAGCAGTAAAGGTTAAGAGGAGATTTGATAGAGGTGTTGAAAATCATGAATAGCTTTGATGAGAGGAAATAAGGAGAAACTGTTTCCAGCAACAAAGGATGCAGATTTGTCTCTGGCAGAAGAACCAGAGGTGACCATTTAAAAACATTTTTATACAGTGAGTTATTGTGATTTGGAATGTACTGCTGGAAACGGTGGTGGAAGCAGTTTTAAAAGTAACATTCAAGGGAATTGGATAAATACTTAAGGGTAAAATATTTACAGGGCTATGGGGAAAGAACAGGGGGCTGGGATGAATTGGATAGCTATACAAAGAGCTGACACAGGTATAATAGACTGAATGGTCTCCTTCTGTGCTATATTATACCATGATTCTATGCATACATCCCCTCTGAGTCACACACCATTGTGACTTGGAAATATATAGCTGTCTCTTCGTCAGTGGGTGAAAATCGTGGACCTTACAGCTCTGTGGGAGTATTTTCACCACACGGACTGCAGAGGTTCAAGAAGGCAGCTCATCACCACCTTCCCAAGGGAAATTAGGGATGGGAAATAAATGCTGGCCTGGCCAGCATCGCCCACATCCCGTGAATGAATAAGTAAATATTTTCACATAATTGGTTCGAAAAAATAATGTATAATCAGCAGTTTGCAATTTTCAGTCACACTTCCGTAAATGTGACTAAAGGTTTATATTAAACTCACTAATCTGGAAGTTAATTTCATTGGCAAATTAATAGCAAATTACCATTTAGTATATGTCTCTTTCTAATGTATTAAACTGAAATGCCTTAAGTTCACATTTCAGAATTATGCCACTCTCTTTTGCCCACTTTTCCCAATTTCAGTTTCAGAAGTTGAAATACGATCACTATCAAAGAACAAAGAACAAAGAAAATTACAGCACAGGAACAGGCCCTTCGGCCCTCCAAGCCTGCGCCGATCCAGATCCTCTATCTAAACATGTCGCCTATTTTCTAAGGGTCTGTATCTCTTTTCTTCATGTATCTGCCCATTCATGTATCTGTCTAGATACATCTTAAAAGACGCCATCGTGCCCGCATCTACCACCTCCACTGGCAACGCGTTCCAGGCACCCACCACCCTCTGCGTAAAGAACTTTCCACGCACATCCCCCCTAAACTTTTCCCCTTTCACTTTGAACTCGTGTCCTCTAGTAATTGAATCCCCCACTCTGGGAAAAAGCCTCTTGCTATCCACCCTGTCTATACCTCTCATGATTTTGTACACCTCAATCAGGTCCCCCCTCAACCTCCGTCTTTCTAATGAAAATAATCCTAATCTACTCAACCTCTCTTCATAGCTAGCGCCCTCCATACCAGGCAACATCCTGGTGAACCTCCTCTGCACCCTCTCCAAAGCATCCACATCCTTTTGGTAATGTGGCGACCAGAACTGCACGCAGTATTCCAAATGTGGCCGAACCAAAGTCCTATACAACTGTAACATGACCTGCCAACTCTTGTACTCAATACCCTGTCCGATGAAGGAAAGCATGCCGTATGCCTTCTTGACCACTCTATTTACCTGCGTTGCCACCTTCAGGGAACAGTGGACCTGAACACCCAAATCTCTCTGGACATCAATTTTCCCCAGGACTTTTCCATTTACTGTATAGTTCACTCTTGAATTGGATCTTCCAAAATGCATCACCTCGCATTTTCTCTGATTGAACTCCATCTGCCATTTCTCTGCCCAACTCTCCAATCTATCTATATTCTGCTGTATTCTCTGACAGTCCCCTTCACTATCTGCTACTCCACCAATCTTAGTGTCGTCTGCAAACTTGCTAATCAGTCCACCTATACTTTCCTCCAAATCATTAATGTATATCACAAACAACAGTGGTCCCAGCACGGATCCCTGTGGAACACCACTGGTCACATGTCTCCATTTTGAGAAACTCCCTTCTACTGCTACTCTCTGTCTCCTGTTGCCCAGCCAGTTCTTTATCCATCTAGCTAGTACACCTTGGACCCCATGCGCCTTCACTTTCTCCATCAGCCTGCCATGGGGAACCTTATCAAACGCCTTACTGAAGTCCACGTATATGACATCGACAGCCCTTCCCTCATCAATCAACTTTGTCACTTCCTCAAAGAATTCTATTAAGTTGGTAAGACATGACCTTCCCTGCACAAAACCATGTTGCCTATCACTGATAAGCCCATTTTCTTCCAAATGGGAATAGATCCTATCCCTCAGTATCTTCTCCAGCAGCTTCCCTACCACTGACGTCAGGCTCACCGGTCTATAATTACCTGGATTTTCCCTGCTACCCTTCTTAAACAAGGGGACAACATTAGCAATTCTCCAGTCCTCCAGGACCTCACCCGTGTTTAAGGATGCTGCAAAGATATCTGTTAAGGCGCCAGCTATTTCCTCTCTCGCTTCCCTCAGTAACCTGGGATAGATCCCATCCGGACCTGGGGACTTGTCCACCTTAATGCCCTTTACAATACCCAACACTTCCTCCCTCCTTATGCCGACTTGACCTAGAGTAATCAAACATCTGTTCCTAACCTCAACATCCGTCATGTCCCTCTCCTCGGTGAATACCGATGCAAAGTACTCGTTTAGAATCTCACCCATTTTCTCTGACTCCAAGCATAACATTCCTCCTTTGTCCTTTAGTGGGCCAATCCTTTCTCTAGTTACCCTCTTTCTCCTTATATATGAATAAAAGGCTTTGGGATTTTCTTTAACCCTGTTTGCTAAAGATATTTCATGACCCCTTTTAGCCCTCTTAATTCCTCGTTTCAGATTGGTCCTACATTCCCGATATTCTTTCAAAGCTTCGTCTTTCATCAGCCGCCTAGACCTTATGTATGCTTCCTTTTTCCTCTAAGCTAGTCTCACAATTTCACCTGTCATCCATGGTTCCCTAATCTTGCCATTTCTATCCCTCATTTTCACAGGAACATGTCTCTCCTGCACGCTAATCAACCTCTCTTTAAAAGCCTCCCATATATCACATGTGGATTTACCTTCAAACAGCTGCTCCCAATCTACATTCCCCAGCTCCTGCCGAATTTTGGTATAGTTGGCCTTCCCCCAATTTAGCACTCTTCCTTTAGGACCACTCTCGTCTTTGTCCATGAGTATTTTAAAGCTTACGGAATTGTGATCACTATTCCCAAAGTAGTCCCCTACTGAAACTTCAAACACCTGGCCGGGCTCATTCCCCAACACCAGGTCCAGTATGGCCCCTTCCCGAGTTGGACTATTTACATACTGCTCCAGAAAACCCTCCTGGATGCTCCTTACAAATTCTTCTCCATCTAGACCTCTAACACTAAGTGAATCCCAGTCAATGTTGGGAAAATTAAAATCTCCTATCACCACCACCCTGTTGCTCCTACATCTTTCCATAATCTGTTTACATATTTGTACCTCTATCTCACGCTCGCTGTTGGGGGGCCTGTAGTACAGCCCCAACATTGTTACCGCACCCTTCCTATTTCTGAGTTCTGTCCATATTGCCTCACTGCTCGAGTCCTCCATAGTGCCCTCCTTCAGCACAGCTGTGATATCCTCTTTGACCAGTAATGCAACTCCTCCACCCCTTTTACCTCCCTCTCTATCCCGCCTGAAGCATCGATATCCTGGGATATTTAGTTGCCAATCATGCCCTTCCCTCAACCAAGTCTCAGTAATAGCAATAGCATCATACTCCCAGGTACTAATCCAAGCCCTAAGTTCATCTGCCTTACCTACTACACTTCTTGCATTAAAACAAATGCACCTCAGACCACCAGTCCCTTTACATTCATCATCTGCTCCCTGCCTGCTCTTCCCCTTAGTCACACTGACTTCATTATCTAGTTCCTTACAGGCTTTTGTTACTACCTCCTTACTGTCAACTGACCTCAATTGGTTCCCATCCCCCTGCCACATTAGTTTAAACCCTCCCCAACTGCGTTAGCAAAAGCACCCCCAAGGACATTGGTTCCAGTCCAGCCCAGGTGTAGACCGTCCAATTTGTAATAGTCCCACCTCCCCCAGAACCGGTCCCAATGTCCCAAAAATCTGAACCCCTCCTTCCTGCACCATCTCTCAAGCCACGCATTCATCCTGACTATTCTTTCATTTTTACTCTGACTATCACGTGGCACTGGTAGCAATCCTGAGATTACTACCTCTGAGGTCCTACTTTTTAACTTGGCTCCTAACTCCCTAAACTCTGCTTGTAGGACCTCATCCCGTTTTTTACCTATATCATTGGTGCCTATGTGCACAACGACAACTGGCTGTTCACCCTCCCCAATTAATCTGCCACATTTCTGGGCCTCATCACTGTAGGATTCTGTCACAGCAATAAATTTTGTTTTGTGTTGTCACTGCTATTTATATAACATGCCTGCTGTATAAACCAGGGTAAGAATGAACTCAGATTTATGTGGTGCTTTTTACACACGTACAAGTGGTATTTTATGCTTTCTCCTGTGGCGAGTTTGGAGGTGGGAAGCGCCTGCCACCTTCCTGCCTCCACCCTGATTAAGTCCATGGTGGGAAAGCCTTTGGACAGCTTTCCCGACCCACTGCCAATTGAGGCCCTTAAGGGGCATCTTCCCGCTGTCACTGGCATTAACCAGCGAAGATGATGGAAGGTGCTGTCGACAGGTGCTATCAAGCGCCAATTAAACAGCAATAACCTGCTCACTGATGCAGTTTGGATTCTGCCAAGGCCACTCACCTCCTGACCTCATTACAGCCATGGTCCAAACATGGACAAAAGAGCTGAACTCAAGAGGTGAGGTGAGACTGATTGCCCTGAATATCAAGAAAGCATTTGACTGAGTGTGACATCTAGGAGCTCTAGCCAAACTGAAGTCACTGGGAATCAATGGGAAAACTCTCCACTGTTGGAGTCATATCTAGCACAAAGGAAGATGGTTGCGGTTTTTTTTTTTTTTTTTTTAGAGATACAGCACTGAAACAGGCCCTTCGGCCCACCGAGTCTGTGCCGAACATCAACCACCCATTTATACTAATCCTACACTAATCCCATATTCCTACCAAACAACCCCACCTGTCCCTATATTTCCCTACCACCTACCTATACTAGTGACAATTTATAATGGCCAATTTACCTATCAACCTGCAAGTCTTTTGGCTTGTGGGAGGAAACCGGAGCACCCGGAGAAAACCCACGCAGACACAGGGAGAACTTGCAAACTCCACACAGGCAGTACCCGGAATCGAACCCGGGTCCCTGGAGCTGTGAGGCTGCAGTGCTAACCACTGCGCCACTGTGCCAACCATCTCAGACCCAGGACATCGCCACAGGAGTTCCTCAAGGTAGTGTCCTAGGCCCAACCATCCTTAACTGCTGCATCAATGACCTTCCCTCCAACATAAGGTCAGAAGTGGGGATGTTCGCTGATGATTGTATGATGTTCAATACCATTCGCACCTCCTCAGATACTGAAGCAGTCCACGTCCATATGCAGCAAGACCTGGATGACATGCAGACTTGGGCTGATAAATGGCAAGTAACATGCGCGCCACACAAGTGGCGGGCAATGACCATCTCCAATAAGGCAGAATCTAACCGTCTCCCCCTGACATTCAGCTGAATGTCACTTTCACTGAATCCTCCACTGTCAACATCCTGGGGGTTATCATTGATTAGCAACTGAACTGGAGCAACCACATAAATACTGTGGCTACAGGAGCAGGTCAGAGATTGGGAATTCTGTGGCGAGTAACTCACCTCCTGACTCCCCAAAGCCTGTTCAGCATCTACAAAGCACAAGTCAGGAGTGTGAGGAAATACTCTCCACTTGCCAGGATAAGTGCAGCTCCAACAACATGCAGGAAGATCGACACCATCCAGGATAAAGCAGCCAGCTTGATTGTCACCCCATTCACCACCCTAAACATTCACACCCTCCACCACCGACGCACAGTGGCAGCAGTGTGTACCATCTACAAGATCCACTGCAGCGACTCATGCCTCCTTTCAAACTCGCGAACTCTGCCACCTAGAAGAACAAGGGCAGCAGATGCATAGGAACACCACTACCTGCAAGTTTCCCTTCAAGTCACACACCATCCTGACTTGGAAATATATCACCATTCCTTCACTGTCGCTGGATGAAAATCCTGGAACTCCCTCCCTAATAGCCCGTGGGTGTACCCGCACCAGATGGAATGCAGCGGTTGAAGAATGCGGCTCATCACCATCTTCACAAGGGCAATGAGGGATGGGCAACAAATGCTGGCGTTGCCAGCAACGCCCACATCCCATGAAAGAGTAAAATAAGAGTGGCAGGTGGGTATGTTACCACATGGAGAGCACGACATGTAAACCAATGTGGGGTTGTTAGTGGTCTCCGGGAGGTGGCCTCGTTCAAAGGCACTCAGTGCTTCATCAAGGGACCCAGCGTCGGGACATGGGGAGCCCGCTGACAGCAATCCCGCTGCCCTTACTGCCGACACCCCTACACCCTCCTCCCCCATGATCCCCACCCTGCAAAACCCCTCCCACCATCACTAACCTCTGGCCTAGGTCACTGTGATCCTGGGCCTCCGGTGGATATTGTTCTGGCAGCAGCCACCGCCTCCCTGGTGGCGCTGCTGAGCAAAACAGCTGCCGGCTTCTGATTGTCAACAGTTCTCAGTAGGCAGGACTTCCCTCCCCCAGGCTCCCGATCCTGGGAAAGGCCCAAGGGTGGCCTGTTAATTGTCCAATTGGCTTGTAATACGCCAGGCCTTCCCCAAAGGAGGCAATGCAAATCTCTCACCAGCTCTCCAGCTGACGACCGAGACTCCTGTTGCCTCCATAAAGCTCCCCCTGTCGAATGTCTCAAAGTGCTTCACAGCCAACAGATTAGTTTTGAAGTGGAGTCACAATTTTTTGTAAGCAAACATGACAGCCAATTTGTGCACAGCAAGATGCCATAAACAGCAAATTTGATAAATGGCCAATTATTTGTATTGCTTGTGTTTATTGAGATATGTCAGCCAGGACATGGGAGAACTTCCCTGCTCTGCTTTGAAGAGTGCCAAGGGATCACTAACATCCACCTGAAAATACAGATGGAACCTCAGCTTAACATCTCACCTGAAAGACGGCATCTCTGACAATGTGCTTCCACAGTGCTACACTAAAGTGCCAACTTTTATTATATGCTCAAATCCTAGAATAGAAGTTGATTGCATGACCTACTGTCTCAGAAGTGAGATGCTACCACTGAGATAAACAGACATTTGGGAATTAATTTTCACCCTCTTATGAGGATAGGGAGGAAAACAATATAATATTTTAGAAAAATCATTCCATTGTTTAAAACAAAACTGCTCCATTAAGATAGGAATGGGGAAAGAATTCTATGTCCTGAATGTGACTTATCTTTAACTTTTTGACAGCAACTACAATCATCAATAACATTGTGCATTTGTGTAATGTCTTTAACATTAAAATATTCCAAGATGATTCACAAAAGCGCAAGAAAAACAACGTAAAGCCAAAAACAGAAATCCAGAGCAGTGACTAAAAGGTTGGTCAAAGAAAGAAGTTTAGAGTTTTAGGGAGGAGATTCCAAAGAGTGGGATTTATGTGTTTGAAGGTCAATGGTGAGGTAGATGGGGGGGAAGTGCAGGGATGCAGACACAACTGAAGTCAGAAGAACTGAAAGTAGTGCGGACTAATAGGGTTGGAGGAGATCATGGAGGTAGGGATGAACAGAAATACAAAGGGACTTAAATACAAGAATGCCAATTTCAAGGCACTGGTGTATTGGGAGGCAATAAAGGTCAGCAAGGATAGGGCTGATAGGTAAATGTAATATAGGATAGAATAGAATGTGTGCAGCAGAGTTTTGGATGAGGTGAAGTTTATGGTGGATGGAGGAGATAAGGTCACCAGGACAGAATTAGCGTAATCGCATTTAGAGATGACAAATGTATGAATGAGAGTTCCAGTGGCAAATAGGGTGAGGTTGGACAGAGACTGGGGACATTACAAAGATAGAAGTGGGCAGAGTTTTTTTGATTGAGAGGATATCAGGTGAGAAACTCCCAGCTCAGCGTCGAGCAGCATGCCAAGGTTACAAAGAGTCTGGTTTAGCTGAAAACAGTGGCCCAGGGAGGGTGATGGAGTTGGTGGCAAGGGTGTGACAGGAGTGCCAAACAATGACTTTGGTCTTCCCAAAGTTTATGTGGAGCAACTTACAGTTCATTCAATACTGGATATCAGAAGAATAATATGAGAAAAGGAAGGCAGTGAAGGGGTTGGGAGTAACCCCGCACCCCACCCCCACCAAAAAAAAGTCTGTGGTTGTGTCAATTAAATTTTTCACATATTTTCCTTCGGTCAAAGTTTCAAGGGATATGATCAAAGGTGGTTTAATGGAGTTGAGGTACAGATCAGCCTTGATCTGACTGAATGGCAGAATAGGCTTGAGGTGCTAAATGGTCTTCTCCTGTTCCTATATTGCAAAAAGGTTGTGTAGAGCAGATCACCAACAAGTGAGCTCCTCACATCTAAATGAATCATAAAAGTCTGAAAGAGCTGCAACTTGAACCTGCCGATTTTATTTAGCTTTATAAAATAATTAAGGGACTAGATTGTATTGATGTCAACCAATTATTTCAACTGGCTAGGTTAGAGAGAATGAAGGGTGGAGGGGGGGTCACACTTGCAGGTTATGTAAGGGCAGAATTAGGTTGAATGTTGAGCAATTTTTCTTTTTCCAGAGAATAGGTGATCTGTGGAACAAGTTGCCAGTTTGTAACAGTTAATGCTGATACGCTGTTCTGAAGAAGGGTCACTGACCTGAAACATTAATTCTGCTTCTCTCTCCACAGATGCTGCCAGACCTGCTGAGTGTTTCCAGCATTTCTTGTTTTTATTTCAGATTTCCAGCATCCGCAGTATTTTGCTTTTAATTTATGTCCTTCCTGTAATGTGGTGATCAGAACTGTATGCAACACTCCAATTGTGGCCGAACCAGCATTTTATACAGTTCCAGCATTACATCCCTGCTTTTGTATTCTATACCTCGGCCAATAAAGGAAAGCATTCCATATGCCTTCTTCACCACTTTATCTACCTGTCCTGCCACCTTTAGGGACCTGTGGACATGTGCTCCAAGGTCTCTCACTTCTTCTACCCCTCTCAATATCCTCCCATTTATTGTGCTTTCCGTCACTTTATTTGCCATCCCCAAGTGCATTACCTCACACTTCTCTGGATTGAATTCCATTTGCCACTTTTCTGCCCCTCAACCAAACCACTGATATTTTTCTGGAGTCTATGGCTATCCTCTTCACTATCAACTACATGACCAATTTTTGTGTCATCAACAAATTTCCCAATCATGCCTCCCACATTTAAGTCCAAATCATTAATATATACCACAAACAGCAAGGGACCGAACACCGAGCCCTGTGGAACGCCACTGGAAACAGATTTCCATTCACAAAAGCTTCCATCGACTACTACCCTTTGCTTCCCATCACTGAGCCAATTTTGGATCCAACCTGCCACATTCCCTTGTATCCCATGGGCTTTCATTTTACTGACCAGTTTGCCATGCGGGACCTTGTCAAATGCTTTACTAAAATCCATGCAGACCATATCCACTGCACTACCTTCATCAATCCTCCTTGTTACTTCCTCAAAGAATTCAATTAAGTTAGTAAGACATGACCTTCCCTTAACAAATCCATGCTGACTATCCCTGGTGCCTTTCTAAGTGGCTGTTTATCCGTCCCTCAGAATTGATTCTAATAATTGACCCACCACCGAGGTCAGACTGACCGGCCTATAATTATTTGGCCTACCCCTCGCACCCTTTTTAAACAATGGTATAACGTTCGCAGACCTCCAATCCTTTGGCACCTCGCCCATATCCAGTGAGAATTTGATGATCCGCAGCGCATCCGTTATTTCCTCCCTGGCTACCTTTAACAACCTGGGATGCAATCCATCCGGTCCTGGTGATTTATCCACTTTCAAGGATGTCAGACCCTCCAGTACTTCCTCTCTCAGTATGCTAATCGTATCTAGTATTTCACACTCCTCCTCTTTTACTACAATGCATGCATCATTCCTCTCCTTTGTGAAGAAAGAGGCTTTTCTAATTTCCTTTTTTACTTCACCCCTGCACTTTATATACTGCTCCAGGCTTTCTAAAGTATTAATTTTTTTGTGTGTTTTTAAGTTTAATTGAACTAATCACGGTATCAAGGAATCAAAGGAAATGCAAAAAGAAGTCTTTATATTCAGGAGAACAGTCTGTCCAGCCTCTGTCCTTAAACACAGGAGCTAGTGACTTTCCAGAGAGGGAAATAATGTGAAGTAGATCAAAACAAACAAGAGTAGAAACTCTACCTGCAACGTCATGACATTTTCACCTGTGTGCTCAGCAAGTGATTTCCCCCTGAATCTCGGATAAACTTCAACTGCGTGTGGAGGTGTGACTTTAATAAGAATGAATTGTTTTCATTTTTTGAAAGGCTGTGTTTGCTGACAATGCAACCACTAGATGGTGCAGTACTTGCACATGCACAAATGCAGCTTCATGCACTGAAACGTCAATGCCTGCGACATTTTTGGCAGCTGCCAGTAGTAAAGATGGCGCTGCACAATTTATCACAAAAACAAATGAAACCCAAATGCCCACAGTGGCTGCGATCGCCACCTCCATCCCACCCCCAACAGTACTCCGCTCCCTCCTGCCATCGCGCTTCTCTTCACCGCTGCCTCCCACGCCCGTCTGCTCCACACCTCGCCACTTCTCCGCCCTCAGTCACTCGCTCCCTGATTCACTGCACCCCCCAACCTGTGGACCACTTGCTCCCGGCTTCGCTGCTTCCTCCCCTTTGCTCTACCTCTGCTGCCCCCTCCCTTCTGCTTCTGCTCCCTGCTCCATCCTGGTTGCAGCCTCCCTCCCCTACCCTGCCTATCCTGTCACTCTCTTTCCCCCCCACCACTTCCCCTGTGTGGGGAAGAAAGGCGGCAATCATGGGAGGGAGCGGACAGCAGAAGCGGGAGGGAGGTAGCGGGAAGCAGAAGTGCGAGGGAGCAGCAAGCAGAGGCACAGGGGAGGAAAAGGCGAGGCTGGGAGCGAGTGGTCCACAGGTAGGTGGGGCGGATGAAATGGCGAGCGAGCGGCTGAAGGAGGAGAAATGGCGAGACAGGGAGCCAGTGGTTGACAGGTGGTGGGGGTTGGGGGGCGGTGGTTAAGTGGGAAGTGAATGGCCAACAGGTGGGGGCGAGTGAAGCAGGAATCAGGTGGCTGAGGGGGGAGAAGTGGTGAGGCGGGGAGCCAGCAGACGTTGCAGTACGCGCTGCCGTTTTCACGCACATTCATGACTTAATCCTGGCAAGCTGGGTGTAGGCTGCACATGTGCTGCACCATACTGACAGCAAGGGTCCGTTCTGCGCATGTGCAAAGCTGGGAGCGCTCTGATGACATCGGCGCTGGGCTGTGTTGTCAGGAGTCACTTTGTTATTGACAACAGATAACTTAAGATAGAGTGGCAAAGTAATATGGTAGCATTATTCACTCAGTTTGTCACTGTAATATGCATAAGCAGCAGCTAGGCTTGATGATGAAATACCATACAAGTACAAACAGCCAATGGATTACATATATAAAAAGATAGTAATTTACTATTTTGAAAAATTAAAAAGTATAAAATGCATGCAATTAGTTCAAAATCATTAAAGAAAATACATTTCCAATTTGCTGCTACCTCTGGATAGAGTACAAAACTATACATCCAAATTCAAAAGCTTACAGTTTTCAAATAATGAACTTATAGAAGCACTATGTATTGTATGATGCTCATTCTGTCTATCAGTAGTTGTTAAACTGGACAACTCTTCAAATCTGTAATTGTAACTCAGAGAAAATGATTATATAGTGTGTTTTATACAATTTCTTTTATTAGGGAGAAGTGAACAATGTGGGATGCCCAAGCTGTAGCTCACTGTTCACATCAGTCCCCTCATGAGGGAATCTAGAACTAGGGGGCACAGTTTCAAAATAAGGGGATGAGATTAAGCCAGGGATGAGGAGGAATTTCTTCTCTCAGAAGGTTGTTAATCTTTGGAATTCTCTTCCCAGAGAGCAGTAGAGGTTGGATCATTGAATAAATTCAAGGCTGAGCTAGACAGATTTTTGATCTACAAGGGTTATGGTGGGCAGACAGGGAAGTGGAGTTAAGGCCACAAGCAAATTAGCTATGATCTTATTGAATGGTGGAGCAGACTTGAGGGGCCAAATGGCTTACATCTGCTCCTATTTCTTATGTCCCTTTGTAATCTGGCCTACAAAGCTGAGACAACTTAACTTCAATTAGTGCTCACATTTTCTGCTCATTAATCCTCTTTACATTTTGTGGGCTTGAAGCTTTGGAAGGGGCTGTTTTAGCATCATTGGTGAATAAATCCTAAATTAGAACATCTGTTAGCATCCAGTTTGATATATATGGCAAAGTGACCTTGAGACTCCAATGGCCTACAATGACAAAAACCTGGACACTCCTGTAGACAATGTGTGCTGTACAAGAAATCATGCCATATTCAACATCATTACAGTAAACAATGAATATAACTAGAACAACTTGATCCCATATGTGAACAGGCAAGCTAAGTTTAATCTGCAAAAAGTAATAACACAACTCTCTGTCCAGAATGTAAGTTCTCTTGCTTGAAAAAAATAAAATTCAGCCAAATCAAAAACACTCTTCAACCTTTTACAATCCACAAAAATAAGAAACTGGTATTCCAAAAAGTAACACATACTTTAATGAAACTAAAAAAGTTAAATTAGGTTCCAATCAAAATTCAAAATACGTTAATGGTATTGAAATTATGTTTCTAAATCATTATATATACACATATATACACACACACACGTATAAACTCCTCACGTTATTCCATGGATGCTGATGTAATACAAACATCCTGTGGATTTTTTTTTAATTACTCAGAGTCCGATAAGAATGCTTCAAAGTTTAAATCCAGATCTGACACCAAGGCATCAACAAAGTCATCCATTGAAGGTTTCTTCTGAAGCATGTCTGCAAATAAAAGATTATAATTACAGATTTACTCAAACTTTGTTCACAATACTATTAAAATAATCTCTAATATAAATCATTTTCTTTGAAGATCAACTTCAGTTGTACTCTGTACTATTTCTCAAGTGAAATTTCATGCCTGATTAATCACTTTCCTGTTCGCATGAAACGTTTGTCCCTTCTGGAACAGCTTGTATGGTTCTTTTGACATTTCCAAGATCTGGTTATATGGAATAAAGAATGACTACCTGAGTTACTATATTTAAATCTGAAATTAGAATAATGGAACGTATGTAAGATCAGAGAAGATCAAATTCTACTCAAAACGTTCCACCCATAAAATCAAATTCCTGCACAGGTAAGTGACAAAAAATTCTGTACACAATTTGTTCACTCTAAAATTGGACAGTACTTTGAATAGCAAGTATTTTCCCTAGACTTATATTGAAACACAACACTTCTTTAAATCTCATTTTTATTGTTCGCAAGCCCTTTTCAAAAGTGCTAAGGCGGCAACATAAACAAGCCCTGTCCAAATGTGTATCTAGATTGTTTGCACTGCTGGAAGGTCAATATGGTCAGGTCATTCTGATACACTATTGATACCTCATTCCATGCAGTTTGCATTAAGTGAGCCATTCAACCGGAAATATCCATGATAGATTTATCACATACTAAAAAAAGACAAACAGTTTCATTTTGTGCTGTTCATTATCCACTTTATATGAAACATAATAGCAAACAATTAGAAAACATGTCAAATACTTATTATCAGCAGCTAAATCCATCATTGTTTACTTTAAAAGCTTTCAGGGAATTTACATTTATAATATGAAGCCTTGACTTGCCAACATGTTTATAGTCTGTTGATTAATATACTGCCTAATTAAATAAACACTGTAGTACTTGGTGAAACAGAAAACTTGAACTATATTTTCACCCCAATCATTATGGTCAAACCAAAGTCTTCAAACATAAATGGTTAATGGCTTTAAAAAGATGTACGGCTTTAGCTTTCTAAAACTTCAGTTGAAGCATTTGTTACAATGGTAATGGGTCAATTTTAGAAGTATCAACCAGCTCAGAATATTGTGTTAAACTTCAGTTCTGGGAGAGAAAAGAGCAATATATAATTTCTGTTAGAAACTGCTTCTTCAGGAAGATAATGCTCCTCTCTAAGCTAATTTTTTTTTCTATTGATTCCAGGTTTTTGTGCTCACCAATATTATGTATCTCAGTTGCCAATACTTTTCCATTTGAGTGCCTGTAGGAAGAACTAAAGGTTAAATGCATGGAGCTATTCGATCTCCTGGGCGCAGAGAACACAGGAAAATAAGGCACAAAGGAGCACAAGTGCCAGACAATGACCATCTTCAAAAAGGAAGTCTAACCATTTTTCCTTGATATTCTCTGACAATACTATCGTCAAATTCCCCCACCATCAATATCCTGGGGGTCACCTTTGACCAGCAAATTCGGACAACTTAATACAATAAGCTGTATTAAGTATGATTAGGGTTTATCAGTATTTGTAAGGTTTACTAATAGTAGTAAGGTTTATTAGAACTGGCAAGCTTTATTAGCATTGGTAAGCTCGATTACCAGTAGGAAGGTCTACATATCTGTGTAAACAAGAAAAGTATAACTTTTGAACAAGTAAGTAGCTGGTGAGTAATTTTTTTGAGTAAGGTTTATTTTAACTAGTGAACTGTATAGATTTTTAGTAGGATTTATCAGTACCAATAAGGTTTTATTAATAATTCTAAGGTGTTGTAGTATTGGTAAGGTTTTTTTTAAAGAGGTAACAAAGGGTCAACTAATAAATAAAGGAATGGCAGTGGTGCTTCAACCTTGAGAGCGCACCTCCTGTGCTATGTTGGAGCTCCAGGACACTTCCCATATCAAGGAGAACCATTTGTGAAGGAAGTGTTGTCAATTGCAGCAGCTTGAGCTCCGGCTTTTGGAACTTGAGCATCAGCTGGCGATACTACGGTGCATTCATGAGGATGAGAGCTACATGGATAGCACATTTATAGATGTGGTCACCTCACAGCTTAAGAGTATGCAGGGAGAGAGGGAATGAGCGACCACCAGGCAGTCAAAAAGAATCAGGCAGGTAGTGCAGGAGACCCCTGAGTGCATCTCACTCTCCAACAGGTATTCAGTTCTGAATATGGAGGAAAGTGATGTTTTACCTGCAGAGTGCAGCCAGAGCCAAATCCATGGCACCACAGGTGGCTCAGCTGCACAGGGGGGTACAGGGGACTGGAAGAGCCATAGTAATAGTGATTCAATAATCAAAGGAACATATGTGCGTTTCTGTGGCCGCAGACATGAATCCAGGATGCTGTGTTGCGTCCCAGGTGACAGGGTCAAGGATGTCACTGAAGGCTGCAGAGCATCCTGAAGAGGGAGGGTGAACAGCCAGCAGTCGTGGTCCGCATCGGAACCAACGACATAGGCAGAAAGAGGGATGTGGTCTGACAGTCAGAATTCAGGGAGTTAGGCAAGAAATTAGCAAGCAGGATCTCAAAAGTAGTAATCTCCAGATTACTCCCAGTGCCACGCGCAAATGAGTATAGAAATAGAAGGATAAGACAGATGAATGCGTGGCTGGAAAGATGATGCAGGAGGGAAGGCTTTAGATTCCTGGGACAGGCTCTGGGGGAGATGGGACCTGAACAGAGCCGGGACTGAGTTCCTTGCAGGACATTTTGCTGGTGCTGTTGGGGAGGGTTTAAACTAGTTTGGCAGGGGGATGGAGACCTGAGGGTAGAATCAGTTGGGACAAAATCAGAAATGAAAATGGAAGGCAGCAAGTTAATGGATGAATCTGGAAGACAGAGGAAACAAAAGTTAGAAAATTTAAAAAGAGTTTGGCAGTGCTAAAAGGTATCTATTTCAATGCCCGGAGTATAGCAAATAAAGCAGATGAGCTGAGGACACAGATAGACATGTGGCAGTATGACATCATAGCTATTACAGAAACATGGCTTAAGGAGGGACAGGAATGGCAGCTCAATGTTCTTGGTTACAGGGTTTTCAGATGCAATGGGGGGAGGGGAATAAGAAAGGAGAGGGAGTGGCAATTTTGGCCAAGGAGACTATTACAGCTTTGAGGAGGGATGATATGTTGAAAGGTTCATCAAATTAGGCCATATGGATTGAGCTAAGGAACAAAAAAAGGGCAATCACACTGCTGGGAGTGTACTATAGACCCTGAAAGAGTCAGAGGGAGATAGAAGAGCAGATATTTATTTATTTAAAGAAGTGCAAGAACAATAGGGCAGTGATAGAAGGGGATTTTGACTACCCCAATAATTAACTGGGATAGTTTCAGTGTGAAAAGAATTGAGGGAGCAGAATTCTTGAGGTGCATTCAGGAGAACTTTTTTGCCCAGTATATAGCAAGTTCAACAAGAGAGGGCGCAGTTTTAGACTTAGTTTTAGGAAAAGATGATGAGCAGGTGGAAGGGATGGCAGTGGAAGAGCATTTGGGTGGTCATGATCATAATTCAGTCAGTTTTAACATAGTTATGGAAAAGGACAGAGATAGAACAGGAGTTAGAGTTCTCAAATGGGGCAAGGCCAATTTTACTAAACTGAGGAGTGATTTAGCAAAAGTGGACTGGCAACAGCTACTTGAAGGTAAATCAGCATCAGAACAGTGGGAGGAATTCAAAGGGGAGTTTCAAGGGGTTCAGGGTAAACATGATCCCACAAAGAAAAAGGGTGAAGTGACCAAATCTAGAGCCCTATAGATTTCAAGGAGCCCACAAGGTAAGGATAAGGCAGAAAAAGAAAGCTTATGTTCAACAATGAGAACTCAATACTACAGAAAGCTGAGAGGAGTATAGAAAGTGGAGGGGTGAAATCAAAAAGGAAATTAGGAAAACAAAGAGAGGGCATGAAAGAATATTGGCAAGCAAAATCAAAGTGAATCCAAAGATGTTTTATCAATACATTAAGAATAAGGGGATAACTAAGGAGAGAGTAGGGCCATAAAAGACCAAAAAGGTAACCCATGTTAGGTGCAGAAGATGTTGGATTGGTTCTTAATGAATACTTTGCGTCTGTCTTCACAAAAGAGGGGGACGATGCAGATATTGTAGTTAAGGAGGAGGAGTGGAAAGTATCGGATGTGATAAACATAGGGAGAGAGGAAGCATTAATGGGATTAGCATCCTTGAAAGTCGATAAATCACCAGGGCCAGATAAAATGTACCATAAGTGGTTAAAAGAAACAAAAGAGGAAATAGCAGAAGGTCTGACCATCATTTTCCAGTCCTCAGGTGTGGTGCCGGAGGCTTGGAGAACTGCTAACATTGTACCTCTGTTTAAAAAGGCAGCGAAGGATAGACCGAATAATTACAGGCCAGTCAGTCTAACCTCAGTAGTGGCCAAATTATTGGAATCAATTCTGAGGGACAGGATAAACTGTCACTTAGAAAGGGACAGGTTAATTAAGGATAGTCAGCATAGATTTGTTAAGAGAAGATCTTGTTTGACCAACTTGATCGAATTTTTTGAAGAAGTAACAAGATAGATGAGGGTAATGCAGTTGATGTGGCCTACATGGATTTTAGCAAGGCTTTTGACAAAGTCCCGCATGGCAGACTGGTTAAAAAAAATCCCATGGGATCCAGGGAAATGCAGCAAGGTAGATACAAAATTGGATCAGTGGCAGGAAACAAAGGGTAACTGTTGACAGGTGTTTTTGCAACTGGAGGCTGTTTCCAGTGACGTTCCACAGGGCTCAATACTGGGTCCCCTGCTTTTTGTGGTATATAGTAGCGAATTGGACGTAAATGTAGGGGGCATGATCAAGAAGTCTACAGACGACACAAAGATTGGCCGTGTGGTAGATAGCGAGGAGGATAGCTGTAGGCTGCAGAAAGATATTGATGGTCAGGTCAGATGGGCAGAAAAGTGGGAAATGGAATTCAACCTGGAAAAGTGAGAGGTGATGCACTTGGGGAAGTCAAACAAGGCAAAGAAATACACAATAAAAGGGAAAATACTGGGAAGTGTAGAGGAAGTGAGGGATCTTGGAGTGAATGTCCACAGATCCCTGAAGGTAGTAGGACAGGTTGATAAGGTGGTTAAGGCGGCAGATGGAATTCTTTCCTTTATTAGCCGAGGTATAGAAGCAGGGAGGTTATGCTGGAACTGTATAACTCATTGGTTAGGCCACAACTTGAGTATTGTGTGCAGTTCTGGTCAGCTCATTACAGAAAGGATGTAATCGCACTAGAGAGGGTACAGGGGAAATTTACAAGGATGTTGCCAGGACTGGAAAAATGCAGCTATGAGGAAAGATTGGATAGGCTGGGGTTGTTCTCCTTGGAACAGAGAAGGCAGAGGGCAGATCTGATTGTGATGTACAAAATTGTGAGGGGCCTGGATAGAATGGAAGTGAAGGGTCTATTCACCTTAGCAAAGAGGTCAGTGACGAGGGTGCATAGATTTAAAGTGATTGGTAGAGGTCTGGAACTCACTGCATGAAAGAGCAGTTGAGGCAGAGACCCTCAACTCATTCAAAAGGAGTCTGGATATGCACCTCAAGTGCTGTAATCTGCAGGGCTACGGACCAAATGCTAGAAGGTGGGATTCGAATAAGGGGATCGTTTTTCGGCTGGCACAGACACGATGGGCCAAGTGGCCTCTTCCTGTGCCTTAAACTTTCTACGATTCTATGACTAGAAACTTAACTGAACCAGCCACATAAGTATTATGTCTGCAAGAGCAGGTCAGAGGCTGGGTATTCAATGGCAAGTGACTCACCTCCTGAATCTCCAAAGCGACTCACCTCCTGCCTGCCTAAATCCTTTCCACCACCTACAAGGCACAAGTCAGGAATGTGATGGAATATTTTCTACTTGCCTGGATGAGGGCAGCTTCAACAACACTCAAGAAGCTCAATACTACAAAACTGTTAGCTTGATTGGCACCTCATCCACCACCTTAAACTTTCACTTCTTCCGCCACTGCGGCTGCAGCGTTACCATCTACAAGATGTACTGCAGCAACTCACCAAGGTTTCTTCAACAGCATCCCAAACATGTGAATTCTACTGCCTACAAGGACAAGGGCAGCAGTTACATGGAAACAACATCACTTGATAAATTCCCCTCCAAGCTACACACCATCCTGAAAAGTGGCAAATGAAATTTAACCCAAAGAAGTGTGATGTGATGCATTTAGGGACGTCAAACAAGGCAAAGGAATACACAATAAATGAGAGGTGCAGAGGAAGGGAGAGACCTTGTAGTGTACATCCATGGATCCCTGAAGGTAGCAGGACAGGTTGATAAGCTGGTTAAGAAGGGTTATGGAATCTCTCCTTTGTGAGCCGTGGCATAGAATATAAAAGTACATTAGTTAGGCCACAACTTGAGTACTTTGTGCTGTTCTGGTCACCTCATTACAGAAAGAATGTAATTGCACTAGAGGGTACAAAAGAGACTTACAAGGATGTTGCCAGGACTGGAAACTTGCAGCTATGAGGAAAGATTGGGTAGTCTGGGGCTGTTCTCCTTGGAACAGAGGAGGCTGAGGGGAGATCTGATTGCGATGCACAGAATTGTGAGGGGCTTGGATAGAGTGAATGGGAATGGTCTATTTACTTAAGCAGAAGGGTCAGTGATTTTTTTTATTTGTTCATTCATGGGATGTGGGTGCCGCTGGCTAGGCCAGAATTTATTGCCCATTCCTAATTGCCCTCGAGAAGGTGGTGATGAGCTCCCTTCTTGAACCACTGCAGTCCTTGGGGTGTCAGTACACCCACAGTGCTGTTAGGAAGGGAATTCCAGAATTTTGACCCAGCAACAGTGAAGGAACAGTGATATAGTTCCAAGTCAGGGTGGTGCGTGGCTTGGAGGGGAACTTGCAGGTAGTTGTGCTCCCATACATCTGCTGCCCTAGTCCTTTTAGGTGGTAGAGGTCACGGGTTTGGAAGGTGCTGTTGAAGAAGTTTTGGTGAGTTGCTGTAATGCATCTTGTAGATGGTACACACTGCTGCCACCGTGTGTCAGTGGTGAAGTGTTGAAGGTGGTGGATGGGGTGCCAACCAAGCAGACTACTTTACCTGAATGGTTTCGAGCCATCCAGGCAAGTGCAGCTCCATCAAACAGTGACTAGGGACATAGATTTAAAGTGATTGCTGGCAGGATTAGAAGGATAAGGAGGAACTGTTTTTTCACCCAGAGGGTGGTGGGAGTCTGGAACTCACTGCCTGAAAGGGTGGTAGAGGCAGAAAACCTCATCTCATTCGAATGGTGCGAGGATGTGTACCTGAAGTGCCGTAATGTGCATGGTTACAGATCAAATGCTGAAAAGTAGGATTAGGCTGGGTGGCTTTTTTTTCTGGCTGGCACAGATGCAATAGGCCAAGGAGCCTCTTTCTGTGCTGTAAACTTTCCATGATTCGAAGTTTAACTCGCTCTAAGACACTGGCTTTATTACGTATAGTATTCTCACTCCATTGAGCAAAAGGTTCAAATCAATAGTTATGAATTTATTTCAATGAAAAAAGTGCACAAATGCATGTGCGTGTGAGGGTTGGCGGCGAATTCCGTATTCTTGAGGTTCGTCAGTGGTCACCTCATCAAGGCGACAGCTCACCATCACCTTCTCAAGGGCAACTAAGGATGGGTAATAAAGCTAGCGTTGCCAGCGATGCCCACAACCACTGAATAAATAATAAAAAATCCACAGCCAATTTTCTGCCCATTTAAAATGAATGGATATGAAATTGGGTAGTCTTCATGAGGGGCATGTTCCTCCTGGCCCAAAGCTGTTATATTTACTGCAGCCATGAGATCAAACAGTCTGCTTCCTCATATATGCCAAAAAAAAAAAAGAGTAAAGTTCTGTTCAATCTATAATAACAATGAGGACAGATTTTTGCTGTTGCAGCAAAATCATAAAGGTGTCTACAAAGAATGTGCTTATGATTTTGCTACTAAAATGAAAAGCAGAAATTTTCTCTTATCAGGACTTAGCTACATCCACTATGCAATCCTTCTTTAGCAATAGAAGTTTTGCATTTTTCATACCAGTCAACTGAATAATGGTCAATTTAATGCCAACATAAAAGCAGTTTTGTGTTGTCAGCCCACACCTGCACGGATGATCTCAAATATTAGCAGGTTTCCATCCAAGGGTGTTAAAGGAAGTAGGGGAGCACATTGTAGATGCCCTAACCATAGTCTTTCAAGAGTTCCCTAGATTCAGGAGTGGTCCCTCTGGATTGGAAAGTTGCACATGTCACTCCACTTTTTAAGAAGGGTGAAAGGGGGAACACCAAGGAAATTACAGACCAGTTAGCCTGACATCTGTGGTGGGGAAGTTGCTGGAGTCTATAATTAAGGATAGGGTGACTAAACACCTAGAAAAATTTCAGTTAATCAGGGACAGCCAGCATGGATTCATGACGGGAAGGTCATGCCTGACAAATCTCATTGAATTTTTTGAAGAGGTCACTAAGGTAGTGGACAGGGGAGTGTCCATGGATGTTATTTATATGGACTTCCAGAAGTCTTTTGATAAAGTCCCACATAAGAGACTGTTAACTAAGGTAGAAGCCCATGGAGTTGAGGGCAAATTATTGACATGGTTAGAAAGTTGGTTGAGTGGTAGGTGACAGAGAGTGGGTATAATGGGTAAGTACTCCAATTGGCAGGATGTAATTAGTGGTGTCCCACAGGGATCTCTGTGTTGGGGCCTCAATTATTCACATTATTCATTAACGACTTGGATGATGGCATCGTAAGTCATATATCCAAATTTGCTGATGATACAAAGTTAGGCAGCATTGTAGACAGTCTAGATGACAGCATAAAATTGCAAAGAGATATTGACAGACTAGGCGAGTGGGCAAAACTGTGGCAGATGGATTGCAATGCGGGCAAGTGTGAGATTATCCATTTTGGACCAAAAATGGATAGAGCAGGGTACTTTCTAAATGGGAAGAGGTTAAGTACAGTGGATGTCCAAAGATACTTGGGGGTTCAGGTGCACAGATCTTTAAAATACCACCAGCAAGTGCAGAAAATAATCAAAAAGGTTAATGGAATGCTGGCCTTTATATCTAGAGGATTGGAGTATAAAGACACAGAGGTTATGCTGCAGCTGTACAAAACCCTGGTTAGACCCCACTTGGAGTACTGTGAGCAGTTCTGAGCACCACACCTTAGGAAGGATATATTGGCCTTGGAGAGAGTGCAACGTAGGTTTACAAGAATGATACCTGGACTACAGGGGATAAGTTACGAGGAGAGATTACACAAATTAGGCCTGTTTTCGCTAGAATTTAGAAGGTTAAGGGGTGATCTGATTGAAGTCTTCAAGATATTAACAGGAAAAGACAGGCTAGATAAACTATTTCCACTGTTTGGAGATTCTAAAACTAGGGGGCATAGTCTAAAAATTAGGACCAGAACGTTCAGGAGAGATGTTAGGAAGCACTCCTTCACGCAAAGGGTGGTAGAGGTTTGGAACTCTCTCCCACAAACAGCAGTTGAAGCTAGAAAGGTTGTTAATTTTAAATCTGAGATAGATAGATTTTTGTTAAGCAAAGATATTAAGGGATATGGGCTAAAGGCAGGTATATGGAGTTAGGCCATGGATCAGCCATGATCTCATTGAATGGCAGGACAGGCTCGAGGGGCTGAATAGCCTACTCCTGTTCCTATCTTCCTATGTCTTCTTACACACAATACCTGGTGATCAAAGTCCATTTTAGGGTAAGTGGATAAGGGAAGTAACCTCTCTTGTCCCTATTGGTATGCAAATGTCCTCCAGCTAAGTGTCTGGCAGTCCTTGTAACAGGCCTAATGCTTCTTCCCAGCAACAATTTGAAATTTAAGGTCCATATGGTGAAATTTATAGGTCTCATTCTTGGCAGGTGGGGGCCCAGCATGACAGTGAGTATATCACTGAATGCTGGTTGAGTAATATTAAGTTGGGAGAAAAATGTAAAGGGCAGATTTCAATCCTGGGAAGCTTATGGGAGCAGATGGCATTCCCACCTTGATGTTTGAGTTTGAGGCAGATTTTCAATGCCACTGTCAGGTCCCTTGGCCATTTCTGGCTGAAAGTGACAGCTGGCCGGAGGGGGAGGACGAAGGCCAGGCAGCCCAGATGTATGCCTATGTGTTGCAACTGTCTCACAGCTGGAGGTATAGACACAAGTTTGGAGCAGAATCCCAGAACTTTCCTGCCCCTCCTGTCCCAAGAATTTTTCTTTAAATTTACCTTAACCTTCAGTGACCTCACTGGTTCCCCAACAGCTTTATTTGACGCCCTGCTCAGGAGCAGATTAAAATACCATTGGGATCCCATGTACAGCACATGACCCTGATTTGCATTTACTAATGAGGCTGCTGTCAGAATCCAGCGGGAACCTTGTCCGCCACCAAAATCGCAGATCAGTGGGAACAGAGTGGAAACTACTCCATTTTAACTACTCGCCTGCCTCTTTTCCATTGATCAAGGAGAGTTAAAATTCCCAAATCTTGTTAAAAGAAAATCTTACTATCACAAAAAGCCATTAGGCAAAGATTATATCCTAACTGTACATATCAATGGCGAGACCAATTCCTGAGTACAGTAGGCAGTTTTGATCTGGTCAACTTACTTCATTAGAATGACTTCAGAAGAATAATCAGGGTGATACAATGCAGCAGTACTAAGTTATGAAAAACTTGCTCAAGAAATTAAACTTATTTTCAAAAGAAAGAAACACTGAGGAGAAACTTGACATTGGTCTTTAAAATAATTAAAAATATCAGTAAGGCCAAAATTAAAAAGCTACTTAACTTGAATAGCAAGCATAGGACACGAAAAAGTACAACATTCATAAACCTGAGATTTGAGATCAGGAAAAATATTCCAAACTCCAAGCAGTGTTCATGTCAAACAGACTCCCAAAGAAGCTGAATACGGATCAATTGATGCTTTAAAAAGGGGATTTGATTGATACATTTGAGAAGGGGGTTCACATTAACCTGCAGAATCAGTTTATTTACTTTGCTCTTGAAATCAAGTTTATCAACAGCAGAATTCCTAACAAACCTTAAGACACATTTTAGATTCGTGTCACTTAAAACTGATGGCCTACATACCAAAATGTTGGGAAATGCTGTGCCACAAATGAATATTTAAATTTCCACCTCTGATTCCACAGCCAACATTTCCAATCCACTGCAAACTGCAGGTGGTGTGAAGTAAGCAATATGACAGACTTTGCCCATATTTCCAAGTCAGTCTGCCAGATTTACACTTATAAATCAAGCACACCAGATTGAAAATCCACGGCTGACTGCCTGATGTCTTTCGCCGTGACCAATATCCTTGCTTACAGGTTAGATGTTATCTCAGCACATTGGGGTGTTTTACTACATTAAAGGTGCTGTATAAATGCAAGTTATTGCTGTACAAGTTTACCAATCACATTACCAAACATCAATCGCAAATCCCACCCTAACTACTGAGGCTCATCATTTCAGAGATTGCACAATAGCTTAATCCATAACGTCAATACTCTGAATAGATAACATTATGCATTCAAATTTAAATTAATCCCTAGCTCGGATATCTTCTTTGGCCTCCTTATCTCGAGAGACAATGGGTAAGTGCCTGGAGGTGGTCAGTAGTGTGTGGAGCAGCGCCTGGAGTGGCTATAAAGGCCAATTCTAGAGTGACAGGCTCTTCCACAGGTGCTGCAGAAAAATTTGTTCGTTGGGGCTGTTACACAGCTGGCGCTCCCCTTGCGCTTCTGTCTTTTTTCCTGCCAACTGCTAAGTCTCTTCGACTCGCCACACTTTAGCCCCGCCTTTATGGCTGCCCGCCAGCTCTGGTGAACGCTGGCAACTGACTCCCACGACTTGTGATCAATGTCACAGGACTTCATGTTGCGTTTGCAGACGTCTTTAAAGCGGAGACATGGACAGCCGGTGGGTCTGATACCAGTGGCGAGCTCGCTGTACAATGTGTCTTTGGGGATCCTGCCATCTTCCATGCGGCTCACATGGCCAAGCCATCTCTCAAGTGCCGCTGACTCAGTAGTGTGTATAAGCTGGGGATGTTGGCCGCCTCGAGGACTTCTGCGTTGGAGATACGGTCCTGCCACCTGATGCCAAGTATTCTCATGAGGCAGCGAAGATGGAATGAATTGAGACGTCGCTCTTGGCTGACATACGTTGTCCAGGCCTCGCTGCCGTAGAGCAAGGTACTGAGGACACAGGCTTGATACACTCGGATTTTTGTGTTCCGTGTCAGTGCGCCATTTTCCCACACTCTCTTAGCCAGTCTGGACATAGCAGTGGAAGCCTTTCCCATGCGCTTGTTGAATTCTGCATCTAGAGACAGGTTACTGGTGATAGTTGAGCCTAGGTAGGTGAACTCTTGAACCACTTCCAGAGCGTGGTCGCCAATATTGATGGATGGAGTATTTCTGTTGTCCTGCCCCATGATGTTCGTTTTCTTGAGGCTGATGGTTAGGCCAAATTCATTGCAGGCAGCCGCAAACCTGTTGATGAGACCCTGCAGACACTCTTCAGCGTGAGATGTTAAAGCAGCATCGTCAGCAAAGAGGAGTTCCCTGATGGCCCTATATGGAAAACTAGTGTCATTCCATAAGAACAAAGCTCTATGATAATGTGGTTTGTCAGTGGTCAGCTTTTGAAGTGAATAGTTTGCATTTGTAAACTTGCCAGTATAATAATATTGAGTTTCCTCTTCTCTAACCACAACTAACAGCGTACCTCAAACACAGCAGGGAAGTCTTTAAAGTTATTGTGGGAGTTAGTTAGCAATTATCCAACTCCACAAGTGAAACAGTTTCCATAATGTGTTATTTCAACCAGACACCATGACTTTTTTCAGATGTTTCTTTTCTCAGTGAATTATAAAGGCAGCTTTTGCGGTAACTGATCCAACATAGCAATTACAAGAATTGGGACTACTGTGGCTCATTTTGAATTGCATCTTTATTCGATCAGAGTCTTGGTTCTCATAGCAAGATGGACTCGCCCTTGCCTGGAGCTAACTTTCTCATCTTTGAAGTGCAGCAGTCAGCCCAATTAAATAGTCAACCATTTACATTTAAACTTGCTGCAGCTTCAACAGTTTAGCATTTATATGGGAAAGTAGATTTAATAATTTGGATCAACTGATAAATGCACAATAAATATATACATGTTGGCCTTTGCAACACTGAACTGGATGTAAAGCACATTTTCAATACCAGTAATTGTACTTGACATGGAAAACAACAGATAACTATCTTTGCATGAAGTCAAAATTCAGACAACAGAAATCAGTGATCAAAGCAGATTTTTTTTAAATGAGGATATTCTGTCTTTTTTTTTGTATTGTATAGGTCTAGAAGCTTAGATCTTTCTGCAACCTTCAATTCAGATCTTTACCACTACTTCTCTGTTCCTTATTGTGAATTTCTGGAGTAAGAGGCATAAGTATCTCTCACTGCCTGTCTGGTTACAGCATAAATTTAAAACTTTGCTTTAAAATAGGAGACTGAATGAACCTAAAATGATCTATGTCACAAGGTAAATATTAAAAATACAACAATTTTTGTAAAACCTCTTTCACTGAGGAAACTGAAGTTGGTGGTTATCAGTGGTAAACATGGATATGGATTAATAACTAGCTAAAAGAAAGAAAGCAGAAGAAACAGTCATAAGGAGAGTTAGGTCACAAGGTGTGGATGTATTGCATGGGGTGAATCAGGGATCCAAGTTGGGATTCCTCCAGTTTCTGGTACACATAAATTAACTAGAATTGCAGTTAGAATGCAAAGTAATTTAATTTGCAAGCTAGGAGAAATAGTGGACTCTGAGGAGGCAGCCAAAATCTTAGAGCGATCTTGATGAGGCTTGCATCTGGACTGATCATAACAACGTAAGTTCAATACAGACAAATCCAAAAGACTGAGCATTAAAAATAGGAGGTACATGCACTCCTCGGATGGGGTTGAACTTGTCAAAAGGGAAGTAAAGAAAGTTAGGAATGTTAGTTGATTCATCTCTCACCATGTCTAAAAACTAACCCAGCAATAAACATAGCAAAAATGACGTACCCAAAACACACAATACTGTGTTTTGGTAAATGTATTTATTTATTTATACAGCAGGTCTTCAAAAGCTGAAGTGGCCAGAGAGAATGGTGAAAATCAGGACACTGGACCAATTCAAGAAACAACTCGATGATAGAACCGATACTAATGAAGACTGAGATCAACTGGGTAAAAGGAACATTTTGTCCTCACCTATCTTGTAATTGCGACACCTTTTAAATGCTAGGATATCAAGGATAATTTTAAAAGCACCAAGGTACTGATGGTATACCAGCACATTCATACTGATCACAGACTCTCCTGCAAGCAGTGATTTAAAAATACATCCCAAGCTCTGATACACTAGGGTGTTTGCAATGATGAGATGCCATTTATCAGCTCGTATGACAATTTGGTGCAGTCATGTTCGAGGTTCTGTCATTTGGACGATACCATTAAATCAAGGTTTGTTTGTTCCACTGTTTTGAATGGACTTCAGAGATTTCAAGCAACTACTAAGGATCAAGGAATTATCTCAATACCCTGGCCATGGCTCTAACAAACACCATGTAAATCTGATCTATCATCTCAATGCTGTTTGTGGGATTTTGCGTGCAAAATTAATGCCATATTTGTATCAATACCAACAATCAGTCTGCTAAGTAACTTATTATACATGAAGCACCTTGACATGTTTTTGGCAGATGTGTTAAGGTGCTAAATTAATGCGAGTTTTTCTCAATGCAAATGAGGTATTTTTACAAATAGCTTCAAGACAGAAAGGAGAGTTGAGTGGGCTTATGAATTCATCCAGTCTCCTATTCACCTTGTTTCAAAGTCCTGCAAGATTTTGATGCCTGATCTGGAGACTTACTGTTATGTGGTGATTTTTTACAAGATCATTTAAAATGTATAATTAAAACGTAGAACATAGAACATTACAGCGCAGTACAGTTCTTTTAAGGTTTTGTTTTACAGAAACGATTAGATATAAAATTGTAGGCCTTACTGAAAACTACTGTGGTGGACATCATATAAAGCCAGTTAAATATGAGCTTTAATTGTACGGCGCAATCTTTTGAAAGCATTTATCTTAGCCCAGTTTTTTTCCATGGAACCTGTGGCAAATATTTTTAAAAGATTATTATAAATGATAATGCTACTGACGTGGACTAATATTTCACAAATCTAGTAATAAAATATACATAAAAGGTTATAACAAAACTGCAAAACTTAACCCACCTGATTAAGTGTATGAACACTTTGTATTAAAATTATAGAAAACCAGAAGTTTACAAATTGTGCCCACTGAAGCTATGCAGAGTTATTAGAGATGGAAGATTGTTGCTGTAAGCAGGCAGTTGTGAATGCCACCATATTCCACTTTGTTACTCTTGGCAACTAAGGTCTCTGATCTAAGTCGATAATGACAAATGATCTAGGGATCAAGAAAGGGGTCACCACTCGCTCTAAACCTGAAACTCACTGTAAATGTCCTTGGGCAATTGATAAGGTCACACTTATATTTACAAAAGCCTTAGAGATTTAACTCAGTTTTGCTTGAAAGCTATAATTTATCTAGAGTTATACAGCAACAGAATAGAAAACAGGTTCAACAATTCTAAACATTATTTTTGCAATAAAACAAAGCAAAGTTGTTTCAGCATTAGGGGCCTGAAATTCCAATCAGCCTTCTAGACCACCATCGAGGACTATAAATCAACTAATTCAGGCCCTGTCCCAAACTGTGGGGATGAGGTCGATTATAGTCAAAGTAGACAGGCCATGTCAGTAAGAATGCATCAACACAGCCCAGCCAAATCCGCTGGCAGAAAGCACAGCCAGCCCAAAGTCACCACTAAGTGGACCCCAAGGCCCTTCCTGAGGTGCTGACTAAAAGTTTCAAAAAATTTCCAGCAATTAAGCAGGCAATAGGTGATAATTATTTAATAAATTCCCTCTGTTTAAGGTCTTGAGGGTGGGGGGAGGGGAAAGAGTGGGACTAGGTGAGTTGCATTTGCAGAGAGCTGGCAAGGACATGACAAGTTGAATGGTCTTCTTCTGTGCTGTAACCATTCTATGACATAATTGCTAAAAATTTGTTGCAGTCTACTGAAGGTGTAATAGGCTGAATTCCTGGGTCAGTCCAGGAGCTTCTGTCAAACATGTTGACTTGATGTGGTGAGCAGTTGCAGGTAGGATTTCTAAGCCTCGCAGATTGCCTGGGAGTCTCCCAAAAAGGGAAACTGATGTTGTGCCTGGGAGATCTCTATGCTTTAAATTTCCCAGCTCAGTGACAGTCCCACTGCTTAATGACATCACCAACTCAGAGAAAGATTTGCCTCAGTGATGTCACCACTACGCTGCAGAGCTGGCTCCTGCTAAGAAGTGACCAGAAACAGGACTGACTGGTGAGGGGAAAGACATAGAAGATAGGCTGATGGAGATTTGGAAAGGAGGAGTAGGACAGCAGGGGAGGAGGACAGGGGGAAAGACTTGCATTATATAGTGCCTTTCCTGTCCACTGGATGTCTCTAAGAACTTAACAGCCAATGAAGTACTTGTAAAGTGTAGTCATGGTAGTAATGAAGGAAATGCAGCATCCAATTTATGCACAGCAAGCTCCCACAAACAGCAATGTGATAATGACCAGATAATCTGTTTTTGCGATGTTGATTGAGGAATAAATGTTGGGCAGGGCACTGGGTTTAATTCCCCTGTTTTTCTTCAAAATAGCACCATGGGATCATTTACATCCATCTGAGAGAGCAGACTGGCCTCAGTTTAACATTTCATCCGAAAGAAAGCACCTCCCAACAGTGCAACACACCCTCAGTACCGTACTGGGATGTCAACATTGATTTTTGTGCTCAGGTCCTGGAGTGGGTCTTGAATCTGGAGCCTTGTGATTCAGAAGCGAAAGTGCTACTAATGAGGCATGGCTGCCATTCAAGAGGAGAGGGGACAGGACTAGGATGAACAGGGATTATGGGGCAGTGGATAGGAGGCTGAGGCTTGGAGGGGAAGGAAAAGGGTGACTAAAGCTGGGGTGGGGGGGTGGTGGGAGTGGCCAGTTGGTTGGAGGTGTATGGGTAGCGGTGGGGGAGATTGGGACAGAGCAGCAGGAAAAAGTAGCAGCAGACTGAGGGATGAGGAGAGTAAGACAGGGGACTCAGGTCCAAAGGGAGAGAGTTGGGGAACAGGGTCAGGAGACAGGGAGGCTTGGCAGAGGAGACGACTGCGGAATAGGGTCAGAGGCTTGAGGGAAACTGAGAAATGGGAGCCAGAGGATGTGGGCTCAAGAGGAGAGGTAGTGTTGAGAATGGGAGTTGGTAGGTGGGGGATTATGGGGGTGGGTATAAGGGAATGGGGACTCAATGGCGAAAAAGGGAGAATGAGGAATGTGGGGTCAGGGATATGGCTCAATGTAGGCTGCTAATGCATTAACATATTGCTAAAAATTGAGAGACAGACATTTTGTCGAAGCTTTTTGTCTTGCACTCATCAGGACAACTCGCAAGAATACCAATGTAAGGGTAACAACAAATTTATACCATATGAGAAGAGAGTGCTGATTGGTTGGTAACTGCCTTCTGATTGGTAGAGGCATTGCCATGGAGAATGCACCAGTTTATGGTGACTGACAGTTAACTGCCAAGATTTGTTTGAAATTTAAACCAGGCAGCTTGGCTCCGATTAGTCGAAGCATTGCCCCGAGGAATGAACCAGAGCATGGCTGTCACTTATTTTCCTCATCTCTGTCCTAAATGGGTGACCCCTAATTTAAAACTGTGCCCCCTAGCTCTGGACTCACCCACAAGAGGAAACATCCTTTCCACATCCACCTTGTCAAGACCGTTCAGGATCTTATACACTTCAATCACGTCTCCCCTCACTCTTCCAAACTCCAGTGAAAATAAGCCCAGACTGTCCAACCTTTCCTCATAAGACAACCCGCTCATTCCAGGTATCAATCTAGTAAATCTCCTCTGAACCATCTCCAACGCATTCCCATCCTTCCTTAAATAAGGAGACCAAAACTGCGCACAGTATTCAAGATGTGATCTCACCAATGCCCTGTATAACTGAAGCATAACACATCCTTTTATTTTCAATTCCTCTTGTAATAAAGGATAGCATTCCATTAGCATTCTTTATTACTTGCTGTACCTGCATACAAACTTTTTGTGACTCATGCACTAGAACCCCTAGATCGCTCTGCACCTCGGAATTCTGCAGTCGTTGTCCGTTTAAGTAATACTCTGCTTTTTATTTGATAGACTGGCTGTACTTAAAGTTGACAAGTCAGCAGAACCAGATGAGATGTATCTGACAACGCTGAGGGAAGTAAGGGTGGAAATTGTGGAGGCACTGGCTATAATCTTTCAATCCTCCAATACAGGGATGGTGTCAGAGGACTGGACAGTTGCAAAATGTTACATGCTTGTACAAAAAAGGGCATATGGATAAACCCAGCAACTAGGCCAGTAAGTTGAATTTTGGTGGTGGTAATCTTTTAGAAATTATAATTTGGGAAAAAATTATCACTTGGACAAATGTGGAATAAGTAAGGAAACTAGCATGGATTTATTAAGGGCAAATCATGTTTAACTTGGTTGAGATTTTTGATGACATAACAGAGAGGGTTGATGAGGGTAATGTGATTGATGTGGAGTTTGATAAAGTGCCACATAGCAGGCGAGTCAACAAAATTAAAGCCCATGTAATAAAAAGGACAGTGATAGCATGGATACGAAGTTGGCGGAGTGGCAGGAAACAGTAATGAATGGTTGTTTTTTAGACTGGAGGAAGTGGGCTTCCCTAGGGATCAGTGTTCGGGCTACTGCTTTTCTTGATCTATATGAATAACCTAGACTTGAGTGTGCAGGGCACAATTTCAAACTTTGCAGATAACATAAAGCTTGGAAGTATTGTGAACTGTAAGGAGGATTGTGATGGACTTCAGTAGAAATAGACAGACTGGTGGAGTTGGCAGGTATGGTGGCAGATAAAATTTAATGCAGAGATGTGTGAAGTGATTCATTTTGGTAGGAATACAAGGAGAGGCAATATAAAATAAAGGATACAATTCTAAAGGGGGTGCAGGAGCAGAGGGATCTGGGGGTACAGCTGCACAAATCATTGAAGGTGGCAGGGCAGGTCGAGAAAGCGGTTGGTTAATAAAGCATATAGAATCCTGGGCTTTAGAAATAGGGTACAAAGAAGAAAGTTATGATGAACTTCTTTAAAACACTGATTCGACCTCAACTGCAGTATTCTGGGCACCATACTTTAGGAAGGGTATAGAAAAGATTTACAAGAATGGTTCCAGGGATGAAGAGCATTGGTTGTGTGGATAGATGGAGAAGCTACTGTTCTCCTTAGAGGAGAGACAATTAAGAGGAGATTTGATAGTGGTGCTCAAAACCATGAGGGTTCTGGGCAGGGTATATAGGGAGAAACTGTTCCTGTTGACAAAAGGGTCGAGAACTAGAGGATGCTGATTCAAGGTGGTTGGCAAAGGAATCAATGGTGACATGAGGAAGAATATTTTTACACAGCAAGTGATTAGGATCTGGAATGCACTGCCTGAGAGTGTGGTGGAAGCAGTTTTAATCAAGGCTTTCAAAAGAGAATTGGATAAGTATCTGGAAAGAAAAATATTTGCAGGGCTATGGGGAAAAGGCAAGGGGGTGGAACGTGGTGAGTTGTTCTTGCAGAGATCCGGCATGGATACAATGGGCCGAATGGCACCCTTTTGTGCTGAAACCATTCTATGATTTTTTAATTCTGTGCAGACTGTGAGGTTGACCTGTACCACATCCTTGCCTCTACTTCTTTGGGATATCAGTAGCAATAGTGCCAGCCATGGCTCAGTTGGTAACACTCTCGACTCTGAGTCAGAAGTATGTGAGTTCAAGCCCCACTCCAGAGAATGCACACAAAATCTAGGTGACTGACTAGCACAGTACTGAGGGAGTCCTGCACTGTCAGAAGTGCCATCTTTCGGATGAAACGTTAAACCAAGGCCTTGTTTATTCTCTCAGGTGGACGTCAAAGATCCCATGGCACTATTTTGAAGAGCGGGGAAATTATCCCTGGTGTCTTGGCCAATATTTCTCCCGTAATTAACATCCCTGTAAAATATTAACTGGTCATTATCACATCGCTGTTACGGAGAGCTTGCTGACAACAAATTGTGTTTCCTATCTACAACAGTTACTGCACTTCAAATATGCTTAATTGCTGTAAATTGCTTTGGGGTGTCCTCAGGCCATGAAATATGCTGTATAAATAAAAGCCTTTTCTTTTGTCTCAAATGAGTGCTTCTTCACATTTTTAAAAGATTGTTGGAAGAAATTTGCAGATGAGCCAATAAGCTTCAAAAATTGTGTTTAGAATAAACTTGCCTGCAAAGTGTGACAACTGGGAAATGAGAAGTATGATATCTGAACTATGCTGGGCACGATAACATACATAAGAGGTGAGTTTATCTCATTGCAATTGCACTATTTATAATGAGTCAGAGTATATGCTAAATAATAGTGACAGGGGTTATGCCATTTTAGAAAAAAAGAGCTTGCCTTTAAAAAGTTTACTTTTATGTAATACACAATGTACTATCAGAGTAATTTAGTTATGGTCACCGACTAGTCTAGATTTTCCTCCTTAACATAATTTAGCTAAACAACTATTTTGAAATATTAGATGAGACAAGTTAGATAAATATTTGAATTAGAGGACGATAAAGGGTTATGGGGAGAGAGTGGGGCAACGGATTAGTTTACTATTGCTGTTAACAAAGAACCAACACAGATACAATAGACCAAAGACCTCCTTGTGTTCTATAAGATTTCTGTGTTTCTAATTACTCCCTGATGTTTGTTGTAAATGGCCCTCAACAATCCTGAGCCTGTGGCCTCTAGTTGAACTGCCTTAATGTATCCGGAAGTATTGATTCAAGTTCACATTAAGTGTTATTTTTAAATCTCTCTATCAAGTTCTCTGCAATTTATCATTTCAAGAAGTAATAGCGCTAGTTTATCAAGTTGTTCCTCTCAGTTCTTTATGATCAGCCTCATTATTATTCTCTATGCTGCTTCTGGGGTCGTGGATGGCCTCCTTTGTGTTGTAGCCTTCAAAACTATATGCAGTGCACCAGGTGGCCTCACTGGGGCATCGTACAGTTCAGTATAATCTCTGGGGATTTCAACTCTGCTGATTTGGTAAAATAGCCACCATTACATTTGTTTGTTTGTTCCTGCATTCCAGTTTTTAGACATGGTGAATGACAGATTAATTAACACATCAAATGGACCTTCTATGGTTCAAGTTGGTATGTAGTCTTGCATTCAGTTTTCCTAGACATAGCCTGAGGTGTAAATTTGGACAGATATCGGGACCACATTATTGTTGGAAGTGGAAAATTGCATATAACTGAAATTTAAAAGGATGGCAACGATTAAAGGTGACTAGCAGAATTGTACGACAGAAAGTCTGCCAGCCTTTGGAAAGCTCAAAAGATATCTTAATGCAAATAGTCATTTTGTAGTACAGAACTTGAGTATTGCTGGAAATAAAGACATGTTGTGCGACTTTGGAACTCTCTGCCTCAGAAGGTGGTGGAGGCGAGGTCATTGAATATTTTTAAGGTGGAGGTAGATAGATTCTTGTTAGGCAAGGGAATCAAAGGTTATCAGGGGTAGATAGGAGTATGGAATTAGAGATACAAACAGATCAGCCATGATCTTAATGAATGGCAGAACAGGCTCGAGGGGCCGAATGGCCTACTTCTGCTCCTAATTCGTATGTTCATATGTAACTCCTCTATCAATTTTTAGCTCATCCAGTGTCTCAATTACCTCCCCTTTCACAATGACTTGGGCAGCATCTCCTTTTCGGTACAGACAGATGTAAAGCAGTCATTGAGTACCTTAGTCATGCTCTCTGCCTCCATGTATAAATCCCCTTTTTGGTCCCTAATCACCCCCACTCCTCCTTTTACCATCATTTTACTATATATATGCCTAAAGATGACTTTAGGAGTCCCTTTTATGTTAGCTGCCAGTCTTTTCTCATACTCTGCTTCTTTTTTTTACTTTATCTTTGAACTTTCTATATGCAGCCTGGTTCTCAATTGTATTATCCATCTGACATCAGTCACATGCACCCTTTTTCTGCTTCAGCTTACTCTCTCTCTTTCATCATCCAGGGAACTCTGGCGTTGTTTGTCATACCTTTCTTCCTCGTGGGAATGTACCTCAATTGTAACCTAACTATCTCCTTTTTCACAGACTCACACAGTTGTTACAGTGCAGAAGGAGGCCATTCAGCTCATCATGTCTGCACCGGCTCTCCGAAAGAGCAATTCACTTAGTGCCATTCCCCCACCTTCTCCCCGTAACCCTGCACATTCTTCCTTTCCATATAACAATCTATTCCCTTTTGAATAAATGCTTCAATTCCGTTCATTCTCTGTCGCTGGGTCAAAATCCTGGAACTCCCTTCCTTACAGCACTGTGGGTGTACCTACACCCCAAGAACTGCAGCGGTTCAAGAAGGCAGCTCACCACCACCTTCTCAAGGGCAAATAGGGATGGGTGAAAAATGCTGGCCTAGCGAGTGATGCCCACATCCCATGAATGAATACATTAAAAAAAAAGTCATTTGGTAGTACAGAACTTGAGTTTGCTGAAAATAGAGACACGTTGTCAAAGTTTTCCGTCGTGCACTCATCAGGACAACTTGTAAGAATACCAATGTAAGGAAAGCAAGAACTTTTTACTGTATGAGAAGAGAGAGTGCTGACTGGTTGGCAAGTGAACTCTGATTGGTAGAGGCGTTGCCATGGAGAATGCACCAGTTTATGGTGACTGACAGTTGACTGTCAAGCTTTATTTGAAATTTAAACCAGGCAGTTTAACTCTGTTTGGTCAAAGCATTGCCCTGAGGAGTGAACCAGTGCATGGCTGTCACTTATTTTGTTTAGCTGAAATAGGCGCAATGTGTGTACATGTTCTTTCTGTCTGCGAAGAACAGGGCCCTGTGTATTAATATATGTAGCTTCCAGTATGCGCAAATGCGCCAAACTGCGAGCCCTACTGAAGCTTAAATTGGTTGTCAGCGTAATTCTTAGCACACCGGGGATTATTTAATAACTATTGTCCAATTGCGGAATCACGTCTAATGTTGGACACTCTGTTTTGAGTTTTGCAAGCACGGGCTGGTTGGGTATGGCCTGTATCTTGACCATTGCGAACAATGGAAGGGACATGTTGTTTGATACGATCTGCCAGACTTTGGGACATATGGCCTATATAACTAGCATCACACCGGCATTGAAACTCATATATCATGTTACTCTTTTCTGTGATAGGCAGGAAAACTTTTAGCTTGATGGCAGCATCCTGTTAGTGGTGAACACCACACGTGTTGATACTGCATAGTAGCAGCATGAAATGGCTAGCTTCACCTGTTGCTCAAATTTTTGGGATACATTATCCTTCCAGGGTAATTTGAGGTAGACTGGTCACTTTTCAGAGCTGAAAATGACGTCCTTAGGCCCGTTAAGTTTGCACGATATGCAGCGAGAAACAAAGTGATCAGGGTAGCCATTGTCACGCAGGATGTCTTTGATTTGCCCTATTTCAGCAACAAGCTTGCATGGTGAACAAATAGCTCTGGCCCTATTTACGAGGTTGCCGATAAGGCCTTCTAGCGCGTGGAACTGTAAGAATCCCAACGCATGTACTGACCAGAGAAGGTAGGTCTCCACAAGGACTGTGCAGTGGTCGCTTTTACCACTACTGTCATGGACAGATGCATCTGCGGCAGTCAGATTGGTGAGGATGAGGTCAAGCAGGTTTTTCCATCTAGTTGGTTCCCTCACCACCTGCCGCAGACCCAGTCTAGCAGTTATGTCCTTTAGGACTCGGCCAGCTCAGTCAGTAGTGGTGCTACTCTTGGTGATGAAGTCCCCTACCCAGAGTACATTCTGCGCCCTTGCCACCCTCAGTGCTTCCTCCAAGTGCTGTTCAACACGGAGGAGTACTGATTCATCAGCTAAAGGTGGGGGTGGGGACTCCCTCATGACTGTATACCACTGTGCTGCCACCTCTGCTGGCTCTGTCCTGCCGGTGGGACAGGACATACCCAGGGATGGTGATAGTCGTGTCTGGGACACTGTCTGTAAGGAACGATTCTATGAGTATGACTATGTCAGGCTGTTGCTTGACTAGTCTGTGGGACAGCTCTCCCAACTTTGGCACAGGCCCCCAGATGTTAGTAAGGAGGACGGTGCAGGGTCGACAGGGCTGGGTTTGCCATTGGATTGTCACTTCCGGTGCCTAGATCGATGCCAAGTGGTCCGTCCCGTTTCATTTCTTATCGACTTTTTTTTTTAGCGGTTAGGTACAACTGAGTGGCTTGCTAGGCCATTTCAGAGGACATTTTAAGAGTCAACCACATTGCTGTGGGTCTGGAGTCACATGTAGGCCAGACCAGGTAAGGATTTCCTTCCCTAAACGACATTAGTGAACCAGCTAGGTTTTTGCGACAATGGACAATGGCTTCATGGCCATCATTAGACTAGCTTTTTAATTCTAGATTTAAAAAAAAATTGTTTGTTTCCCTAACTATCGAATCCCCTATGACTATTACTATCCCAATCTCCCCACTACCCCCCCCCCCCCACCCATCGCTTTACAGTTGAACCACCTGTGCTGCTGTGGACTTTGCTCTGGCTGCACTCCCAGAGGATCAATCACTCTCACCAGTATTTAGTATTTATCTATATATAGATAAACTATCACCATAACACAAAATATTAAGATAAAGGTCACAAATAGTTTCAAAAATAGACTTGGCAAGTACAGTTTAAAAAAGGTGAAGAGATCCAAACATTTCATCTTGGATTCTGACTTACAGGCTTAAGAAAAGAAAATCTTAAAAATGATCGGTGCTTCTCAGATGAATATACCCATAAGACTGCAAGCTTGTGGGCAAATTCCAAAATAAAAGTTTTCTAAAGAAACAATTAGGCTCCGAATGGCATTTGAGCATGTGTTTAATAAAAGGAACTTTGTGGTCATAAAGGAACACAAATCTACTATAGCAGAATAAAACATTATACATTACATTGCAATACTACCATCCTTATAAAACAGCATATGATCTAATTTTTCATAAGAAATAACACAGAAGATCTGCTGGTGTAGAAATAAAAGTCGTGCATCTAGCGGGTATCTACTGAAAGTGTGCAACACACCTGACTGGTTCAAATATCAGGTTCATAAAACATCAACAATCACAAATAAAAAGGTGGGAGACTCACAAATGAATAAGTAACAAGCTGGTACAAAACTACCCATCAATACCACCGAGGAGGTACAAAAATTACCAATAAGAATCATCAGTTTGAAAAACATCTACGAATAAACCAACTAGCAATGAGAAGGGGCAAGCAAACCAAATCTCAAAATAATTTTGAAAATTACTTGGCCACCGCCTTGCTTTGTAATAACCAGAGGACAAAGTTTTAAAAGGTTTCTATCACAGTAAACACACTGTTATGTTCCTGTTACCGATCATTAACTTATAAAAAGAGAAAGTCGAATTCCCAATTATTACTGAAAGAATTATGCCACAAGACTTCATGTTTCAAACAAAACACTACCGTACAAGAGATAAACCAAGAAAAATACTACTAACTTAACACTGCAATTTGTAAACACACATTTTAAACTTAAAATCTGAACAGAACACAAATATGCAAACTTTAAACTCCAAATCTCAACAGAACACTCGCATTTGACTGTTACTTCCACCCCAAGAATTTTCCCTATACTTTACAGGATCTTGGCAGTTTGTTCACTTCTCCTAGCACCAATCCAAATTTAACCACAGCTCTTAGGAATTCACTTTGATTTCCTTAATTTCTCAGCTATCTTCCAAGGTTTGAGATTTCCTGGGAATTCTCCCTCTAGCCTCAACTAGGCAAATCCTCCAGTTCACCTTCAATACATCACAAATCTGGATTTCCCAGCTTGAGCATAGGCCTGCCTCGAAACTGAAACAAGTCAGTTCCTGATGGCCTCTTTGCACGCGAGTCCAGTTGCTTTCAAAGCCAACTTGCTTATCCAAAAGCCAACTGACTGACTGAAGCCAACAGACACCCCCTGATTCACCCATCTTCATAGCAACATAGTACACGGAGTCCGAGTGTATCAGGCCTGTGTCCTCAGTACCTTGCTCTATGGCAGCGAGGCCTGGACAACGTATGCAAGCCAAGAGCAACGTCTCAATTCATTCCATCTTCGCTGCCTCCGGAGAATACTTGGCATCAGGTGGCAGGACTATATCTCCAACACAGAAGTCCTTGAAGCAGCCAACACCCCCAGCTTATACACACTACTGAGTCAGCAGCGCTTGAGATGGCTTGGCCATGTGAGCCGCATGGAAGATGGCAGGATCCCCAAAGACACATTGTACACCGAGCTTGCCACTGGTATCAGACCCACCGGCCGTCCATGTCTCCGCTATAAAGACGTCTGCAAACGCGACATGAAATCGTGTGACATTGATCACAAGTCGTGGGAGTCAGTTGCCAGCATTCGCCAGAGCTGGCGGGCAGCCATAAAGACAGGGCTAAATTGTGGCGAGTCGAAGAGACTTAGTAGTTGGCAGGAAAAAAGACAGAGGCGCAAGGGGAGAGCCAACTGTGCAACAGCCCCGACAAACAAATTTCTCTGCAGCACCTGTGGAAGAGCCTGTCACTCCAGAATTGGCCTTTATAGCCACTCGAGATAAGGAGGCCCAAAAGAAAGAAAGAACACATGGGATGCCCAGATAGCAATTTCAATTAATTATTTCCAACTCCAAATCTTCTCTTTGATTCCTGATAGCAATATCAATTATTCATGTAGGTAACAATGACAGAACAAATTCTCCTAAACATTCTGGGTCCAACTGCCCAACTAAATGAGGCCACCTGCAGTGTATTTGGCTCTCATCTCTCTAGCTCCGTCTCTGTAAGCACTCAAGGAAAGATTTTTGAAGTTTAAATCTCTTTATTCTGGGAAATCATATGAATAATTTAAACCCTGACATAAGTAGCTGCAGACACACTGTCTCCATCAACAAGTTAAGAGGGATTCCCATTGTGCAGGGTCTTTACACTTCCCAATATGACCTTACCAAATAAACATGGACTACCCTTTGATTTGTAACCACTTTAGGCTTGTTTGCCAGCTTCTCAAGCCATGTGTTTTCATTCCTTTGCATTAAAAAAAATTAACTCCCAAATTAAATGTTACCTCTAGAAAATTAATACAAACCATGAACCAGGTGATCGTAGCAACACAAGAAAATGCATCACATTATTACACCTAACAATGGAGCTCTCTTTCATTTGTCTGAAATTGCTCATGAACGTTTTCATTTAGAGGCTTGGGGAATTGCCCAGGTCCAGGATGAAGTGGTTCACCAGCAGCGTATTCCAAGAAGGCACCATCACCAACGTGCGTGTCACTTTGATCGATTACAATTCCCAGAATGCATTGAAGCTGCATATTTTTCCTTAGTCTATTATTATACTGGACAGTAAAGGAAAACTTTACCAATAGGAAGCTATGAATGGCCAATCTTGCTACTCGTTATACAAAAATGTCACAGCACTTTGAAATCACATCCAGATTCTTTAACTCAATAAACAAAAAATATTTTGGTTCTATTACAGCTTCCTGATTGGAAATCAGATCGCCTCCTTGCTAGTCGTTTTATTGGCATAAAATGTCTCAGAACAATAATCATTATAATTCAATTTGTTTGTGACATCAATCAGGTAGGCCTTTACTCGAGGGCCAGTAGTTTTAATTTAAAAATCCTGTAATTCACTCTATTCCTGTATCCTCAGTTGATCTCAGTTTGTGTGTCAGAAGGTTATGGATTCAGGTCCCACTCCAGATACTTTGCATAAACATTTAGGCTGGCGTGTCAGTGCTGTACAAGAGAGTGCTGCACTGTTGCAAGCGTTGTCTTTCAGGTGAGACATTTAACTGAGGCCCTATCTGCCATCTAAGGTGGATGCAAAAAAAATTCCAAGCCATTATTTTGAAGAGCAGCAGCAGAGTTATCCCTGGTGTCTTGACCAATATTTATTTCTCAATCAATATTACAAAAACTGAGTATCTGGTCATTATCGCATTGCTGTTTATGGGAGCTTGCTCTGCCCAAATTGGCTTCTGTCTTTCCTACATTACAACAGTGAATACACCTCAAAAATATTTCACTGGCTGTAAAGCACTTTGGGATGTCCTGAGGTCATGAAAGGTGTTACATAAATGCAAGTCTTTCTTGCTCTATTCCTAGCGCCTTCTCCCAACCACTGCGCTCCGCTCTCTGTGAACTGACACTGGTTGTTCTCAATTCCTCACCCCCTTGCTGTGCTCTAACCCTGACCCACTCCCTTGTTTCCACTATGCATTTTCGCCTATGTTTTCCTCTCCATAACGTTCCATTTTCCCATCTGGAATGACACCATGTTAAATGTCACAACTGCACTCTATTCTTACAAGCAACCCCAAAAGAGCTCAGCTAATTATTCCATAAAGTTATACCTTGACCAACAGACCATGCTGGAACTAGGCCAGTTTGGTGACCCAAGACAGCTCTCTACAAGAGGCAACTTTCATCCTGTTTATCCAGTTAGAACCCAAAACAAATACAAAGCTTGAAATTCATCTGTTAATGCTATGGTAACCATTTCTTACTAAGGTACTAGACATAATTAAATTTGCTGCCGGCTAAAACTATTGCTGTTCATAAAACTTCATGAAGTGTAAACTATCCCAGGTGGTTATAACCACAACTGTTTTCTTTCTTGTTCAGGTTGTGTTTTCCTGCCAGAACAAGTACTGGTCAAGAGGTAAAAAGTGTAATTCATTCCATTTGCATTTTTAAAACGAAATGAAGGAACGTACTAAATACTTAAAATATTAGCAATGACCAAATTAAAAATGATTGGATAAAAAAATAATTATTTTTGAAAAGAAACAAAAAAAGTGGTGTGACTTTGAATTTAGTTAGATGGATTTCGAATCCTAAAGTTAATTATTTTCTTTCCTTCCTTCATGCTCCAGCCTAAAGGGCAGACAGGAATTTGAAAATTCCATTCTGCAACTGGCTACTAATAGTGCACAAGAGTACCCTGAGGCAATTCTTCAACTTTCTCTTCTTTGCTCAGGTCCAGGGTTCACTACAATAGCACAGCTGAGATCAAGAACACACAAGCATAAATATGGAATTCTTGGGACAACATTAAGCTAGGCAAATAAAAGAAAGAGTGCTTTACACAAGGACTTAACCAAAAAGCTTTGCAACCAACTAAGTGCTTTTGACGTATAGTCACTGTTATCATGTAGGAAATGCAGTAGTCAATTTGCGCAAAGCGAGATCCCACAAACAGCAATGTGATAATGACCAGATAATCTGTTTTTGTGGTGTTGTTCGAGGGATAAATATTAGCTGGGGCACTGGGGTGAACTCAGCTGCTCCTCTTCCAAAATTTGCATAGGATCTTTTATGTCCACTTGAGATGGCAGATAGGGCCTTGGTTTTTAATGTCTCACCCAAAAGACAGCAGCACATTGGTCATGCTCTTAAGAATCGGTCTAGTAAAAAAAAGTTATTTTGTAAAACCTCTTCATGTCTGCAGGAACAATTCTTTCAATTTTGAATGCAATCCCTCGACTTGTTCATGTTACAGAACTTTGAAGAATTATGTCTGAGGAAGTCTGCAGACCCCCACTAAACTCTCAAATAACAGACCCTCATCCCAATATAAATTTACTAAAATAATGGCAAAGAAGTCAGACATTGCAAAAAAGACCATACGGCATAAAAAGAATAAAGCAGGTGTGTCCTACTCATAAGCATTAACTGGTTTTTCCCCTGAAGAAAAGCCAAAGCAGGAAATATTGCCTTTCACGAGGCACTAATCATATGTTTGAATTACAATTCAAAGTTCCTCCAGTCTTATCTTGCCAATATGAATTCACACCACCCTTTAAAGAATATTTTGCCCTGAACTAAAAATATTTCCCCTACATATTGATTTTCTAATCCTATTTTCTAATAGTTTTGCTGGTAGTAACAACAAACATCAGTTATAACCATTTTTCTACCGGTGTACCCATGGATTTGCAATTACAATTGTGCATTCAATTTTCCAGCTTTAATTAATGGTGATGAACACTACTTCTATTTGCCATGTTCTTAAATTTGCCATTTACCTTCCTATCGCTACAGTTGTGTCCGATTGCAGGACTCTTCTGATCAGAAAAGTACTTTCAAAATTTTTCTTTTATTTGTTCATGGGATGTGGGCATCGCTAGTTAGGGCAGCATTTATTGCCCATCCCTAATTGCCCTCGAGAAGGTGGTGATGAGCTGCCTTCTTGAACCGCTGCAGTCCATGTGGGGTAGGTATTCCCACAGTTAGGAAGGGAGTTCCAGGATTTTGACCCAGTGAGAGTGAAGGAACGGCTTGGAATAGGTCCAAGTCAGGATAATCTGTGGAGGGGAACTTGCAAATGGTGGTGTTCCCATGCATCTGCTGCCCTTGTCCTTCGAGGTGGTAGAGGTCACGGGTTTGGAAGATGCTGTCCAAGGAGCCTTGGTGCGTTGCTGCAGTGCATCTTGTAGATGGTACACACTGCTACCACTGTGCGTCGGTGGTGGAGGGAGTGAACGTTTATGGATGGGATGCCTATCAAGTGGGTTGCTTTATCTTGGATGGTGTCGAGCTTCTTGAGTGGTGTTGGAGCTGCGCTCATCCAGGCAAGTGGAGAGTATTCCATCATACTCCTGACTGTGCCTTTAGATGGTGGACAAGCTTTGGGGAGTCAGGAGGTGAGTTACTCACCACAGGATTCCTAGCTCTGTCCTGCTCTTGTAGCTATGGTATTTATATGGCTACTCCAGTTCAATGTCTGGTCAATGGTAACCCCCAGGATGTTGATAGTGGGGGATTCAGCAATGGTAATGCCATTGAATGTCAAGGGGAGATGGTTAGATTGTGTCTTGTTGGAGATGGTCATTGCTTGGCACTTGTGTGGTGCAAATGTTACTTGCCACTTATCAGCCCAAGCCTGGATATTGTCCAGGTCTTGCTGCATTTCCACACGGACAACTTCAATATCGGAGGAGTCGCAAATGGTGCTGAACATTGTGCAGGTCATTGATGAAGCAGCTGAAGATGCTTGGGGCCTACGACACTACTCTGAGAAACTCCTGCAGTGATGTTCTGGGTCTGAGATGATTGACCAACAGCCACAACCATCTTGCTTTGTACCTGGTATGACTCCAAACAGCGGAGAGTTTTCCCCCTGATTCCCATAGACTCCAGTTTTGCTAGGGCACCTTGATGCCATACTCAGTCAAATGCTGACTTGATGTCAAGGGCAGTCACTCTCACCTCACCTCTTGAGTTCAGCTCTTTTGTCCATGTTTGGACCAGGGCTGTAATGAGGTCAGGAGCTGAGTGGCCCTGGCAACACCCAAACTGAGCGTCGCTGAGCAGGTTATTACTAAGCAAGTGCCACTTGATAGCACTGTTGACAACACCTTCCATCACTTTACTGATGATTGAGAGTACACTGATGGGCTGGTAATTGGCTGGGCTAGATTGGTCCTGCTTTTTGTGTACAGGACTTAGCTGGGCAATTTTCCACATTGCCGGATAGATGCCAGTGTCGTAGCTGTACTGGAACAGCTTAGCTAAGGGCGCAGCAAGTTCTGGAGCACAGGTCTTTAGTACTAATGCCGGAATGTGGTCAGGGCCCATAGTCATTGCAGTATCCAGTGACTTCAATCGTTTCTTGATATCATGTGGAGTGAATCGAATTGGCTAAAGACTGGCATCTGTGATGTTGGGGACGTCCGGAGGAGGCCAAGATGGACCATCCAGTCAGCACTTCTGGCTGAAGATTGTTGCAAATGCTTCAGCCTCATCATTTGCACTGATGCGTTGGGCTCTCCTGTCATTGAGGATGGGGCTATTTGTGGAGCCACCTCCTTCAGTTAGTTATTTAATTGTCCGCCATCATTCACGACTGGATGTGGCAGGGCTGCAGAGCTTAGATCTGATTTGTTGTTGTGGATTCGCTTAGCTCTGTCTATTGTATGCTGCTTATGCTGTTTGGCATGCAAGTAGTCCTGGGTTGGAGCTTCACCAGGTTGACACCTCATTTTGAGGTATGTCTGGTGCTGCTCCTGGTATGTCCTCCTCCACTCTTCATTGAACCAGGGCTGTTTCCCTGACTTAATGGTAATGGTAGAGTGGGGATATGCTGGGCCATGAGGTTACAGATTATGGTTGAATACAATTCTGCTGCTGCTGATGGCCCACAGCGCCTCGTGGATGCCCAGCTAGATCTGTTTGAAATCTATCCCATTTAGCACGGTGGTAATGCCACATAACACAATGGAGGGTATCCTCAATGTGAAGAGGGGACTTTGTCTCCAAAAGGACTGTGCGGTGGCCACTCCTACCAATACTGTCATGGACAGATGCACCTGCAGCAGGCAAATTGGTGAGGTCGAGGTCAAATACGTTTTTCCCTTTTGTTGGTTTCCTGACCACCTGCTGCAGACCCAGTCTAGCAGCTATGTTCTTTAGGATTCAGCCAGCTCGGTCAGTAATGGTGCTACTGAGGCACTTTTGGTGATGGCCATTGAAGTCCCCCATTCAAAGTGCATTCTGCACCCTTGCCACCCTCAGCGCTTCCTCCAAGTACTGTTCAACATGTCATCAGCTGAAGAGGGGCGGTAGGTGGCAATCAGCAGAAGGTTTCCTTGCCCATGTTTGACCCGATGCCATGAAACTTCGTGGGGTCCGGAGTCGATGTTGAGAACTCCCAGGGCAATTTCCTCCCTACTGTATTACTACTGTGCCGCCACCTCTGCTGGGTCTGTCCTGCCAATGGGACAGGACATACCCGGGGATGGTGATGGCGGTGTCTGGGACATTGTCTGTAAGATATGATTCCTTAAGTATGACTATGTCAGGCTACTGCTCGAATAGTCTGTGGGACAGCTCTCCCAACTTTGGCACAAGCCCCCAGCTGTTACTAAGGGGGAACTTGCAGGGTCGTCAGGGCTGCGTTTGAGTTGTCGTTTCCGGTGCCTAGGTCAATGCCGGGTGGTCCTCCAGTTTCATTCCTTATCATGCATCAGTCGGCCAGATACTTCTCCTGCTCTTTCCTTCAAATATCTTCATGAGTTTAAAAATCGGTTCAGATGTATGAAAACAAATGAGAGTTCACAAATGTGCCTACCCTAATGAATTTATCACACAGTAATAATAAGAGGATAAAGGGTGGAAGATGGAATGGGGCAGCGCCAGGCTCCAGCAGCAGCCCTCTGGACTTGTTTTGGCTCTGAGGTAATGGGCTCTCCTTTTGTCAATGGCGCCAGCTATGAGGAGGGTCCTGGGCCTGGGTTTTGCCTGATCCCCACCCCCATGAGCTCTAAACTCCACCCTTTCAGCAACCTCGCCATGAATTTACAGTCTCAGCTGTCCCCCAACGGCAGTTACCCCGGCTCTGGCTCAGGTGGTTTGGGTATTTTTGTGTTGATTGGAACCCTGGCAAGGGTCTGGGTCTGGGATGCAGCTTAGGTTCAAACTCCATTGTGGCGTTCTCTCTTTCCGGCTCCAAAGCGCTGCCTCTACCGCCTCCCCTGCTCAGGCTCAGCAGCTGGTGTTGTCTAATTCGACTGCCTTCAAGCCAAAATCCAACACTTCAACAGCTTCCATCTCAATATCTATGTGATTTATGATTTAATTGGGGGGATTGAGGACGCGGAGCTGCAAAACCAGATCTGGCATCATATCAGCAGCAACCCAGGTAAAAACGCATTGTAGCAAATATCAGATCGATACCACACTGAGAAGTGGGGTGTGGGAGAAAGAGAGATGCGAAGGAAGGAGGGGGAGAGGTGCGACGAAGGGGGGAGGCAGGGACGACGGCCGGGGGTTGAGGCACGACGGAGTGGGGTTGAGGCAGGAAGTCCCAGCTAATGGAGCTGCCGGCCAATCAGCGGGCCGGAGGCTCTTAGCCCCAGCAGCGCCACCAGGCATGTTGTGCATTGAGGGCGGTTGGGGCTTTGGGGGCGGCCCTCTGTGGGGCGCAGGATGCGGCCCCCCCCCCCATCTCCTCCAGCCCACAAGACAACCGTCTGGTTTTACCAGGCAGGGTTCTTGGGGCCTTTGCCGTCCGGCTGCTGAGGGTAAAATACCTGCGGCAACGAAAGGAGGCCCTTATGTGGCAGTTAACTAGCCACTTAAAAGCTTTGATTGGCCTGGGGCGAGCCGGCTGTTTCTCGCTGCCGCCGCCCTACGTGAAGTTGCAGCTGGGGTGGGAGGGGGGTCGGGAACAGCACCCATCCCCCACCGCCTCCCACTCAATTTTATGTCCCCTCCTCCGCCACCAGCCCGCTCCTTGGGGGCCCATAACATTCCAGAGTAAAGAACTCTGATCTGTTAGAGATTAAATAAGCCACTAATGAGGTTTATAAACCAATGGTCAATCTATATTGGCTTATGTATGGAAAAAAATAGCAACTCCTGATTTTTTATACCCAATCTCGAGTTTGTCGTTTGATTTATGAGATGGCGGCTTTGGCATGGCTGACTTTATCAGCGGCTGAGAAGTGATATTTAGTCAGAACACCAGTTTTAATTTGGCAATCTCTGTAATGGTTATTGTTACAAATTTGGGTTTGCAGTAGATATCTACTTGGGTTCAGTGATACCACACTTCAAAAGTGATTTTTGAGTGTCTTACATTTGTAGGAGTTGATTCACTGCCTCATTATATCTACCTGTATGACAGCCATGGGTGTAACAATAACACCACCAGATACTTGTGTCTTTCACCATGTATTTCTTTAATCGCTCTGAGTCACACAAACACATGATGAAACAAGGCCCGACATGATTTGACAGTAAGGTGAACATCAAGCCTTGCCTCGATTATAAGCTAAACTGACTCAAGTTGGCAATCCCAAGTCAATTGACAGTAACATTTCTTCTTGCAGACCACAGGTGTACATACCCAAGCCTGACTCGAGATAAAGCTGTTTTCGTTTCTGTTTGGCTCAGACTTAGACTACCCTAGGGTCTTAGAGAAAAACTGACATACAGACAGAGACACAGAAAAACAGAGACACGCACATAGCGAGAGAGGAGGGTACTGTTTCTTCAGCTCTGTGGCCCAAGGATTGACTCATCCAGCTACCAAATTTTACTGCTTTGCATTATAACCTCCTTCCAACTGGTGTGGGTGTTCACACCAGTGAATGGGTGGTTTGTTTAGCTAACGCCCCTACATTGAAAGGAAACGATTCTTGTATTAATGGTGTAAACTGCCATGGAATGTGCTCAACAATTCCCTATTATTGTAAATTTGCAATCTGTGAAAATACACAATTTAATGGCTCTACTTTCTACTAGTGTACCTGATTGTCCTAATCAATACACTAAATGGTTTATATCTTGGAGTTAGTTGTTCTTAAAACTGAACCGAACCTAATATCAGTAACATAAATGAAATCTTATTGACGAAGTAGGTCAAATTCCAGTATGTTACAGTGCTATAACAATGCAAGGCATTATTGCTGTTGATCAGCACAAAAATTTGAACTGAAGTTAAAAACAGGGAACATTACCCATTCTGGACTGTTTCTTCCATACACAGAAACACTAAAACCTTATTTTTACAAGATCTTCAAATTCAAATGCTGTAATATAATTAAGGCAGTGTCAGTCTTTGCTGATGAAGAGACCCACCCACCTAGAAGCTCTCAGCCTTCCTAAAGAGGCCAGCATAGCTGTCTCTGCCATACTATTTGGTATGAACCTTCCACTGACATCATTGAAGGTCCCTGACCAGAAAATTAATTCTGCTGGTGCCTTTTCAACAATTCTGCAGGCTCTTTCCTTTTGTCACCAGTGCTTCCCTATAATATAAACGAGTTCAATCCCTGAGGACCAGCAGCCTGGATATAATATTGTAAATACAATATTTTGATGTGAAAATAAAATTAAACATGATTTTGTTTTACCTTCCACCATGAACATAGGTACTTTCCCACCTCCATGTGCCAGCATCTCTCTGCGGTAGCGCTCTCCCACAGGCCTAAAGAGAAAAAAATAATGTTACACCACCTGCACCCTTACCTTGCTCAGTAGCTATTTCGGTTTCAATGCCGCTACTCCTCCAAGAGATAATGTCACTGGTATTACTGGGCTATTACAATATCCTTGACATGGCTGAGTGCCACAAAGTCAAAAATATTTTTGGTTGATCTATAATATTTAAACACGTTTTTCCCTTAAAGACATTATCAGTAACTATTCTATGTAAAATGAGGTTCAAGGAACTTGCAGCATAGAGTCGAAGTAATTATGGCACAGAAGGAGGCCATTCAGCCCATTGTTTAATTCTGGCCTGCAAAAAGTGGCAGCTAGACTTCAAACTTACTTTGTATGTGTTCATTAATCGTCAGAGTAAAAAAACTTACAAAAAGACCACTATGTATGCTTTATTGTACGCTGAGAGTGAAGTTTAGTCATCAGGCCAAGACTAGCATTTCAATCAAATTTGAAGTTTCTTGCTGTTGCAGTAATTTTTGTTGCTTGGTCAAACAAATGGCTCATTTTCTAGTTCAGCACTCATAATCTAAGTAAAACATAATCTGCTTACACATCAACATTATCCATCCCAATGACCATTTTAATAACCTCAATTATAGTTTTTCTTAATTTTTATCCTTTAATGGAGACAGTTCAGTTCATAAAATCATGCAGCACAGGAGGCCATTCAGCCCTCGTGTGTGACATCTCTTTGAAACAGTGTACAACTGGTCCCCCTCCCTTGCTCTTTGCCCATACCCTGCAATTTTCTTCTTTTCGAGTATATATCTCATTCTCTTTTAAAAGTTATTACTGAATCTGTTTGCACCACCTTTTCCGGCAGTGCATTCCAGATCATAACAATCTGGTGCATAAAAAGAATTCTCCTCATCCCTGCATTTTTTGCCAATTATCTTTAATCTGCATCCCCAGTTACCAAGTCCTGAGAGACCTTCTTCATAATGCAGAACACAAAGTCCCATTTCTTTGCGATTGATGACAATTAAATTCCATTATCTCGTATTTTAACCTGTTAAGTGGGTCCTTCATGAAACATTGCTTCCAAACCATGGAGGCGACAGCTCTCGACATGAGGTAGGAATAATATTTGGCACCATATCCAACAAGGTGGCTAAAGCGCAGCTGCCATGCCTAAAAAGAAAACAAAACTGTAAGTCTTTGCACTCCTCCCCAGAATTTGGAAATATATATGCAGACGAGTGAAATTAACCAATAAATTATACTTCAGGCTAAACCTTTTGCCTCAAATCTAAACAAACAATCATAACTTGAAGAACTGGAATAACTTCAAGTCTGCATATGGGTGTTCTATTCCAGAACACGGCTGGTGAAGGATTGTACTGGAGTCAATCTTTACTCAGTCTTAAATTTATTTAGTGTGAAACATTACAAGCAAATACCTCCTAACTCAACTGCACCACAGTGTCAATAAGTGTCTCTCTATATGTGCTCAAGTGAGACCCCAATTAATGCCTTCCACCTGCATACAATTAAACACAATTGTTATGCAACTTAAGTGAGTGTTTCCCTTAGCAGGTAGGAGAAATGAAAAAACGTGAAATGCATAAAAATGTAAATACATACTGTGGACAGTTCTGCTCGATGCAGTACAAGAAGGATAGTGTAGCTATTGAAATGATACAGAAACAGCACTACTGGAATGATTTGTGAGGATGGAGGTATTGGGATTATGAAGAGCTATTATTTAAATTACTCTCAGTAAAAAAAGAGAAGGGTGAGAGGTGATATGATTGTTGTTTTCAGGATTCTCAAGGGAATAGGTAATGTAGACCATGACAAGTTATTTCACTTTATCCAGCACAGTAGAACCAGAGCACATGGCCTGTGCTTAAAGTGGGGGTAAATTCAAAACTAATCTGTGAAAATAATATTTTTGTGAGCAAATGGTCAATCCATGGAATAGGCTCCTAGGGAGATGGCAGAAGCAGGTAGTACTGATTCACTCAAATGCAAATTATGTAAATTTATTTCAGAAAATAATGCTTTGGGATACAGCATATGAGCTATTTGAGACATGACATATGGTAAGTATAGCATGCTTGGGAGGAACAGATGATTTTGAACCAAGCCTTTCCACCACTGGGGCTTTCTTCATCTGTTGTAGTCTATTTGATAGCTAATGATTAGTCAGCAACTCCATTATCATTGAATCATATGACAATCAGGATGGTAGAAGGCAAACTGGAACAATCATATTTCATCTAGCAATTCCTGTGCTCCTAAGCAAAGAGCACTTGTCAATAAAAATTCTCTCTTCTCTCTTAGATAATAGACAATATTCTCTTTTAACACTCAAATAGTAATGCCTACTTTAATGATTATCACTAATACTGCTGGTATAATACTAAACAAGAATGAAACACTACTTCAGATGAAAATGTTCAGTGTAAAATACTCCATTTCCATGTAGTCATCACTCAAAAAAAGGCTCTGCTATGATAAGACTCAATTTTGAAAATTCACTCTGCAGATCCAAAATGATTCAATTCAGGTTCAAAGCTCAGCATAAATTTGCTGAGTTAGCAGCATGGGTGTGACTGACATTCTGTCTGATTGTTGACATTGACAAGAGCACAGAGTTTACCTCAAAATGTGATAATACCTAACTATTCCGATCATTTATATGATAATTCGAGGGGGTGGCATCCTCCTATAAAAATGGGCGGCACAGTGGTTAGCACCGCAGCCTCACAGCTCCAGTGACCCGGGTTCAATTCTGGGTACTGCCTGTGTGGAGTTTGAAAGTTCTCCCTGTGTTTGCGTTGGTTTTCTCCGGGTGCTCCGGTTTCCTCCCACATGCCAAAGACTTGCATGTTGATAGGTAAGTTGGCCATTAGCAATTGCCCCTAGTGTAGGTAGGTGGTAGGAAAATATAGGGACAGGTGGGGATGTGGTAGGAATATGGGATTAGTGTAGCATTAGTATAAATGGGTGGTTGATGGTCGGCACAGACACGGTGGGCCGAAGGTACTGTTTCAGTGCTGTATCTCTAAACTAAACTAAAAGCCCTTATAGCTTTAACTGTATAATAGTACATAAAGTAACACACGATCTAACCTTTTTCAACAAAATGATATACAAGTGAAAGAATTCTTTTATAATGTCATCACAAGATACCTGTGCTCTTGATAAGATGGCTAAAACAAGGTGGCGTCAATTCACAACACTCCTAAGAGGGAGGGTGAGCTTAGGATGCCAAGAAATGCCTTGTTTAACACACCAGCCTCAGAAATGCTGAGATGATGCTTGGACTGGCAGGCCAGGCATCACAGAAAGTAGAATGAAAAAAAATTGCATTTATATAGAACCTTTCATGTCCTCAGGACATCCCAGATTGCTTTACAACAAATTAATCACTTTTAAAACACTGTCACTGTTGTTTTGTCAGCAATACTGCAGTTCGTTAACTGCAGCTCGTTGTTTGGATTTCTTCAACAAATATGGGGAGGCAACATTTTGGCTTGGTCGAGATATAAAGCAGAAAACAATCAATCAAATATACACCATGTACAGATGGTGTTTTGCCCCTCATACTACAACTGAAAGCTACAATGTTAGCAAAATACCACTACAAGTTGTTAACTGCATCACCAAAAATCACTTCCACATTCTAGGATTGGTGGAAATGTGCCATCTATAAATTGTGTTCCACAAAGTCGTTAAGTAATTGTGTGGGTGACTGATGGAGTAAAAATTATTACATTTAGTCCTTTTTTAAAAAGAAAGCATCAATCTTGCTTGATTATCTTGTCTGTAGAAATTCCAAAATTTCCAGATACACACAGTTTTGTCTTTGTAGCCAACATAATTGTTGCTCCTAATAATAACTGAACATGACCATAACAAGACATAATAAGTAGTAGTCTTGTGAACTGCTTAGCCAACCACACAGTAAAAGACAGATCACATACATAGCTACAATTTAATGGGAAAAAATGCCTAAGGTTTAGCACTTTACATTTCAGCACAGCATGACCTTACAATGCAATATCTGATCACTGAGAAACTCAGTCATAGCATCAATAGATGCAGCAAATTGAGTGTTAGTTGGTTAAATTCACCCACTGGCATGAATTTGCATAAAGGTTTAAACAAGATGACTTTAGCATGGCATGAATCTATATTTAAGTTGCCAATTTGTACCTTATTTGTTACAAAATCATTCTAAGTGTTAATAAAAACTTATGAAAGAAACATATTTAAATAAGAATGCTTCAATTTCCTGAGTGGACAACTGAATGGCATGTTGATGAACTGAGCAATAATAGTGAGATGTTTGTTTCGTGACGGAGTCCTCATGTGCAGACTATGTTCTATGCAGTTAACCTGTTGAATGGGCTGTTAGGTGCTATGATTTTGGATTCAAAGCTTGTGTTTTTTTCTGAGACACAGTCATTCACTGCAAATGAAACTGAAAGCTCCAGAGAATCCTGGAAGGATAAGGCTGGCCCAAACCAGTTTAAAACAGTTTTCTAATCAGAGACATGTGATTGGAGCTCAGGTTTCAGTTTAAAAGAACTCTCTGCAGCGGGTGGAAGAAAAAACAGCCAGCTGTTCTTTTAAAGAGACAATCCAGGAGCTGCAGGTCATTGTGCTTCCAGACATGTTGCTTGGTTTTAAAAAAGACTGGCTGCAAGCAGAGGAGCCAGAGGGCTGACCATCAGTGAATATGGCTTACGGCAGCTATCCTGAGCAACTTAAAGAGTTATCGAGAGGCAACAAGCCCAAACCACTAAAGGGAAGACTGAATCACACACTATCGAAGGGACATCATTACTTCCGTATCTGCATCCTGAAGGAGAGGACTTGGAAAACTGAAGAAGTTCCTGATTCTGACACACTTTGTGACTGTTCAGCAACCTCTTGCTGATAGGACTGCTGAAAGCTGGCGGACAGCCATAAAGGCGGGGCTAAAGTGTGGTGAATCGAAGAGACTTAGCAGTTGGCAGGAAAAAAGACAGAGGCGCAAGGGAAGAGCCAACTGTGTAACAGCCCCGACAACCAGTCGGCTCTCTCCTTGTGCTTCTGTCTTTTTTCCTGCCAACAGCTAAGTCTCTTCAACTCGCCACACTTTAGCCCTGCCTTTATGGCAGCCCGCCAGCTCTGGCGATCACTGGCAACTGACTCCCATGACTTGTGATCAATGTCACAGGACTTCATGTCACGTTTGCAGACGTCTTTAAAACGGAGCCATGGACAGCCAGTGGGTCTGATACCAGTGACGAGCTCGCTGTACAATATGTCCTTGGGGATCCTGCCATCTTCCATGCGGCTCACATGGCCAAGCCATCTCAAGCGCCGCTGGCTTAGTAGGGTGTATATGCTGGGAATGTTGGCCACCTCGAGGACTTCTGCGTTGGAGATATGGTCCTGCCACCTGATGCCAAGGATTCTCTGGAGGCAGCGAAGATGGAATGAATTCAGACGTCGCTCTTGGCTGACATACATTGTCCAGGCCTCGCTGCCGTAGAGCAAGGTACTGAGGACACAGGCTTGATACACCTGGACTTTTGTGTTCCGTGTCAGTGTGCCATTTTCCCACATTCTCTTGGCCAGTCTGGACATAGCAGCGGATGCCTTTCCCATGCGCTTGTTGATTTCTGCATCGAGAGACAGGTTACTGGTGATAGTTGAGCCTAGGTAGGAGAACTCTTGAACCACTTCCAGAGCGTGGTCGCCGATATTGATGGATGGAGCATTTCTGACGTCCTGTCCCATGATGTTAGTTCTCTTCAGGCTGATGGTTAGGCCAAATTCGTTGCAGGTAGCCATAATTTTGTCGATGAGTCTCTGCAGACACTCTTCTGTGTGGGATGTTAATGCAGCATCGTCAGCAAAGAGGAGTTCCCTGATGAGGACTTTCCGTACTTTGGTTTTCACTCTTAGACGGGCAAGGTTGACACAATATTGTAAGAAAGTTCAAGATGCCATCATAATTACACGAAAACCATGATCTAAACTATGAACTAACAAGTCAAGTACAATAAATAAAAACAAGAAATGCTGGAACCACTCAGCAGGTCTGGCAGCATCTGTGGAAAGAGAAGCAGAGTTAACGTTTCGGGTCAGTGACCCTTCTTCGGAACTGACAAATATTAGAAAAGTCACAGGTTATAAGCAAGTGAGGTGGGGGTGGGGCAAGAGATAACAAAGGAGGTCTAGATTGGACCAGGCCACATAGCTGACCAAAAGGTCACAGAGCAAAGGCAAACAATATGTTAATGGTGTGTTGAAAGACAAAGCATTAGTACAGATTAGGTGTAAATACACTGAATATTAAACAGCAGCAAGTGCAAACCTGAAAAAAAAAGTAGGTAAGCAAACTGAACAAACTACGATGAAATGAAATAAATGCAAAAAAACGATTGTAAAAAATGTAAAAAAGGATGTAAAAAAAAAGGAAGAAAAAATAACTAAAAATGAAAGTAAAATGGGGGGCTGTCACGCTCTGAAATTATTGAACTCAATGTTCAGTCCGGCAGACTGTAGTGTGCCTAATCGGTAGATGAGATGCTGTTCCTCGAGCTTGCGTTGATGTTCACGTTGAAGTCAAGTACAATATTTAGCTAAGTTAATAAATTAATTATGCAGTTCTAGAAATGAAAGTTGTGCCAAAATTTACTAAATATTGTGGTTATCACTTGAATATGGGTTTTGTGGAAATAATAAAATTTGGAAATAATTCCCAGTTAATAACCAATGATATATTGGATGATGTTTTAGAATTGTCAAATGCTATCACCGTCACATGGTTAAATTTCTCCAGCATTAGATCCGAAACTAATTTCAGAATTCATTAAAACTCATCAGAAGGTTGTTTTACACTATTTGGACACCAAGTATAATTCCAATGCAGTATGAAGCAGTTTTTAAAAAGTACTCAAATGCTTTAATGTAGAGTTATTTTTAATGTTATGAGAAAACAGGTGTTCACAACCTAATCCTTAAAGACATCTTATTGGCCAGAATGCAGAGCTCTGTACATAAAAGCTCATAGAGCTCTCTTCCGGTAGGCAGAGTGCTATCAATATTAAAGGAAATTGCTGCCAGTGCTTCACATTCTGCAGTTAGTCTCAAAACTAGAAGAAAAGAACTTGCATTTATACAGCACCTTTCACGTCCTGAGGATTTCCCAAAGCACTTTACAGCTAATGAAATGCTATTGAAGTTAGTCCCTGCTATGTATGAAATTCGGCAGCCAATTTTCAATCAAAAAGCCCCAACAACAGCAATGAGACAAAGACCAAGTAATCAGTTTTAGTGATGATGGCTGAGGAATACATTTTAGCTAGGACACTGGAAGAACTACCATGTTCTTCTTCAAATAATGCCATGGAATCTTTTAAGTATACCTTGGAGAGAAGGAGGAGTTGCAGTTTAATGTCACATCTGAAAGATGCCACCTTTGACAGTGCAGCACTCCCTTAGTACTGTAGTCAAATGCCAGCCTTGATTATATTCTCAAGTCTCTGGAATGGGGTTTGAACCTGTAACCTTCCTATCAGAAACAACAGTGTTGATATTAACTCCCCACAACAGGCAAGAGGGGGTACGATTAAAAATTAAAAACGAGAACCCACCATGTATGTACCCGACTCCATTTTTGAGGCAGCGACTGGTGTGGCATCCGAATCTCTCACCTTAGAGAAATGGCGAGATGGTGGAATAGTGGTAATGTCATTGAACTAGTAATCCGGAGACCCAGGATAATGTCCTGGGGACATGTGTTCAAATCCCACCATGGCAGCTTGTGGAATTTAAATTTAACTAATGAAACACAATTAATTAAAATTAATTAATAAAAATCAGGAGTGGAAGGCTAGTGCCATGAATCATGCCATGTATCGACTGCCATAAAAACCCATCTACTTCACTAATGTCCTTCAGGGAAGGAAATGTGTCATCCTTACCTGGTCTGGCCTTATGGGACTCCAGACCAGCAATGTGGTTGACTCTTAACTGCCATCTGAAATGGCCTAGCAAGCCACTCAGTTGTCAAGGGCAATTAGGGATGGGCAACAAATGCTGGCCTTGCCAGTGATGCTCACATCCCATGAAACAAAAATAAAAAAGTGGCACACTTTGTTAACATATTTAAATCAGGCTCCCTCAGCACAATTGGGAGCCTGATTTACATTTAATAGTTGCTGGCTGGGTTTCCCAGGGTTCTGGTAACCCATTTGTAAAAGGGAGGCAGAAGCTGCCAGCTCAAGAAGGGCCTTTTACAGCATTCCTAAACAGGAAAAAGCAGAGTGGTAATGTGACTGGACCAGTAATCCAGAGGCCTGGACGAACGCGACAGAGACACGAGTTCAAATCTCACTACAGCAGCTGGAAGAATTTAAATTCTATTAATTAATGAATCTGGAATGAAAAATAGCTTGTCTCAGTAATGATGATCATGAAACTACCGGATTGTTGTAAAAACTCAGCTGGTTTACTAATGCCCTTCAGAGAAGGAAATCTGTCATCCTTACCTGGTCTGGTCTACATGTAACTCCAGACCCACAGCTATGTGGTTGACAGTTAACTGCCCTCTGAAATGGCCAAGATACTCAGTAATATCAAACTGCTACAGAAAAGTCGAAGAAGAATAAAATCAAACAGACAATCTGGCATCTACCTAGGGACCGGAAATGACAAAGGCATGTCATGCCTAGTCAACTCGGCAAAGTTCTTCTCACTAAGATCTGGGGACAGCATTTGAAGAGCTGTCTCACAGACTAGTTAAGCAAAATATTCACACTCTCCGAATCATAACTTACAGCCAATGTCCCAGATTCCTCCATCACCATTCCTGGGTATGTCCTGTCCGAGCAGCAGGACAGACCAACCAGAGGTACAGTCAGGAGTGCGTAGCCCTGGGAGTCCTCAAGATTGACTTTGGAGCCCATTAAGTCTCATGGCATTGGGTTTAACACGGACAAGGAAATCTCCTGCTGATTCGCACGCATCGCCCTCCTTCAACTGATGAATCAATACTCCTCCATGTTGAACACCACTTGGAAGAAGCACTGAGGGTGGTAGCAAGGGCATAGAATGTACTCTGGATGGGGAACTTCAATGTCCATCAAGAGTGGCTTGGAAGCACCATTACTGACCAAGCTGGCCAAGTCCTGAAGGAAATACTACCAAATTGCACCTGGGGAAGGTGGTGAGAGAACCAAAAGCAGGGAAAAAAACTACTTGCCCTCGTCCTCCCAATTTATTTTCTCTCGAAAATATACTTTATTCATAAAAATCTGTAAAAAAAATAATTACAAAACAGTTCAAAACAGCATCAAGTTGACATTCCAGGAAGTGCAAAGGAAATCAGTTTTCTTCAATACAGGAGTGATCTGCCTCACAACCCTTCCATTCCATTTTACATGCCATCTACATTTTACAGCAGAACTATATTTAGTGCATATAGCCTGAGGGGTTTTCCATGGTTCCAGCCCCTCAGTTCACTATGGCGGGAGGACCTGACACAGTGGTCTTTCCCCATTGAGCCCTTGCAGCGGCTGCCCCAAGCTTTAGTGCGTCCCTCAGCACGTAGTCCTGGACCTTGGAATGTGCCAGTCTGCAACACTCAGTCGTGGACAACTGTTTGCGCTAGAAGACTAGCAAGTTTCGCTCGGTGTGCGTCCCTGCGAAAAGCCCGTAGAGCACAGACTCCTGTGTTAGAGCTGCTCGGATGAACCTCGACAAAAATCACTGCATCGCTTTCCACACCTGCTTTGCAAAGGCACATTCCAGTAGGAGGTGGGCAACAGCCTCTTCCCCACCACAGCCACCTCGAGGGCAGCATGCGGAGGTGGTGAGATTCCAGGTGTGCAGGAAGGATCCGACAGGGAGGGCCCTTCTCACCACCAGCCAAGCTACGTCTTGGCGATTGTTTGAAAGTTCTGGTGATGAGGCATTCTGCCAAGTGACTTTGCAACGGCAGCGTGAAGAGTGGCTCCACTGTAAGGATTGACAGCGGCACCTGGTTTCCCCTCTCCTTGTACACCTTCAGGAACCTGATGCATCCCACCACATTCTTGAACTTCACATCGAAATATCCGCTGCTGGGGAAGTCCTGCAGGCAGAAGATGTCTGCAGCTTGGAATCCACAGCAATCAATAAGGATTTTCTTACTGGAGAAGGTACGGTCAACCGGTGCACCTCCTTCATTATCCTTCACCACTACCCGAATGGTGTTACGCACTCCCTGGCCTGAAGCTCTAGAATACAGTCATTCTACTCAAAACTTACTTGGAACAGGATCAAAGGCCACTGATCATGGTCTCTCCCCTGTATTTATCCACAACAGTATTGGTAGGAGTGACCACCGCACAGTCCTTGTGGAGACAAAGTTCCTTCTTTACACAGAGGAAACCTTCCATTGTGTTGTGTGGTACTACCACTGTGCTAATTGGGATAGATTCAGAACAGCTCAAAACTGGGCATTCATGAGGCTCTGTGGACTATCAGCAGCAGAAAAATTGTATTCAACCACATTCTATAACCTCATGGCCTGGCATATTCCTCACTCTACCATTACCGTCAAGCAAGGGGACCAACCCTGGTTCAATGAGGAGTGCAGGAGAGCATGCCAGCAGCAGTACCAGGCATACCTAAAGAGGAGATGCCAACCTGGTGAAGCTACAACACAGGACTACATGCATGCTAAACAGTGAAAGCAGCATGCTACAGGCAGAACTAAGTGATCACACAACCAACAGATCAGATCAAAGCTCTGCAGTCCTGCCACATCCAGTCATGAATGGTGGTTGTCAATTAAACAACCAACGGGAGAAGCAGGCTCCACAAACATCCCCAACCCCAAAGATGGGGGAGCCCAGCATGTCAGTGCAAAAGAAAAGTCTGAAGCATTTGCAACAATTTTCAGCCAGAAGTGTGGAGTTGATGATCCATAATGGCCTCCTCCTGAGGTCCCCAGCATCATAGATGCCAGTCGCCGGCAATTCAAGTCACTCCACCCAATATCAAAAAACGGCTGAAGGCACTAACATCAAAGGCAATGGGCCCTGACAATATCCCAGTTGTACTACTGAAGACTTGTACTGCAGAACAAGCCGTGTGCCAAGTCAAGCTGTTCCAGTACAGCTTCAACGGTGGCATCTACATCACAATGTGGAAAATTGCCCAGGGATGTCCTGTCCTCTAAAAGCAGGACAACACCAATTTGACCAATTAATGTCTCATCAGTCCACTCTCAATCAGCAGCAGAGTGAAGAAAGATGTCCTCAACAGTGTTATCAAGTGGCACTTACTCAGTAATAACCTGCTCACCAATGCTCAATTTGCATTCCTCTAAGGGCACTCGGCTCCAGACCTCATTACAGCCTGGGTACGAACACGGAAAAAAAGAGCTGAATTCCAGAGGTGAGGTGAGAGTAACTGTCCTTCACATCAAGGCAGCATTTGATCGACTATGGCATCAAGGAGCCCTCGCAAAATTGAAGTCAGTTAGGAGAAAAACTTACCACTAGCTGAAGTTATACCTAGCACATAGGATGTTGAAGACCAATCATCTCAGCCCAGGCATCGCCTCAGGGTAGTGTCCTACACCCAACCATCTGCAGCTGCTTTCCTCCATCATAAGGTGTGTGTGTGTATATATATATATATATATATATATATATATATATAATATATATATATGTATGGCTGGGAAAGCAGTTATAGTTCGATGTCAAAATTAACAATCCATTCAAAGGCTTCAAGTGATGCAGTGTGAATGGTTGTGATGCTACCAGGAGTGGATCTCTCAGGGCAAGAGTTCAATATGTGGGCGATAGTCTGACTTGGAAGGCCACAGTCACAATTTGAGCTGGTCCTCATGTTCCACATGTGGGGCAAGTGGCTACATTTTTTCTGGCCCATGTTCAAGCGGTTGAGAGTTGTCCAGATTTTCTGTGGGGGATGAAAGCTGGAACGTCACCGCTCAGGTCCGTTACCAGGTTGTGGTTGATGATGTCGCAGTCAACCGGGAGGAGCGCCAGAGAAGTGGGGCTGTCGTCGGTTTGTAGCGCGTGGAGTGTGTTCCAGTGAGGGCTACAAGATTTCAGGCGAGTGTGTGTTTTTTTTTTGAGGTCCTGTATCAATGGGAGTTCTTTGTTAGCTGTCAGCCGGTGGTGTTCTTTGAGGGGAATGTTTTCCCTGCGGACATCAGGAGGTTCAATGTGCTCTAGCATAGGAAGCCACTTGAGCTGCGTTGGTCTCAACGTTCCAGAAATAATCCTCATTATTTCCCGGAAGTGGATATCTACCAAGTTTGTGTGACGGCTCCTGAGCCAGGTTGAGGAGCAGGACTGTGACAGGAATGTGGACATAGTCACCCTGCAAGAAACCCACCTCAGACCACTCCAATTGTCGAGCCCACATTCCAGGGTACCAACTCATAGCAAACAGGGATAACAGGGGAGGCAGTGGCGTAGTGGTATTGGCAACTAGTAACCCAGAGACCCAGGGTATTTCTCTGGGGACGTGGGTCGAATCCCACCACAGCAGAAGGTGGAATTTGAATTCAATTAATAAATCTGGAATTAAAAGCTAGTCTAATGATGGCCATGAAACCATTGTCGATTGTTGTAAAAACCCATCTGATTCACCAATGTCCTTTAGGGAAGGAAATCTGCTGTCCTTACCTGCTCTGGCCTAAATGTGACTCCAGACCCACAGCAATGTGGTTGACTCTTAACTGTCCTCTGAAATGGCCTAGCAAGCCACTCAGTTTTATCTAACTGCTACAAAATCAATAAAACAGAATGAAACTGGATGGACCACCCGGCATCGACCTAGGCACCGGAAACCCAGCCCTATCAACCCTGCAAAGTCCTCCTTACCAACATCTGGGAGCTTGTGCCAAAGTTGGGAGAGCTGTCCCACAGATTGTCAAGCAACAGCCCGACATAGTCATAGTCCCAGACACTGCCATCACCATCCCTGGGTATGTCCTGTCCCACCAGCAGGACAGAGCCAGCAGAGGTGGCGGCACAGTGGGAGGGTGTTACCCTGGGAACCTTCAACAATCAACTCTGCACCCCATGAAGTCTCATGGAATCAGGTCAAACCTCCTGCTGATTACCACCTACCCCCTCCCTCAGCTGATGAATCAGTACTCGTCCATGATCATCATCATTGGAAGAAGCACTGAGGGTGGCAAGGGTGCACAATGTACTCTGGGTGGGGGACTTCACTACTGACCGAGCTGGCCGAGTCCTAAAGGACATAGCTGCTAGACTAAGTATATGGCAGGTGGTGAGGGAACCAACAAGAGGGAAAAACATACTTGACCTCGTCCTCACCAATCTGCCTGCCGCAGATGCATCTGTCCATGACAGTATTGGCAGGAGTGACCACCGCACAGTCCTTTGGAGATGAAGTCCCGCCTTCACATTGAGGTTATCTCCACCATGCGAAATGGGATAGATTTCGAACAGATCTAGCAATGCAAAACTGGGCATCCTTGAGGCGCTGTGGTCCATCAGCAGCAGCAGAATTGTACCACAATCAGTAACCTCATGGCCCGGAATATTCCCCACCCTGGTTCAATGAAGAGTGCAGGAGGGCATGCTAGGAGCAGCACCAGACATACCTCAAAATGAGGTGTCAACCTGGTGAAGCTACAACACAGGACTATTTGCGTGCCAAACTGCGTAAGCAGCATGCGATAGACAGAGTTAAGCGATCCCATAACCAGCGGATCGGACCTAAGCTCTGCAGTCCTGCCACATCCAGCCGTGAATGGTGGTGGACAATTAAACAACTAACTAGAGGAAGTGGCTCCACAAATATCCCCATCCTCAATGATGGGGAGCCCAGCACATCAGTGCGAAAGATAAGGCTGAAGCATTTGCAACAATCTTCAGCCAGAAGTGCCGACTGGATGATCCATCTCAGCCTCCTCCTGAAGTCCCCAGCATCACAGATGCCAGACTTCAGCCAATTCGATTCACTCCTCATGATATCAAGAAATAACTGAAGGCACTGGATACTGCAAAGGCTATGGGCCCTGACAATATTCCAGCAATAGTACTGAAGACCTGTGCTCCAGAACTTGCCGCGCCCCTAGCTAAGCTGTTTCAGTAGAGCTGCAACAGTGGCATCTACCGGCCATGTGGAAAATTGCAACCTGTCTAATTACCGCCCCATCAGTCTACTCTCAATCATCAGTAAAGTGATGGAAGAAGTCATCGACAGTGCCATCATCCAGCACTTACTTAGCAATAACCTGCTCAGTGACGCTCACTTTGGGCTCCACCAGGGCCACTCAGCTCCTGACCTCATTAAGCCTTGGTTGAAACATGGACAAAAGAGTTGAACTGAAGAGGTGAGGTGAGAGTGACTGCCCTTGACATCAAGGCAGCATTTGACCGAGTAAGGCATCAAGGAGCCCGAGCAAAACTGAAGTCAATGGGAATTAGGGGGAAAACTCTCCTCTGGCTGGAGTCATACCTAGCACAAAGTTAAATGATTGTGGTTGTTGGAGGTCAATCATCTCAGCTCCAGGACATCACTGCAGGAGTTTCTCAGGGTAGTGTCCTAGGCCCAACTACCTTCAGCTGCTTCATCAATGACCTTCCTTCAATCATAAGGTCAGAAGTGGGGATGTTTGCTGATGATTGCACAATGTTCAGCACCATTCGCGACAAAGCAGCCCGCTTGATTGGCGCCCCATCCACAAACATTCACTCCCTCTACCACCGACACAGTGGCAGCACTGTTTGTACCATCCACAAGATGGACAGCAGCAACACACCAAGGCTCCTTAGACAGCACTTTCCAAACTCATAACCTTTACCAACTAGAAGGACAAGGGCAGCAAATGCATGGGAACACCAGCACCTACAAGTTCCCCTCCAAGTCACACCATCCTGACTTGGAACTATATCACCGTTCCTTCACTGTCGTTGGGTCAAAATCCTGGAACTCCCTTCCTAACAGCACTGTGGGTATACCTACCTCATACGGATTGCATCTGTTCAAGAAGGCAGCTCACTACCACCTTCGCAAGGGCAATTAGGGACGGGCAATAAATGTTGGCCTAGCCAGCGACGCCTGCATTGAATGAATTTAAAAAAAAGACATACTGCCCAGCCACCTACATCAAGGAACACCTCACCAAAGATGAAGACCTAAAATCGGACGACCCCTACTCCATCTCCATCAAAGTAGATAAGCTGATCATCACAAATGTCTACAAGCTACCAAATGACCTTTAGCCCAACATCGTAAAGCAGCCTACAGCACACAAAACCACCTATATTGGAGACTACAACAGCCAACATCATATGTGGGGGTACACCAAGAACAACACTGCAGGAGAACAACTGTCATAGTGGGCCTCCGTGCATGACCCAAAACTTGTGCACAATGCAAAACAGCCTGGCACATTCCATTCTGCCAGGTGGAAGGAGGACTACTTACCTGATTTTTGATTCATGATCTATGACAACAACAGCTGACCGCTTACGTGCTCCCAACTAGTGCTGCCCACCTTCCCCCTCTCCCAACATTGCCTGAGCCTCATCCATATTGGCCTTGAACTACCATAAGGTCAGAAGTGGGGATGCTCGCTGATGATTGCAGAGTGTCCAGTACCATTCATAACTCCTCAGATTCTGAAGCAGTCAGTGTCTGCATGCAGCAAGACCTGGACAACGTTCAGGCATAGGGTGATAAGTGGCAAGTAATATTCATGCCACACAAGTGCCAAGCAATAACCATCTCCAACAAGAGAATATCTACGCATCTCTTCTTGACATTCAACAGCGCTGTCATCTCTGAATCCCCCATCATCTACATTCTGGGGGGTGGCAGGGTTACCACTGACCAGAAACTGAAGTGAACCAGTCATGTAAGTACTGGGAGTACAAGGACAGGTCAAAGTCAAAGAATTCTGTGGGAGTCTGTGGTAAGTAACTCACCTCCTGACACCCCAAAGCCTGTCCACCATCTACAAGGCATATGTCAGGAGTGTGAGGGAATACTCTCCACTAGTCTGGATGAGTGCAGCTCCAACAACACTCAAGCTCGACACCATCCAGGACAAAGCAACCTGCTTGACTGGCACCCCATCCACCACCTTCAATATTCAGTCCCACCACCACTAATGCACAGTGGTTGCAGTGTGTACCATCTACAAGATGCAATGCAGCAACTCACCAGGGCTCCTTTGACAGCACCTTCCAAACCCTCGACCTCTACCACCTAGAAGGACAAGGGAGCAGATGCATGGGAACACCATCACCTGCAAGTTCCCCTCCAAGCCACACACCATCCTGGCCTGGAACTATATTGCCATTGCTTCACAGTCTCTGAGTCAAAATCCTGGAACTCACTTCCTAGTGGGCGTACCTACAGTGGTTCAAGAAGGCGGCTCACCACCACCTTCTCAAGGGCAATAAATGCTGGCCTAGCCAGTGACGTCTACATCGCGTGAAAGAATTTTAAAAACCTGGATGTCAGGAGCCATTTCACATTGCTCACTATAATAAACTACTACACAATATTTGGGTCCCTGGGGAGGAATCTCAGTGGAAGGTGATTGTTAGTAATCTTTGCAAATCTCAGCATTGGGCTGCCATTGTTTATAATTTGTTTAAATTTGCAGATGACTACAAATTGGGAACATGACAAATGACGATTGCAATGAACATAAAGCAGAAGGACCCAGAGAAGCTTTACCTGTGGGTAGTGAAGGATCAGATGCAACTTACTATGGAGAAGTTGAAACGCAAGAGATTCAGCAGAGGGAAGGATTTTGTTGGTTATGTACTAAATGGAATTATGCTCGCGGTTTCACAACATGAAAAAGAACTTGGAATTCACTAAAACCATTGGTATAATGTTTACAAGCAGTTAAGAAAGCAAACAATGTGCTTGGGTAGGGACTTTATTTATGGGCCAAGTGAAGTTCTAAAATGATATCTGGCATTGGTTAGATCACATCTAGAGTATTGCATGCTGTTTTGGTCTCGCTACTATAAAAAAGGGCACTAAACTAATGGAGGGAATACAAAGGAGGGCCGCTAAATTGATTCCAAAAACAAGGAGACAACTGAAGACAGACTGAAAGTCAATCTTATAGAAACCACAGAGATGTGCAATAACTATTGACTGGTGATACTGGGGGACTTTAATTACCCAAATATCAATTCGGAAAATGTTAGAGTAAAGGGTTCAGGAGAACTTCCTTCACCAGAATGTTCTCAGTCCAACCAGGAAGGAGGCAAGAGTGATCATTGTATCATAAGATTTAGATTAGTAACGGAGAAAAGCAAGAATCAATCTAAAGTAGAACATCTAAATTGGAAGAGATTGACAGGAAAAACTGTACTGGAATAATGGACGATCTCTAAGGAGGAGATGTTTCAGGTGCAGGCTAGTTACATTCCAGCAAGGGCAAAAAGTAGGGCAACCAAAGTTCGGGTCCTCGGATGATGAGGGAGTTAGAGAATACGATGAAACAAAAACTAAGTAATTCATGACAACGCTACTTCATCGGACACGTCATCAGGATGCGCCGCGGTGCGCACATGCGCAGACAGTCTCATGCCCCCAGTCCCTGTTGTGAGTTGCTCTGAAAACATTTCCATTGTCTGGGCCACCGCATGTAGCAGGATGAAGGCACAGTGACTGTGATTTCTGGCGCCAAACAGTACACACTGCAGATACATGATGGCCAGGCTACCTGCAGCTGCATCTTCTCCATTCAGACTTTGTTGCCCTGCAAACATGCTGTTGTTGTGCAGAGGCATCTGGGTCTGCCTTTGGACAGGCTCGCCCCCAATTGTCGCTGGCGTGCATCTCAGACACCAACGACGACAGGCATGGCAGCTGCCATTGTGATTACAGAGGAACAGCCAAGGCCCCTCAGCCACAATGAAAAATACCGCTTGCTTTCAGATCAATTGTACCAGCTACAACAGGCCATTATGCAGAGTGGAACGGCAGCATTCATGAGGAGACTGGACTGGCTGCGGCAACAGACTCTCCGCTGGCAGCAAGGACTGGCTGATGAGATGGAGCCATTTACTATGCCCAACAATTGCCCGGAAGCACCTTCGGATGGAGGTGGCCGCGCGCTGGACATCAGTCACGTGTCACAAACCCTGGATCCTGAGCCTCTCACCCCCTGGTCTAATGATCTGATGGACCATACATATGCCTGCCTGTTCAAATCTCCACTTCCCGTACCTGCGGTACCCTCTCCTTGCTGCTCAGTTACACAGTCACCTGCTCCTACACCCATCAGGGCAGTGCTCATGGACACACAGCCACCTGTTTCCCCATCCGACGTCGAAACAACCATGCAGAGCCTTGAGACTCCGCAATTGCCAGTTGCTGCCTGTCAAGCAGAGAGGGTGTCCAAAGGGGTCAAGCACTTGGGGAACATTCAGCAAGAAGAGACTGAGCACTAAAAGAAACAAGCATGCCGTGTCCAGTGGTAGCAGAAATGTGAATGCTCTTGCTGTGAACACAACTGGTGATAGTAGTAGGCAGGATTAAATGGGAATGGATGGAAAGACGCACAAGTAACATAACCACTGGCAGGGAACTGCTGGGCTAAATGGCCAGCTTTATGTTCATAGCCCAAAAGAAATGTGCTTCTTTTCCAGCACCCTCACATCATTCATGTTTTCCCTGAGAGCAGCATTGAACCATCACGAGACAGGGGCAGTAACATCATCCTGCCTCCGACAGCTGAGGTGGGTACTAAGTGATTCATTGGCGGTGTTATCAGTACATGCCTTTACCGCAGAACACAAAGCATGCTCAACAGTAATTTCATTGGAGGGAGGGAAGCTCTGACACTGATGTTCTTTCCTTATTTTCTTTCATGTAAAACGTGCCCTTGAGAAAACAATCCTTGACACTTAAGGACGGCATTCAAGCAAAGGAGGCAGTGCGGGAGAGGATGCAAGGATGTGCTGATTCCTGCATCTGAGGTGGGTAATAAGTGCTTCATTGGCGACGTTATCAATTGGTGCCTTCACTGCAGAACTTAAAAAGGTGTGCACAACAGTAATTTCAGTGGATGGAGGGAGGCAAGCTCTGACTCTGATTTGCTTTATTTCTTTTCATGTAAAACATGCCGTCAAGAAAACAATCCTTGAGACTTAAGGTCAGCATTCAAGCAACGAAGGCAACTAGATCATGCTGCGGAGCTCGTCACGATGTGGAAAGGAACATTGCATTTATGGATGAATTGGGAATGCACATTGGGATGCGCTTGGGGAACATTCACCAAGAATAGACTGAGCTCAGACTCTTGTGACTTTGCCTTCTTCACATGGACAATACAGTAGTGGAATAGAGAGCCAAGCGTTTATTCACCACAAGGCTCTCCAGGAACAATCTCTTTAGCTGTGCATAGCAGAGACTCGGCCTGTCTGTCTAACGGGAATGCTGGACACAACACTCATGTATCCATGCACAGAGGGGGAGGGGGAGGGGGAGGGGGGGAGGGAGAGGGGGGGAGGGAGAGCGGGGAGGGGGAGGGGGGAGGGAGAGCGGGGAGAGGGAGCATGCAAAATGCAGGGACCAAACAGTTGCAATGCCTGAAGTACTGTGGAGAAGTAGAGAAAGCAACTGGGTAGGGGCGAAAGCAACTGGGTAGGGGCGAAAGCAACTGGGTAGGGGCGAAAGCAACTGGGTAGGGGCGAAAGCAACTGGATTGGGCATCCGCAGCTGGAGGGAACGGCTGAATGGAGAGGGCCGGAAGCGAGAGGCCGTAGAGAGCCGCGGGGAGCGAGCGTGCGAAGACCTTGGTGTCACCGGGTCCAGGGACTGGCCAGTAAGTCTTTTGCTGTTGCGTTTATGGCGCATGCACAGAAAAAGGCACTCCTCTTCCGTTCCGCTGCTCCCCCCCCCCAATCTCTCCCCTTCCTCCCTCTCCCCCCCCCCTCTCTCCCTCCCCCCTTCCTTACCCCTCCCTCCCCCTCTTTCTCCCCCCCTCCCCACCTCCCCCTCTTTCTCCCCCCTCCCCCTCTTTCTCCCCCCCTCCCCCTCCCCCTCCCCACCTCCCCCTCTTTCTCCCCCCCCTCCCCCTCCCCCTCTTTCTCCCCCCCCTCCCCCTCCCCCTCTTTCTCCCCTCCTCCCCCCCCTTCCCCTCCCCCTCCCCCTCTCCCTCTTTCTCTCCCCCTCCCTCTTTCTCTCCCCCTCCCCCCTTCCTTACCCCTCCCTCTTTCTCCCCCCTCCCTCTTTCTCTCCCCCTCCCCCCTTCCTTACCCCTCCCTCTTTCTCCCCCTCCCCCTTCCTTACCCCTCCCTCTTTCTCCCCCCTCTCCCCCTTTCTCCCCCCTCTCCCCCTTTCTCCCCCTCTTTCTCCCCCCTCTCCCCTTCCTTACCCCTCCCTCTCCCTCCCCCCTCTCCGTCTTTCTCCTCCTCCCTCTTTCTCCCCCCTCCCTCTCCCTCTTTCTCCTCCTCCCTCTTTCTCCCCCCTCCCTCTCCCTCTTTCTCCTCCTCCCTCTTTCTCCCCCCTCCCTCTCCCTCTTTCCCTCCTCCCTCTTTCTCCCCCCTCCCTCTCCCTCTTTCCCTCCCTCCCCCCTCTCTCCCTCTCCCTCCCCCCTCTCTCTCCCCCCCCTCCCTCTCCCTCTTTCTCCCCCCCCTCCCTCTCCCTCCGGCACCGCTACCGCTGGTCTCCCCGCGCTGCTCTCCCCGGCCCCCGCGCTGCTCTCCCCGGCCCCTGGCAGCTGCTACAGTCGCAAGCTGTGACGTTTTCGTGGCACATGCTGTATTTGCGCATGTGCCAAAACAGCGCCACCTACCGATCGCGTTGTCAACAATTGCGGTCAAACAAAAATAGGTGTATGAGACATGTCAGGTGAATTCTTGAAGCGAGAACAACGCCAAATACAATCAGTTGAGAGGGGAAATGAAGAGGAAAAAAGGACTGGCAAAGAGAGAATATGAAAATAGAATGGCAGTCGACATAAAAGGGAACCCAAAAATCCTCTACTGACGTAAATAGTAAGCAGGTAATAAGAGGCGGGGTGGGTCTAATTAGGCACAAAAAGGGTGATACACGCTTAGAGGTGAAGGGAAGGCTAGAATACTTAACTGAGTACTTTGCATCGGTGTTTACGAAAAAAAAGAGGATGCAGACAAAGTATCGGTAGAAGCAGAGATGGTAGAGATAATGGAAGGGATGAAAATTGATAGGCAGGATATACTGGAAAGGTTGGCTATGGTTAGAGTGGATACGTTGCCTGGCCTGGATGGCTTTCATCTCAGGTTGCCAGAAGTGCGGGGGTTGGGGGGGTGGCGGCGGTGTGTGGGGGGGAGATAACGGAAGGGCTTGTCATAATCTTCCAATCTTCCCTGGATACAGGGGAGGTGCCAGAGGATTAGAGAGTGGCAAACATGACATCCTTATTCAAGTGTGTAAGGACATTTCAAGTAATAACAGGCCACTCAGTTTCACGTCAGTGGTGAGGAAGGGTCACAAAACAATTATCAGGGGAAAAAAATAAATCAACAGGCACTTGGAAAGGTTTGAGTTAATTTAGGATAGCCAGCACAGATTTGTAAAAGGCAGATCATGCTTGACTAATCTAATTGAATTTTTTGATGAAGCTCCTGTGCTGTACTGTTCTTTGTTCTTTGTAACAGAGAAGGTTGATGAAGGAAAGGCAATGGACGTTGTCTATATTAGAGGCCTGCTCAGGTTGGGAAAAAGGAACCCCACCCGTGCCAACCCCACCCAACTGAACCACAGCAGACCTGAGCCCAAACTGGCCTGAGTCCCTCCGATTTTACCCCGAGCCTGACCCGACCCGGACCCATCCGACTTGACTTGACCATCCGTTTACTTACCTTCCTGACACCGAACCTGAAAGAAGCTGCAGCGCACGCGTGATGATGTCACAGTGACGTCACTCGTTCACTGCGCAGACTGAGTTTTGTCCCGGACTCCCAGCTAAGGTAAGTTATTTTAATTTCAATACTTATCGACAGAGCACTTACTGTGTGTGTCAGGCCCGACTTGACCCGGACTTGGCCCAACCCAAGCCTAAAAGCCCGACCCTGGAGATGGGCTCGATCCGACCTGAACCAGACACATCGTCGGGTCCCGTTGGGTTCGGGTCGGGCAGCAGGCCTCTCGTCTATACGGATTTTAAGAAAGCATTTGGCGAAGTACCAAATAAAAAGCTGGTTAACTATATGGAGGCTGACGAAATAGGAGAGACAGTGTCAGCTTGGAGGACGGATGGATGACTTGGATATTGGAATACATTGACTAAAATTTCAAAATTTGCCCAAGGATACCAAACTTAGAGGTGTGGCAAACAGTTAGGATGATACCAATTGACTGCAACAGAACGCAAATAGGCTTGCAGAATGGGCAGGCAGGGGGCTGATGGAATTTAATACAGAGAAGTGTGAGGTGATGCATTTTGGCAGAAGGGATACAGAGAGGCAATATATACTCAATGGCACAGTTCTAAAGAGTGTGCAGGGACAGAGAGACCTTGGGGTTCAAGTGCATAGATCTTTGAAGATGGCAGAACACAGAGGGAGTAATTAGCAAATGTCAGGCAAACCACACCTGCCAAGACTGAGGTACACATTATTTCACCACATGAACATTAAAACTTTAAAAATTGCAATCGCTGACTGGAAGGACATTTGCATAGTACCAGACAATGTGGAAACAAAGGGAGCCTATCTCTGTTCCTCCAATACACAGAAGCAGTCAGACCAGTTTTGGTCACATGACTGACAGGCTGTTGCAGAGTTTTTGAACTCCCAAACAAAGGAATTGCCAGGGAGAAAAGACCATGGAGTAAAGACCTTCTCCTGGGACTGAGAACATCTCCTCTCCTGCCTGTCTGTCTGCCTGCATCTCTTCCCACGGAGCTGAATCTTGTGAAAACACGTGAAACTAAAAGAGAGAAAGATTTCCTACATGAACAAGGTTTTAAGACGACTAATACTGGGCCCCAACGAAACGCCGGACCATATCTTCAATCAAGGACTATAGCAAGCTCGAGAAACAGCAACAAGAGATTGCCTCAAGCTATTCTACTTATCTTTTCTTCTGCTCTTTTCTGTCCCAAATTTGCATGTTTATATGGCGTGTGCATGCTAGTGTGTGCGTCGTATATCCGTTGGTGTGAGCAATATTAGAGTTTAAGTTTTAAGGTTTTAATAAATTTCCTCTTTCTGCTTTAAACCAAAGAAAGCCTGTTGTGCTCAGTTATTTGCCTGATAATTGGAAAACTGTGAACAAGGATTCACAAAAAGGAGAACTCAAAACACTGTGTTTAAAAAATAAAACCCTGTTACAATAAGACCAGGTAACAACAGCAAAAGACTCCTAGATATTGCTCACCTGGTCAGAACAGAAATTGGGTGCTAGCATCCAGATTATTATCCACAAACAAGTTAAATTGAAGTGGGCAGCCAAATTGTTCTCAATCAAAAAGAACAAATCAATACAGGTTTTCTTGTGGTGGTGTGTAATTGAAAACTAACATGTCTGCAACTGAAGTGAGTAGCTCTCCAAGCCAGGGTGAAATAACTTGGGATATGTTAAAAGTACTGTCTATGGAGGAGTTGATAAAAATGACTGAGCAGTGTGGGATCACTGTACGTGGCAAGGCTAGGAAGTCTAGTGGCCCACCATTTTTCCCTTCAATCTGAAGAGGTAGAAACAGGCTTAGAAGAAGAATCCAACAGGGTAGTGTTAAAAAAGATACAAGTGGAACAGAGGAAACTTGAATTTGAGGAAAGGGAAAAAGAGAGAGAGAGATGCAGGAGAGGGAGAAAGTAAGAGCCTTCCAAATGGAACGAGAAGAAAAACAAAGGCAGGTGAAGGAAAGAGAGAGAGAGGAAAGCGAGAAAGAATATTCCGGAAGGAATGCGAAGAACGAGTTACGTCGGCTTCCGTTTACTTGGGGTGACAGAGTAACCCGAGTGAAAGCATGGCCAATATGGAGTATCAGAATTCAGGCTTGGGTACAAGATTGCTAAAATTTGTCCAATTGATTCCAAAATTTAATGAGGAAGATGTGGAAGGATTTTTTGTGTCTATCGAGAAACTGGCAAGGCAGCTAAAATGGCCAGCTGAGACCTGCTCTCTTTTACTGCAAAGCAACTAACTGGAAAAGCCCATGAGGTCTATTGCTCGCTGACAGATGAGAGTTTATCAAACTATGAACTGACCAAAAATGCTATTCTCGGGGCATATGAATTAGTACCTGAAGCCAACTGCCAGAAGTTTAGAACCCTCAAAAAACAAGCCAATCAAACTTATCTGGAGTTTGAAAGCAGCAAGCAGCTGGCTTTTGACCAATGGCTGAGGACTTTAAAAATACAACTCAGCTCTCAGAGAAATAATCCTGTTAGAGGAATTTAAAAACTCTCTCCCACTCTCAATAAAAACTCATGTCGCGGAGCAGTGGGTTCAGGGAGCCCGGCAAGCAGCTGCTCTGGCCAATGAATTTTCTTTAATCTATAAATTGGTTTCCCAGGGGAGAACCCCAAAAATCTGAAAAGGACAAAGGGTGGGAAGGTGATAGAAGCACAGGCCGTCGTGGAAGAGAAAGGAAAGCAGGAGACATAGGGGGCCCTCCTCCAGTCAAAAAGGAAGGTGCTGTGAGCAACAGTGAGACCGGAGATGTGTGTGCTTCCACTGTAACAAAGCAGGGCATTTAAAAGCTGATTGCTGGAAATTAAAAGGGAAACAAGTAGGGTTAATCAGGGCACACCCGCTCAATGAAAACGGTGGCCTGATGGAAAACATGGAACAGGCTGTGGCTTTGACTGCAATAAGGATGCAACCCAGGGAGCTTACTGCAGCCAGTGTAGGAAAAGTTAATAGGATTCCTGAAGGTTACCAGGGTTTTGTGTCTGAAGGGAAAGTAACCCCATATCCCTCGAGTGGAGCAAGTAAGCCCATAGTAATTCTCAGGGACCACCATATTCCTTTTACTGGGAAAAGGCCTGACCTTTCCCCCAAAGAATGCAGTGAACACCAAAATGATGGTGACTGGTATTGGAGGGCAGTGTATGTCTGTACCTGTACACCTGGAGTGCGACCTAGTTTTGGGACCGGTGACTGTAGGGATTGTCCCTAGTTTGCCTGTGGATGGGGTTGACCTGCTCCTAGGTAGTGTTCTGGCAGGGGTGAAAATGGTAGCACCCCCCCCCTCCCCTCCAGTAGTGAAAGAAAGACTGCAGGAGGTCAGAGAGACAGGGCGGCGGCAGGAGACGGTCCCCTGCAGTGTCCCTGAATGTAATGGGTCAGGCCATGATCAAACCAGCTCCCCCAGAGGACAGCATTGACACTACAGGCAGATGGCCATGAGGTCTGCCTGGCCAAGAGAGGACAGTAGCTCATTAGTTAGTGGTGCCATAGAGATACCGGGGAGAAACATTAAGAAGGGCCCATGACACTACAGTAGACGTACATGCCAATGTACGAAAGACCAAAAGCCACATCAGGCAGCAGTTTGACTGGCCAAAACTCCACAAAGATGTGGGGGAGTACTGCAGGAGTTGCCACATGTGCCAGGTTGAGGGGAAACCTCAACCTGCAGTGAAACCTACACCCCTAAGTCCTGTACCGGTGTTACGAGAACCCTCCAGCAGAGGGCTGGTGTACTGTAAGGGACCCCCGCGGAGAACAAAAGGGGACAGACAGGCATATGGCTGGCAAAAGTTTAGAAAGAGAAGAGGAAAAAGTGACCCAGAGGGCAGGTTAAAGGAAGCCCGGGAAAAATCCCGGATGAAAACCCCTACAGTCTGGTCAACAAACCCAGAAAAATGTGAAAAGTTAGACCCCACATCCTCCTATGTAAATGCAGACTCTAGAAGCGCCCCACCAGAGTGGCTAACAGCATTTACAGGAACCTGCAAAGACAAAGAGAGACCTCTAGGGGGCAGAGAAATCATGAGGGTGATGTCTCGCCTAGTCGAAGTGTCACCGGAGAATGTAGTTAAGTCTGCATAAATATCTGCAGGTAGGAGTGTTCCAGAGAACAAAGGAACAATGGGGAGAGTAACAGGGACTCCTCCCCCACAGTCAGAGGAAAAGGAAACCACCCATCCCCTGAAGCCAAGAGTCTTTGCATGAATCAGGGAGTTCAGGATAGACCCGCCCCGCTACTCACTCTCCTGAGGGAAAAAAGGGGGAAATTAAAGCAGCTTTGGCACCCAGAACAGACCATGTTTAATGAGCTTCAAGACTGGTGAATGAATGGAAATGAATGAGGGAAGTGCATGGTTTCTTTCTTTTTTTTTCTTTTTCTTTGGCCTCCTTGTCTCGAGAGACAATGGGTAAGCGCCTGGAGGTGGTCAGTGGTTTGTGAAGCAGCGCCTGGAGTGGCTATAAAGGCCAATTCTAGAGTGACAGACTCTTCCACAGGCGCTACAGATAAAATTGGTTGTCGGGGCTGTCACACAGTTGGCTCTCTCCTTGCGCTTCTGTCTTTTTTCCTGCCAACTGCTAAGTCTCTTTGACACGCCACACTTTAGCCCCGCCTTTATGGCTGCCCGCCAGCTCTGGCGATCGCTGGCAACTGACTCCCACGACTTGTGATCAATGTCACAAAACTTCACGTCGCGTTTGCAGACGTCTTTAAAGCAGAGACATGGACGGCCGGTGGGTCTGATACCAGTGATGAACTCGCTGTACAATGTGTCCTTGGGGATCCTGCCATCTTCCATGCGGCTCACATGGCCAAGCCATCTCAAGCGCCGCTGGCTCAGTAGGGTGTATATGCTGGGGAAGTTGGCCGCCTCGAGGACTTCTGTGTTGGAGATATGGTCCTGCCACCTGATGCCTAATCTAATATCTAATATTTCTTTCAAACTCTGTAATGAAATGCACATTTTCTTCAAATCGCATTTCATTCCCCTGGGTGTGGAGGTGTCAGGCAACCACACCTGCCAAGACTGAGGTACACATTATTTCACCACATGAACATTAAAACTTTAAAAATTGCAATCGCTGACTGGAAGGATATTTGCATAGTACCAGACAATGTGGAAACAAAGGGAGCGAATCCCTGTTCCTCCAATACACAGAAGTGGTCAGACCAGTTTTGGTCACATGACTGACTGGCTGTTGCAGAGTTTTTGAATTCCCAAACAAAGGAATTGCCAGGGAGAAAAAGCCATGTGGTCATGGAGTAAAGACCTTCTCCTGGGACTGAGAACATCTCCTCTCCTGCCTGTCTGCCTGCCTGCATCTCTTCCCACGGAGCTGCATCTTGTGAAAACACGTGAAACTAAAAGAGAGAAAGATTTCCTACATGAACAAGATTTTAAGACGACTAATACTGGGCTCCAACGAAACGCCAGACCATATATTCAATCAAGGATTACCGCGAGCTCGAGAAACAGTAACAAGAGATTGCCTCAAACTGTTTTACTTATCTTTTCTGTTCCTATTTTGCATGTTTATATTGCGTGTGTATGCTAGCGTGTGCACGTCATATATCCGTATGTGTGAACCGTATTAGAGTTTAAATTTTAAGGTTTTAATAAATTTCCTCTTTCTGCTTTAAACCAAAGTAAGTCTGTTTGTGCTCAGTTATTTGCCTGATAATTGAAAAACTGTGAACAAGGATTCACACAAAGGGGAGCTCAAAACACTGTTTAAAAAATAAAACACTGTTACAATAAGACCAGGTAAAGATAGCAAAAGACCCCTAGACATAGCTCACCTGGTTGTAACACAAAGCATATGGGATCTTGGACTTCATAAATAGAGGTATTGAGTGCAAAAGCAGGAAGTTATGCTGAACCTTTATAAAGCTCTGCTTGTGCCACAACTGGAATACTGTGCCCAGTTCTGGTCACCACACATTCGGAAGGTTATGAGAGTCCTTGAGAGGATGCAAAGGAGATTTACCTGAATGGTTCCAGGGATGAGGGATTTTAGCTACAAGGTTAGGTTGGAGAAGCTGGGGTTGTTTTCCTTGGAACAAAGGAGATTGAGGAGAGATTTTACAGAGATTGTCAAGATTATGATAGGTTTAGATGGTACACGGACTAGGGGACACAGATTTAAGGCTTTGGGCAAGAGATGCAGGGGAATGCGAGGAAGAACATTTTTATGCAGCAAATGGTAATGACCTGGAACTCGTTGCCTACAAGGGCAGTGGAAGTGGAGACGATTAATGATTTCACAAGGAAACTGGATGGGCACTTGAGGGAAATAATCTTGCAGGGCTACAGGGATAGAGCAGGGTAATGGGACCGACTGAATTGTCCTACAGAGGCCGAATGGCCTCCTCTGTGCTGTAAAGACTCTATGACTAAGTATTTAAGACAACGAGGTGCTGGATAGAATGGATCCAGGTAAGATTTTTCGTGGTATACAAAATACTGTTCTTTGTAAGATGCCATATTATGAAATTTGGGGGAAACTTTTTCAGCAAAAAAGTTGATGAACACGTGAAACAGATTACCAGCTGGCGGAGTTGGAACAGGAATCTCTTACAAGGTTCAAAAATGTATTCGACAAATTCTTGTCACCTAGTAGCATTCAGGGTTATTGATTTAGAAGTGAATCAAGGAAACCTTGAGGGAAGCTGGATGATAGGTTCAATGGATCATTGGTCAACTCCTGCCTGAATTTTCTACTATATTTACTATTGTGTTACTATGATCACTATGCACTAGTCAAAATTAACGGATAAAGAAAATCAAAATTCTTTTGTTACCAAAGTGGAGAATTTAAAATATATGCTCAGCTTTTGAAATATCCAGCAACGTGTACTTGATAATCTGCAGGTTTTATATTTAAAGGATTACAGAAGCAATGTAGGCCAGTAACACTTGGTATATGTCAGAGCAGCAGCACCTGGTGGGCAACCAGGCAACTAAAGGGAAAAGGAGGCTTCTTGAACATCTCCATGCTCAACTATGGCAGACTCCAGCATGTGAGTGCAAGAGGCAAGGTTAAAGTGCTTGTAAATGTCCTCAACCAAAAGTTCCAAATGGACAATCCTATTCACCCTTCCCTCATAGATACCAGCGTCCAGTCAATTTATTTCATTCCAAGTGACAAGGGCGTTTAATTAATGGAGGGAATACAAAGGAGGGACGCTAGATTGATTTCAAAAACAAGGAGACAACCCAAGGCAGACAAAGTCAATCTTATAGAAAACACAGAGATGTACAAGGACTATAGAGTGGCGATACCGGGGGACTTTAATTACCCAAATATCAATTGGGAAAATGTTACAGTAAAGGGTAAAGGTTGGGAGTGGGGTGGGGGGGGGCGAATTCTGAAATGTGTTCAGGATAACTTCCTTGACCAGTATGTTCTCAGTCCAACTAGGAAGGAGGCAAGAGTGATCATTGTATCATAAGATTTAGATTAGTAATGGAGAAGAGCAAGGAACAATCTAAAGTAGAACATCTAAACTGTAGGAGATTGACAGGAAAAACTGTACTGGAATAATGGACGATCTCGAAGGAGGAGATGTTTCAGGTACAGGCCAGTTACATTCCAGCAAGCGTGAAAAGTAGGGCAACCAAAGTTAGGGCTCCTTGGATGATGAGGGGTTACAGAATACGATGAAACAAAAAAAAAGTGTATGATGCATATCAGGTGAATTCATATGGGCACTATATCATGAATATAGTGCTGAAGACCTGTGCATCAGAACTAGACTCACTCCACCCCCTAGCCAGTCAAGCTAAACCAATGCAACTATGACATTGGCATCTATGAGGTATATCCTATGAACAAAAGGCTGGACAATTCTAACCTGGCCAATTACTGCATCATTTAGCATGCTCCTAATTATCAGCAAACTGGTGGAAGGAGCCATTATTAAGCAGCATCTACTCACCAATAATCTGCTAGCCATCACTCAAGAACAGCAATAACATGGGAATGCTATCACCTCCAAGTTACACATCATCCTGACTTGAACATATACCATACCTTCATTATCACTAGGTCAATATTCTGGGATTCCTTACCTAACACCGCTGAGGGAGTACCATCAGCGCAAGGTCAAAGCAATTCAAGGAGAAAGCCCAACATCACCTTCTTGGAGCAACTAGGGAGGACAATAAATACAGCTTGCCAGTATTGCCCACATCCCGTGAACAAATCAAAAAATTTATAATCAGCTGCTAGCCAATTCTACATCCCTACCTCTAATATCTACATCCTTGTATGAATAAAAGTAATGGGAGTCTGTAACTGTATATAGGTGATTGTGAGTTAATTTAATAGAAAAGCCCATCTGGAAACAGTAAATCCTATGGTGAAACTATCCAATTTATAGTGTGTGATGGTTCCACCATGAGGAAAAACAGTTCTCAAAAACCTATATATTCCTAATTCTAGTCTAACTGCCCTTTAAGCAATTTTAATGGGCCATGTGTTCAAACTGGCAGTCTCTATCATTCTAACAGAGAATAGATTCAGAGCCAGCATCTAGGTACTATCCACTGAACTCTTGCTTTCACTTTCAGTCTCTGGTCAGAAAATGTAAACTTTGGACTCCTCCCCTCCACCACTCCGCACCAATCCAGTGTGAAATTATCTCAACTTTTAATCTCTAAGTTGATGTGTTTGCAAATGTACTCTTCCATTACATAACTGAATGCATCCTGATTTATTCAATTCACTATATATTTTCATGCTATCCTTTTCTTTTTAAATATTTGTGGTTGACACTGGCAAGGCAGTATTTATTGCCCATCCCCTTTTTCCCTGAGGGCATTGAGTGAACTGTGTAGTGTGGGATTCAAGTCACATGTAGGCCAGATTTGGTGTGGTGGCAGGCTCCCATCCCTGAAGGACATTATTGAGCAGTGGGATTTTTCATGACAATCCATCAGCTTTCATGGTCAATTTCCTGACCTAACATCTTTGTGGAAGAACCATCAGCACAAGGTCAAGTCAATAAATCTGGTAATTTGTGGGGTGGCTCTAAAAAAATTGCCTCACATATATCGTAAAACCAATGAAATATCCATCAGGGAAGAGAACATGACACCCTACCCAATCTAGCCTACATATGACTCTAGTCCCCACACTATGCAGGTGACTCAATGGCCTAATGCCTTATAAATACAGCCCACATACCAAGAAGTAAATTTTTTTTATTGAATTCATTTTCACAATTTGCCATAGTGGGAATTAAACTTGTGATCTCTGTTTCTAGTCCAGTACTATCATTGCTCTACCCAAACAAAAGGTGCATTTCCAATGAATTAAAAAATTTGGTAAAAATACTCAATCGCTTGCTGGTCCAAAAATACAATGGACCAATGTCACCATGAAATATCTCACTTTCTGCCTTCAGAAAGATTCTTCAATAGTTATGCCATCGTGAAGCTAACCAAGCAATACATGAGATCCTTTCGGACTGTACACCACCCTACACCTACCCATCTCTAGGCATCTTTTACCTGTCTATCTGCCTACACTATATTTCACCCTTTCTGTATATAGTTGACCACGGATGCATCTATAATTTTACCTTTCTGTGCTGTACTAGGTTTAAAGCTAGGTTTATATGGTTGTAAACCTTGTTGTGCACCTTTATAAAAACACTGAATATGTAATACCAAAATAAATATTAGATGGAAAACAATGCAGAGATATGCAGTAGGCTAGATTCAACATAATACCTGTGAAATACATCAGTCACAAAAGAATGCAGCAAAGGGTTATTGACATTCCTCAACATCACAAAGTTGACAGCAGGTTGAGTACAGAGAACCAGTTTAATTAAATTTCAGTAAAAATTACCGTTCATATATCCCACCCAGAAGCAATCTGTCAACTAATCCTACTGCACTGAAAATACAGTAGGGGTGAGAAGGCCAAGCCTAATATAAGAAGGAACTTGAAGGAAAAAATATTCAATCATTTAATTTGAGACTTTGAATATATCACAGAATGATAATATATATTGTATCTTTCAATATTATTCATTGCAGAATGTTTAAAACACATTTGAAATTTACTATCATAACCTGCACCATGTTGTTAAACTTTTCATTAGAATGCAGTTATTTATTACTTTCGGTAGAATGAACAGGCCTAACAGCACTCTATGATATCACTTCCTAGCATAATTAATGTGTTGAATGAAACAATCCATTTGATTTTGAAAAACTCAATTCTTGAAAGTCTAAATTAAGAGCAAAATTTGAGGAATGGGGAAATAACAGTGTGTACTAATTATTAGGAAACAGTCATGTGAATTCAGCAAAGACGAGGAATAATTCAAGATGTAGCTATAAGATTGCTGTGACCACAAAAAGCAAATGGATGAAAGAAGTGATGGTAAATAGATAACTAACAGATATTGTGGAAGTTCCTGAAACCTAGATGAAGGAAGAGGATGACCCAGTTCTGTATGTGCTTTGCATCATAAATTACGCCGCCTTATCCTCCGATCTTCATGTTTGTAACTTATTCCAAAGTTTCCAAGAAAAGCAGTTTGAATATGCTGCAGTGAGCGCAATACAAATCAGGCACCTCAGGAGTTGTGCATCCAATGGTTTACCTCATCTGCAGCAATTAAGTAGATAATTGCTGTGATCTAAGTCACAGAACACTGAATTTCCAATCCTTTCACTGTGCTGAAGTAATCACAAGCAAAAAACTTGTTTTTGAATTATGAACACACTAAGCTGCTGTATTCAGGAAGATTTACTTGCACACTTCTTTGTGAACATTTATTTTGGAGATGTCAGGAATTTAAGCAACCTAAAGAGTCCCGCGCACGTCCGGCAGGGATGGGGGAGGGGGGTTGGCAGCAACGACGCACGCAACAGGGCGAGGGAGTCAGCGATCATGAAAGCGAAGGGGATGTCAGCGATCACATGCGGTGGTGGTGATCACACATGCAGGGGACAGTGATTGCAGAACAGTGGGGACAATTAACAGGTTTGCTTGCAGAATTAAGAGGGTGGGGTCTGTTGCAAGGACAGGGAAACCTGGCTGGCCAGCTTTAAAGCTGGAACCGCGAAAGAAATCTGAGGCACGCAGCCTCATTAAAATCCCATCTCCATTAAAATTGGAAGTGGTCGGTTACAAGGGTTCGGGTTTGAGATAGTTTACATTTTTACTTCCAGCAGTTTATTGGTTCTAAAATTTCCCCCATTAACCCAGAAGTTACAAACAGAACCATTTCGAGTCAAAAATATTCTCTACGCATTTCGCCACATAACTGTAATAGTTTTAATTAAGCAAATAAGCATACCCAAGATCACTAAAATCCTTTATTTATTTGAGAAATAAAATTTACTCTCTACAAGTGTTTTGACGCCTCCCTCCATAAAGACACACAGCAAGTATTAAAAATCTAATGTTCATAATTTAACAGCAAAATGTTTTTCTCTTTCAGGGCTCAAATTTCAGACTAAATGATTACATCTTGATATGGCAGAAATAAAAATCCTGCAAGCTTTTAATTTTTATATGCAATCCATACAAAATCACAAGTTTAATGTAAACTTAGCACATCAGTTCTAAATTGAAAATAATTCAATAACAAAGTCTTACCGTGTTTTGTATATAGGGCAGTCCGTAAAATTTTTCCTGGGTTTCCTTCAGAATCTCAGTTGTTGATTTTGGTAAAGGATATTTTCCATGGTAGATTTGATCCAGGACTGAATAGAAGATCTAATTTAAAAGAAAACTTATTAAGTTACTGTAGCTTATTAAAGGATAATTATAATTGGCTAATACAAGAAATGATGTTAAATTTCATTGGTGATCAGAACATCTGTTTTACAAGACAATAGTTCCTGACAATATTCCTATAATATTGTGATGTACTGTAATGAGAATCATAAATAGTACTGCACAGGAGGCGGCCATTGGGCCCATAGGTCTGCGTCGGCTCTTCCAAAGAGCAATCCAGTTAGCCCCAGTTCTCCTCTCTTTCCCCATGTCCCTGTAACTTTTCCTCCTTTCAAACACTTCTACTTTCTAAAATGTGGTGCCCAGAATTGAACACATTGGTCCAGTTGGGGCCCAACCTGTGTTTTATATCGGTTTAGCATAACTTCCTGACTTTTGTACGCTATGCCTCTATTTATAAAGCCCAGGATTCCATATGCTTTATTAACTACTGTATTAAGCTATCCTGCCCCCTTCAAAGACTTGTGTACAACATCCCTAAATCTCTCTCTTCTTGCATCCCCTTTAAAATTATAATATTTAGCATGTTTTGGATCTCTTCTTACCAAGATTTATCATCTCACACGTTCCTGCATTGAGTTATACATGCCACGTGTCCGCCCATGCTACCATTCCAGACAGCAACTTCTGGCGAGCACACATGAGCAGTTAAATGCGATATCCAGAACTGCAGTCCAAGATACGACATTCCTCCAAAAGTTGCCCGAAAACAGCATCTTGCCCTCTGACTCTCCATTCAAATACATTGAACAATGTGAAATTGCTGTACTTACCTCATAGATACCAGCTAAACTCACCAGAAAAGTTTAGGGCTTGTACATTAACAGCACTGTAAGACTTAATGACTGCCAAACAACCTCCCTGGCACTGAAAATTAATTTTACAAGTGTGGAGTCTCATACCATCATATTTTAATTATTTGGGGATTAAAAAAATTTTTCTTTCTCTTTTACCTCTCTCTCTTAGCCAGTCTTTCTTTCCCTCTCTTTTTTTCACTTGCTGTACCAGATTTAACATTGAATTCGATATTCTAAACGACACTTCCCTGTTCAGATTCTGCAATGCTCATTAACGAATCTTGAATCTGATTGGAAAAGGAGATACACGGTTGCTTACCTTGTTCACACAGATCCCATGTGCTCTGCAGAGGGTACTGCGCTTTTTGCCTCTCTAATTTACAGTACGTTCCAGTGCAAAAAGTGCAGGTGTAATGAATGGGGTCACTGAGTGCAAAATCTAGCCCAGCAGGTATTATGAGCACAGCAAAGATATGAGTAGCAATTGTCATGTGCTCATCTTAAGTCTCGTTTTCTTTACAGAAATCCATCAGTTGGGAGCAGGGGGCTTGTCCCATAGCATTGCAACAGTTATCTGTTTGCAACCTGTTTCAGGCAGGTCAGATAATTTCAGATAACTGACTTTATGAAAGTGATTAAGCAGTTGAAATCTTTGCATATTAAATAAATTTTGCATATTAAATAAATATTCTGTTATGTTCTAATATTTTAACTATCATACATTTGTATTTTCCTACTTGCCCTTTTAAAGTTGTGCTCCATGTTGAGACCAACAACATAGGGAAGAGCGGGCAAAAAGTGCTGTTGGAGAGTACCAGGAACCAACAGCTAAATTGTAGAAAAGGACGTCAAGGGTTCTAATCTCTGGATTAGTATCTGATTAATGTTGGGGCAGGCTTGAAGAGTCAAATGGCCTACTCCAGCTCCTTTTTCTCATATCCTTATTTTCTGAGGGGCAAAATCTTTACTTGCCAAAAATCAGCCATGGACGACTAGAGGTAAAAAAACAAAGCTAAAAGAAAAAGCATACAAAAATGCAAAAAAAAAGTTCTTATGCAGGTACAGCAAGTAATTCGAAGGGAAAATGGAGCATTGCCCTTTATTGCAAGGGGATGGAGTATAAAAGTAAGGAAGTCTTGCTACAACTGTACAGGGCGTTGGTGAGACTACACCTAGAGTACTGCATACAGTTTTGGTCTCCTTATTTAAGCAGGGATATACTTCGCATTGGAGACAGGTTGGAAAACATTCACTAGGTTGATTCCTGGGATGAAGGGATTGTTTTACGAGGTAAGGTTGAGCAGGTTGGGCCTATACTCTCTGGAGTTAAGAATGAGATGTGATTTTATTGAAACATAAAAGATTCTGAGGGGACTTAATAGGGCAGAAGCTGAGAGGATGTTATCCCTTCTGGGGGAATCTAGAACTAGGGGGCATAGTTTCAGAGTAAGGAGTTGTCCTTTTAAGACAGAGATGAGAAGGAATTTCTTCCCTCGGGGTTGTGTATCTTTAGAATTCTCTGCCCCAGAGAGCTGTGAAAGCTGAGTGATTGAATACATTCCAGGCTCAGATACAGATCCTTGAACTATAGGGGAGTCAAGGGTTATGAAGGGCAGGCAGGAAAGTGGAGTTGCGGCCAAGATCAGATCAGCCATGTACCTATTGAATGATGGAGTAGGATCGAGGGGCTGAATGGCCTACCTCTGCTCCTATTTCTTATGTTCTTATATTCCACAAACAGCAATTGATGCCAGATCAATTTTAAATATTAAAATCAGAGATTGATAGACTTTTGTTATTCAAAGGGATTAAAGAATTTGGGGCAAAGGCAAGTGTACAGAATTAGATCACAGATCAGCCACAATCTCAGTGAAAGGTGGACAGGTTTGAGGAGCTAAATAACCTACTTCTGTTCTTATGTTCCTATGTCTCCCTCTGACGTAGATTATTGCAGAGAAAGTACGTAGGTGACCTGCTCTCAAACCTCTGCCAAAAGTGACCTGTAATATAAAGTTGTGTAATGCTCGTCCAGGGTGATTGCCTTTAGTTTTCCCTCCCTCCCTCTGAGCAAGTGCATATTTGTCACTTAATTCCTTTCCTGAAAGTAGAGGTGTGAAACCAGATCCTACTATTCGCTATCATAACAGCATATTGGAGTACTGGCATATTGCATCCAGTTCATTTTGTTTATCATATTTACCCATGCCGAGGTCAAAAAAAATAAAAGTTTACCTCTCTCTCCAATAATAATCATTTACATAATGGCATTCATCCAGTGTGTACAGGCCCCCTAACAGTAACCACACTGTAGGATGGGGTATAAAGGAAGAAATAATGGCAGCTTGTCAGAAAGGTACAGCGATTATCATGGGGGATTTTAACCTACATATAGACTGGAAAAATCAGATGGGCAGAGGTAGCCTAGATGAGGAATTCATAGTATGTTTTTGGATAATTTCTTGGAACTGTATGTCCTGGAGCCAACCACAGAGCAGGCTATACTAGGCTTGTTATTGTGCAAGAGATAGGATTAATGAATGACCGTAGTTAAGGCACCCCTAGGTAGCAGTGATCATAATATTATTGAATTTTACATTCACTTTGAGGGAGAGAAGAGTGGGTCCAAGACTATATTCTAAACTTAAATAAGGGCAATTATGAGGGTATGAAAGCAGAGCTAGCTAAAGTGAACAGGCAAATTAGGTTAAGGAATAGGTCAACAGAGATGCAGTGGCAGACATTTAAGGGGATATTTCAGAATACACAGAATAGATACATTCCAACGAGAAAGAAACATTCCAAGGGGAGGACCCATCATCTGTGGTTGACTAGAAGAGTTAAAGATTGTACCAAACTTAACAAAAAAGCATATAATTATGGAAAGATGGGTGGTAGGTCAGAAGATTGGACAGAATATAAAAAACAGCGAAGAATGACTAAAAGATTGATAATGAAGGAAAAACTAGAGTATGAGAGAAAGCTAGCTAGAAATATAAAAAGATAGTATGAGTTTCTATAGATATTTTAAAAAGAGTTAACAAAGTGAGCGCTGGTCCTATAGAAAGTGAGTCTAGGGAATTAATAATGGATAAGAGGAAGATGGCAGATGAATTGAACAGATATTTTACATCGATCTTCACTATTGAAGATACAAGTAACATCACAGAATTAGCTGTAAGTCAGGAAATGGGAGGGAGGGTGGAATTCAAGAAAATTACAATCACCAGGGAAGTGGTACTGAACAAATTGTTGGAGCTGCGGGCTGACAAGTCCCCGGGTCCTGATGGACTTCATCCTGCGGTCCTAAAAGAAGTGGCTAGTGAGATAGTTGATTGGTCGGTTTTAATTTTCCAAAATCCCCTAGATTCGGGAAAGGTTCCATTAGATTGGAAAATAGCAAATGTAACTCCTTTATTCAAAAAGGGAGGGAGACAGAAAGCAGCAAACGACAGGCCAGTTAGCTTAACATCTGTCTTAGGGAAAATGTTAGAAGCTACTATTAAAGATGTTATAGCAGGGCACGTAGAAAAATTCAAGGTAATCAGCCAGAGTCAACACGGTATTGTGAAAGGGAAATCATGTTTAACCAATTTATTGGAGTTCTTTGAGGGAGTTACATGTGCTGTGGATAAAGGGGAACTGGTGGATGTATTGTACTTAGATTTCCAGAAGCCATTTGATAAGGTGCCACATCAAAAGTTATTGCGAAGAATAAAAACACATGGTGTTGGGGGTAAAATATTAGCATGTACAGAAGATTGGCTGGCTAACAGTAAAGAGAGAGAAGGCATAAATGGGTTATTTTCTGGTTGACAAGATGCAAGTGGTGTGCCACAGGGACCAGTGCTGGGGCCTCAACTTATTTCAATTTATATAAATGACTCAGATGAAGGGACCGAAGGTATGGTTGCTAAATTTGATGACACAAAGATAAATAGGAAGGTAAGTTGTGATGATTGTGAAGAGGACATAAGGAGGCTACAAAGGGAGATAGATATGTTAAGTAAGTGGGCAAATATCTGGCAAATGGAATATAATGTGGGAAAATGTGACATTGTCCATTTTGGCAGGAAGAATAGAAAGTATATTATCTAAATGGTGAGATTGCAGAGCTCTGAGATGCAGAGGGATCTGGGTGTCCTGGTGCATGAATTGCAAAAGGTTAGTATGCAAGTACAGCAAGTAATTAGGAAAGCTAATAGAATGTTATCGTTTATTGCGAGGGGAATTGAATGCAAAAGTAGGAAGGTAATGCTTCAGCTATACAGGGCATTGGTGCGATCACATCTGGAGTACTGTGTACAGTACTGGTCTCCTTATTTAAGGGACGATGTAAATGCAGTGGAAGCAGTTCAGAGAAGGTTTGCTAGGCTAACACCTGGAATGGGCAGGCTGTCTTATGAGGAAAGATTGGACACGCTAGGCTTGTATCCGCTGGAATTTAGAAGAGTAAGAGGCGACTTGATTGAAACATATAAGATCCTGAGGAGTCTTGACAGGGTGGATGTGGAAAGGATGTTGCCTCTTGTGTGAGAATCTAGAACTAGGGGTCACTGTTTAAAAATAAGGGGTCGCCCATTTAAGACAGAGATAAGGAGAAACTTTTTCTTTCAGAGGGTCGTGAGTCTTTGGAACTCTCTTCCTCAAAATGCACTGGAAGCAGAGTCTTTGAATATTTTTAAGGCAGAGCTAGAGCTTCTTGATAAGCGGAGGGGGGTGGGGGGGGAAGGTGATTGGAGGTAGGCGGGAATGTGGAGTAATCACTTTATCTATGATCTTATTGAACGGCAGAGCAGGATCAAGGGGCCGAGTGGCCTACTCCTGCTCCTAATTTGTATGTTTGCATTGACATTATGATAACAGGTTTAGACAGGCAATAGATAGTATTTCTGGGGTTTCCCAAAGTAGTCACATCCCAAATAACGTTAACCAAAAAGGAATGTTCTAAATTTACCAAGATTGACAAGTGCTAGTCCATAGAGAAACTGAGCTCTGCAATCCTCATGCACAGGGCCTTTATTCATGGACCTAAGGTGCATCACACTTATGCAGACGTCTTAAGTCAGTCAGTCAGGAATTTTAATTCTGCCAGTGGAACTAGTGCTGGTTAATATATGATTAAAATATTGGCATTCGTTATAATTCAGGCTCGGATTAGTATGAAAACCTTTAATCTGAGATAATACGATTGTATATTTACCTACCTGAAGTTGCAGGTCTGCAGCAGCACAAACCTTCTTAGATTCACAGAGCCGGGAAACCATATTCTGAGGTAATGGCTGAAATGGTATTAGAGAAATGTAAAAATGTATTCATCATAATTTCTTGGAGAATTAATCTGTTTTTGAATAAAATATTAATATCTTCTATGCTATTATTTCATACTCATATGTCTCTTGGCTGCATTGCACAGTATAACCTAGAAGGCTAAAACCTCTCTTGGTGGACTCCCAATTACAAAAGGGTGGATAGTAGTATAACCCAGGGTTGTCCAACCTTTTTGGGTGGAGGGCCGCATTACTATTTTTGCTTGGCCCGGGGGACCGGTGAGCAAATTTCGAAAGAAAAAGGCATTAAAAATTTATCTTACTAATAAAAACAACAAATGTGCATTTTTGCAAAGAAGCTTTAAATGAGAAGAATAATTTACTGATTTACTTTCTCGTCACCATTTTTAAAACTGATTTAGTGACATACCTGGCATTATTTTTGCTTGCATAAGTAGTCAGTCTCTGCCCGCACACTTGATGTAGCGATGCAGTGTATTCTAAATAGGTGTCCATCTTTCAGGAGAGATCTTGATCACTCTCCCCCCTCTCCCCGTGCTCTGTGAGTGTGTGTGTCTCATTTTCTGTCCCCCAGCCCCTCCCCTCTAGGACTAGGGGATACAGATTAAAAGTTTTGTGCAAAAGATACAGGGGAATATGAGGAAGCACTTTTTTACTCAGCGGGTGGTAATGACCTGGAAATCACTGCCCACAAAGGCGGTGGAAACGGAGACGATCAATGACATCAAGAGGAAGTTAGATGGCCACCTGAGAGAAATAGGGCTATGGGGATCGAGTCAGGGAGTGGGACTGACAGCATAGCTCTGTGGAGAGCCGGCATGGGCTCGGTGGACAGAGTGGCCCCCTTCTGTGCCATAAGTAAATGACTCTGACTCTCTCTCCCCACACTCCCCTGTGTGTGTGTCTCTCTCTCCCCCCCCTCTCTGTCTCCTTCTTCCCTCTCTACCAACCCTCTTTCTCCACTCCCCGCTGTGTTCCCCACTCTCTGCCCCCTCTCTCTTTGTTTCTCTGTTCCCCCCTCCTCTCGGTGTTCCCCCTCTTCTCCCTCTCTCAGTTGTCCCTCCCATCTAACACACTTGCAGAGAGTGGACACTCAGCAGATGGTTGGTCAGTTCTTTTTAAAAACATCGCGCTGTCAGTTTCAAGCTGGCAGTTGCTGATGTCGGGTACAGCTGTTTTCCAACAAACTCGGGGTTTTCCGGCGGGCTTTTTACAAAAAAAAAAGTGAGAACCAGCTGGAAAATTCCGAATCTGTTGGAAAACGGCTGTTCCCGACGTCAGCAACTGTCGGCTTGAAACTGACAGTGTGATGTTTTTAAAAAGGCCGCTCTGGAAGAAGACGACAAAGGGAAACTTCTGATCTCCAGTCACGGTGAGGATGAGGAACAGCCCCAGGAACAGTTTACATCCACAGGCCGGATGGAAACACTAGGCGGGCCGGATTCTGGCCCACGGACCATACTTTGGACAATCTTGGTATAACCAATCCATCACCTCGACAAGTCCAAAAAACACACACCACCACATAATCAATACCTAGACAAGTCCAAAAAGTACACAACGCCACATAATTCAGCACTAGTTTCAAAGCGTATGAGAGGAAATCACACTTGCGAAATAAGGGCATATAATTCAGAGAATGGGATGGAAACATCCTTTTGGAACTGTAGAAGAACTGTACATTGCAGCTGACACAAGCTACAGTTCATTTAGAAGCACCTGATGTTGCTACTGAGTTAATGAGGTACAAGCAGGTTCAGCATCAACCTGTATTGTTGTTGGGCTGATAGATCCTAACAGGTCCTTTCTTAACCCAGGCTGAACTGGACTGCTTGCTACCTCACTGCCCTACTTGACCAGGAGATCAGCTTCTGATCCCACATCCTCGCCATCACCAAGGCCACCTACTTCCAACTCAGTAATATTGCCCATATCTGCCCCTACCTCAGCTCATCTGCTGTTGAAACTCAACATCCGTGTTTTTTTGCCTCAAGACTTGACTATTCCAAAGCTCCCCAGGCCAGCCTCTCACCTTGCACCGTCTAAGCTTGAGCTCATCTAAAACTCTGCTGCTTGTGCTCTAAATCACAAGTCCCACTTACCCATCACCCCCATTACTCATCTACATTGGCTTCTGATCCATCAACACCTTGATTTTAAAATTCTCATCCTCATTTTCAAATCCCTCCTTGGGCTCACCTCTCCCTATCTCTAACTTCTTCCACCCTCAACCTTTCAAGATACCTGCACTCCTCCAATTCGAGCATCTTGAGTATCCCTGATTTTCATTGTTCCACCACTGGTGGCCATGACTTCAGCTGCTTAGGCCCTAAGCTCTGAAATTCCCTCCCTAAAACTCTCTGCCCCTCTCTTTTTTTTTTATGATGCTCCTTAAAACCTACCACTTTGACCAAGCTTTACATCTCCCGGCCCAACATTTCCTTGTGTGGCTTGGTATCAAATTGTGTTTGATAACATTCCTGTGATGCACCTTTACGATGTTTTACTACGTTAAAAATGTTACACAAATACAAATTGAGGTTGTTGCCAAACATCTGATTTACCACATTTTAAGTTCCCACTCCCCACAGTTGGCAACAGTTCCGACTGGTTGCTCAACAATGAGAGGCATGAAATTTTGTTCTATTGAAGCAACATATTTTTGTTTCCCTGAAGTAGATTTTAATCCCCTTAGTTGTTACACCCTCAATTAAATAAACTGGTATAATTTAAGCAAACGTCTAATTTTTTTAAAATTGGGAAACTGGGGAAAGGGACAGTGTAGTGCAGGACACCAAGACTGAAAACTGTAGAAAACTAGATAAACAGACATCAAGCTTGGGCTTTTAAGAACTGAGGAAGTGAAAGCCGGGAGTGATAAGGAGTTCCAGTTTTGAGATCCCAGAAAAGAGAGTATTATAATAGTGTGGCTGACTGCAATGAGAATTTCCTGATATTCAGACACCAATACATTTTCTGTGTGAACAGATAATGGAGCAACCATCACCCTAAGATACATACATATCACCTAACCATTCCATTTTAATAAAAATAATCTAACAATTGGTGTCGCTTAGAAAAGCAGCAATGCTATTCAAAACTGCCACACCAGAATCAGCTGATTTGCCGCATAAGAAGGAAGCCTCAATCTTGCCCTGTGACAATCTGACACAGTACAATTTAAAGTTAAAGACAAATGTGTTATTGTAATGAAAAAAGCTTATTTTTGTACCATTTAGCCTTGTGACAACTGGTACATAAAAAAGGCAGTAAATAATGTTTCTGGTTTCCCAAAGTACAGTCACATCCCAAACCAAAAAATCAGTTTTCAAAATTTACAGAGATGGACAAGCCCCAGTCCAGAGTGATAATTAGCCCTGTTAGTCGACAATCTCCCCTCCTCTACCTCATCCTTTTCCCATCTGATTCTGCTCCTATGGGACTCAAATACAAATTGTGACATCACTACACCAGTTACCATTTCTCATTACAATATTTAAATAATAGCAAGCATAATTTTTTAAAATGTACTTGTTTTCCCTCCCTCCTCAACGAGGTCACTAAATCACAATACACTAAAATTAACACCAGTTTTTAAATGGTTGTTCGGTATACTAAAAATAATCTATAAGCAAAGACATTAATCCATTTTGACAAACTTGTTGCCCTGCTGTTCAGTAGGACGAATTTCTATTTCTGCCCATTGTCAAACAAGCCGACAAGCTACTGTGGTGATCTCATTCATAGTCAATGTGTAATGATTGAAAGAGAGAAATACAAAATACTTAATTTTTTATTTTCTCTTATCCTCATTATTTTGTTATCTTTAATATAATTATTTATGTACCAACAAGAGCTGACGGAACAGTAATATTTGGCATCTTCAAATGTAGGACCAGCTGAACTAAGAGACCAAAATTCTGTTCTTGAATCCGACATTCTTTGTTAAGCATTTAGTTGGCATCTTTTGCCATTTATGTTTTATTTTTACAGTGACATAGACAGTACTGGAACACTGTTGTTTTAAAATAAAGCTCATTGAACTTTTTAGTGCAACTTTTAAGTTATGAATATACACATAGTAAAAATGAAATCTGTACTTTGAGTTATTGTGAATTATCAAGAATGAGGTGATAATATCTGTCCTTCTTTGTCCCCAGTTAAAAATGTATTTTTCTATGCTGAACATACTGTGATCTGCCTTGAGCTGATCCCCCATTTTACCTCCATATGAGGAAACAGCTAGTCGCCACCTCCAAACAAAACGTCCAAATTTACTAAATTGCCACGTGGGCAAATCAATAGTGTGAATCCATGACCTACCACTGTGCAGCTTTTGTAAACATGGCAAAATTTATATATGCAACAGCTGTATCTGGCTACAATTCTTTATTTTCCATGCATTTAGAAGGGAAAATAGTTTATAATTTTCTATTTCGAGCCAGTTAACAGAAAACTTCTTGGATTAGGTAGTCACTTAATTCAGTGAATTGCAGCCATGAAATTACATTATGTTCAACGACTAAGTAATTTACTCATGGAAAATCTGCACATATCATCTGCAAATGTTTTCATGCTGCAAAAATGCTGTGAAATTTTTATAACTGAACATCTGCATTCATGCGATAAAGGGGACTTGAGGAGCATTATTAAAAAAGCAATTAAAAGTCTGGAACCACATTTTGGTAGAAACATGCATTGTACTGAAATTCCGCTGTAAAGGTTCTAGCAGTAATTAAATGATTAATAAGGCTGGAGGCAAAAAACAGAAAAAGCAAAAAGCAAGAGAGTCATCACTAATCGAGATTCAGATAGCGAGTAACTATTTAAGCATCAGCTTTCCCTTGCAGAAAACACTGGGATAGTTGACTAATGTGTAATTGCAAAATGCTTGTATTCCAACAGCTTCTTTGCTCTAAAATGTTTTTTCTTCATTGTTCAATTTATCTCCCACATATCAGCAAAGTGACTCAGTCATCTAATAAAAGACTTACATTTATATAGTGCCTTTCAATGACCACTGGACATTTCAAAGCACTTTACAGCCAATGAAGTACTTTTGAAGTGTAGTCACTATTGTAATGTAGAAACCGCGGGAGCCAATTTGCACTCAGCAGTAATGTGATAAGCTCCCACGAACAGTAATGTGATAATGACCAGATATCTGTTTTTTGTGATGTTGACCGATGGAAAAACATTGGCCAGGACACCGGGGATAAGTCCCCTGCTTTTCTTCGAAATAGTGCCATGGGATCCTTTGTTCTTCTTCTTCTTCTTTGGCCTCCTTGTCTCGAGAGACAATGGGTAAGCGCCTGGAGGTGGTCAGTGGTTTGTGAAGCAGCGCCTGGAGTGGCTATAAAGGCCAATGATTGAGCTGGACTTATTACCCGTAACTGCTGCCTTCCGTGTTGTTTTGGTCGCTGTGAGGCGACTATGGAGTGACCTCTCCATGGCGCATGCCTGGGCGAATGTATGGAGGTTGAGAGTTGCCCAAGTGTCAAAACCCCCCTCTCGGCCTTTCTGGTGGGGTCCAAAGGAGTGCAGGGCATGACGCTTGGCACTGGTATGGCTGCAGGAACTGCCGGAAACATGCCAAAGGTGACACATGAGCGACTACGGGGTTCCGCTCCGGATTTTCTGTTAGGGTTTACTCCCTTAGCCTTGGTCTCTCCCGAGACGCCCAAAGGCAGTGGGGTTGTTAGGGCCCCTACAGAGGGGTATTACAAACTAACAAATTACTTATTATAAACTAACACTTAGCTTTATTAGAACCCTTCTTTGTAGTATGGTAAAGTGGTCCTTTACGTCCACCTAAGAGGGCAGACGGGACCTCTGTTTAACATCTCATTTGAAAGACTGCACCTCCGACAGTGCAGCACTCCCTCTAGAATGTCAACCTTGATATTTGTGTTCCAGCTCTGGAGCTGGATTTTACCAAGCCCACAATGTCAGGCTTCATGGCAGGAGGGTGGAAGATGGTTCCGGCAGCGGTCCGTCACGGAGGCAGACACTGGGAGGGCCTGGCCCGATCCTCCCGGTAACGGCAAGGCTCTGTGGCATCCGCCCCCCCACCACTGGGCGACAGGACCAGGATTTAAATATTTAAATTACTGATATGCATAAATTTAAATCAACTTACCTTTAAGAAGCCAGCAGCCAGCACTCCCGCGCTTTAAATTCCCTGTCCAGGCAAAGGTGGCGTGCCACTGGTGAGGAGGGGGAAGGAGTTAGGATTTTCAGTGTGAGTGGTGGTGGTGGGGGGGGGGGCCGGGGGGAATGAGGTATGGGGTCAAATAAACATAATGGGTGAAGGGATGGTGGGAAGGGGTGAATTTTAACCTTTGTGCAGTCTGGGGAAGGGAAGGTCAGATTTAAAAGGTAAGTGTTTTTTTTGGGGGGGGGCAAATAGTTAATGTAATTGTTATTGGGGGGGATGGGAAAGGGACATTAAAAATTTATTTGATAACTTTTGGGGAACGTAGCTCTTTAAAAATGATGTTGGCGCCTGCGCGGTGGCACTGGATGCACTGGCCACTCCCTCTATGTCATCGGGTGGCTGCTCCGCCCCCTCCATTTAAATTAGCCCCCGCGTGAAATATCACAGGGGCTCAGCGACGGCGCATCCGCGCGGGAAGACCGGCGATATCGGAGCGCTCCGCCGTGAATGGCGGCGTGCTCATAAATTTCTGCCTAATATGTCATGCACAGACCATGTCATCCAAATTACAAGCTACTTATGAAGAAAGTTTTTTTTTAATAGGCAACTCGCTGCTACCTCTTTATCCCACTGTAGCAGCACCCCAAGATGTCACTGCTCCGAGACTGGTGCAAGCCCTTTGGTATCTGTAGATGATTTGACTTTTGATAAGTGAACGCAAGCTTGAATTTTGCTGGTAAGAGAGAAGTACAAGGTTTGGCCAACAGCGAGGAGGACTACAAATGATTTCAGAAAATATATACATGTAAGTGGAATAGGCAAAACTAATGGCAGATGAAATTTAATGTGGCTGAGTGAAGCCAACAAGTGGGTTGTGGCGAGGGGCCGGAAAATGCCTCCAGGAAAGGCCCGCCACAGGCCTCGGTGCCGTGAAGGCCCGGTCCAATATTGCTGGGGGCGGCAGGGCCTCATGGTGGTCCCCCACGCCGCTCGGCGACGGAAGCCCAATTTAAATATTTTAATTAATTCATGAATTTAAATAAACAAATTAGTGACCTTCAAGTTCCCGCTGCGATATTGGTGCCGGTGATCAGCACTCCTGCGCCTTCGGAACCCCATCTGGGGGAACCGATGCGGAACACTGGTGGGGAGGGGGCAGCAGGGTTAAAATCATCTCATTGGTGGAGGGGATGGTGGGAAGGGGTAAAGTGTAAAGTTGAAGCATTTTGGGCGGGGGGGGGGGAGAAGAAGGTCAAGTGGATAAGGGAAATGCTTTGAGGGGGGCAGATGGCAAGGAATTAATTCTATGGTTAATTGGGGGGGGGGGGAAAAGAGGGGTAAAATAAATGTTTTTAATTTTTCTCCTTCAATCTGTCTTTAAATATTTAAATTGAAACGTAGCGCTCAAATCCCTTTAAAAATGGTGTCAGTACCTACGCAAAGCCTGTTGACACCATTGCCAGGGACAGACAGCCCTGCCACCTCCATGTCATTGGGGTGGGTGTCCGCCCCGGCTATTTAAATGAGCCGCTGTGCTTAATATCACGGTGGCTCCGCGATCTGCGGTCTGCCAATTTCACCCACCAATTACGGCAGCAGGACCATAAATTTTGCCCCAAGCTGGGAGTACACATACCTAGGATTCATAAATCATAGGTCCTCGAACGTGAGAGTGTAGACAGATAAAGCCAGGAAAAAGGTCAATAGAATTTTGGGCTTAGTGCACCAGAGGAGAAGTGGTGATGAATGTTTGCAAAACGTTGCTCAGGTCACAGTTAAGAGTACGTTGTGCCGTTTTCAGCACCCTGTTACACAAAGAACATTAAAGCATAGTGGATTCACCAAGCTGATGCGAGGGATGGGAAACTATAGTTTTAAAAAGAGACCATCTCTATGAATTCCATAAAGAAAAGGTGATAAATAGCAGGGCTGTAATTGATTTCGGCAACGTTTATTTGAACCTTAAGTGTGATTACTGCCTTGTAATCAATTTTGTGTTTTAAAAATTTTCCATGGAATATTATTGAAGCATCGGAATAGTAGTCACACTAATCTCTGTACCTGTCCGGTCTGGTAATGTCTTGCAAACTGCTTCACCACACGATAATCACTGGCAAAGTATTCCATCAAAATTGAAGGAACTTCTGCAAAATCTGTAGGACATCTTGTACCTGAAAAAAGAAAAATACTGTCCTCCACAGGAAATTTGGTTTTAGCATTAAAACACAGACTAATTAGATGAAATATGCAGGATGCTGAAGAATTCAACAGGACTGAAGCCTGCAACTATAAACAAAGCTAGTGTAAGTACTATTGACAAAGGTAGATTACTACTTAGGAGAAACCATGCAGAACATATTCTCCATGACAGGGGTATTAGAAAACATCTGTTTAGATCGAAATAGGAAATTGCAGTTTTGGTATACATTGTTCTTGAGTTACTTCTCTTGCTAATCAATATCCCTTCTATTATTTTTGTTAAAGTTTTGCCTAAAACTGCACAAATACCTCAATATTTCACTTTACTGCACTTGTCATTTGTTTATGAAGATGATGCAATAAAAATAAAAATAATGTGCATGAATATATAGATGTTTAGTATACAAAAAATATACTGTAGAGTTTTCTACAATTAACACCTAGGAGATACTGAAAGAGAACTTAGCGGGTTGCTTCAATTTATTCAACTTGTCTGATGCGAAACAAAAATGAAACTGGAAAATCCCCAACATTACTTATATAATCCTAAGCATTATGGCTTTCAAATCCACTGTATGAGTTTTTTTTTTAAAACAGTGCTAAAAATAGCCGAGCAATCCTCCACTAAAATGGTACAAGTACTGTCCTGAATGGAAATGGTCTACCTGTTACATGTTGATATCTGGTTCGGCCCAGCATGGAATGCATTGCATGACCCATTTCATGGAAGAGATTCTCCATCATCCCTGGGGTTAGGAGTGTTGGGGAGGACTTTGTTGGATGAGGCAGACTGAGCATCAGTACCACAACAGGAAGCTGGTACTTCCCATTCTCCAACAATCGGCCACCCCGAATTGTAAAGTGACAGTCCTTAAGAGAATGCAAAATAATTTTATTCAATATTGTTTTCATGCATTACAGTATCTAGAAATTCTCACTGACAAGACAATATATGAGACACAAAGCCAGTTCATTGCTGATGAAGATAATGATAACAATTCAAACTAAAAGACTAATTTTTCAAATTTTAACAGTAGACTTTAATTGTACTGTTTTTGTTTAACAAAAAAGCATTTTTAAATACTTTCTGTCCTTGAAGGGAGAGGTCTTCTACTGCTCCAACACTGGCTTTGTGGTAAAATACGTAATCAAGAAAAGTTAGTGAAATAAAAGGAAACTAGAATCACTTAAATTTGCTAGGAGGAAATTATACAAAGTGAAAAAAAAAATCAGTTCTAATTTATTCATTTCTTTTTGAGCACATATAGCTCTCTAGTGAAAGACATGCATGCTTTTAATTCAATTTTTGTTCCGCATGACCTTCAAGATGGGTAGAAGGCAAACTGGGATACAGGCCTGGAGGCCTGTGGTGTAAGGTCAGGGGGACATGGAAATGAGGATGGGATCCTGAATTCAATGTGTAAGGGAAAGGGAATAAATAGAAATGAGTGAGGACAATGTTGATGGGTGGGTTAAATTTCAATGGGAATCTACTAGTTGTGAGCATAGTGCAATAGATGATTTGCAGCTTCTATGTGGTGGAGTTTGTTAGGCTAGTGAAGAGTGTGTTAGGAAAATTGAGTCTTGGGATGATAAATAAATGGATAAAAGTTTCAATGGGGGTAATGTAAAGGCACAGCCAAGTAATATTGCAGGCACTGGACATTTAGCTGAGGACGGGGAGAGGCGTTGGGGAGATGGAATGTATAAGGAGAGGCAATGGTATGCAGTTGTTGGTGGAATCCAAATAAAATAGCTTTGGTTTTGTCACTGTTAAGTTGGAGAAAGCTCTGGCTCAACATCTTGTCAGGTAAGCAATCAGCTCAGGGTGATCATAAAGTTGAGGGTGACGAGAGTTAAAACTGGGTGTAGTCAGCATGCATGGGGAAGCTGACCACATGCCTATGGATAATGTCACCAAAGAGGAGCATGTAGATGAGGAATAGGCTAATTGGTGGCATTTTTACACTGCCACTGTGCAAAAAAAAGTTATTTGGCCATCAAGCCCATTCCTTCCAATGGATCATATTTGGCTTAAACTGTCAGGGATTTTCCCACCTTATTTAATTTCCTGAGTGAGGTAAATAACCAGAGATAAATTGTTCAATAAGTAAAAGCCCTGAAAATGTTCTCCCGCTCTGAAGTTATTAAAGCATAAAAGCTAGGATAATAATGTAATAGTACTATTTACATTGTTCAGCCTGTTCACCACCACTTCACAGATGATATTTCAATTGTCCGAACAGAAGTGAAATTATGTTAATAAAGTCTTTGAACAATACCTTGACTTAACTCTTAACCGTCAATTGTTTTTCTAAAGACTTATCCAGCTTTTCTATATACCAATTTCCTCTACTATTCTTTCTCTCCTAAACACGGCAACTAATGTTGAAATACAGTTCTTATGCCCTGACAGCCCTCATGAACCTCAGTTATCCTTATGTATTCAAAGATGGTGGGGGCTGAACAATGGGCATCACAGACCAGAACGATACTGTCCTCACCTGAACTCTACTCACACACATACACACACAAACAAATCTTGTTTTAGCATGGTCATTGGATAGCAATCAGGATTGGGAAACTGCTTGATTTTTTCTGTGCCTGTACAAAAGCCAATTTTAGCATCCTGCCTCCCCACCCAGCTATTTCAAACAGTAATTACTTGCTTTTAATGGCAAAATATTCCAGATGTTTATTATGTGGCCTTCAGAGAGGGAGAAACGGAGAGAATTTCTACTCAAGCTCATTAATTTTGAGTTCCTGTCTGTGATTTTGTACATTACAAACAACTAGCATTTAAAACGAAAAATGCTCTTTTTGCCAAGTATGAAATAGCAAGTAAGAGTTAGATACTGTATGAACTGAACTCTATTAGGCCACTTAACTGTAAAGGATTCCTTTTGATGGCTACCTAATTGAAATGTTTGAGTGCAGTATTTAATAGACAAAAATGTAATTTATGATTACAGTTTGCTGTCCAAATAAGCAGACTGTCATATAATTAGTTACAAATGATTATCCCACTGTATATGAAAGTGTGAAGGCATAACATTTTGGTTACCTGACTGCTTCAAAGAGCTTGTCAAAACTTACGAAAAATATTGTTTTTACTGGTAATGTTACTGCACCACAGCTTTCTATTCACATTTATTATCATACGTACAAAGACTTCATGAGCAGCACTGAGAGAGAGAGAGAGAGAGAGAGAGAGAGAGAGAGAGAGAGAGAGAGAGAGAGAGAGAGAGAGAGCACAGACTGAAAAATAGGGTTTAAGGACAGATGCAGTGTTAACTTGGAACTTTTCTCAAATAGGAACATCCAATCCTGTCAAGTCTTCTGGAGTTTGCTCTAATTACATGGAGTGTGCAGCTGAGTGTCCTACAAGGAGCTGACTAAAGTTGAGAGGGGGATGGAGGGGCAGAAAATCTGCAGGAACTAAAGCCCTTCAAGGTTTCAAAGGGATTTTACTCAGAGATAAATGAGTACACGCAGAACAAAACATTTTGCAAGCCTTTCCAAAAGCTGCTTGAGCTTCACCACTTATGGTATTGATTCCACATCCAAAAGTGGCAGGCTTGTACCACTATATGGCAAAAACAAACATGCAGGGAGGAAATTGAGCCTATGGGCAAGTGATGGTGCAATATAGGGCTGGAATTTATATTTCCATCGCTGGGCAATCTGCCCGCTGCGGAGCCGCTGCGATATTAAGCGCAGCGGCACATTTAAATAGCAGGGACAGACCACCAACCCAGATGACACGGAGCAGGCGGGTGGTCCGTCCCCGGCAGTGGTGTTAGCCGCCTTTGCACAGGCACTGATGCCATTTTTAAAGGGCTTCGAGCCCTACATTTCAATTTAAATATTTAAAGGTATAGTGATTTCAAAACAAATTAAATAAATTGATCCTGACCATCTCCCACCACCCCCAATAACTATGGAATTACCTGCCCACTCCACCCCAAAACACTTACCTTGTGTACCTGACCTACCCCCCCGCACCGAAGTTCATGAACTTTACCCCTTCTCACAAGCCCTTACACCAATTAAATGACTGACGCCATTCCCCTCTCCCCCCGCACTGAAAAACTAGCCCGCTCCCTCCTCCCCACCAGTGTTCCACCTCGGATCCCCGCACAGGTGTGCCGGCCACCAGCACCAATATCGCTACGGGACGGACGGCAGCAGCGAGAAGGTAATTTATTTGTTCATTTAAATTATTTTACATATTTAAATTTGACTCCCGTCGCCGAGCGGCATGGGGTCCTCCATGAGGCCTCGCCGCCGCCAGCAATATCAGGCCAGTACTTCCCGGCATCGATACCCGTTGCGGGCCTCTCCCAGAGACATTTTCCACCCCACCTGCCTCCACCTGCAAAATTCAGCCCACAGCATTTAAAATCTTCTTTTTAATAGATGGCCAAGTTGAAGGAGCTGTTGCATGAAATGGCTGAGGAATGTTGGCTTAGGCACTCCATTGCACCTTTCCCAGAGGGCAGTAGTGCAGTATGACTGGCAGAAGATGGCAGTCAAGACCAGCAATGTATGGTACTACCACTTTCCCCTCACAAGGACATCACAAACAAAATCATTCTAACACAACTGCATGCTGATTGGTCAGCTACCGATACACAAAATGGACTGACAGTTGAGCACATCTGATAATGCACACGTATCTTCAACTTGCATCTCAAGATTACTCTGCTTGGATAACAAATTGGTACCCAATACAAAAGAGCAGGCCCAAACTGGAGCCACTCTGTTGAGGCCAGCTTGATAATAAGAGCATTGAGGGAATAAGAGAAAGTGAAGCTCAAAGCCTTCTCCAACCTCAAGTCGACGACTGAGTGTTGCAAACTGGCACATTCCAGGGTCCAGAACTAAGTGCTGAAGGATACATTAAAGCTTGGAGCAGCCATCACAAAGGCTCTGTGGGGAAAGGCCACTGTGTAAGGCCCTCCGCCATAGGCTGGAACCCATGTAAAATCCCTCGGGCTGTATGCACCAGAGAATGTTTGACTTGTAAATGTACACTGTAAATATAACCTGTATTGGCAAGTGTAGTGAGGCACCTCATGTACTGTATTGAAAGAAACTGATCTGTATTACACTTTATGTAATGTCAAACTTGAATTATGTAAATTTTTAAAAAATTTTATGAACAATGTATATTTTTGGAATAACAACACAGAGTAACTTGCAATGTAGTCTCTACTTGGTAAAGTGCCTTCAAGCCATTTCTGTCATTTGTGGCCTGGAACTGCAACACTGCCAGTGGAACTAAGCAGGACCACACAACAACAACCTGGTGTTGAGAAGGTAACATATGTGTGGAAGAGAAAGTAGCAGGGTGCTGAACGAACAAAAGAAATCTTGTCTGAATGGTTACATGGCTGGCACCAGTGATCCTCTATACTTCGGGCAACTGTGCCATACTCTGGTGCACTGTGGTTGTCTCTTAACTGCCCTCTGCAGTGGCCTAGCAAGCCATTCTATTCAAGGGCAATTTGGGATGGGCAATAAATGCTGGCCTAGCCAGTGACACCCACATCCCATGAATGAATAAAAAAATTCAGTGGGAAGTGTGATGAGAGTTGGTTGTGCTGACAAATGCATCAGTTGTGTGTTGGTACATGTGTGTGAAGCATATAAGCTGATACTGCAGATCGATCCTATGCAAGAACAGAAAGGTTGAAAAGATGAGCGTGGTGTTGATTTTTATGGCCATTGCAGTTCTGTGTCTATGGTTCAGGATTACATAGAATTGAAAAATAGAAACAGGGCCCAACCAGACCATATTGGTGATAATCCTCCAAACGAACAGTCATCCTACTGTCATGTGCACATCCTGTTCCCATACCCCTCTATCCTTCAGCCACCTATCTAACCTACACTTAAAATTGACAATGTTTGCAGCTTCAATTACTCACTACAATTGTACATTTCAGAGTGTGACAATCCACTGTGTCTAAAGGTTTCTCCTGTTCTTTGTTCTAAATCTCTTACATGGTGACTCCACTACAGTACGGAGGGAGTGCTGTACTGTCAGGGGTGCCATCTTTCGGAGGAGACATTAAACCAAGGCACACCGGCCTGGCAATGATATTTCCTACGCACTGGGACCAAGCAGAAGGACGGAAAAGACTCGTTTTCCCCAATTGTGTACATTTCTACATTCCTTTGATTGGACAAATGCCTCCACAGACTTTCCAGTAGTTGAGGGGTCTAGAATGAGGGGGCATATAAGACTAAATGTAAAAGAAGGACTTGCACAAACCGCAATGAGATAATGGTCAAAGAATCTGCTGTTTGGGGTTGTTGGTTGTATATTGACTCGGGCGCAAAGAGAGATTTCCCCTGCTCTTCCTTTAATAGTGCCATGGGATTGTATTCATTCACCTGCAAGATCAGACAGAGCCTTGGTCTCATTCTACAGACGGAACTTCTGATAGTGCAGCACTCTTTCAGTGAAGTGTCAGTCGAGATTTTTTACTCAAGTCTCTAGAATTAGAGGTAAGAGTCTACCACTGAGCCAAGGCTGACACCTCTCCTGTACTTTAATGGCCTTCCAATATTGCTAAACTCTTGCAAATGCTTTAACTACAATTGCTTTCCAGTGATTATGCAGGTTATAATTGGATGCTTTTGTTTCCACCTACTTATTCCCTACATGTTCTAATGCCAAAACTAAAACAAAACCTTCCAAAAGAAAACTTGAGAAAAGGCCTCTACACCTTTGAGCTTCTTCACGATTGGAGTTTCCCTTTTCATTCACTCTAGGTGAGGCATTGAACACAGCACAATCTCAATCCCATCCTAAAAGGATGGAAAATCACATCAGATCATGTACAAAAGCACTTAGGCTGGCATTCTAGGCCATTAAGATGATCATGCATGGTACAAACAAACAGGAATCCAGACTACTGTGTGTCATGGAACTAAGCCTGCCATCTGAATGAATAGAAGACACAGTAGGCACCTATTTTCTCTCTAGTAAGCAACGATCTAGGATTGCGGTTAATTGTTAGATCAGGATGCATTAACCCAAGTACAACAGAGAATAGAAGATACAGGTTTCAGTTTGATAGAGATGTGATCTGATTATGGGAACTTCGCCAACCCATTATGTAAGAAAAAGTCAGGCACAGAGGAAATAAAAATTGGAAGAAGCCTGAACCATAACAACGTCCTCTAGTTTTAAGTAATTTATTTGCATCTGCATTATACATGCCTTTCAGCATTTTGAACAATTGGATGAGTCCCTGCCTGATTTCTTTACCTCCACTTCAAATAGATTGCCCTAGAATCCTTAAATCACCCTTATGATTTTTTGACCGTCTCCAACACAATGTCCTTTTTTGAAATTATGGTGCCCAAATTAGCTCTCAATATTCCAAATAAAATTTACTAATGAGTTATTTAAGGTTAAAATAGCTAATCAATTGTCATTGCAAATTATATCAAACTGCACAATTAGCAACGATTGACAACTGGCTCACTTGTCTCAATTGTGGAGATCATGTATTCTAAAAGCTTTTTCTTCCACAAAACGCAAAGAGCACCTATGTCCATCTATTTTCATGTTTTGCTGTGCAAACATTTGAACTAACTTTCCTATTCAAATGCTATACCAGTTCAAATGGTTTATGACATAGCAAAACATCATTGTGAATTTATAATAGAGGTATGTGCACTCTATGTGATGTACTTATGAACATAAGAACAGGAGTAGACAATTCAGCCCCTCGAGCCTATTTCACTATTCAATTAGATCATGGCTGTTCTGTATCTAAACTTCATCTACCAGCCTTGGTTCTGTAACCCTAATACCATTGCCGAACACCTAGCTTCAACAACTTTTTGGGGGAGAGGTCCAGATTTTCACAGCCTATTGTGTGAAGGAGCGCTTTCTGACATCACCACTGAACAAGCGAGCTCCAATTTTATGTTATGGCAGGGGTGAGAGTGACCAAAGACCAAAAAGGTTTGAAAATTAGTGGCCAACAACAAAAAAGTCTATAATTATTTTTTTGACAAGGAATCATGTAATTATAGCACTGTTAATGATCTGTAATGACTGCAAATACTTCCAGGCCACTTCAAATATGTAGGAACATTAGTTTTCCCTTTGCTTACCTTTGATTGCTGTCAAGACGGTGGATCAATCCACTTGTATAAATTCACCAAAGTGGCCTCGGCATTCCAACATTTTTGCAATTAATATAGGAAGTACATCATATAATTATGAAGGATCAGTAAATGTTAACACCAGAACTGTCAGTTCCGATTTTTCTTAAAGCCCGCCAGAAAACCACAAAGTTGCCCAAAGGTCGGAAGCAGCAGTTCCTACTTGCAGCAACTGTCAGTGAAACTGACGGTTCTGATTTTTTTTTAAAGCAGGTCTTTTGGGTCTGCAGGTCGAAAACTGCAGGGGTGTCTAAACCTTTTGTGTGAGGGGCCACATCACAATTTTGGCCTGCATAAGGAGCTAGTGAGAAAATTTCAGAAAGATAAAGGCATGAGAGTTTTATTTTACCATTAATCATAACAAAAAAAAGCACTTTTTTGTGAACAATCTTTAAATGAAAAAACTAATTTATTAACTTACTTTCTTGTCACTATGTTGAACACTGGTGTAGTGAAATACCTGGCAGTGTTTTTGCTTGCACAAGCAGTCAATGTCTGCCCGTACACTTAATGTAGTGATGTGGAGTATTCCGAATAGATGTCCAACTGTCGGGAGTGATCTTGATCTCGTTCTCCCCTCCCCCCACCCCACCTCCAGTGTGTGTTTCTCTCTATGTCTCTCGATCCCACCAGTCTCTCTCCCCCTCAGTCTCCCTCTGCCCAATCTCTTTGTCTCTCTCCCCCCACTGGTCTCACTCACTGGCTGGAATTTCATGACCCTCGCAACGAGAGGGCTGGTGGCTGCCCTGCGGTGGGGGGGTGTGGGGGGTGCAGGGTGGGCAGTTCCACAGACCCTCCCTCCCCTGTTGCAATTTTATGCAGGGCGGCAACAGCAAGAAACAGCCTGCCCATCCAAGCCAATCAAGGCCCTTAAATGGACAGTTAACTGCCACTTAAGGGCCTACTCCTGCCGCCACGGGTATTTTACCCTCGAAGAACCCCGCCTGGCAAAACCAGGCAGCCTTCTTGTGGGCTTGGGAGGGGTGGGGGCCCTCCTGATCGGACACCCTGTGCCCCACGGAGGGCCGCCCCAAAAGACCCAAACCACCGCCCCCACCCCCCCCAAAACAACCCCCCTTGACTTGCCCGGCCAATTGTCCCCAGCCAGGCCCCAAAATGTTAACTGATTTCCGGGGCCGTCCTTCTTGTTGACTCCGGTGATTGAGTGTAGTCCCATCAGCGACCATCACTTCTGGTGGCACTGCTGAGACTAACAGCCGCCGGCCTGCTGATTGGCTGGCAGCTCCATTAGGTGAGACTTTCTGCCTCAAGGAGCTGGAAGTCCCGTTAAGACCAATTAAGGGCCTGGGGAGCAAAGAATCCCAGCCTGGCGGAGTCAGGCTTGCCACTGACTTTTCAGCAGGTGGGTGGAGCCTCCCGTCCAACATAAAATTCTGGCCGCTCTCTCTCTCTCCCCCCAGTCTCACTCACTCTCTCTCACCCACTATACTCACTCTCTTCCCTCAACCTCTCCCCCCCACCCCCCAGCCTGCTCTCTCCCCCACCACCCGTCCCTTTCCGATTTTGAAGTACAGACCAGCTTTAATAATAAAATCAGAACAGTCATTGAAGGTAATTTTTTTTTAAAAGCCAGCCGTCATTTGATGGAAATTTCTCATCCCTGGTTATGGACTCTTTCAGCAGGGGAAATAGTTTATCTCTAGCCACCCAATCCAATGCTTTAATCATCTTAAACCACTTCAATTTTAATGTTCTATATTCCTTGGAATACAAGACTAGTCTATGCAGCCTTCTTAACCCGGATATATTCTGGTGAATCTGCACTGCACTTCTACCAAGGCTAATATATCCTTCCTGAGATGTGTTGTCCAGAACTGAAATGTAGTACACCACATGGGGCCTAACCAGATCTCTGGACAGTTATAACATAACTTCCACCCTTTTGTATTTCAGTCCTCTTGAGATAAAGTCCAGCATTCCATTAGCCTATTTAATTATATTTTATACCTGTCCAATAGTTTTTAGTGATTTCTGCACTTGGGCCCCTAAGTCTTCCTGCTTATCCAAAGTTTCTATATTCTTGCCATTTAGAAAATACTCTGATCTGCTAATGTTTTGCCCGCTCACCTAATATATCAATGTCCCTATGCTACTTTCTGCTCCCATCTACATTATTATCTGTGCCACCTAACAATGCCCTCAGCAAATTTAGATATATGACTCTCTATCTCATCATCCAAGTCATTTACAAATATAGAAAAACTGCAGCCTCAGTACAGGGAACAGCACGAGTTACATCCTGGCAATTTGAGTACATATCTGTAATTCTACTTCCTAACCAATTCCCTGTCCAAGCCAATAGGTTGCCTCCAATTCCATGTGCTCTCACTTTTATTAACAGTCTCTTATATGGCCTCCTGGAAGTCTATATAAATAACATCCATAGATTGTCCCTCAGCTACCACATAAGTTACCTCCTCAAAGAATTCAACTAGGTTCAGTAGGCACGATTTACCCTTTACAAATACATGCTGGCTGTCTGATATTTGGCCAAATGCCAAATGCCACTCTGTCCCTAGTAACTTCCTGCAACTGATGTTAGACTAATCGGATTATAATTTCCTAGTTATCTCCCTTACTCTTAAATAATGGAGTGAACATATTTAGTCCAAAGACCTAATTGTTTGGTATAACATATATATGACAAAAAATATTAGTGAAAACATACCTGATTGGGTTTGTCAGATCTGTGGAAGAAATCACAGTAAATGTATCCCATAAGTCCATCAGTTTCATCAACCACAGCCTAGCAAAGAAGGACACCATTGATCATTCAAACAGAATTTTGGAACAATTTATTTTAAAGAATAAATCTTCATCAGGCATCAATATCTCATTCAGGCTGTTCAAAAGAGGTTGTTCGTTGCAGTTTCTAAGAGTGTACCCCATCTGAAACACACACACGTGACTTTACAAAAATTTATATACATTGAAACTTCTAAATTGAAGTATTTTATAAATAGAACATGATCACCAAAAATTAAATCATAAACTTGATCAGGCAATTCATTCATTTTTGTGGAAACAATGAAAAAACAAGGAAAGCTAGATCAAAAAGAACCTCTCTAATTTGAATCATTACTCATTTCATTTTACATTAGGATCCACAATTTTCAGCTGCCACTTAATTTTGAGCCCATCACCCCCATTAATCTGCCTAGGGTTGTACCATTTATAAAACTAAACACCATAAATCATAAGAAACTAAAAATACTAAATCTAACTTTTAAAGTTCTTCATGCTTAAGTGCAATCCATATCTAGACCTCAATGGAGTAAGCACATTACAAGTCTTTCAATATTAAAATTGTGTCTGAACTTTAACACTATTTGTTATCATTACAGGAACTTAAATCTCAATAAGGTGGACCACAACCATTTATAATAGGAATTTTACTACAATTCAAGTCCTTCAATATATTAACTCACCAGTTTTTGGACATCGTCAGACCAGACTTCACCTTTTTCTGGCTCTTCTACACATAGTGTGACACCTAACAGCTGGGTGAAAAGCAGATTCAAACCGTCCATACAGGCCCCCAAAGAAAAAAATGGGCTATACAGACTAGGCTCTATGTTAAACCTGAAAATGAGACCAATGAAAGCATTAGAAACTCTATTTTTAAAAACAATGGGCTGAGCTACTTTCCTCAAGCAGTGCAAGAGATCTCAGTCGATATGAATACATATTGTCTCATTACTTGTGCCAAATATGATACAGGTTAACTATAATTTGCTTTCCATAGAATGAAAATACAGCATGCAGAAGAGAAATAAAACATTTTCTTTCTTTATTATCTCCTTTTGTAAGAGCACAACACTGCTGAACTGAATCCATTACTGGCTACAACAAAATTACACAAGGAATCCTTGAAAAAGAGCAGAATAATGATCATAGTGACCCTGATTTTTTTTAAAAATGTTTAATACAACACCGTTCTTTTGTATTCTATCTTTGCAAACTTTCCAAAATACAACACCATTCTTTTATATTCTATCTTTGTAAACTTTCCAAAAACAAGTATTAAATGCAAAATTTACACAGATTTAGACTGAACTACTATAGAAATTAAACACGGAAACAGGTCATTTGGCCCAACTGGTCCATGTTGGTGTTAATCTTACACATGAGCAATTGTCCTAATTACGCACCTGCTCTGTTCCAGTATTCCTTTATTCCCCCTTTCCTTTAACCAACTATTTATCCTGGGAGGGATTTTAACCCAATCTGTCTGGCCGAAATTGGACTGATAAGTATTTCAAATCCAGTAGGTGATTCAACAGTTGATATCCTGCTTGGATTCTGCCATTGCCAATTTTTACTAAGCCGATAGGTGCAAACACATCATCCGGCCAACTTCAATTTTGACTCCTGCCTGAGTAGGGAAGCTACTGTGGCTTTCAGCAGATGGGGCCATTGAAAATACATTTTTCTGCTTACTTCTGTGAGGCCAGAAGGAGCCAATACAAGTTCCTTCTGGCCCCACAAGGAAAGCTTAGGCTTACTCTGCCCCAGATTCCACCCATCACTCACCCACTCCCCCTCCCGAGATATCCCCGAGAACCCTTGTCTCCATATTTGCACGACTGCCAGGAGGCAGCCTTTGGTCATCGATACTCAACAGGCCAGCAGCCACTTTCCATCCACAAGTTAGTCGGCAGATGACATGACAATGATGCTTGAGAGTTATAATCTATGTAGCAGCATTTTGTCATGGCTAGGTGGGAAATTACCTGACTTCCACGGTTTCCTGCCAGAAGCCATTAGTTGTTAAAATGCACCCCTAATAATTGTCTCCACTTCAATCACTACCTCTAGTAGCATATTCCACAACCTCACAACCACATGTAAAAAGGCTGTTCCTACTCTCTGTCCTAAATCTATCATTTTGAATCTATGCCCCCTAGTTCTAGATCCATCAATCACTGAAACCCATCTGCTTCTATATGGTCTGAACCATCCCTTCAAAATTTTAAACGCCGCTATCAAATCATCCAATAATCTCTGTTGTTCTTATGAAAACAGCCCGAATGTTTCAAGTCTTTGTTCTTTATCTGGATTTCCTCATGCCAAGCAGCATCCTGGTGAATCTCACTGTACTGTCTCTATTGCCTCAAAACCTTCCTATAGTGCAGAGTCCAAAACTACACGCACTGCATCAATCGTAGTCTTATTTAGGTTTCACTATGCAGTCGTATTCAACTGGCCTCCGACACCAGAAGCATCAGAGGAATGTATGATGGCATTAAGAGAGCTTTTGGGCCAACCATCAAGATCGCCCCCCTCAAGTCTAAATCAGGGGAAACTATCACTGACCAATGCAAGCAAATGGACCACTGGGTGGAGCACTACCTAGAACTGTCTTACACTTATTGATGCTGAATTCCATGTCATATTTCTGCCCATTCGACCATTTTATGAACATCCCATTGCAGCTTCCTTTAGTCCTCAATTATCTACTATCTCATAATTCAAATCATCTGCAAATTTGGACACCACATTCTCTATTCCTATATCCAAATCATTGACTTAGTTAACAGAAGCAGCCTGAGAACAAAACCCTACTGCTATCTACTTCTATTCACTGAGAAATTACCCTCAACTCCTAAGTTCTGCTTCCTCCATACTAATGAGTTCTAATCCAATTTGCTACCCTGACCCTAATTCCACAAGCCTTTAATTTTCTCCAATGTGGTCAAAGGCTTTTTGAAAGTCCATGGGCTACAGGTTTGTCCTCATAGCTCTGCTTCAAAGAGGTGCTACGTAGACTACATTGAATTCTGGGGTAGGAGTGAAGAAGACAGTGTCATGGGCTGCTATCTGTGCAGCCCATACAGGTTTCTTCAATTATATCAATGAGGAAACCCTTGTGGGTTGTGCAAGAATCAGTGGGCACCTCTGTCTGCTCCCAGGGAATTGGCTTGGAAGCAGCACCGTGAATGAATTTCCAGCCCATATATACCATATTCACTGTAATTCCCCAATCCACCAAATCAGTCACTTCCTCAAACAACACTATCAGATTTGTCAAACATGATCTTCTTTCTGAAATCCATGTCAGCTGCTTCTAAATATTATGTCTTCATTTAGTTACTTAGTAATTTCATCTCGAATTAAAGATTCCAAAATTTCCCTACTACAGATGTTAAAATAACTGGCCTATAATTACCTGGATTAGCACAGTTCTTTTTTTTTGAATATGGGTATTACATTGGACACCTTCCAGTCCTCTGGCATACATGCACTCTTAATTGAACCCCGAAATATAGGGCTCAATTTTACCAGGGGGTCCACAAAATGATGAGGGAAGGTGGGAGGGTTGGAGTGCCCATTGTGTTCCTGCCAGCATGCCATCTTGCCAGTAGCGGGTGAGGTGGCAGACGGCCCTCCCGCCCAGAGGCCAATTGTGCCACTTAAGTGGGCAATTAAGGGCCTCTTCCCGCTGCCACTGGCATTTTATCAGCAGCAGGTGGGCCCTCCGCTCTCAGCAGGCTCGGCCGGGGGATGGGGGGTCGTCGGGGTGATGGGGCCCCTCCTATTCAGGCACTCTTTGACCCAAGGAGGTGCCCCCCAGTGGCAATGGCCACCCCCAGCTGCCCTCACCAACATAGTTTCCACTCGCCGCCAGAAGCCACTTACCTAATTAGGAGGTCACCGTCCTTCCACGGCATCCTCTTCTTCCAGGTGCAGACCCAGCAGTGGCCACTGTTGCCGATGAGCTGCTGGTCCTCCGATTGACCAGCAACTCTTGGGCACGGGTGGCAGCTCTCAGAGCAGCCAATTAATTGCATGCCCCCATAAAATGCAGCTTAGGGTCCACAGAATGCCGAAGCGGGGTTGCCCCCTGCTTTCGGGCCAGTCAGCAGGATTCCCACCATGCGAACAAAATTCCGTCCATAATTTCCTGGCCTTCCTCAACATTTTCCCCCATTTGCCGCAGGATCCTTGGATGTCTCGTCAGATTCTGGCATTTTGATTTCTTTAAGTCTAGATAACATCTTTAATACTTTCCTTTATATCTTCTCCTCAGTATCTTCTTTTTTGTAAAAATGTTAAGTATTATTTATTCCATTTATCTTCAACTAACTCACTGTACTCTCCTCTCAGGAGTGCTACTTCACCCTTAACAATTCTCTGTTTGTTGATATATTTGCAGAATACTTTACTGTTCTTTCAACCTGCCCTCATACTCCCTCCTTGTTTTCCTCATCATTGACTTAACCTTTTTCAATAGGTTCTTGTATTCTCACTCATTTTTATTTTAACTAAAGGCCCCATATGCTATCTTATTCAATTTTAGTTTGTTTCTAACCCTTATCAATAAATAAAGTTAATCAGGCTGGAAAAAGAGAACCATAGCAAAACCAACCAAATGTTCTTTTTAAAACAGACAAATTTTGTTCTATCAGATTTATTTTAAAAACCCATTAATATGCCTGAAGCCTCATTATTGTCAATATAGCATTTAACCTTTGTAAGAAAAAACTGGATTAGAAAATGAATATGTTGGTTCCCATAAATTTGGATTAATTAGGTATGTATTTTTTCTGCTATAGGAATGGAAACAACTGGTAATTTGGAATTGTGATCACATTAGCTTATACCTCATACTAGTTATGAGAGATAGCAAGTGGGCCATTATTTTTACTAAACCTTAATCATGATGCTGACCAATCTGCAATCATCTGCAATTTGTCACCCATTCTCACTCCAACATTAAAGTTTTTGACCTCCTACTTTTCTACAATCGAGCTCAAAACAAACTGGGCACTCTGGTCTTAATATTAACTTCATACTATTCTTTTCTCTGGCCAATTCTCCCATTTACTTTCCACCATTATCTTTTCAGTTCTGCAACCATTTTATTCACCTTTTGACCAAGTGCGAGTCGGCCTTTGTATATCAAGAACTTGTAATCTCTTTCCAGGTATTTTTGTGTTTATTTTCTTCCTTTTTTGGCTGTCAGCCATGGCTTGATTGGTAGCACTCTTGCCCAAGTCACAAGGTTCAGGTTCAAGTCCCACTCCAGGACTAGAGCTCAAAAATCAAGGCTGGTACTTCATTACAGTATTGAGGGAGTGCTGCACTGTCAGAGATGCTGTCTTTCAGATTAGATGTTAAAAACCGAGGTCCCATCTATCCTCTCAAATGGACGTAAAAGATCGCATGGCACTGTTTCGAAGAGCAGGGCAGTTATCCCTGCTGCCCTGGCCAGTAGCTATCCGTCAAATCAACATCACAAAAACAGATTATCTAGTTATCATCACATTGCTGTTTGTGGGAGCTTGCTGTACGCAATTTGACTGCCCTGTTTCCTGTATTACAACAGTGACTACACTTCAAAAGTACTTCATTGACTGTAAAGCGCTTGGAGATGTCTGGTGGCTGTGAAAAGCACTATATAAATGTAAGCCTTTTTTAAAATTTTGTTTTTCCCCTCTCATGAGAGCATTAACTTTATGCTGGGATGTGTCTCAGGGTCTTTTAGTACCTTGGCCCAAATGGTATTTTTCATTCATCAGCCTAGACAGGGAGGGTCAGCAGATTATTTAACCAAGTGAGGGTGAAGGACATTCACAGGTGAACCTACTCTCATCCACACGCACACATTTATTAGCCTAGATTCACTATTTAAGCCCAGGGTCTCTAGATATAATCAACTGTAGGAATCTTAGCCAATCCCCACCACCAGTACAAGGGCATTGAGTCTAACTGTAGCATCTTTGACGACATCCCTGTAATTATCAGCTCATTCAGGACAAAGTAGCTATCAAACCTTGGTCCCTCCTTATTTAAAAACATATTCTTGGGATGTGGATGGCATTGGCAAAGCATTATTTCTCATCTCCAGTTGCCCTAAGGGCATTAGGAACCGATGTAGGCCAACTAGATAGGGATGGCAGGTTCCATTCCTGAAAAATATTAGTGAGTCAGTTGAGTTTTTACAACTACCCAGCAGCTTTCAAGGGAATCAGCATGTTAAAAAAAAATCTTTAATAATTTATTGATCCCTTTATTTGCCTTTTTGCAATAATAATTAGCATAGTTGTACTTGACATTCAGTTGTTTTTCTTAATTTAGTATTCCTATAAAGAAGCATTGATCTTTCTCCATCAGTTCCCGCAAAGGGTTAGACCAGGAATTATAACCACTCCATTTTCTTTTCAGATACTGTAAATTTTCAGCACCTTCAGTTTTTAGCTCATTTAAATTTTCTACTTAATATAAGACATTTCCTCCCAGATGATTGCTGTTGAGACTGTTGGGGCCTACAAATTGCATTTCTGGCAGTCTTTCACATGAGCATAATGAAATTACAAACATACAGCCATTGAAATTTACGTCATTTAAAGAAATCATTCAGTTACATTGCTACAGCAATCCAAACAAACTCCACTGCCCCTTTCTCCCCACAACCTTGTGTCATCATCTGCCTCTAATGCTTATCCAGTTTTTCTCCTTAAAAGATGCAATGGACACTACCTCAGCCACTCAGAAGCAAACATAAGAACATAAGAAATAGGAGCAAAAGTAGGCCATTCGGCCTGACCCGCCATTCAATAAGATCATGGCTAACCTGCCCCAGACCTCAACTCTTTCGTGCCAGCTCCTCATAGCCCTCAACTCCCCAATATTTCCAAAATATACCTCCTCTTTAAATTATTTGCGATCTAGCCTCCACAACTCTCTGGGGTAGAGAATTCCAGACATTCACAATCCTCAGAAGAAATTCCTTCACATCTCAGTTTTAAATGAGTGTCCCCTTATTCCGTAACTATGTCCCCTAGTTCGCGATTCCCCCACTAGTGGAAACATTTTCTCAACATCTACCCTGTCAATCCCCCTCAGAATCTTGTACATTTCAATAAGATCACCTCTCATTCTTCTAAACTCTAATGAATAAAGGCCTAGCCTGTTGAGCCTTGATAAGTCAACCCCCTCATCCCAGGAATCAGCCTAGTGAATCTCTTTTGAACTGCCTCCAATGCCAGTACATCCTTTCTTTAAAAACGGGGACCAAAATTGTACACAGTACTCCAGGTGCGGCCTCACCAACACCCTGTACAGTTGTAACAAGACATCCCTATTTTTAAACTCCTACCCCCTAGCAATAAAGGCCAAAATTCCATTTGCCTTCTTAATTACTTGCTGCACCTGCATGCTAACTTTTTGTGTTTCATGCACAAGAACACCCTGATCCCTCTGTGCTGCACTTTTTTGAAGTCTCTACCATTTAAATTATAGTCTGCCTTTTGATTCTTCCTACCAAAGTGCATGACTTCACACTTTCCTACATAAAACTCCATCTGCCAAGTTTTTGCCCAATCACTCAACCTATCTATATCCCCTTGTAGATTCCTTATGTCCTCATCACAACATGCCCTCCCAACTATTTTGTATTGTCAGCAAATTTGGATAGATTACACACTGCCCCCTCCTCCAAGTCATTAATATAGATAGTAAATAACTGAGGTCCTAGGACTGATCCTTGTGGCACTCCACTAGTTGCATCTTTCCAACCTGAAAAAGACCCATTAATCCCGACTCTCTGTCTTCTGTGAGTTAACCAATCCACAATCCATGCTAATATATTACCCCCAATACCGTGAGCTCCTATCTGGTGCAATAATCTTTTATGTGGCACCTTATCGAATGCCTTCTGGAAATCTAAATACACTACATTTACCAGTTCCCCTTTATCAACTCTGCTAGTTATATCCTCAAAGAACTCTGGCAAATCTGTCAAACATGATTTCCCTTTCACAAAACCATATTGATTGTGTTTAATTGCTTTAAGCTTTTCTAAATGTCCTGCTATTTCTACCTTAATAATGGACTCTAGCATTTTCCCAACGACTGAGGTTAGGCTGACTGGACTATAGTTTCCTGCTTTTTGTCCCGCTCCCTTCTTGAACAGCGGTGTCACATTAGCAGTTTTCCAATCCGGGACCCTCCCGGAATCCAGTGAGTTCTGGAATATTTCAACTAATGCTTCCACTATCTCTTCAGCCACTTCCTTTAAAACCCTAGGATGTAGGCCATCAGGTCCTGGCGACTTGTCTATCTTTAGTCCCATTAATTTGTCAAATACTTCGTCCCTCGTGATAGAGACTGTTACAAGATCTTTCCTCCAATTACCTCCTTGCTTATCTGATTATCTGTGGGATGTTTATAGTGTCCTCCACCATGAAGACCAATGCAAAATATTGGTTTAAATTATCTGCCATTTACTTGTTCCCTGTCATCAATTCTCCAGTCGCATCCTCCAAGGGTCCCACGCTCACTTGAGCTACTCTCTTTCTTTCACATACCCGTAGAAGCTCTTGCTGTTTGTTTTTATATTTTTTGCCAATTTATTTTCATAATCAATTTTCTCCCTCTATTAGCTTTTTAGGCATCCGCTGCTGGTTCCTAAAAAATGCCCAATTCTCTGGCCTACCACTAGCTTTTGCCACTTTGTATGTCTTAGTTTTTGATTGGATTTTCTCCTTGACCGCCTCAATTAACTACAGGATCCTTCTCATCGAGTCCTTCTTTTTGACCAAGATAAATTTTTGCTGAGCGTTATGAAATATCTGCTTAAATGTCTGCCACTGCTCATTCACTGAAACTTCCCCTTAGTCTATTTTCCCAGCCCGCTTTAGACAACTCTTTCTTCATACCTCTGTAATTGCCCTTGTTTAAGTTGAGGACACTGGTTTGAGACCAGAGTTTCTCGTCCTCAAACTGAATTTGAAATTCTACCATGTTGCAATCACTAACCCCTAGAGGATCCTTAACTATCATATCTCTTATTAATCCTACCTCATTACACATTACTAGATCTAAAATAGCCTGTTCCCTGGTATGTTCTGCAATGTATTGCTTTAAGTAACACACGCTGATGCACTCTACAAATTCGTCTTCCATGTTACCTCTGCCAACCTGATTTGTCCGGTCAATATGAAGATTAAAATCACCCATGACAATTGTAGCGCCCTTCTTACATGTCTCCATTATTTCCTGATTTATACTTTCTCCTACAGTGAGGCAACTCTTCGGGGGTCTACAGACGACTCCCAACTGTGAATGCTTCCCCTTGCTATTCCTTATTTCCACCCAAACTGATTCCACATCACGATCTATTGCACCTATATCACTACTCACCACCACACTGATACCTTCCTTTATTAACAAAGCTACCCCACCTCCTTTTCCTTTTTGCCTATTTTTCCAGAACGTCGAATACCCTTAAATATTGAGTTTGTCTTGGTCACCCTGCAACCACGTCTCTAATAGTTATCAAGTCATACTCATTAATTTCTATTTGTGCTATCACTCATCTATCTTGTTACAAATGCTGCGCGCATTCAGATAAACAGCCTTAAACTTTGACTTTTTGCCATTATTACTCATGCTGGTTCTAATTTCTGTTGCACTCTTCTGCTTATATTTTCTGTCCCTTCCTGTCACACTTTGATTACCGTGCGCCTCTTCACTACCCTGCATCTCTGCTCTCCAGTTTATTTTTGATTTTTTAAACTTCCCTTCAATTGAACCCTCCCCCCCCCCCCCCCCACTAATTAGTTTAATCCAGAGATTATTACCTTTGTGGTTCTCCTTTTTAATTTAGCCCCGAGCTGCTCACAGTCCCTCGGCAGAACCTCTTTCCTAGTCCTATCTATGTCGTTGGTACCTACGTGGACCAAGACAACGGGATCCTTCCCCTCCCATTCCAAGTTCCTCTCCAGCCCAGAAGAGATCTCCTTAACCTTGGCATCAGGTAGGCAACACAGCCTTCGGGACTCCCTGTCTTTGCAGCAGAGAACAGTATCTAGTATTCTCTACTCCAACAATCTTCTGTGTAAAGCGATTTCTCCTAACCTCTTCGGTTCACTATATTAGTGACATTTTAAAATCGATGCATCCACAAGAAGAAATTAATTCGTTCATAGAATCAGAGAAGGAAGCCATTCAGTCCATTGTGTCCATACTGGCTCTCTTCAGGAGAAACAACTCGTCACACTCCCCCACCTTTTACCCATATCTGTGCAATGTTTTTCTATTTAGGTGCTTATCCAATTCCCTTTTGAAAGCCATGACTGAATCTGCCTCCACCACCCTCTCAGGCAGTGCATTCCAGATGCTAACCACTCGCTCTGTAAAAAAGTTCTTCACGTCACCGTTGCTTCTTTTGCCATTCACCTTATTTCAGTTCCTCTGGTTCTCACCAACAGGAACAGTCTCTCCCTATCTGTCTGGACTTCACATGGTTTAGAACACCTCTATCAAATCTCCTCTCAAACAAGTTAACAAAAAGTTAGTTGTCATTTAGAAAAAAATGAAAGTCAGTTCAGATTTGTTAAAGAACTATCATATTTGACTAACTTGGTCAAGTTCTTTGATAAAGTAATGTAGAGCGTTATGACCAAGACAGGAGTAATGCACTGTTAATTCAGTCCCACTACGCCACAGGTCATAGCATATCAAATAAAAAGTTTCCCAACTACCGAAGAATAGCCAAATTAAACACTTTATCCATCCCCCAGAATAAAGCATGCCAAACCAGGTTTCTTTAAACAACAACATTTACAATTTATTACAAAAGAAATAATAAGGCTTAACTACTAACAAGATAAATCTAAATGTATGAAAAATTCCTTATTTCCTTAGCCCTCATGCACACACACACACATACATTCAAAAAAACTGGTTAACCAGGAAAAAAGATTTTTGGTATACAGCTGCTTCTTAGGAATAAAAAGGAAAAATAAAATGATTGAGTTTATCATGTTCTGGTAGGATGTTTTTGCTACGGTGAGGTGTCCCTGAGTCAAATAGTTAGATGCCACTCAAAGTCTTTCCGGGCAAAGTTGATGAACAGTCTGTGATGGGTAGGCTTTCAATGCAATTTGTCTGCAGCAGGCATCACTCAGATCTTTCATCAGGGGTGCAGCAACCGGTCTGCTTGGGTTTTTAAAAACAGCAGTCTAGCAGTAGAAGCTTTCTTGAGATTTCAGGATCTCCCAAAACACAGGAGGCAACAGGAACCACTCTGGATGCAGGAATTCTTCAGAGACTGGAGGCAATAAGAATGTGCCACCTTTCCAATGCAGGATTTCTTAAGGGATTAGGCTTCCTTTACAGAGAGACTTAATATTTTTCTGGGTCTTCCTCTCTTGCTCCAAGCAGGTCAAAGCAAGATTTCAAAAGCCTGCTCTTTGTCCAAATCACTGGTATACAGTGGTGTTCCACAGGGATTGGGCCCACTGCTCTTTTTGATATATTTTAGAGACTTGAACTTGGATATACATGGTACAACCTCAACAATTGCTAATGATATGTAGCGAACAATTAGCAGAACAGTAACAGACTTCAGGAGGACAGAGATAGATGGGTAAAATGGGCAAATGGCAGGTGAAATTTAAAGCAGCAAAGTGTGAAGTGATCAACTTTAGGAGGAAGAATATGAAGAGGCAATATGAACTAAAGGGTACAATTTTAAAGGGGAGCAGGAACAGAGCTGTATGTACACAAGCCTTTGAATATGACAGGTGAAGTTGAGAAGGCTATTAAAGAAATGTATGCGATGTTTGGTTTTATTAACAGAGGATTAGAGTGCAAAAGCAAGGAAGTTATGCTAAATTTCTATAAAACATTCAGCTGGAGTATTGTGTTCATTTCTGGGCATCACACTTTAGGAAGGATGTCAAGGCTTTACAGAAGCTACTGAAGAGACTTACTGGAATGGTGCCAGGGTTCAGGGACTTCAGTTATGTGGAGGGACTGCAGAAACTGGGATTATCTCCTTAGAGCAGAAGAGATTATGAAGTGATTTGATAACGGTGTTCAAAATCATGAATGGTTTTGATAGGTTGTCCTTATTTACTCTGTTACCAGTGGCTAAAGTGTTGGTAATCAGAGGACACAGGTGATTAGCAAAAGAATCAGAGGCGACATGAGGAAACTTTTTTTTTTGCAGCGAGTTGTTGTGATCTGAAATGCACTACTTCAAAGGGTGGTGGAAGCAGATTCAATAGTAATATTCAAAAGAGAAATGGATACATACTTCAAGGGAAAAATTACAGAACCATGGGGAAAGAGGAGAGTGGGATTAATTGAATAGTTCTATCAAAGATCAGGCACAATGGGCCGAATGGATTTTTTCTGGGCTGTATTATGCTATGATTCTATGAAATTGTTTTTCTTTATTCATCCTATCAAAACTTGCCATGATTTTAAAAACCTTAATGAAATCTCATCTAAGACTTCTTTATTCCAGTGGAAATAGTTCCAGCATCTCAAGCTTCTCCTCATAACCAATATTTCCAACCTCAGTTATCATCCTGGATGATTTACCATGTTTTCGATATATAGCTTTAAGGTCCTTTCTGTAGTGGGGTGCCAAAAGCTGCACATTGTTTTGCATAAATTCATCATTAATTTCTTTACTCCTATTTATAAAACACAACATACTATTGCCCTTTTTAATGGCTTTATCTGCCTGTACTCTTACTCGCGAGGTATTATGTATTGAACCGGTTCATGCAAACCTTCATTTTTTTAAAATTGCGCATGTATTCCTATTCCTTTCTTCCCAATCTACTTGATTGCCTGTGTCTACCTTTAGTCTTTTACAATCCTCCTCACCGCTGCAAAACTTCATACCTTTATGTCATCAAAAAAGTTCAAATTATTTTATATGTATCAAGGGCAAAAGCGGACCCAGCACTAACCCATAGGGTACAACACTTCTAACCCTTCTTCAAACTTATCAAATATCTCACCTAACTCTGTTTGCTGCTCAATTTCCCATCTGTGGTATTACATTGCCTCTAACTGCCTGAACAAAATCCATGTTCGTACAATAACACATCAAATCTACACTTCACATTCTCATTAGGATAGATGAACAGGAGAAGATTTGTTGAAATGGTTTGTCAGAAAAAATTCTATAAAAATGTTGTTCTAAGTATAACAAAAAAAATGGCAAAATGAAATTTTATATTTGCAGCAACTAGGAATATCTGGGTTTAGTAAAACCCTTTTTGAAATCATTAACTTTAAAATTCTTCAGTTTTTTTTAACCAAAATAAGATGTCCATATATTAACTATCTTGCATAGAACACACAATGACTTCCAACAAACTTTGCTTCTTGTGATTTTTGGTCACAGTTTTGTGTCAACATTAAATACTTTGCCAGGAAAATTCAATAATAATGTTGTTCCAAGTATAACAAACAAGAGTGGCACATTATAACATATGTCAACATATCCCATTTAATTTTGGTATTCTAACTTTCACAATGTAGTTGCAGAATCTGGCTATTAAATGGCACTGTGGAGCAAGTTCTTAAAGTCCCTCTCACAACTCCATCTTGCTTATAAAAAGAAATCAACTGACTGGGGGCAATACTATTGGCAATTTACTTGTTCTTCAGTTCTTTTCCTTAGCAGTAAGAATTAGAAAAGGCCATCAAATAATACCAGATAAGAAATTCGACAAATTACCAAGCTCCTAATTTACAAAACTTACCTCAAGCACCTCAAGATAGATTCTCAGCAGTTTTGGCTCTCGGAAGGATGATTAATTAGTTGATGCACTTAAAACGGTCCAATGGGGTAGCCAAATGTGCACATGGGTTGAGATATTATGTGAACATGGTCTCTATCTAAGGCAACTTGCGTAGTTCCAATCATGAAGATTCCATTAAAGACCAATCAGATCACACAGGACCTTTTTAAGCATTTTCTGCTGTGGATTGATTTTCACTGCAGATTGAACTCAGGCTGCCAGAACATGCTTCAGTTGTGATTGTTAGCTTTGAAAAGGAAGTCATTTGACCCATGCCTTCCAGACAAAAATGAAACTCAAGATTTTACTTAAATGACACCATTTGGGAAACTCCAACCAGTTATTCCAAAGCTAGAAAATAAAGTTGTCCATTTCTGTTTTATTATTTGTAGCTTATCAAATCCTCATGTAAATCTTTGCTGCTTCAAAAATGGCCCTCTTATTTTCAATATTTCTTCTCTTAGTTAACAGTTTCAAGGAAGCCAGACAATCTTTATCTGACATCAACCATCTATTTGACAAACTGTAAGAGACAATACTCTGGATTTCATTAAACTATATACTCTGCCCTATTTTTGAAAAGGGAAATATTATTTCAATATGATGCTTTACATAAAAAGACAACATTTACATTCAAGTTCAAAGCAATGATGAATCTGAGAGACTGTAAAGTGAACAGACAGTTGATCAAATACCTAAATCTGGTAAAAATAGCTTAGATGTGAAAAATTGTTATATTTTCTCAACTCTGTGAAAAGTCCCTCTAAGATGCCGAGATTGATGCTGCAGTGCGAGCATCAACACTTTATGTAGCCAAACAAAAGGAACAGTGTCTTTTTAAAAACTCAGCAGAGTATGTAAACTTCAGTTATCTGTTGCCCATGGGATACATGCCATTCAAGGCACATTTGACATCTGTACCTCTTGATCTTCTTTTCAACTGTCATCCACTGTCAAAAAATAATCTGCTTCCCCATTTTACTTGTCAGCTAACAGAGAAGTTTGTGCTTCAATAAGTTGCATGGAAACTTGAAAGAAAAGAAAATTAAAACCTCAAGAGATATGCGTTACTGGGATACTACAGGGCAACAGAGATGAAGTCAGAGAAATCCCTCTCATAACTCACCTTTTTGTTATCAACTTGCACTAAATTCAAACCTTTGCCTCAAGCTCTGCACGTTGATAACAGAATTACAGGATTGAAGTAACTACATGTCACGAATCAGCAGAATTTTCTTAGGCCAAGCAATTTATTTTTCCCATCTAACTGGACTAAAAACAAGAATTTGGACTGTGCTTTTAAGAGACACAATGGGATCTGAAGATAATCAAAGTTCTAAAGTTAGTTTTGTAGCAGTTAGCCTAAATATACAGGACATGGAATGATATAGAAATTACAACAAGGAAACATTCTGTTCAACCAAACTAATTCACCTTGGTGTTTATCCCCCTCATTAGCATTAGTCTTAATCTCATGCGTCCCCTCTGTTTCTATATCCCTTTATCAATTTCCCTTTAACCTCCTATCTAACTTTTCTTATATGCTAACATAGGGATGGATATTAATTCGGGCAGTGGGGTGGGAATAGAGTGGGGCGGGAATAGAGTGGGGCTGGTTTGAGGCTGCAAAATCCGGAAAGAAGAGTTTCCCTCAGGTCCTGCCAAATTTAATGGCAGACCTGGATTTGCAATTTTTATGTTCCCCAGTCACAGCCAGCTGTTCGTAACCTTGGTGTCACATTTGACCCCAAGATGAGCTTCCGACCTCATATTCGTGCCATCGCCAAGACCGCCTATTTTCACCCGACTTTTCCCCGTCTTAGCCCATCTGTTGCTGAAACCCTCATTCATGCCTTCATTACCTCAGACTTGACTATTTCAACTGACTCCTGGCGGGTCTCCCACATTCTACCCTCCATAAACTTGAGGTCATCCAAAACTGCTGCTTGTGTCTTGAGAGAGAGAGAGATACAACACTGAAACAGGCCCTTCGGCCCACCGAGTCTGTGCCGACCAACAACCACCCATTTATACTAATCCTACATTAACCCCATGTTCCCTACCACATCCCCACCTTCCCTCAATTCTCCTACCACCTATCTACACTAGGGGCAATTTACAATAACCAATTTACCTAGCAACCTGCAAGTCTTTGGCTTTGGGAGGAAACCGGAGCACCCGGCGGAAACCCACGCGGTCACAGGGTGAACTTGCAAACTCCACATGTGTAGTACCCAGAACCGAACCCGGGTCGCTGGAGCTGTGAGGCTGCGGTGCTAACCACTGCGCCACTATGCCGCCCTCACTCGTACCAAGTCCTATTTACCTGTCACCCCTGTGCTTGCTGACTTAGATTGACTCCAGGTCAAGCAACATCTTGATTTTAAAATTCGCATCCTTGTTTTCAAACCCCACCATGGCCTTGCCCCTCCTTGTTTCTGTAATCTCCTCCAGCCCACAACCCTCAGATATCTGCGCTCCTCTAATTCTGGCCTCTTAAGCATTCCCGAATTTTATCATTCCATCATCGGTGGCTGTGCCTTAAGTTGCCTAGGCCTCATGCTCTGGAATACCCTGCCTAAAGCTCAATACCTCATTTTCCTCCTTTAAGACACTTCTTAAAATCTGCCACTTTGACCAAGCTTTTGGTCATCTGACCCAATATCTCATGTGGCTTGGTGTCATATTTTGCGTCATAACGCTCCTATGAAGTGCCTTGGGGTATCTGATTACATTAAAGGCACTATATAAACATAAGTTACTGTTGTTGTTTACAAATGTCACAGCGGGGAAATGTGGAGGGAGAAAGTGAAAGATAGAGAAAGAAAAATGTAAAGGGCATGATTAGTAAGTTTGCAGATGACACTGCAAAATTGGTGGTATAGTGGACAGTGAAGAAGGTTGTCTAAAGTTACAACAGGATATAGATCAACTGGGAAAGTGGCAAGGGAGTGGCAAATGGAATTTAACGCAGACAAGTGTGAAGTGATGCATTTTGGGGAGTTAAATCAGGGCAGGACATATACAGTGAATGGCAAAGCCCTGGGAAGTATTGTTGAGCAGAGACGCCTTGGGGTGCAAGTACATAGCTCCCTGACAGTGGCAACATAGGTGGACAGGGTGGCGAAGAAGGCATATGGCATACTTGCCTTCATCGGCCGAGGCAGTGAGTACAAGAGTTGGGACGTCATGTTACAGTTGTACATAACATTGGTTAGACTGCATTTGGAGTACTGTGTGCAGTTCTGGTCGCCGCACTACAGGAAAGATGTGATTAAGCTAGAGAGGGTGCAGAAAAGATTCACAAGGATGTTGCCTGGTTTAGAGGGCTCGAGTAACAAAGAGAGATTGGATAGGCTGTGTCTGTTTTCCCTGGAGTGAAGGAGGCTGAGCGGGGACATGATAGAGGTATATAAAATTATGAGAGGCATAAATAGGGTAGATAGCCAGAGTCTGTTTCCCATGGTAGGGGTGACTAAAACTAGAGGGCAAAGATTTAAGGTGAGAGGGAGGAGGTTTAAAGGGGATCAAAGGGGTAAATTTTTCACACAAAGAATAGTGGGTATCTGGAATGAGCTGCCTGAGGAGGTGGTGGAGGCAGGAACAGTAGCGACATTTAAGAGGCATCTGGACAGGTACTTGAATGAGCAAGGCATAGAGGGATATGGAATTAATGCAGGCAGGTGGGATTAGAATAGATAGGCATAATGGTCAGCATGGATGTGGTGGGCCGAAGGGCCTGTTTCTATGCTATACGACTCTATGACTCTAAAAAGTAGAAAAAAGGGAGGATAACAAAATGAATGAGAGATGGGACAGTTATAATAATGTCACTTCAGAGCTGGCTACTTTTAACCAGGTTTATGTTTTTGCTGTGTGTCAACTGGAGGCAATGCAGTGAAGATTTGCTAAATTGGTCCCTGGAATGAGGGGTTTGTCCTATGATGAAAGGCTGAGTAAATTGGGCCTATATTCTCTGGAGTTTAGAATAAGAGGCAATCTAATTGAGACATACAAGATTCTGAAAGGGCTTGATAGGGTAGAAGCTGAGAGATTGTTCCCACTGATCAGGGAATCTAGAACACGGGGACACAGTCTCAGGATAAGGGGTCAATCATTCAGGACTGAGATGAGGAGAAATTACTACACTCAAAGGGTTGTGAATCTTTGGAATTCTCTACCCCAGAGGGTTGTGGATGCGCCATCATTGAACACATTTAAGGCTGGGATAGATTTTTGATCTCGCAGGGAATCAACGGATATGGGGAGCAGGCAGGAAAGTGGAATTGAAGCCCAAGATCAGTTATGATCGTATTGAATGGCGAAGCTGGCTCAATGGGCCATATGGTCTACTACTGCTCCTATTTCTTGTGTTCTTGTGTGTCAGGTATACCATTCACGCCTACAACTTGTCCAATGTTGACAGCTCTCTTTACATAAGGCAAACACTGAACAGAATCTCCTTTTCAATGGGTGGAGCAGAGGAGGGGAAGCTTATTTTATGGTCACAAATCATATTTTTAATTACATTACAAGTTTCATATCATTTTCACAAAGCAGAGATAAATGCTTAGTCACAAAAATGGTGACCTTTCAAAGGCTTTATGATAATCAATTGAGTTGATAATACAGTATGCATTTTATTTCACTTTTTAAAAAACTGAACACTACTTAGAAATTATCCATAAACTTTTTCTCTCACGAAAACATGAAATTACAAAACTGTGTTTAAAACATGTTTTAACAAAACAATCAACTGCTCCAGCATGAACAAGATGAGGTGATAATTAACAATAATTTGATTGGCCTTCAAATCTGCAAGTCATTCTTTAATGTTAAGGATCTCAAAACATTTAGAAGCTAACTTAAATTTATGAAGTGACGAATGAGCTCGAGCTTGATCATTTGTCTCTCCATTCTTTGAATAGCAGATGATTATATTTTCCCTTGAGGGTTTGAAACCATTACAAAATATGTAGCATATGAATACTCTTAAAACAAGACTGCAACTGCACACAAGTGGTTGAAGTCATGATAAAGGACAAGTAAATTTAATGGCTTTAAATGGTTTACTACTGCAGATATGATTGAGGGAGAAATTGATGCCCATTGCGCCCAATTTGTGGGCACAAAATAGCAGTTGGAGGGACCAATTTTTGGATGTGATCTTCCAATACCCCTCAGAAATGTACCAGCTGTCAAACTGCAGCTGAATGCCGAAGGTGCCCACCAAAAACAAGCATTAGGTCCTTTAAATATGCTAATTGGGGGGCAAAGTCAACTTCAGGAACTTAATGTCAAATTTGTCAAAAACTGGGAGAAGCATGCGCTATACATGCTCCCCTTGGAGTCCTCAACATCGGCTCCAGAACCATAAAGGCTCATGGCTTCAGGTCGAACATTGACAAGGAAAACTCCGATTGATTACCACTTACCAGCCTCCCTGAGCTAATGAATCAGTACTTCTCCATGTCGAACACGGAGAAGGCACTGAGGGTAGCAAGGGTACAGAATGTCCTCGGCTGGGGAATTTCAATTTTCAGCACCAAGAGTAGCTCCATCGTAACCAACAGTGATCCAACTGGCCAAGTCCTGAAGGACACAGCTGCCAGACCGGGGGTCGTAAATAGTGGTGGACAATTAAT